>NC_091058.1:101827598-102428223 GCF_000393655.2 Nicotiana sylvestris | reverse complement strand
AGTACATACGGAATATACAAATTGAGCATTGTCATAACTCATATTCCAACCAACAAATCCTTTAAACTGAACTCTTACCAATTGAAGATAATTTGCAGGTTTAATGAGTCATGAAAATGAGACGGTTATTTGTCCTGCTAATTCCCGGTGGAGGAAATGTGGATTCATACTATATTCCTATTCAGGAATATGAGTTGTCTGTATTTTGAGTATCAGATTGCGGAATGATGTATTAAAATGACGAATGTCCAACAACTATCACAAATATTTGTTACTTATTAGCTATACATAAGTAATATATGACAAAATTGTCATTTAGGAAAAGAATGCTTAACTTTCCTCGTGGGTGGAGGGCCATATGCCCATTGGGTGATTATGCATCCAATTACTGACGGGTGGCAAACATGCAGCGGGCAACTCACGACACGACAATTCTACTTGTGTAACGCATTACTTCTCACAATTATTTCTGTCCCTTTTCTCATAATTATGGAGGCTATAGAGACTTTGGTGGTGTTATAATCTAAGATTAAAAATATATTGTTATTGTTCTATTCTGTCTAGTGGAAGGAGATGTATACTTTGTTAATTTAACTTTCCAACTCCTAAAGTTCAGACTTCGTTAAGTTAAGTTTGTATACGGTCAAAGTCATATGCCTCCGATTTATAGGTTTGAGGGTCCGTCCTAAGCCCGAGTTGGAGACCGATGGACCAGAATCGAGCTCGAAGATAGAGTGCAATACCCGAAGATAGGGGTACGAAGATACTGGGGCCAAGTATGCTCGACCCTGAAATCGTACTGTTATGATTTTGTAACAGAATGAGCTAGATTCTTGCCACGTCCCCAAGATCATGGCGCAAATCCCGAAATAGGATTGTACGATTCTGTACTAGGTGGTTAGATAGTTGTACCAAGAATATTCCTTACTGTAAATAGAAATATACCTTATTTAGGGGTTCCCTATTATATAAAGGGGACCCCAATCATTTGTAACATCATCTAATTATTGAGAAAAGAATATACACTCTACTTTTTCGCCACTGTTTATCAGAATTGTCTTTAGCTCTACTGCTCTTACTTACTTTACTTTTCTTTCTTTATTGTTCTTATTATCCTAAGCCCACTTCGAGGTCACTAAGCTCGATGTCAATATTGCTGTGTAACGTTGGTTTGATTCTCTTATTTCTTTCATTTCTACTTCACATTTCTAGATTATTAATTGGTATTGAGCTAAATCACGTATCTTTAAAACCTCAAATCAAATTTAGTTGTTACTCGTATTTTCGAGGTAAACAGTTTGGCGCCCAACGTGGGGCTAAAGATAATAGTGATTATTTCTTTACTGATTCTCATTACACACGTTGTTTTTACACTTTTCTTGTCAAGATGTTTTGATTCTCAGGCTGAAACATGTCTAGCTCACAAAACGCACTCATTCATGAAAACGGAGGTCTTGGAGAAAACAACAACGCAGGGGTCGGTGTACCACCGATAAACCCAGGGGAAGTGCCAAATGTGGAACCTGTTGATGTTAGTTCGCACATTGCTTTGAATGCAAATCTAGGCGCGAGCCCTGAAGAAAATATACGCAGGGAAGCCCGGTCTGATGGCTAAAGAACGCAAGGAATGAGATATGGGGGAATCGGCCTCCAAGTGATATTTGAGATGTTGCAAGCTCAGTAAGTCGCCATCGCACAATTTCAGAGTTAGAATAAGACTCTGAATACAGCCGAACCAGTAAATACTTGGCATACTGAACCAGCAATAGAAAGGCTCGATGAAAGTGGCTCGGCAACTGACCCCACGATTTTGAGGATGCTCGAAGATCTAACCAAGAGGATCGAGTTCGGGGAAAAGAAAATTGAAGACAATGATAAAAAGGTAGAGACCTATAACTCCCGTATAGACCAGATATCGGGGTGCCTCCAGTTCTGAAAGGTTTAGACGCCAAAAAGTTCATACAAAAACCATTCCCTCATAGCGCAGCTCCGATGCCCATTCCTAAGAAATTTCGCATGCCCGATATACCCAAATATAACGAAGCAACCGACCCCAATGAGCATATTACTTCATACACTTGCGGAATCAAAGGAAATAATTTGAATGACGATGAGATCGAATCAGCCTTGCTGAAAAAGTTTGGAGAAACGTTGTCGAAGGGAGCTATGATTTGGTATCATAACTTAGCTTCTAACTCTATTAACTCGTTTGCTATGTTAGCAGATGCCTTTGTGAAAGCACACGTCGGGCCATAAAGGTGGCCACGAGAAAATCAGATGTCTTCAAAATAAAACAAAGGAACAATGAGATGTTAAGGGAATTCGTGTCCAGGTTTCAGATGGAAAGAATGGAATTACCACCGGTCTCCGATGACTAGGCAGTACAAGCCTTTATGCAGGGCTTGAACGAGCAGAGTTCAATTGCATCTCGACAGTTGAAGCAAAACTTAATCAAATATCCAGCTGTGACATGGTCTGATGTTCACAACCGCTACCAATCAAAAATCAAGGTCAAAGACGACCAGTTGGGAGCCCCATCGGGTTTAGTTCATCCTAATAGATTTGCTGCCAAGCCCCCAAGGGATGCAGACAGGGAATCAAGACCGAACAAGGAACGATACCAGCCATATGTCGATCAGAAAAACAATGGCTCGGGTCGAAATGCCCCTCAAAATGATTGGAGAAACGAGCAAGGACAAAGCCCCCGAGGACTAATGAGTAATAGCGGGTTCGAAAAGCATACCGACCCCGCAGAGGCACCTAAACTATCGGAGTATAATTTCAGCATAGATGCATTAGGGATCATATCAGCTATTGGAAGAATTAAAGACACCAAGTGACCCAAGCCTATACAGATCGATCCTTCTTAAAGAAACCCGGACTTAATGTGCAAGTATCATGGCACACATGGTCATAGAACAGAAGATTGCAGGCAGCTAAGGGAAGAAGTGGCTCGTTTGTTCAGCGAGGGCCACCTTCAAGAAATCCTAAGTGATCGGGATAAGAATCACTTTAGGGAGAGAGATGCAAGGAAAAATGAGCAAGCAGAACCACAACATGTGATCCACATGATCATTGGCGGAGTCGATGTCCCTGAGCGACCTGTATTCAAACGAATCAAGGTGTCAATCACAAGGGAAAAACAGACTCGGAGCTATGTGCCCGAGAACATCTTATCATTATGTGACGAGGAAGCAGAAGGCATATCTCAGCCTCACAACGACGCCCTGGTAATCTCCATCCTTTTAAATAAAATTCAAGTTAAACGTGTTTTAGTGGATCCAGGTAGCTTAGCAAACATAATCAGATCGAGGGTCGTGGAATAACTCGGCCTACAAGATCAGATTGTGCCTGCGTCCTAGGTCTTAAATGGCTTCAACATGGCAAGCGAAACAACAAAGGGAGAGATTATCTTGCCAGTAAATGTAGCCGGGACCATACAAGACACTAGATTCCATGTCATCGAAGGTGACATGAGGTATAACGTACTCCTCGGGAGACCATCTTCACCAGATGATAAAATTCCCAACAGAGGAAGGAGTGAAAACAGTATACGAAGAGCAACATGCTGCAAAAGAGATGTTTGCAATCGAGGAAGTGGTGCCGATACTAGAGTCTTTCACCTTAGAGAAATCGAGCACCAAAGGTAAGCAGGCGGCCAAATAGCAATCACCGCCTCTAGCCTCGATGGAGTCGGAGCAACAGGTAATCGAAGACGAAGATGAGGACTTCCTTACTCCTCGAACCTTCGTTGTTCCCGAAGAATCCGATGCAGCCAAATCAACTATCGAGGAGTTGGAGCAGGTCATTTTGATCGAATACATGCCCGAAAAAAGGTATACCTGGGAACGGGATTGATCCCCGAACTCAGAAATCTCATTCAGTTTCTTATTAATATCGATTGCTTTGCTTGATCCCATTTAGATATGACAGGGATTTCATCATAAATCACCACGCATCGGCTAAGCACCAATCTCAGGTTCAAACTGGTGAAGCAAAAAAGGAGGCCTCAGTCCGGGTAAAGCATGCTTTCATAAAAGACGAGGTAACCAAACTTCTTAAAATAGGATCTATTTGGGAAGTAAAGTACCCCGAGTGGTTAACCAACGTAGTTGTAGTTCCTAAAAAAGGAAACAAACTTAGAATGTGCGTAGATTATAAGGACTTGAACAAAGCATGTCCAAAAGATTCTTTCCCCTTGCCAAACATCGATCGTATGATCCATGCCACTGCTGGCCACGAGACCCTAACTTTTCTCGATGCCTACTCGGGGTACAATCAGATTCAAATGAACCCGGAGGACCAAGAAAAGACTTCGTTTATTACTAAATTTGGAACTTATTGTTACAACGTAATTCCCTTCGGGCTAAAAAATACAGGAGCTGCATACCAACGCCTAATTAATAAAATGTTTGAAGAACAAATAAGTAAAACAATGGAAGTCTATATTGATGATATGTTGGTTAAGTCCCTGCGCGTAGAGGACCATTTAGTTCATTTGCAGGAAACATTTGCAATCTTGAGGAAATATAACATAAAGCTTAACCCGGAGAAATGTGCCTTTAGAGTTGGCTTGTAAGTTCCTCGGCTTCATGGTGTCAAATCGGGGTATCAAAATCAACCTCGATAAGATCAAGGCTATCGAGGATATCACAATCGTGGATAGTATGAAGGCCGCGCAAAGGCTAACAGGGCGAATAACTGCCTTGGGTCGATTCATTTCAAGGTCGTCGGATTAGAGTAATCGGTTATTTTCCTTGCTCAAAAAGAAAAAAGGACTTTGTATGGACCCCGGAATGTCAACGATCCTTAGAAGAATTAAAGCGATACTTATTGAGCCCGCCTTTGCTTCACACCCCGAAGGTAGATGAAAAACTTTACCTATACTTGGCAGTATCCGAGATAGCGGTAAGTGGGGTACTAGTTTGAGAAGAGCAAGGTATGCAATTTCCTATTTATTACGTAAGTCGAACTCTAGGAGATGCTGAAACTAAGTACCCTCACTTAGAAAAATTATCACTTGCATTGATAAGCGCATCTCGAAAGTTAAAACCATATTTTCAATGTTATCCTATATGTGTATTAACCACCTACCCCCTTCGAAATGTTTTGCATAAGCCCAAGCTATCGGGCCGATTGGCTAAATGGGCCGTTGAACTTAGCGGGTACGATATCGAATATCAACCCCGAATGACCATCAAGTCTCAAATCCTAGCTGACTTCGTGGCCGATTTTACATCGACTCTCATACTCGAAGTGGAGAAAGAACTCCTACTCAGCTCGGGTACAGCATCGGGGGTATGGACCCTCTTCACAAATGGTGCCTTGAATGTGAAGGGGTTCAGGCTTGGCATTGTCTTGAAGCCACCCACGGGTGATACCATTAGGCAATCTATCAAAACTCTAAGATTAACTAACAATGAGGCCGAGTATGAGGCCATGATTGCAGGTCTCGAGCTAGCTAAAAGATTGGGAGTAGAAGTCATCGAGGCCAAGTGCAATTCTGTATTGGTGGTAAACCAAGTAAACAAAAGTTTCGAGGTTCAAGAGGATAGAATGCAATGGTACTTGGATAATCTACAAGTAACTTTGCACCGCTTTAAGGAGAGGACTCTGGATCACATGCCTTGAGAACAAAATAGCGAGGCTGATGCTCTTGCTAATCGGGATCCTCGGTCGAAGAAGATGACATCGTCCTAGGGACTATCGTCCAGTTATCGAGATCTATGGTTGAAGAGGGTCATGCCGAGATAAATTCAACAAGTTTAACATGGTACTGGGGGAATAAGTATATCGACTATTTGAAGAGTGGAAAACTACCGTCGGACCACAAAGAATCGAGGGCCCTACGAGCCAAGGTAGTGAGGTTTACGTTAGATGAAGATGGAACATTGTACCAAAGAACATTCGATGGACCATTGGCGGTATGCTAGGGTCCAGAGGCACCCATTATTTTCTACGAGAAATCCACGAAGGCACTTATGGGAACCATTTCGGTGCCGATCTTTGGACTGCAAAATTATCAGAGCAGGTTGCTACTGGGATAGCATGGAAAAAGATACTAAGGAATTTGTCAAAAAATGTGATAAGTGTCACCGATTTGCACCGATGATCCGTCAACCCAAAGAACAACTCTATTCGGTCCTATCCCCGTGGCCTTTCATGAAATGGGGAATGGATATAGTCGGCCTCTACCAACGGCCCCAGGTAAAAGCTAAATTTATTTTGTTTATGACTGATTATTTTTCTAAGTGGGTGGAAGCATAGGCCTTCGAGAAGGTCCGAGAAAAAGAAGTTATTGACTTCACCTTGGACCACATCATATGCCGATTTGGGATACCTGCTGAGATTGTGTGTGACAATGGAAAATAATTCATCGGTAGCAAGGTGACAGAGTTCCTCAAAGCACATAAAATAAAGAGGATATAATTGACACCGTACCACCCAATTGAAAATGGACAGGCCGAGTCAACGAACAAAACTATCATTCAAAACCTAAAGAAAAGATTGGACGATGCAAAGGGAAAATAGAGAAAAGTTCTACCCGAGATCTTATGGGCATATAGAACAACATCAAAGTATAGCACGAGGGCTACTTAGTTCTCTTTAATATATGGCTCTGAGGCCCTCATCCCCATCGAGGTCGGAGAACCCAGCGGTAGATTTCGACATGCATCGGAGAAGTCAAATCACGAGGTTATGAATGCTAACCTCGAGTTATTAGATGAAAAGCGAGAAGTAGCGCTTGTTCAGATAGTCGCGCATTAGCAAAGAATCGAAAGATACTACAATAGAAGAACCAACCTTCGATATTTTGGAATCGGGGACTTAGTTCTACGAAAGGTCACCCTTAATACTCGAGACCCGAATGAAGGGAAACTGGGCCCCAATTAGGAAGGACCGTACCAAGTCCTCGGAGTTGTTGGTAAGGTATCTTACAAACTTAGCACAATAGAAGGTGAACAACTGCCGAACAATTGGAACATATCATTACTCAAACGATACTACTACTAAGGTATGACTTTATCCTTTTGTACATTTGAGTTTAAAACTAACTTGTTACAGATTTTCGATCGAAGATATCGAAGTCACGCGATCTCGAAGACACCCTTTTTACATGAAGGCCTTAGGTTTTAAAGTATGCGTTGCACTCTTTTTCCCTTAGATCGGATTTTGTCCCAAATGGGTTTTACCGGCAAGGTTTTTAACGAGGCAACAATTATGTGCTACCTAAGGAGAACTCAACAGTATCCAAGGCTTCTTTTCAATCAACCTCGAATACTGGGGGGCATCACCCTCGGAGGTTATATTTTCAAGGAAAATACTTCGCACCTAAGAGGGCCTCGATAGGAAAACTTTGTAATGTGCCAAATGGTCAGATAAACTGTGTCTATATAAAATAGTCGAGCCCCGACGGCAAAACATGTATGCATGTATCGAATTATTTGAAGAAGCATTCTATTCATATCAAAAACACTTTGCGTCTCAAAGACCTCTACTATTATACGAGCTCTACACTTATAATCCTACGGGAAATGACTCAAGAGCCAAAGCATAAAAGTACCCTCGTATACTCGGGGACTGTCATCGACAGTCAATGGATCTAAGTCACCAAAAACTTGGACTCATAAGACCTCAAAGATGCATTCCCGTGAAACAAAGGCCAAGGTCAATATACTCGGGGACTAACTTTTTGAACAAGTTCGAAAAGTTGTCGCGAAATAAGTCCAACTGACATACCCGAAGGCTACGACCATATTAAAGACTACGGTCGTATAAAAAGGCTACGACCAAAATAATGTGGCTCAGAAACGTCCGACTTCTGCTATAAATTAAAGGCCTTCAAACACTTTGAAAAAACCTGTTAAATTAGGCTACCCTCGGCAAAAGCAAAATATAAAGGGTTTCGATAAATTCAGCCCTCGAATAATTTAAAGGCTCCGATAACATCAGCCTTCGAAAAAATCTCAAGAGGTATTCGATTATCATTACACAAACAAGTTACTAATAAGGTTCCGATACGTCGAACCCTCGAAAAATCCAACGAGTACAAAAAACACATGCCAAGGCATACAAAATTTTCACTTAGTCTTTTAGCCGAAAAGAGGAAAAAATTATAGCCACTTTAGAGGCCGAATCGGCCCAACTTAAAGAGCCTAAGGGCCAACTTAAAGAGCCTAAGGGCCGATATATAAATCCTATGGGCCAACTTAAAAAGGCTTACGGGCCAAAACTTATAGAGGTTGAGACCCCATTCTCATTCAACTCAGACTCAAGAATTCCGACATCCTGAGCTCACATCAAATCAATTTAAACTTAGCTCGAGGATTAACAAAACCTTAAGGGGTATTATATAGATCAAAAAAAAACCTAAAGGTTTATTATGTTCTGAGTCCGAACCAATACTCGGATTGATTATTTGAATTGGACGATCGAAATCTTCGACAAATGAGAACAAAATAAAATTCAACACAAGTTGAGGATAGAGCAAAAAGATACTTTTATTCATAAGGGATGCTTTACAAAACATATTTACAACGCCCACAAGGGGCCCTTACACAAAAAAGAAAAAAGAAAAAAGAACCTAATCTATTTTTGAGGTTACATCCCCAGAAGCAGCTTCCTCGGAAACTGCACCTTTGGCAGCTCTGTCTTCGGGAGCCTCCTCTCCCTAAAGAACACCTTCTTCACCTTCCCCATCCCCGGAACCACTCACAACATCCTCATCATCGTAAGAGACCAGAAACCGGGCATCGGTTTCCTGCGCCTTTGCTTCGGCTATCTCTTCAGTAAGGTCGAACCCTCAGGCGTGGATTTCTTCGAGAGTCTCCCTCCGAGCTTGAAACTTGGCCAAATCATTGCTCCATTTTTCTCGGTTGAAAGCCTCCCTCAACTCCGCTTGAACAGTCACGACATCTCTTAAGTACACGGCAATGGCCTTATCAGCCGTGGCCTTCGTCTTCTCGACTTCAGCCTTAGCTTGTCCAGCTTCAGTCAGGGCTCTAGCAAGCTTTGCCTCCAACTCCTCAATTTCATGGCCTGGGCCATACCCTTCGCGTTAAGGCCTCGAAGTTGAGTTTCAGTCGAGGTTAGTTGGGCTGTGATGGTTTCCTTATCGGCAATGAGCTGATCCATGTTCTTTTTCCATCTATGATAGTAAGCCTTAACTTGATCCACCTCGCCCCGGAGCTGCCCAATCATCTCCAACTTTTGCTGCAACTGAGATATCGAAGTGTTAGCCTTTGAAGTAGGGCCAAGAAGGCCATACTCCATTAAAACCACATTTACCTGCTCATCTAGCTTGGCCTCGTTTTTCCGAGCTTTGGCCAATTCAGCCTAGAGGTCCTTAAGCTCCTCTTCCTTTTTGGCTATAAAGGAGCCTCAGGGCCTTCTCTTCACCTGAAACATTCCTGAGCTCGGCCTCACATTGGCTCAGCTCAGCTCTAAACTTGACGATGACCTATACATGAAATAAAGATATGTCAGTCAAAGGAAAGGAAAGAAAGAAAGAATTGCAACAAGGAAAGTTAATATTTACCCGAGAGAGAGGAGATGTTGAGCCTTTTCGAAGATGGCAGATGCATCATTAAGGTCGGTAGTATCCTCGACCCCAGCAAAGCAACCCTGAAAGGGATCTTCCTCGAGGACCTTGCTCGGATCGGGCGTACGCAGAGCGTTAGCATCTTCGATTGCCTCCTCAGAATAAGAGGGTAGAGAAAGGGAGTGACCTATTGCCATGGCCCGCTCTTCACTCGGGGCATTCTGACTAGCTTCAAGGGTTTTCACACTCGCCCCTT
This sequence comes from Nicotiana sylvestris, assembly GCF_000393655.2. Taxonomy (NCBI): domain Eukaryota; kingdom Viridiplantae; phylum Streptophyta; class Magnoliopsida; order Solanales; family Solanaceae; genus Nicotiana; species Nicotiana sylvestris. Next base: position 102,418,426 of record NC_091058.1, on the reverse strand, counting down.
CCGATATATTTGTTGAAGGCGGAGGAACGATCTCAACCTCCGGGAACACGGGGGCCTTGCCCGAATCTTTCTTTGGGGTTTATTCACCACATGATGAGGTCTCTATTTGTTTGGGTCATCACTTGTGTTGCAAGTAAATTCAGTGTCCCGAGGCCTTAAAACCTCTCTTTTTACCTCACCTCGACTTGCATGCATGGTCCGGACCTATATTCGGAAAGCCTTCTATGTGGAAATACGAGAAATAGAAATCTCTAGAGTTAAAATTTTATTATGGTTGACTTTGGTCAACATTTTGAGCAAACGGACCCGGATCTGTGTTCCGACAATCCTGGGAGGTCCGCAGTAAAATATGGGACTTGGGCGTATGCCCGAAAATGAATTTTGAGGTCCCAAACCTTAGAAATCAATTTTTGAAAGAAATTGTTTTACTGAATTATCTAACAAATGAAGAAAAAAATTAATGTTTGACACCATTGGTATCGGGTTCGTATTTTGGTTCCGGAGCCCTGTACAAACTTGTTATAGTATTTAAAAGATAACTGTGAAATTTGGTGAAAAAACGGAGTTTATTTGACGTGAGTTGGACTTTCGGTTGAAGAGTTATGAACTTTGAGTGTTCTTAATGAGAATGTTGAGTTTTGAGAGTTAATTCATGGTTTTACATGTTATTTTGATGATTTGATCGCACGAGTAGGTCCATATGATGTTTTTGAGTTAGCATGCACGTTTGGTTTGAAGTCCCTAGGGCTTGGGTGAGTGACAGGTAGGTTCAGGGATGTTTTAGGCTTAAAACATAGCTGTTGCAGGTTCAGAGAAGTTACAGATCTCTGAACCCGTCAGTGCGGTCCACAATGATTTTGTGCTACCGCGGAGGGGCATTTGTAGCCGCACAGGATTTTTTGCGGTCCGTGGTGGAGGGACTTTGCGGCCGCACTAGATTTTGTGTGGTCCGCGGCGAGGAAGAATCCGCAGGTTCACTGGTCTGACTTCGGGAGCCTATATCGTTTGATCTACAAGGAATTTTGAAGTGATTCAAAAACAAAAGTTGTAACCCTACGTGTCTAGTTTCCAGAAAGTGAAGAAATCACAATTTGGACATCTGTAGAGAAAGTTATGGCCAAAATACCAAATCATGTCACAGCAGTCAACATTCTCCGCGGTGGAGCTCCGCGGCCGCAGTCTTTTTTGTGCGGTCCGCGGAGAGGGTCTGAGAGGGGTATATTTAAACGAGACTTTCAATTATTTTTTACTTTTCAAAACCCTAAAAATATAAGAGGCGATTTTCCAAACACTCTTTCTTCTCCAAAATATTAGTAAGTGATTTCAACTTATTTCCGTCACTCCTTAACTTCTTTTAACAAGATTTTAGCCTAGAATCTAGGGTTTTCATGGTGAAATTGGGAATTTTGGGTAAAACCTAAGAATATTGAAATTTGGGGATTTAGACATTGAGGTCGGATTCTAAAACCAATTATATATCCGGGCTCGGGGTAAATGGGTAATCAGGTTTTGGTCCGAATTTCAGGTTTGGACCAAGCGGGCCCGGGGTCGATTTTTGACTTTTTGAGGAAATCTTCATAAAACCTATTTTCATGCATTAGAATTGATTCATTTAGCATTTATTAATATCGTTAAGTAAATTGTGGCTAGATACAAGCGAGTTGATGGTGAGATCAAGAGGTAAAATGGTAGTTGAGGCTTAATTGTGTTTGTGACTTTGAGGTATGTGTTTGGTCTAACCTTAACTTGAGGGATTAGGAGTTGTGTCCTATTTGCTATGTGCTATTTGTTGAGTACGCGTATAGGCAAAGTGACGAGTATCTATACGTTGGTGTCAAGCATGCCCGTGAGTCTTATATTATGATTATTATGACTTTGTTTGTATTGTTCATGCCCTTTGTGATGATTTCTATTGTTGGGCAAATCCGTGGAGGTAATATTGATATTTGAACATTGAGGAGCATTGGCTCAAGTTGTATAATGAAATGTGGAAGTATAATTGGCAATTGAACCTTATAAAGCATTGGCTCAAGTTGTGAAGTGAGTTGTGAAGAAAAAGTGAAAAAGAGAAGAGAATTATTACATTGTCTCCCTTGCCGGGATGTTGTTGCTTTTAATGCTATCTCCTTTGCCGGGATATTGATGTTTTTGATATTGTTCCCTTGCCGGGATTTGATTGTTGAACTATTGTTCCCTTGCCGGGATTTTATTGTAATTTCATTTATTTCCTTGCCCTATTGCTTGTGATTGTTGTTTGGGTGAGGAAGAGTGTTAAAGCACGAAGGGTGATGCCATGTATTGTTTTGGTGAGAGAGTGTTAAAGCACGAAGGGTGATGTCATGTATGATTTTGTGAGGAAGAGTGTAAAGCACGAAGGGTGATGCCGTGCCGCACGATGTACAATTCCGTGCCGATTATATTGACTTTATGGTGAGGATGAGAGTAAAAACACGAAGGGTGTTGCCGTGCAGTATATATTGCTTCTTATGGTGAGGACGAGAGTAAAAGCATGAAGGGTGATGTCGTGCACTTGTTTGATTTCTGATTCTTGTTGATAATTAAGATATGGTGTTCCTCGTATTTACTTAATGTCTTTCAATTTTTAATTGATGTTTCCCGCAGCATGTTTCCCCCTCCCATCCTTCACTGTACATTCGTGTTTCTATTTTCCGTTGTATATGATTTAACTGCACAGGTTTATTTGGTAGTCTGGTCCTAGCCTCGTCACTACTTCATCGAGGTTAGGCTAGGCACTTACCAGCACATGGGGTCGGTTGTGTTGATACTACACTCTGCACTATGTGCAGATCCCAGCGCAGTAGCTTTTGGACCTTAGCTTTAGGTGGCTGCCTTCAGTCCATATGGAGATCTAAGGTAGTCCTGCAGGCGTCCGTAGGCCCTGGCGTCTCCCGCTATCCTTTCTCCCTGTTTCATTTATGTAATTCTGAAACAGTGTTGCATTTACTTTTCGGACCTTAGTTGTAGTATTCCTAGGCCGTCTATGAAGCTGTGACACCAATTCTGGATAGTCTTTGTATAAGAAGTTGTATTGGATATATTTAAATAGTTTTATTGTTTCTTCCGCTTGTTTAAATTCCGCTGTCTATAAGCTATTGTTTCATAATTGTTCAAGGATTAAAATGGGGAAAAGGTAATTTGTTCAAACAGTTGGCTTGCCTAGCTTTCATTAGTAGGCACCATCACGACTCTCGAGGGTGGAAAATACGGGTCATGACACTAGTTCGGAGGGCTTGGTGGTCTCGATTGGTTTCCTGGTTCGAGGCACCAACGCCGACTCTTCACCATCATTTTCTTCGTCATCCGGGGAATCGTGGGCCGAATCTGCGTCCACATGCGCAAATCTCTTCCGTAGCCTTCGAGCAGGGGTTTTCTTGTCTTGAGGGTTTCAGGCTTCGAAACCCTCTTTCTTTTGTTGTCCTTCCCCGATTTCGGGATCGAAGACTTGGTCCCTTCCCTTCCCCGGGCGGGGCTGGCCTCATTTCGGAGACAACTCCGATGCCTGCACAAGTAAATGTGAATAAGTTGGCGCCACCAACGAATGGAAAATATCTAAAACTTGGGAAGAGAATTTACCATGATGTTTGGCCTCCCATTTGTCCCTTGATAAATCACGCCATTTGCGCTCATCATACAAGGAGGTCGCGACCATCTTTCGGACCCAGTCCTCGAGATCGGGGACAGCGTGAGGTGTCCAAGCAATAGCTGTAGAAAAGATAAAAATATTATTATTGGATATGGAAGTTGAGTATATATAGATATTGGGAAAAAGGACTCCACTTACGATTATAATTCCATCTCTCCAGAAACAGCATTTTGTCTCGGGGAATGACATCCGAAGTCCTTACTCTGACGAACCGGCTCATCCAGCCTCGATCATTGGCTTCGTCATTACTCGCAAAGAAGGTTTTCTTCGTGCGACGTTGCAACTTGACAAGCGCTCGAAACAACTGGGTCTAGTACATTCGAATCAGGTGGTTGAGGGTGAATTCCAACCCATCGACTTTTTCGAAAATGTAGCGCAGCATGACCACGATGCGCCAAAAAGAGGGGTGAATCTGGCCGAGGGTGACTTCGTACATTTTGCAGAAGTCGATCACCACCGGATCAAGGGGACCCAGTGTGAAGGGGTAAGTGTAAACACTAAAATACCCCTCTACGTGGGTAGTAATGCTTTCCTCGGGGCTCGGGATCTGAACCACGACCTCATCTCCCCAGCCACAGTCCTTCTTCATATCTTTAAGGTGCTTCTTCGATATCAAGCTAAGATATCGAGATGCATGCTCGCATCGACCTGGGACATCAGGGGGATTTTCAATACTAAAGTCTTTCTTAATCATGCAAGGGCCGGTGGTGATTTCTTCAAAAGTCGGCGGCGCCACCGGTTTAGCCGACTGAGAGGCAGAAGAAGACGGTGCTTTATCTTTCTTAGGGACCGTTTTGGAAGTTTTAGCCATGATTTCAAGCTAAAGACTACAGACTGTATCGGAATGTGGTATTTTTTTACAAGAACCTAGCATTTTCCGGCGCTTAAACAAGCGGTGGAAACAGATGATTAGAGAAAGAGATGAAGACGGGAAAGATGTAATGAAAGAGTAAAGTTCTTGATTCAAAGGAATAGCCTCACATTTATAGAAGGGCAACGACGGTTCAGCGGCGCTAGTGGCCGACCAGTACCGACGTACATTTAATATTTTGGGGAAGCGAACCAATGGGATGTTTCAGTCACTTCGAGCGTCTGCATCACAAGGATGACATCATCATTATGGACTCTGAAAATCGAGGTTCAAATCGTTTCTTATCATCTTATTCTAAAAAACGCGGGGACTATCTGTATACGATCAAAGTCATATGCCTCCGATTTATAGGCTCGAGGGTCTGTCCTAGGCCCGAGTTTGGGCGAGGTCGAGTTCGAGACCGGTGGACCAGAGTCGAGCTCGAAGATAGAGTGCAATACCCGGAGATAGGGGTACGAGGAATACCGGGGCCAAGTATGCTCGACCCTGAAATCGTACCGTTATGATTGTGTAACAGAATGAGCTAGATTCCTGCCACGTCCCCAAGATCATGGCGCAAATCCCGGAATAGGATTGTACGATTCCGTACTAGGCGGTTAGACTGCTGTACCAAGAATATTCCTTATTGTAAATAGAAAGTCGACGTTCCTGATATGAAAGTGAAAGTGGAGGATATACGTTATTTAGGGATTCCCCTATTATATAAAAGGGACCACAATCATTTGTAACATCATCTAATTATTGAGCAAAGAATATACTTTCTACTTTTTCGCCTATTGTTCATCAAAATTGTCCTTAGCTCTACTCCTCTTACTTACTTTATTTTTCTTGCTTTATTATTCTTATTATCCTAAGCCCACTTCGAGGTCACTAAGCTCGAGGTCACTACTGCTGTGTAACGTTGGTTTGATTCTCTTATTTCTTTCATTTCTATTTTACATTTTTAAATTATTAATTGGTATTGAGCTAAATCACGTATCTTTAAAACCACAAATCAAATTTAATTGTTACTCGTATTTTTGAGGTAAACAAAGTTCTTGATAGGAATTAAAAAGATTTTTCCTTATTCAGATGAATAAATCCCCTAGGAAAAAGATAATAGAGTTATGAATAACAAACTATGAAGTGTAGAATCAAAATTGACTACATTACAGTGAATAACAAATCATAAGGCCATTCAATTGACGATGCATCCTTTCTCAAAAATTGAATACACTCATCCCTCCCTCATAGATCGTTATCGCTCATTCGGAATAAAAAGAAATCCAGATGATACCAAAAGACTAGGCTTTATTTATTGTTAACTAGTTTTAATGTACTCACGTTGCGCGTGTACCTTATTACAATAATAATTTTTTTTTAAATGAGACCGCATTAATATTATATTAAAAACTAGGTAATTTGTCCGCGCTTCCCGCGGTAAGTTTACAAATTATCCTTTACTAAGATTCAAAAATAAAAAATAACAAAAAGATAGATTCTTCTTAAAACTAAACATATTAAGAGCATTCAACAAAAATGGAAAAATTAGCACTATCACATATTTGAAGAACCTCTAACAAATGATAACAAAAGTCTTCCCTTTTATCATTTTATCTTCTACTTATTTTTCAATAGTAACTTTTGTTCCTTGATATAACTGGCTTCTCAATTATGAATGATCTTTCACAAAATAATCAAGTATCCCTTTCTCTATTTTTATGTTCACAAAAAACATATAATGTTTAGTTTCACGGCGTGCACTATACTTGTTGGCAAGAGCTTCATGATATGAAGGTTTCCTAAAATAGTCACCGTTTAAGATCACAGGTGAGTTCAAATAAGTTGGACCTGTTAATAAATAACATAAAAGAAAAATTGACTAAATATTAAACCAATGATAATCTTGACTGGAAATTGATGAACACAATGTTCTTCCAATAATCTTCACGGAATCTTAGCATTAATTCTCTGGGTAATGAAGATACGCAAGGAAAAAAGAGAAAGGAATAAGAAAAATATAAAGGCATATTGCAAAGAAAAAGAAGATAAGTAGTTTGTATACACTAAACAATCATAACATATTCTCCGAAAATCTTTTTCAAAACCTCATCAACATATTCAACAAAGAAACTATACTTGAACAATTAAAATACTAAAGAAAGCTAAATATAGAATGAAAACAAAAAACAAAAGAAAGGATGGCAAATAAATAATGTAGCTAAAATTGGTAATCTCACGTGAATGTAAGGAACAATCTTAATATCAAGCCCACCAAAAAATTGCCATTGTATCTTAAAAAATTTGTACTCTATATCGAGTTTTTCCAGTATGCGACGAAGGCAAGATAATAATTTTTTTACAATTTACAATCAAAATCACCTCATACAATAGTATCCATCAATCTAGAGAAATCAAGCGCTTGATCTTTTTTATCATTCTGGATACAAGGAAATCTTCTTCCTCTATTGCCATATAATTGTCTACAATTTGTATTGTGGCAATAGGGTACCAGTTTGTAGAAGAGCGTGCCCTCATTAAGTCTTTGTTGTATACTGAAGTAGTAGAACTGTCTCATTGTTAAATTTTGTATCATGAAAGTTTTGTTGATTACATCTCTGCCAAAAGAACTCCAAGTCTATATCCGTCTTCACCACACTGGTAAATTAATGGGTAATTCAAAGACATGAAACTTGGGAGTAAATATGTGATTCTTTGAAGTCCCTTTTTTTGTTGGATTCGCCTCTGGTTCGAAACACACTTTGAAATTTATAGTTGAATGTTTATTTCAAATGCTAAGAAGGGAGGAGAAGAATACCTCAGATGCTCTTCTTTCGATTGCAGCTTGTAGCATAGAATTACTGTTGCTTTTTAGAATGTGAACTAATTGAGGTTCTATCAGTATGCCCGATGAAGAATTCCTGAGATAAGATTGTGAGAAATGCGAGCACATGTAAATTCATACAAAACGACTAAAGAACTGGAAAAGCAAGAAAAGTTGGTAAGGGAATATATATAAAGTATTCGTTGTCCACAATTGTATTAACTATGGCATGGAACTCGACATAGTGCATGTCTGTTAACGTGCAAATGGCATCAATCCTGGCACTGTAAATCTCATAGCACAACAGAAACCTTGGATAAAAGGCCAACTCGATCATTCCCATGTAGTTCTAGAGCTGTCAAACCATTATAGCCTTTTGAACGTTAATGATGAATTGCCCCAAGTGACTATTTAACAATAGCAAGAAATTTAGATTTATTCTAAACTCATTCAAGCACATTCGTAATGTATGTTAAACTGATATGATCATGCGTATCAAAAAATTGATGTCAAGGCAAACAAAGAGCCCAAAGTAACATACTTTATATGCAATTATTGGAATCACAACTATATAAAAACTTGTTCAATGTAACTGATGATACTTCCGCCAGTAAACTTCCTTTCATCCAAGTCAATAATGTGATAAAGTACATATAAAGGAGAATTTGAATGGCATCAATCAATTAAAAGTGTTACTTAAAATTCTCCTACACTTAAACGTTTAATGAATTGAGCACACAGTAGATACAAGCTTTATTAATTGCAATGATTAAAGTATATTACTGAAGACATATTACAAAAAATAAAGAAATACATTGCAACACTAATCGCTATTACTTACTTATTCCGTCAAAGCACTGCAATTCAAGTCTATCATTAATATAATAGGTCAAAATTAGAAGTAAGAAGAGTGAAGGATGCTGGCTACTTCTCTTTCTTTGAGGTTGTAATGCATGAAACTTCTTTAATATTTTTATCCCAAAAGGATAAAATTCAAGAACTTAAACCCTAAAATCAGGATTTTTGTAGCATAATTGAGAAAAAACCTTAGATTTTGGACCCTATTTTGCATATATCAAAAGAAAACGAACCCAATAGAAAGAAGAAGAAATTTAACTCCATAGAAAGAAGGCATGAAATCAACATACATATGAACTTGCTGGTTAAAAGGATCATGGTAGGGCTTGTAAACCTGATTTTCGTACACTTTTGCTTCATCGACCGGGTCTCCGCTACCACACTATATCTCTGGCACAAAAGTGATTGTGCAACACTTCGGAGAGGAGATCAGAGTACTCTCACCAGAGAGTAGGAATACGATAAAAGCCATAACATGGAGTACTGTACTGTGGTTTTGTTTGAAGGAGTAAGAGATCCTCAATAAAGAAGTGATGGTCGTGGAATCGTGGGTTTGGTTTTAGCGCCGATAAAAACTTTGCGCTTCTTGAAAGACATAGTGGAATAAAGAGAAAAAAAATAGAGTAGAAGAGACGTTTTTTTTAAATCAGTGTCTTTTGTATGCGAAGTTTTAGTTTCTTTATGGTGTAAATTAGTGTAAAATACCAAAAAATTGTGGGAAAAAACAAGTGTTATTCCTAGTCAAATAAAAGTGCCACGTATCGGGCTATTCCCCTGAATTTATATATATATATATATATATATATATATATAGAGAGAGAGAGAGAGAGAGAGAGAGAGAGAGAGATTAGTTTTTACTGTTCAAATTAAGGACATCTTAATTAAGTGAAACGTTTAATAGACGTTTAATCAAGTATCAAGAGAAAGAAATGTGTAAACAATAATTAGAATTGGGTGTCGAATTCTTTAAGCCGCTAAGAATTACTATACAATATGCACAAGAAACATGAGAGAATACCAAAAACACCATAGATAAATTGAAGAATTAACAAATTTACTGCTCTTTTTTCAGGAGCTAAGAGAAATTAAGGTATGCTTGTTTGATTGAAGCAAAATCCTTCATTCGAGCAAAATGACTCTAAATAGTTGAATTATATTAGACACAACCAAATACTGATGTGAAGGCTAAAATAATATCTGGCATGAATGTAACACAATCAATCCTAAGACTTTATTGAATCAACAACAAATCTCCTAAGAAGATAAATTGCTAATTAACATACATCAGCATAAGGGAGGCCCTCCATTATCTTCGGTTCTTCGTTTTTCTTATTTCTTTCAGTTTTTGCCCCCTTTTTCTTTTTCCTTTTTCTTCCTACTATTTTTTCTTTACTCCTTTTTTTTTCTTTTTCCTCCCTACACGCTACTTCTCCAACAAAAATCCACAATCAAATTTATTTTCTTCCAAAAATCACGCTAAACATCCTAAAAATGCCCTCAATCATCTCAGAAACTTTAATATCCTTACCAAATGATTATTTTTCATATAAAATCCTCACTGAAGAATTGCTCCCTGAATTAAAAAACAAAGATCACCAGTTAAGAGTTATCACCAAAAATACAATATTTGTGATATATACCTCAATCATGATAAAAAGTAAAAACTTATCTATAGTACCAGGTGTTTAACCAAGCCATGTGAGACATATTTCTTGCATATCTATTTTTTAACAATTCATCATAGTTAAGTGATATATTTTTTTTTAATATGTTGGTTCTTAAGGTTACTTATTTGGATAGATGTAAACACTCGGTGTGAATAAATATTTACCCCTGGGTAAGTATTTACCCCTCATCATTGAACAAAGAAGGGCAATAATATTAAAAAATGTGGAACAACGAATCAATGAAAGGAAAAAATATATACTTATATAGTTAGAGTAATAACCAATCATGGACTAAAAGTACTTCAACAAATTTTGCTAACAACAAACAAATTCAGAATCTATACGAAAGCCATTATATGATGTCAAATTGCGTTAGATGGTATGTCATATGAAACTAATTAGTTGTGGATAATGCTGTATTCTGGGCCGAGCCTAAATGGGCTTAACGGGCCTGGGCTTAGCGGGCCTGGGCTCTGGCGGTCCCAGGCTTCTTGGGCTCAACGGGTGGAACCAGCCCGTGACGAGCCTAAGCCCATATGGTCCTGGGCTCAACTGGCCGGGCTCGTGGTCTTAGCGGGCCTGACGGGCTTTTTTATTTCCGGACTTTTTTTAGAATTTTTTTTGTTTAAGGCAATTTCTTGTAAACCATATCATGGCTATATAAAAAATATATATGTAGTATATATGTAGAAATCTAATTATTAAAGTGCTTGACGAAAAAGTAAAATAACAAAATAATAGTAAAACTAAATTGTCATGCATAATAAATTAATAAGAAAGTACAACATGAAGCATAAATACGTCTAATAATTTTAAAATAACATAAATTGTTGAAAAATCTTAAAGACGAATTTGCGGATAAATACCACCAACACAATACGTTATATGCCTCCTTAAAATGTCTGTGGTACACCCTGAACGAAAATTTAAGACTCTTCCACAGTTCTTGCACTTTAATATTTGGCCTTCTTCATTTTCTTCAAGCACTTCATAGTAGTGCGAAACAAATAAGTGCACTCTTTCCGAACGAGGCATGATGTAACTTGAAAATTAAGATTGAGACTTGAAGTCTTGAAAATTGGAGATTGAGAGATTGAGAGAAATTTAGATTGAGAAATGAGTATTGAGTTTTGAAAGATCTACAGCCTTATAAATATTTGAGTACCAAAAATGAGGACCTCCTAATTTTATTGTAGGATTTAACATTGCAGCAACACCATAAATAAGAGGGATAGGGAAAAAAATATTTTTTAAACTTTTCTTTCATTGCATTTATAGCAAGTTGATAAATTTCCCCACCCTCCGAAAATTCAACAAACAAATCACATAGTGCTGCAATATAAACTAAACAGTTTGAAATAGTAGGATAATATTGCCCAGAAAATGCATTTGTAGCAATTTGAAAATGTTCTAAAAAATCTATAAGAATTTTAACATTCGTCCAATCTTGAGTAGTAAGCATTTCATCATCATCCTCACCACCTACCCGAGCATTAAACGTTGCATTAATTGGGTTTCTATATTCATATGCAACTACTAAACTTTCGTACATACAATTCCATCTAATCGGGCAAGTTTTAGGAACCTTTCTTTCTCTAAGGCCATATTCATCACATTTTTAAAAATAATCTCTAAGTCTACTTCTACGGTTTGAATAAAAAAGCCAATTAAGAGCCATTCTAACCTTTTCAATTTCTAAATTTAAAATTCGCATACCATCACCGACAATTAAATGATAAATATGACAAATACATCTAACATGGAATATATTCCTAAATGCAGGATTTAGTGTTGTTGTAAGTATGCCTATAGCACTAGTGTTACTAGAAGCATTATCCATAGAAATTGCCATTATTTTATCTCTAAAGCAAAAATATCTACAAATATCTGCAACAGTGTTAGCTATAAACTTACCTGTGTGACATGAATTAATTATTCTATACGCAATAATGCGTTTTTGCATTGTCCACTCCTCATCTATCCAATGACTTGTAACAGTTAGATAATCACAATCATTACCACTTCTACCAATATCAGTAGTAATAGAAATCCGATTAGTTATATGAGTAAATAAATACCGCAAATATTGTTCATATTCATGTTTATATTTATAAATATCGCTCTTAACTGTTGCGCGAGGCCAACCTTTATAAGTAGGATTAAAAACTCTTCTAATATAATGCACCCAATTAGGATTAGAAGGAAAAGAATAGGGTAAGCACATAACGGTAACCATCTTTGCTAATTCTTCACGATCTCTATTTGGATCGTAATATAAAATACCTCCGGTCACAGTGTTAATTCTTGGTTGAACTAGATTTGAACCTGTACTAGGGCTATCCGCACAATCTACACGTGTCCCCTCTAGCTGCGCTTTCATTTGTAAATATCTAACTTTATCTCTAGGGTGTGTTTTTATGTGCCTAGTCAAACTACCCGTGCCGCTACGGTCTCCAGTATATTTATGCGCCAGTAATTTCCCACATGTTTTACACTTAGCCTTATTTTGTTCTCTTACTTGAGTAAAAAAATTCCAAACTAATGATGTTTCTAGGCATTTAGGAGGTTGTCTATTAAAACTAGGGGTTTCTACAGGTGGGTCAGGCGGTACATCAGTTGGGTTATTAAAAGGACTAGTAGGTGTATCATCTAAATCCGGTTGGGTTTCATCTTCATCCTCATTTTCAAAGATAGTTTCATTAGGATACAGAGCATTCATAGTTTCATCATCTAATTTTCACCTGGTGCAACATTATGGCAAAATTGACTATCGAAAAATTAAAAACAGGGGTTATCACTATCAAGAATAATAGGAGCAGCGGGACGTCTACCAGGTCTGGGTCGGGGAGCCGGGGGAAGGGTAGTAGGTTGGCCACTACTTTCACCAGTTTTAGCTTTTCCCTTACCACCAAACATTTTTATCAAAGATGTCATATTAATTACAATTATGCAAACTAAAACACACAAAAATATATTCTTAAAACTTAAGAGTTGAAACGAGTTTACCGAATTGCCGAATTCTTGAAAATTGAAAATCGTTGAAGACTTGAATACTTCAATTCACCAACTTCACAATTTTCACGAAATTTCAACAATAAAATAAGCAATTATAGTAGAGAGCTTGAGAGAGATTGATGAATTGGTGAGTAAAAATGAAAGAATGAGGGGGTATTTATAGTTGAAAATTGGAAAAAAGTGTAATTATATAAAGTTTGGGGGCCAAATAGCTATTTTTGAAAGTTCCAAACGGTCAAAATTGCAGCCCAACGGCTACTTTTTTAATTTTTGACCGTTGCTATTTTTAATTTTTTTTTTAAAAGTAGCCGTTAGGCTCGGTAAGACCGGCCCAGGCCCGCCAGCCGGTCCCAGGATTAGCGGTCCCGGGCTCGTGGGCTATTTTATCATACCCGACCCGCCCCGGGCTTGTTGCACCATTAAGGACTGGCCCGCCAGGCCCGACCCGCCAGGCCCGTTTAGCCCGTTAGGACCGCGGCCCCGGTCCGATCCCGGTCCCAGTCCGGCCCACCATACAGCACTAGTTGTGGATATATGCTCAAATGAACGAAAATGAGATATCAATATAGCGCATCAATAGGCGAATTCTATTAGATTAGCACGACAATTTATTAAGGACCAATACCTGAACAACCAAATTAGGAATAACAAAATTTCTATAAACTTAATGCGTAATTTACTATAGTGTTAATATACGAAAAGCCAAAACATCAGAGCACTGACATGGATCTAAAAAATTGAGACTTGAAACTGAAATACTGCATAAAAGGAATTAAATATAGTCAAAAAATGGCAAAAGAATAAAGAGTAGGAATGATGTTGAATTAGATCGTTATGTTACCTTTCTTCCAGTTTCGACTTGTTGATACTGGATAATTTACTCCGCCCATAACCAATCAAGTTCATAAACTCAGAGTTTTTTTTTTTGGTTTATTAACAAACGATATACACTAAAGATCGAGAATTCAAGAAGATAAGATGTAATGTTAGATAATAAAGATGGAATTCAAGAGACACCATAACTGTTTTCTCAATTTGAGAAAGAAAAGGAATGGACGTGACTTTTAATTTTCAAATAAGTGACTGTTGAGTTTTTTTAAATAGCAGATGAATAGGAAAAATAGAGGGAAACCCCAAAAAATGGAGAAAAAAGATAAAGGCAAATTCTGATCATTGATACCTGCCACATCACTTGGCTAAGTCCCTCAATTATATAGATATATAGATTGTACTTGAGTCATAAAATAAAAGTGTAAGATATGCTAATATAGATAAATAGATTACAAATTTTTAACTGACGATTATTTTACTTTGATATAGTCTAAGTGTAAGAAATAAAATAAAAATGTAAGATATATAGCTCGCTAAATTGGAAATATGAATTGTAATTACACTTTTATCGAATTCATTACAAAATTTTATTTTAGATAAAAATTTATTCTAAAATAGTAAAGAATCAATGACTATTTTATTTTGGATCTTTATGCTTGTTGAACTATTAGTGTTATTTATATAAATCAAAAATTATTTTATTGTGTACTTAATTTTGTTTTCATAAGAATATTATTGACAGGGAAAGAAATTGATTATAGTATACTATTAAGAACCAAATTTGCTAAAAATAAAACTTGAAACAATGAGGATAAATAACGGTAAATTTATTCTAAATTAAATGAGTTGTAATTAAGTAAACCTTTTTTTCTTCAACAAATAGCATCTCTCTATGTTTTTATATATTAAGTTTTTTATAAAATATTAACTCAACATTAGTTATTTTTAGACTTTGTATCATCACTCATCAATTTTTCTTATGAGTTATGTAGGATCAACCTCTCCATTCTCAATTCTTTAAAAGACCGCTAGCAACAAACAAACAAAAAGAAACAAAAAGAAAACTCTAAAAGACCAAAAAAATCCACTTTATAATTCTAAAAAACCAAAAAAAATCACTTTATTTTATTTGATAAATCGGTAAAGAATCATGATAAAATTATTTTCGTGTTATTTATTTGTATTTAGTATAAATTCATAGAAATAACAATAATTTTTATAAGATATTCTTGCAGAAGTTCTTATAACTTACACTTTTTTAAAGCATTTTTATTTTACCACTCAAATATATTATTAACTATTATTTAAAATTATATCCTCATAGATATGAACACGTATAAAAACTAACCTTTTTGCCGTTGCTATCTTCTCGTAAGTCCGCTCATATGTAGCATGTTATTGATTCCTGCAAACATAACAATTAGTACTCAATTAGATAGCAAAACATGCTGCTTTAACAAAAAGAAACCAAGTAAATAAAATAGTTTCAAGATTTTTTTATTGAAAAAAAGAAAGAAAAATCAAGTGTTCCAATTTAAGGGAAGGATCGCAGTTAAAATTATTGTAGATCATTTAAATAAGGAAAGGATTTATTAAGTCAAATCTTACTTAATTTGTAACTCCTAAATATTACAAGGGAAAAGATTTAATGATCAATATTTCTAATTATTTGAAAGCCTTACACATTACAAAAATTACCAAATGACTATTTTGTCTAGTATGAAATTTATTTTTAAAGGGTACAAAAGGCGAATGACATTTCGTTAAAGGTCTTTGTGCTTTTAATATAGTATAGATATAGATTATATTAATCTACAAAGAGTGAGCATTATTCCGTTTAACGAAAAAAAAAAGATTCTTGAAATATTAGACAGTTTTTGGATTATTAATTAGTAGTACTAATTTAGCTTTCAAATATTTGTTTCCCTTTTGATCTTTTTAAGCTCAAAAGAACAAACAAAAAAACTAATTTAATAGTAGTATATATTTATATACATCTAAAATGCATTCATTAAAAACTATTTACAAGACATATCACTTTGACTAAATGTACATATTGGAGAATAACTCAGTGGCTTAGTTCAATTAATATATCAAGCTCTAGGCCACAAAGTACTTTTGGAAGCACTTAAAGGGAAAAATATGCCCAAGATTAAAAATCCAATACAGAAAAAATAAAAATAGAATTAAACAAAACCAATTTCAATTCGATAATCGACTCTGCCCGTTCGAATCTAAAATCTGAATTATTCAAAATTGATGAACTAACAGAATTAAGAACAAAAAGAGGAAATATATATTTTTTTCGATATCCAACAACAACAACAACAACAACAACAACAACAACAACAACCCAGTGTAATCCCACAAATGGGGTCTGGGGAGGGTAATATGTACGCAGACCTTACCTCTACCCCGAGGGGCAGAGAGGTTGTTTCCAGGAGACCCTCGGCTCAAAGAGGCAACAAGAGACACTATATTAGTACTATCAATAGACTCATAATAAAACAACATAAAATACCATAAAATCCATAACATAACATAAATACCATAAAAACAAAGTAACAGCAATATAAGAGATATAGGAAATACGAGAATATGTAAGGTATTAATACACAGAAGATAAAGCCCATCATCAGTAGTTGATCAATAGTATCCTAAGACTAATTCCTAACTGGCTAGTCTCACTCTAGTGCGCTGTAAAAAAGACATCACAATTTCCCCTAACCTACAACCTTAATACTCGATCTCCACAATTCCCTGTTTAGGGCCATGTCCTCAGTAACCCTAAGTCGCGCCATATCCTTCCTGATCACCTCTCCCCAATACTTCTTAGGTCTCCCTCTACCTCTCCTCGTACCCACCACCGCCAGTCGTTCACACCTTCTCACCGGTGCATCAGTGTTCCTCCTCTAAATGTGCCCGAACCATCCGAGTCTTGCTTCCCGCATCTTGTCCTCCATGGGGGCCACACCCACCTTCTCTCGAATATCTTCATTTCTAATCTTATCCTTCCTTGTATGCCCGCACATCCACCTCAATATCCTCATCTCTGCAACTTTCATCCTCTGAATGTGTGAGATCTTCACCGGCCAACACTCGGTCCCATACAACATAGCAGACCTAACCACTGTCCTATAAAATTTACCTTTCAGTAACAGTGGCACTTTCGATATCCAACGTTAAGAGTAATTTGTACGTAAATCATGTGAATCCAACATACAGAGGAACCGGAGTTATTGTAGGACCAAACCCAAAGCATATCACCTAGGTAACGTTCCATGCCCCCATCACTAGTCTAAATCCAACAACAAAGTTACATTATTAAGTGTTAGTTTTTTTAATTAAATTATTAATTGTTTGCAGGTTTAACATTAACAGCTTGTTTGGATGGTCGTTATCTATTGTATCGTATTGTATTGTTACTTTAAATACAATGTTTGTTTTGGTTGTTACTTAAATTTTATTGTATCGTATCGTTAAATCCGTCGTTACGTAACGACGAAATGTGCCATTTTATGTAACGACCGATTTGGTATGGTTGCGTCGTTATTTTGTCTTTTTCTCTCATCTCACCCTTCACTATTATTAAATTATTTTATTTTATCATTTCCCCTACCTTTTTATATAATAAATTTACCCCGTATCATAATTTATCTTTATAATATTACAAATGTATTCTTCATATTGCTAGTGCATGATATCATGAAACAATGGCAAACAATACAATCTATCCAAATATTGTATTCATCAAAAGATACAGTATAATACAATACAATACGATACGATACATTATGAAACGATGTGTAACAACCATCCTAAAAATTCTAACTTACTCAAAATGAAGTGTCTTATTTCCATGAATATAGCTAACAACCCTCTATTATTACAGTCTCCACGTCCAGAATGAGTTGGTGGGAATATAAATGAGTGATATTCTCAAAAGGACATTTGAAAATTGAGATATTATTGCTTTCTCTTTTCGTCACAACTACGATTGTACCCAAGTAAAAGTATTTCACCGAATTACTACTATTCACCAACAAGGGCTGTGGTGGAGTGGTAAGTACTTATTCATCCTTAATTAGAGGTCTCGAGTTCGAGCTTGGGGTATGAGTTCGGGCCCCAATGTGAGTACTGGATACCGAATGAGAAATCAAAAAAAAAATTACCACTACCAGAAAATGAGCCTATTGCAACAGTTTTTTAGTAACGGTTATAGAACCGTTGCTATAGAACACATATAGCAACAATTACTACCATTCCCGTAGAATGTGGATGATATCAGCGCACTTTTGATATAAAATCGTTACCATTGAAATTAAACCATTGCCATAGCACTTTTTAACCGGACGGTTTAGAACGAAATTTTGGGAAAACTGATAACGGAACGGTTTTTGTTCTCCTCATCGGATTCCCTCCTAAATGTTGTTAAACCCGCCAAATAAAAATAATTTCTGTTTTTTTTAATTAATTAGAAAAATAAAAATATAAAAGTCTCTAATTTAATTACTCCATATCCTATTAGCAGCCGTCGATATCTCCAAAGTCCCAAACCCCAAAATCGCCTTTGACGCGTCTCCACCCCATTTCCGACCAAAATCTCCACCGTCTTTCAGCCATAAAACTTCCACCAAAGCACCATGGAAAAGACCACCTTCTTCCCCTGTTAAACCAATATCGATTGCTCGAAGAAAACCCATATTTCAATCTCTCTGTTAGAGACAACGAAATTGCATAAAAACCTTTTTGGCGATATCCGACTGCTCGAAGGATAAATTGCTGAAATTTGTTGGCGTCTGAAACTCCAAGGAAACAAAGAAACTAACATCATTCCAAGACTTAGGATTTGGGCGGGTGAAATCACAGGTACTTTCTTTCTCTCAAGTTTTTTCGCCTACTTTTAAGGGGTTCTCTTTAATTTTTGTCAAATAAGGGTACAAATGGGTATTCTCTAAATCTCAAAGCCTAAGTTTTGCTATATTCAGTAAATCTCCTCCATTTCACTAATTTAATTGCTTCTTTATTTCACTATTTCTTCCTAGTATTATTCCCTATTTGTTGTTTCCCCTTTTGGATTTGTGGCCCTCTTTTTAATTTCATCGATCTGTATAGATTTCATGGGGTTTGTTGTTTTGTGTAAGGAATACATGTAAATTTATTTAATATTTGTGATTTTGGGTGCATTTTTTGGGGCATTTTTATTAGTTTTCTTTTGCGCCCCATTCTTTGATTTTTTTCTGGTGACAAAATGCTTCAAGTTTGAAGCTCAAAGTGGTTGTTGTTCTGTAGCACGATAGGTACATGAGATACAGAAAAACATATTTAACGTGCAAGTGTCAATGACGCGTGTAACAACTTGTGGAAAATAGAGCATGTGCTTGTGAATCTTAGCTTTAAAAACCTTGAAATAGTGATGGACTTGGACAACAAACAAAAGGGATAACTTTTGATGTGTGTTTTCTAAAAACTGCTGATACTGCATTAGATCTGTTGTTTCACCATAAAGAGACTTGAACTTGAAAGAATGTATATCTAGGCAACACTGTATTCAATATTAATATTACTTTTTTGCAGAAATAAATCCCAACTTTTTAGTAGTGTAATTTTGTGAAATAAAAGAAAAAGATTCAGAAGCTTGAATATTTTAACAGAATCTTCATTCTTATCTAGAAACTTTCTTTTCTTCATTGCAAAAATCTGCTTCAAGATTTAACTTTTCTCCAATCTGAAGCTTTTACTATAACCAAGATTTAACTCTTCTATTTTTAGGTGACTGTTTATTCTTTTCTTTAACAATTTCCTCGAGTTTGGGGTTTTAAGAATCCCTTTCTCCTGCTTTTTAAGAAGCTGTTGGGACTGGTGAGTTTAAAAAGTCCTTTCTTTTTGTAATTGTATTAGTTTCTTGAGACCTATAATGTTAAAGATTTAATCTTTTGTTTGTTTTTCCTCTTTCAGATTAATAAAGAAAGAAACTTTTTTTTTCTTTATTGTTAAGTTCTGAAGTAAAATTGGTTTAGAAGGAAGAAAAATGAGGTCTTTTGATATTTTGTCACAGTGATGAATCATTGACTAGTCTAGGCACCAAGTAGCAAGGATTACTTGACTTGAAGTTGTAAATGTGTGTAATTTATGCCATCACAAGCTTGACTTATTTCTGCATAAAATAACTCCTGAATGTGTCTCTGTTATTAGGTACATTCCGACCCATATCAGGTTTAAGAGAAAACAAATGATGCCTTGCTATTTGTATTCCTTACATTCATGTAATATAGCTAATATACAGTAACAGACATAGAAATGTATCAGAAATGTAATATAGCTAATCACAGTAACATCTTAATCAGCGAGTATAGAAGATCAGCATATTATTACAGTACTATTCTATAACAATAGTTTGTATTTAGCATGATTTTTTTTTTAAAAAGTTGAACTTTGTATATATAAATACACAGAATTGAATTACAACCTTAGTGATTAAACAATAATACAACTTAGGGTTGTTGGTTGTTGCAATTTTTTCCTTCTTCTTACTCATTCCCTTCAATTGAAATCCACATTTTTTTTGAACTATGCTTTATTTTCTAGACTGAGATTACCAGCCTGAGATTACTCTGTTTCCCCTTTGATTGTCATATCTGTATGGAGAATTCAATTTTTGGTGGATGATATTGGTGGAAATTATTTATCAAATCTCATCTACGAATAAGATAAGAAGGATGAGTTGTATTCAGGTCATCCCCTTTAACTCCTTGAGCTCATCCCCTTTAAGCTTTGGCCAAAGTCAAATTAGTATGTACCTTGGTTTATTGAGTTAATTGTGTTAATTTACTTTTGTCGTATAAGATTTTCATGGATAATATAGATAAAATTTGGATGCATCTTCTAAGATGGACGGATGAGTATATCCGTGGAGTGAATGATTTCCTTGATAAAGCATTTGAACGAGCTTCCCAAGGAAATGAAATATTATGTCCTTGCAAAAAATGCATTAATCGCTATTGGCATTATAGAAATGTGGCGGAGGATCACTTGATCGTTAATGGCTTTGTTGATGGTTACACCGAATGGGTTTTCCATGGTGAAGGGTTTTCCTCTAGAATTACACCTCGTCAAAGCAATAATGATGAAGGTTCTAACATGCGTGATAATATTGGTGGATTACTTCATGATACATTCAAAAATGTAGAAGGCGAGCCGGTACAACAAGAAGGGATGAGAGAGCTCTATCTGAAGATGCTAAGAGATTTTTTAAATTATTAGAGGAAGGGAAACAAGAATTATATCCAAGGCATGAAAACTTCAATAAACTGAGTTTCACCATCCGGTTGTACTTGTTTAAGTCTTTGCATGAGTTGAGTAATGTAGCCTTTTCAGACTTGTTAGAGTTGTTAAAAGAGGCATTTCCCTTTGCTAAGCTGCCAGAGTCTTTCAACAAGGCTAAAAATATGATATAAGATTTGGGTCTTCATTATGATAAAATACATGCATGCCCTAATGATTGCTTGCTATTTTGGAATGACAATGCAAAGGTCGATAATTGCTCTATGTGGGTCTTCTAGATGGAAAAGTTCTAATCGTGCTTTGACTAATGCAAACTCTAAAGTTCCTGCAAAGGTTTTAAGGTACTTTCCCTTGATGCCTAGGCTTCAGAGGATATTCATGTGTCCTGAAACAGCTATTGCAATGAGATGGCACGCTAATGAACGACCTAATGATGGGAATTTGAGGCATCCTGCTGATGGAGAAGCTTGGAAGGATTTTGATTCTCTTCATCCCGACTTCTCCAAAGATCCACGTAATGTTAGGTTGGATCTTTCAAGTGATGGTTTCAACCCGTTTCAAACCATGAGCATTTCTCATAGCACATGACCTGTCATGTTAATGAACTACAATTTATCACCATGGATTTGCATGAAGCCAGAATATATCATGTTGTCAATGATCATTCCAGGTCCTTCATCTCCAAGAAATGATATAGATGTGTACTTACAACCACTTATTGCAGAATTGAAGGAACTATGGGAAACTGTGATAGAAACATATGGTGTTGAGACAAAGCAAACATTTCAAATACGTGCAGCCTTGTTGTGGACAGTTAGTGATTTTCCAGCATTAGCTATGCTTTCAGGATGGAGCACCAAGGGGAGGTTGGCATGCCCCACTTGTAATTATGACACATGCTCTCTATATCTCAAACACAGTCATAAGTGTGTTATATGGGCCATCAAAGATTTTTGCCTCATGATCATCCTTTGCGGAAAGATAAGAAGTCATTTGATGGTAAGGAGGAACATAGACTTGCTTGAGTTCAACAATGTTTTTGGAAAGGGAAAAAAGAAAAGACCTCGGGATAACAAGTGTCTGTGGAAAAAAAGATCTATTTTTTTGAATTGCCATATTGGGCGCATAACAAGTTGAGGCACAATCTTGATATGATACATATCGAGAAAAATATATGTGACAGTTTGCTTGGGACTTTATTTGAAATGGAAAAAAAGTCAAAGGATCATGTATATGCTCGCTATGACTTACAAGAAATGGGAATACGAAATGAGTTACAACTAAGAGAAGATGATGATGGAACAGTGAGTTTGGCTCAAGCTTGTGTCACGACCCGGATTTTCTACCCTCGGGAGTCGTGATGGCGCCTATTAATGTGAGCTAGGCAAATCAATTATTGAACCATCTACCTTTTTACCAATCTTATTCTCTTTAACAATTACGAAGAAATAACATTTAAACGACGGAATATTACATAAGCGGAAGAAAACAATAAGACATCTGAACATGAATATCTATTGCAACTGTTTGAGTCTCGACTACCCAGAAATGGTGCCACAGTTTCACAGACGGTCTAAGAATTCTACAAATAAAGGTCTGAAAGAATTAAATATAACACTGTCTCTAGAAATACATGTAGAAACATGAATGTAGATAGAAGGAGATGCCAAGGCCAACGAACGCCTGTAGGGCTACATCGGGTCGCCTGATGAACGAGATTCAGCAATCTCACTGCAGTCCGAAGTCTAAAATACTGGGGTTTACACAAAAGAGTGCAGAGTGTAGTATCAGCAGAACCGACCTCATGTGCTAGTAAGTGCCCAGCCTAACCTCGACGAAGTAGTGACGAGGCTAGGACATACTACCAAATAAACTTGTGCATTTCAAATATATATAGCGGAAAAGAAATACGAAAATAAACAAGTAAAGATGGGAGGGGGAAACATGCTTCGGGGAATAATAGGTAAAAACAGAATATCAAGAGAACTATAAAAGAATCAAAATCCAACCACTAACAAGAATAGGGAAAACAAAGGCAGATTTTACTTTCTTTTCACATCTTGTTGCAGGCGTGCAACCCGATACCATTTTCTGTATCTCGTGGCAGGCGTGCCAACCGCTCCCATTTCATTATATCTCGTGGCAGGCGTGCCACCCGCTCCCATTTCATTTATCTCGTGGTTGGCATACCACCCGCTCCCATTTTATTATATCTTGTGGTAGGCGTATCACCCGCTCCCATTTCATTATATCTTGTGGTAGGCGTACCACCCGCTCCCATTTCATTATATCATGTAGTAGGCGTACCACCCGCTCCCATTTTATTATATCTTGTTGTAGGCGTACCACCCGCTCCCATGTACAAGCCAACAATAATCACAAGGAATCCCGGCAAGGAAACAATAATTTCAACAAACAATATCCTGGTAAGGGAGAAACAGCTATAACCAAACTTGTTACAACATCTAACTACCTCAGCTATAACAAAACTCGTTAGAACATCTAACTACCTCAGCTATAACCAAACTTGTTACAACACCTAACTACCTCAGCTATAACCAAATTTGTTACAATACCAAACTACCTCAGCTATAACTAAGCTTGTTACCACACCTAACACAAAGAATCATCAACCTAAACATCCGTAGTATCAATTAAGAACACAATGCAAGGGAACCACAACTCAACAATAGTTCGGCAAGGGGGCAACATAATGATCTCTTCTCTTTCTCACTTTTACTTCATAATTCACTTCACAACTGGAGCCAATGCTCCTCAATGTTCATAGGTCACAATTCTTTCCACAACTTTACACAACAAATAGAAATCTTCACCAAGACATGAATAATACAACGAAGTCATGAAAATCACAATATAAGACCCACGGTCATGCTTGACACCAATGTATAGATACTCATCACCATGCCTATACGTCGTACTCAACAAGAGGCAAATAGAAAATAGGACACAACTCCTAATCCCTCAAGCTAAGGTTAGACCAAACACTTACCTCGAACTTCCACGACCAACTCAATCCTCAAACACCGCCTTTCCTTTCGAATTCGGCTCCAAATCAATTGTATCTAGACATAATCGACTTAATAACATCAATAAATGCTAAACAATCCAATTCCAAAACTTAATTATAGCTTTCTAATCATTCTTCCCAAAAATTGACCCCGGGCCCGCTTGGTCAAAATACGAGGTTCGGACCAAAACCCGATCATCCATTCACTAACGAGTCCAAATATATAATTTGTTTTGAAATCTGACCCCAAAACGAGGTCAAATTTCCAAATAATCAAAAAACCCAAACTCTACCCAAATCCCTAATTTTCTACCCTTAATCACATGTTTTAAGCCTAGAAATCTAGTGGGTGTTGATAAAAATGGAAGAAAATGAGCTTAGGATTACATACCTATGAAGCTATGGTGAAGTTCTTCTTCAAAAATTGCCCAAGAGGTGCGGAAAAGATGAAGTTTGTGAAATATAATGAAAATCCCGTATGGCATTCTATTTTTGAAACTTAAAATAACTTGGCGAAATTGGTCATCGCGTTCGCGATGAGTTAGGTCTGACAGACCTTCACGTTCGTGGAAGATGGCTCGCGTTTGCGGAGCTTTGGCTCCTCAAGCCTATGCGTTCGTGGGCCAGTGGCCCCATTCGCAATGCACAAAATGGTGACCCCTCCCCCGGCCTTAACCTTACGTGTTTGTGAGTGCATGGACGCGTTCACGAAGGGTATTCCCCCCCTCAGCCTCGCGTTCATGTCTCAAGCTTCGCATTCACGAAGAAGAAATCTGGCACCTGGGAAATTTGCCTTACGCGTTCGCGAGAGGGACCACGTGAACGCGAAGAGTTAAATCCCTGGGCACTGAACAGCAGAAATCTGCAATTGTTTGAGTTCAAAAACCTTCCGAAACACACCTGAGCCCTCAGGGCTCAAAACCAAACATACGTACTAACTCAATAACATCATATGAACTTATCCGTGCGATCAAATCGCCAAAATAACCTCAATAACAACGAATTAAACCTCAAAATCAATGAAATATTTCAAAACTTCTTAAAGCATCAAACTTTGCATTTACGGTCCGAATCACGTCAAACGGACCCTCCGGGACCGTCAAATCATGGGTCCGTCAAACTTGGGACCTCGGAATTCGATTCCGGGCATATGCCCAAGTCCCATATTTTCCTACGGACCCTCCGGGACCGTCAAATCATGGGTCCGGGTCCTTTTACCTAAAATGTTGATCAAAGTCAAATTTATTCATTTTATAGTCAAAATTTATCATTTTTATAGATTTTCACATATAAGCTTTCCGGCTACGCGCCCTGACTACGCACACAAATCGAGGTAAGGCTAAATGAGGTTTTCAAGGCCTCGGAAACACATAATTCAATTTAAAAGCAAGTGATGACCTTTTGGGTCATCACATTCTCCACCTCTAAAACAAACGTTCGTCCTCAAACGGACATAAGAAGGAAGTACTTGAGTCAGGAAAAAGATGGGATAACGGCTCCGCATATCGGACTCGGACTCCCAGGTCGATGCCTCAAGAGGCTGACCTCTCCACTGAACACGATCAGAATGAAAACTTTTCGATACCTGCCGGTCTAGAATAGCTACCGGCTCCTCCTCATAAGACAAGTCCTTGTCCAACTGGACAGTGCTGAAATCTAACACGTGGGATGGATCGCCGTGATATTTTAGAAGCATGGACACATGAAACATTAGATATACGGCTGATAAGCTCGGCAGCAATGCAAGTCTATAAGCCACATCTCCCACTCGATTAAAAATCTCAAACGGGCCAATGAACCTAGGGATAAGCTTGCCCTTCTTCCCAAATCTCATCACGCCCTTTATAGGCGACACTCAAAGCAATACCCGCTCACCGACCATGAAAGCCAAATCTCGAACCCTGCGGTCAGCATAACTCTTTTGCTTGGACCGAGCTATACGAAGCCTATTATGATAATCCTAACCTTGTCCAAGGCATCTTGAACTAGATCCGTACCTAATAACTGAGCCTCTCCCAGCTCAAATCATCATCCAACCGGAGACCAACACCGCCTACCATATAAAACCTCATAAGGAGCCATCTGGATACTCGACTGGTAGCTGTTGTTGTAGGCAAACTCTGCTAAAGGAAAAAACTGATCCCACGAGCCTCCAAAGTCAATGACACAAGCTTGGAGCATATCCTCCAAAATCTGAATAGTCCGCTCGGACTGCCGGTCCGTCTGAGGATGAAATACTGTGCTTAACTCAACCCGCGTGCCCAACTCTCGCTGAACCGCTCTCCTAAAACGTGAGGTAAACTGCGTACCTCGGTCCGAAATGATAGACTCGGGCACACCATGAAGACGAACAATCTCCCGGATATAGATCTTAGCCAACCTCTCAGAAGAATAGGATACTGCCATAGGAATGAAATGCACTGACTTGGTCAGCCTATCAACAATAACCCACACTGCATCAAACTTCCTTTAAGTCCGTGGGAGTCCAACGACGAAGTCCATAGTGATCCACTCCACTTCCACTCAGGAATCTCAATCTTCTGGAACAAACCACCAGGCCTCTGATGCTCATACTTAACCTGCTAACAATTCAAACACCGAGCCACAAATGCTACGATATCCTTCTTCATTCTCTGCCACCAATAATGCTGCCGCAAATCTTGATACATCTTTGCGGCGCTCGGATGAATAGAGTACTGGGAGTTATGGGCCTCCTCTAAAATCAACTCTCGGAGTCCATCCACATTAGGCACACAAACTCGACTTGCAATCTCAAATTTCCATCATTACCTAAGGTAACCTGCTTGGCACCTCCGTGCTGCACCGTGTATCTGAGGACACACAAATGGGGTTCATCATACTGCCGATCACAGATACGCTCCAATAAAGAAGAACGAGCAACCACACAAGCTAACACCCGACTGGGCTCAGAAACATCCAACCTCATGAACTAATTGGCCAAAGCATAAACATCCAAAGCAAGCGATCTCTCATCGACCGGAATATAAGCAAGACTGCCCATACTGGCTGACTTCCTACTCAAAGCATCAGCCACCACATTGGCCTTTCCTGGGTGATATAAGATGGTGATATCATAGTCTTTCAATAACTCCAACCACCTCCTCTGCCTCAAATTCAACTCCTTTTGCTTGAACAAATACTGAAGACTCTTGTGATCCGTGAACACCTCACATGCCATGCCATACAAATAATGCCTCCAAATCTTTAACACATGAACAATAACAATGGCTGCCAACTCCAAATCATGAACCGGATAGTTCTTCTCATGAATCTTCAACTGTCGCAAAGCATAGGCAATGACCTTGCCATCCTGCATCAATACTGCACCAAGCCCAATACGAGACGCATTACACTAAACTCTATAAGGCCCTGAACCTGTGGGCAAAACCAACATCGGTGCCGTAGTCAGAGATGTCTTAAGCTTCTGAAAGCTCGTCTCACACTCGTCTGACCATCTGGACTGGGCACCCTTCTGGGTTAACCTGGTCATCCGGGCTGCAATAGATGAAAACCCCTCCACGAACCGACGATAGTAGCTTGCCAATCCCAAGAAACTTCGAATCTTTGTAGCTGATGCTGGTCTAGGCCAGTTCTTGACTGCCTCAATCTTTTTCGGATCAACCTGAATATGCTCTGCTGATTAAACATGACCCAGGAATGCAACTGAACTCAACCAAAACTCACACTTCGAGAACTTAGCATATAACTGACTATCCCTCAGAGTTTGAAGACCCACTCTGAGATGCTGCTCGTGCTCCTCCTGGCTGCAGGAATATATCAAAATATCATCAATGAAGACTATCATGAATGAGTCCAAATAAGGCCTGAACACTCGGTTCAACAAATCTATAAAAGCTGCTGGGGCATTTGTCAACCCGAATGACATCACCAAGAATCATAATGCCCGCACCGAGTGCGGAACGCTGTCTTAGGGACATTAGATGCCCTAATCCTCAACTGATGGTAGCTAGATCTCAAATCAATCTTTGAAAATACCTTGGCACCCTGAAGCTGATCAAACAAATCATCAATCCTCAGCAATGGATACTTATTCTTGATTTTAACCTTATTCAACTGCCGGTAATCAATACACATTCTCATCGATCAGTCCTTTTTCTTAACAAACAACACTGGCGCACCCCAAGGTGTGACACTCGGCCTAACAGAACCCTTTTCAAGCAAGTCCTGCAACTGCTCATTCAACTCTTTCAACTCAGGCGGGGCCATACGATACATCGGAATAGAAATGGGCTGAGTGCCTAGAGCCAAATCAATGCAAAAATCAATATCCCTGTCGGGTGGCATACCCGACAAGTCTGAAGGGAATACCTCAAAAAACTCACGAACGACGGGCACAAAATCAATAGAAGGAACCTCAGCACTAGAATCACGAATGTATGCCAAATAGGCCAAGCACCCCTTCTCGACCATACGCCGAGCCTTCACATAATAGATAACACTACAGGTAGATTGACCAGGAGTCCCTTTCCACTCTAAACTAGGCAAACCCGATAAAGCTAAGGTTACAGTCTTGGCATGACAGTCCAAGATAGCATGGTAAGGTGATAACTAGTCCATCCCCAATATAACATCGAAATCGACCATGTCTAGAATCAACAAATCTACACGAGTCTCAAGACCCCCAATCACAACTATACAAGAGCAATGGACTCGACCTAACACAATAGAATCACCCACCGGTGTGGACACATAAATAGGAACACTCAATGAATCACTAGGCATGACCATATACGGTGCAAAATAAAACCGAAGCTTCCCTGCCACAAACCAGAACAGTACCTACACCTCCACCTCTAATACCTTTACCTCTACCTCTAATACCTCTACCTCCACCCCTAATACCTCTACCTCCACCCCTAATACCTCTACCTCCACCTCCAGCTAACTGAGCGGGCTGGACGAGTCCCTCAATGAACCTCCTCACTCTCTCTCACAGTGGAAAGTATGATAAGAGCATGACGGGCCAAGTCGATGAATCTAATCTCGTACTGAGTAACAGTCATAGAACCCTACTGGAGATGCTCAAACTGCCTCTGATAGACCTCTTTCTGAGTGATGTAGAGAAACTCCTCCAGAAATAGCTGCGTGGACTGTTCTCAAGTCAAAACTGATGACCTAACTGGTATAGCCAATCAATAATCCCTCCAACAGATCTTGGCGGATCCAGACAAGCAAAAAGTAGCAAAATTCAACCCCATTGGTCTCCACCATGTTCCTGAGAACCTCATGATAGCTGCCTAGATAATCTTGGGGATTCTCAAAAGATGCACCACTGAAAGTAGCGAAGAGCTTGATGAAACTTATCCAACCTCCACAAAGCCTCCGAAGACGTAGCTGATCTATCACTGGTCTGTGCTACTGCTCGGCTGAAAAAGCGGTACATGACCTCGTCGTTCGCGAAATGACAAGAGTAGAGGTTTTAATTTAGCATTGAGAGATCAAAATTGCACAACAGGAAAGAATAGATGCAAAGTTTTTCCTAACCATGTAGCCTTTGGGATAAATACAAACGTCTCCGTACCGATCCCCCAGACTCTACTAAGCTTGTTTGTGAACTCTGAGACCCATGTAACCTAGAGCTCTGATACCAACTTGTCACGACCCGGATTTCCCACCCTCAGGAGTCGTGATGGCGTCTAGTAATGTGAGCTAGGCAAGCCAATTATTGAACCATCTACCTTTTTACCAATCTAATTCTCTTTAACAATTACGAAGAAATAACATTTAAACGATGGAATATAATATAAGCGGAAGAAAACAATAAGCCATCTGAACATGAATATCTATTACAACTGTTTGAGTCTCGATTATCCAGAACTGGTGTCATGTGACGATCCGGCCAGTCGTCTGATGAGTTACTGCTTCGTTTCCCCCATTTAAGCTTCTTTATACTTCGTTATCCGTGTTTTTGTGGTATCAGGTTGGTCGGATCGAGTCCGGAATGAGTTTGGTGAAGTTTGAGATACTTAGTCTCTTTTAAGAAGGCTTAAGTTGGAAAAGTCAACCGGATGTTGACTTATATGTTAGAAAGCTCGGAAGTGAGTTCCGATGGTTCGGTTAGCTTCGGGAGGTAATTTGTGACTTAGGAGCGCGATCGGAATGGGTTTTGGAGTTGTAGAGAAGATTTAGGCTTAAATTAGCGAAGTTGATATTTTGGCGATTTTCGGTTGATAGGCGAGATTTTGATATAGGGGTCAGAATTGAATTTCGAGAGTGACAATAGCTTCGTTGTGTCATTTGGGATGTGTGAGCAAAATTTCAGGTCAATCGGACGAGATTTGATAGACTTTTTGATCAAAAACATAATTTAAGAGTTCTTGTAGTTTTTAGGCTTGAATCCTATGTTAAATTAGTGATTTGATGTTGTCGTGAGCGTTCCGAAGTTTTGAACAAGTTTGAACGATGTCATGGGATGTGTTGGTACAATTGGTTTGAAGTTCCGGGGGGTTCCGGGTAGGTTCCGAGATGTTTTAGGATGAAAATCATAGCTGTAGAAGGTCCAGAAGGGTTGCAGGCCTCGGAACCCACCAGCGCGGTCCGCACAAAATGAAGTGCGGCTGCGGTAGGTGCTGTTGATAACTGCGATTTCTGCACGTTTTTTATACCCATTCTTACCTGAGCTTTGTGCATTTATTGCCATATAATAGTCCCAAAATGCTTACAAATGACACTTGATTGCAGGTTTGAGCGACAAGATGACAAATACTAAAGATCGGCTCAAAAAGGAGTGAAATCTGCCAAGTGTCAAGAGACAACTGAAAGGGGGGATAAAAAGGGCATGTGCGGTCCGCACTGTTCTGTCACGCGGCCACGCAGGAGAGTTCAGAAGCTGGGCATATCCAAGTTCAACCTGCGCGGACCGCACTGTTTTGCCACGCGGCCGCGCAGGAAAGTTTAGAGGCCATGATATTTTTAAGATAAGCTGCGCGGTCCGCGCCCAGTTCCAACGCGGTCCGCGTCCCTTTTTGTGCGGTCCGTGCCTAAGAGAATCAGAGAAGCAATCACTCGAGACAAAAGCCCATGCGACCGCGTACCTAATCAGTGCGGTCCGCGTGGATGAAGTTCATGCGGCCGCACGTCACTTTTGTGCGGTCCGCGCCCCCCAGTACCAGATGCAAGTAATGAAGACCCAGAGCCCTACGCGGCCGCGCGTCATTTGTGCGCGGTCTGCGCCAAACCCTCAGGGGTATTTTTGTCCGATTTTTCCTGTGTAGTATAAATAGAACATTTTACTTTTTAGTAGGAGTTTTTGAAAGGCGGTCGAGAGCAGAGAGCAGCTGAACTTGTGTTACCCTATTATCAGCCTATTTTGGGCCATTTCTTATAGTTTTAAAGTGGAATCAAGTAGATTAACATTGTAGTTAACTATTATGTCAATTTCATCTATTATTTCTTTGATTTTTGTTACTACTATGTCTAGCTAAACCCATTAGCTAGGGTTGTGGCTCAACCCTAGTGTGGGAAATTGATGGGTGTGATTGTTTAGTGCATGAATGATGTTGGGTGTTTGCTATTTGGATTAATCTTAAGTTTTCACTAAGATTTGGTGGTTGCAAACACTAAGTCTAGCTTAGTGGGTCTTGACTCTTCTTGAGAAAGAGAGTCTATGACCTCAAGATTAACTCCAACAAGGAATCGGGATGGACCCATGAGAATGGTAGTCCCAATTAACGGGTTAAACCTCGAGAGAGTAATTACCCAACTTGAACCATAAGTTGCTTGGGCAAATTAGCCTACCCAATTGGTCTCGAGAGAGTCAATTGGGCAAAATCACTCTCTCTACCGAGAGGTGTGAGAGTGGGTGTAAAAAGGTGCAACGGTTATAGCATAAGCCCCATATTCGTCATTCTTGCATTAGGAATTTCTACCCGTTAGTGGACCACCTAGGTAAATGCTGCATCCCTAGTGCTTTTATCTATCTTGCATACAATTTAGAATCATAATTTTAGCATAACCTAGTTTTACAACTGTAGTTGATAAATTGTAGCTCTTAAACAAAAGAAAACCAAAAATGTTAGAAGATCAATTATGAGCTAAAACACTATCCTAGACCATACAAATACTCGACTCCAATTTGAAGTTCCCTGTGGAAAATTGACCCCGATATCGCTATTAGGTAAAAGTATTAGCACCCACTCATCCTTAGGTTGAGTCTGCTGCGATCACTTTTTGGCGCCGTTGCCGGGGAACTTTACGGTGTTGACTATCTGTGTAGCTAGTATTGTGTTTTGCTTCTCTTTCCTTCTTATTTACTAATTTTGTGTGTTGATCAATCAGGTACCTTGACTCTTAATGCAAATGACCCTCTCGGCAATGTGATAGCGGGGAAGGAGGTAGAAGATCTAGAACAAGATGAGGTCTTACCTCAACTTCCACGGAGAGGCCGGAATGTCAATATAAATGCAAATGAGAATAACAACATTCCAGACCCTCCTCCGCAACCGCCGAGAGTGGCTCCCAGAGTTCTACCAAATCAAGGATACGCCAGTGCTATTGTTCCTCCCCAAATCCGGGCGGGAACTTTCAAATCACAAATGTTATGCTGACCTTGCTCGAGCAATGAGGTTATTTCACGGGTGCCTCCGATCAAAATGCCTACAAGCACTTGAAGGGGTTCGTGGATACTTGTTGGGGTAGCAAGCAGACAAACGTGTCGCGTTGAGATTGAGGCTTTTCCCGTTCTCTCTTCGGGGTAAAGCATTGGATTGGTTAGAAAGGCTCCCCAATCATTCTATCACAACATGGGATGAATTGGCGGACAAATTTATTGCCAAGTTCTTCTCTCCAAGTCATATGGCGGCTCTTCGGGATGAAATTCTAGCTTTCAAGCAGGAGCCAACAGAACCTTTGCATGAAATATGGGAAAGATATAGAACAATCGTGAAAGAGTGCCCTAATAACGACATGACCGAGGCTATGATTCAACAAACCTTTTATCCGGGCATCAACACCACAAATCAATGCATTGTGAACCAATTGGCCGGAGGGAATTTTATGAAACTTTCTTACCAAGAGGCATGTGATGTACTTGATGAAATGGCCGACACCTCTTCGGCATGGCAAAGCCGAGCAAACGTGCCACAAGGTGACCCCACGGTCATCCATTTGCACAAGGAATTGCACGATCATGGCAAAGCAATAGCCGAACTTACAACAACTATGAATCAATTAGCAAAGGCGCAATTGCAACAAGTCCAAAACCCGCGCCAAGTCAATGCAATGGAAGGTGTTTCTATGTTGAAAAGGAGGCAAAGAGGACAACAACCTCAAGGTAATTGTGAACAATATGACAACAACAATGATGGTGGTGGGTATTCGAATGAAGGTTTTGATGACCAAAGTGAGGAAGTCCAATATGTCAACAACTACCAAGGGAATAGAGGCAACCAAGGGAATCAGCAATGGAGACCCCAAGGTAATTGGGGCAATCAACAAGGCGGCAATTGGAATTACAACAACAATCAAGGAGGCAATTGGGGGAACAATAATTCTGGGAATCAAGGAAATTGGAGCGGGAACAACAATTGGAACAACAACAATGGTGGTCAAGGTAATAGGGGGCAAGGCTATCAAAGGTCCCCAATGTATCAACAGCCCAATAACCCGCCTCCGTTCCAATCCAAGGGTCGAGTTCGTCGGGCAATGACATGAGTCGAATAGAGAGCATGTTCAAACAAATGATGAAAAAAAGTCAAGATTCCGAGGCCCAATTAGCTTCACATAACACATCTATCAGGAACTTGGAAGTGCAATTAGGCCAAATCTCTCAATCTTTAAATACACGCCTAAAGGGTGCTCTACCAAGTGACACGGTAGTAAACCCCAAGGGAGGGCACAACAATCATGTGATGGCAGTGACAACACGAAGTGGAAGAGGCGGTGATGTGCATGCCTCAAGAGATAACCGAGTTCCGGTAGATGAAGATGAGTTGCAAAATGATGAGATCCCGTTGGTAGTTGAGGATGTTGTCGAACCAAGTGCAAATAATGATGGGAGAATTGCAATTGATGAGGGTAAGGAGGAGACTCAAGAGACCGTGAACCCGTCTAGGGAACATGTCATTGATATGCCCGAACCGGAGGTGCCAAAAGCCAAAGCACCCTTGCCTAGACCTCCTCCGCCCTACCCTCAACGGTTGGCCAAGCAAAAGGGTGACAACCAATTTAAGAAATTTATTGAAATGATGAAGAGTTTGACTATCAATGTGCCTTTGGTGGAGGCACTCGAGCAAATGCCGGGATACGCAAAGTTCATGAAAGATTTGGTTACAAAAAAGAGATCAATGGAGTGTGAGACAATCAAGATGACCCATCAAGTGAGCGCAATTGTGCATTCTATGGCTCCAAAACTTGAGGATCCCGGCGCATTCACTATCCCATGTACCATTGGAAGTGCCGACTTTGCAAAAGCCCTTTGCGACTTGGGGGCAAGTATCAATTTAATGCCATATTCGGTCTTCAAGACCTTGGGAATCGGACAACCTCGTCCAACCTCTATGAGGCTTCAAATGGCGGACCAATAAATGAAGCGGCCTTTGGGAATTATTGATGATGTCCTTGTTCGTGTTGATAAGTTCATATTGCCAGCCGATTTCGTGATCTTGGATTGTGAAGTGGATTTTGAGGTGCCTATAATTCTTGGGAGGCCCTTCCTAGCTACGGGAAAGGCCTTGGTTGATGTGGAAGCGGGAGAATTGACCTTCCGTGTTGGTGAAGAAAAGGTGGTGTTCCACGTATGCAAATCAATAAGGCAACCAAATAGCAACGAGGTGTGCTCGTTTGTTGACATTGTCACAGCAATGATAGTGGATGACACAAGCGCTATGGTTAATGTTGAGGACCCACTTGAGGCCGTACTATTGAACATGAATGTTGATGATGATGCTAGAAGGGTGGAGTGTGTGAATGCATTACATGGCATGGGCTCATATTCTTATGAACCGAGGAAGTTATCTCTTGATCTTGAAAATCGCAAAACTCCTCCCACCAAGCCATCTATTGAGGAGCCACCGGTGTTGGAGTTGAAACCACTTCCTCCTCACCTCAGGTATGAATTTCTTGGTCCTAATTTTACTTTGCCGGTTATACTTTCTTCTTGCTTGACTAACGTGCAGGTTGAAGCCACTTTGGCGGTTCTTCAAAAGCGCAAGCGGGCAATTGGATGGACCTTGGCGGATATTCGGGGAGGATGATGCTAGGCCGTCTCTTGAACATCAAAGGAGACTCAATGAAGCCATGCAAGAGGTGGTTAAAAAGGAAGTCATCAAGTGGCTTGACGCTGGTGTGGTGTATCCAATTTCTGATAGTTCGTGGACTTCTCCAGTACAATGTGTGCCAAAGAAGGGAGGAATGACTGTGGTGACTAATGACAATAATGAACTTATTCCGACTCGCACTGTGACGGGTTGGAGGGTATGCATGGACTACCGGAAGTTGAACAAGGTGACTAGAAAGGATCATTTCCCATTGCCGTTCTTGGACCAAATGCTTGATCGTCTTGCAGGCCGGGCTTTCTATTGTTTTCTGGATGGGTATTCAGGCTATAACCAAATTCTCATTGCCCCGGAAGACCAAGAAAAGACAACTTTCACATGTCCTTATGGCACATTCGCCTTCTCTCGAATGCCATTTGGGTTATGTAATGCACCGACGACTTTCCAACGATGTATGATGGCAATCTTCACCGATATGGTGGAAGACATTTTGGAGGTCTTCATGGATGATTTTAGTGTGGTCGGGGACTCTTTCAGTGATTGCTTGCAAAATTGGATCGTGTATTTGCCCGATGCGAAGACACAAACTTGGTTCCCAAATGGGAGAAATGCCATTTCATGGTAGAAGAAGGCATTGTGTTGGGTCACAAAATTTCAAAAAGAGGGATTGAGGTTGATAAAGCGAAAATTGAGGTTATCTCGAAGCTCCCTCCCCTACTTCTGTCAAAGGGGTGAGGAGTTTTCTTGGACACGCGGGTTTCTACCGAAGATTCATCAAAGACTTCTCTAAGGTAGTTAACCTGTTGTGTAAATTGCTTGAGAAAGATGCCAAATATGTGTTTGATGAGAAATGTATGGAGACTTTCAAGCTTCTAAAGCAAAAGTTAACGACTACCCCCATTATTACCGCACCAAATTGGAGCTTGCCCTTTGAGCTCATGTGCAACGCTAGTGATGTTGCGGTGGGGGCGGTCTTGGGCCAAAGAATCAACAAGATGTTCCATCCGGTGTACTACGCAAGTAAGACAATGAATGAAGCTCAAAGGAACTATACGGTCACCGAAAAGGAATTGCTTGCCATTGTTTTTGCCATAGAGAAGTTTCGCCCATACCTTATGGGGGCCAAAGTGATTATTCATACCGATCACGCCGCCCTTAGGTATTTGATGAAGAAGAAAGATTCGAAAGCGAGGTTAATGAGATGGGTGCTTCTTCTTCAAGAATTTGATTTGGAGATCATTGATAGAAAAGGTAGTGAAAACCAAGTGGCAGACCACTTGTCTCGATTGGAGGAGGAAGGGAGGCCTTTGGACGACCTTGAGATAAATGATGCTTTTCCAGATGAACAACTCCTCTCGGTTTCAATGCTATACATGCCATGGTTTGCCGACATTGCCAATTACCTTGTTACTGGTGTGGTTCCGTATGAGCTCTCTTCTAACCAAAGGAAGAAGCTCAAGCGGGATTGCTTGGATTACTATTGGGATGAGCCGTATCTTTTTAAAATCTGCACCGATGGTGTAATTCGCCGGTGTGTTCCTGAAGAAGAGCAACTGAGTATTGTGGAAGCTTGTCACTCTTCGCCCTATGGTGGCCATCATGGCGGGGCAAAGACGGCGTCTAAAGTGTTGAGCTGTGGTTTCTATTGGCCTTCGTTATTCAAGGATGCCGGTGACTTTGTGAAAAGATGTGATGAATGCCAACGTGCCGGAGGGATTTCGAAGAAAGATGAGATGCCCCTTAACACAATTCTAGAGGTTGACATCTTTGATGTTTGGGGGATAGACTTTATGGGACCATTTGTAAGTTCCTGTGGCAACACTTACATCTTGGTAGCGGTTGACTATGTGTTCGAAATGGGTTGAGGCCATAGCTTTGCCAAATAATGAAGCTCGAAGTGTGGTGGCATTTTTGAAAAAGAGTATCTTCACGAGGTTTGGCACTCCACGTGCCATAATTAGTGACGGGGGTTCTCATTTTTGCAACCGGGCTTTTGACTCTCTGCTAGCCAAGTATGGGGTAAATCACAAGGTAACCACTCCTTATCATCCTCAAGCGAGTGGCCAAATTGAGGTGTCAAACCGTGAGATTAAGAGTATTTTATCCAAAACTGTCAATGCAAATAAGACTGACTGGTCGAAGAAATTGGATGATGCTCTTTGGGCTTATCGTACAGCTTTCAAGACGCCGATTGGTATGTCACCGTATCGGTTGGTGTTTGAGAAGGCTTGTCATCTTCCGGTAGAATTGGAACATAAAGCTATGTGGGCGCTGAAAAAGTTGAACTTAGAATGGGATGTAGCTGCAAATCTTCGGGTGGAGCAATTGAATGAACTTGATGAGTTTAGGTTTCATGCTTACTCCAACTCGTCTTTGTATAAGGACAAGATAAAGTACCTTCATGACAAGTATGCCAGAGGGAAGGAATTCAAAGTGGGTGATATGGTTCTTCTTTTCAATTCCCGGTTGAGGTTATTTCCGGGCAAGTTGAAGTCCAAGTGGAACGGCCCTTTTGAAGTGGTTGGGATAACTCCCTTTGGTGCCATTGATCTCAAAAATAAAAATGGTGAAGTCTTCCGAGTCAATGGGCATCGCGTCAAGCATTATTTGGGAAAGATTGATGACAGCCACGTAGTGGCGCACATTCATTTGAAATGACTGTGATGGTAACATGCATCGTGCCGCGACGTTAAATCAGCGCTTCGTGGGAGGCAACCCATGTCTTTTTCCTTTTCTTTGTTTTTCTGTTGTAGAGTAGGATTTTTGAGCTGATAATTTGTGAAGTGTTGCAGGGATTATGTTGAACCAGTGCAGGGAAGAAGTACAAAAAAATGATCAGTCCATAGAAATTGCCCCACGCGGCCGCGCATCAAAGCAGTGCGGTCCGCGTGGGCTTGAGCAACATTGAGTTCATCCTCAGAAAAAAATTCAACGCGGACCGCGTCCCTTTCTGTGCGGTCCGCGTGTGAGAAGCTGGAATTACCAAGTCTCTGATAAACTCCCACGCGGCCGCGCATCAAAGCAGTGCGGTCCGCGTGGGCTGAGTAGTCAAAATGTGACTAAAAGAAAACCAGCGCGGACCGCGGCCATTTTTGTGCTGCCGCGCTGGTAGGTAAGCTGAAAGCCCCAGGGTTTTTCTATAAATAGAAGCCTTGGGCCTCATTTGAACCTTTTCGCAAATTTTCATCTGGAGCTCTAAATTTTCACTATTCATCCGCACTCCCTGCTCATTTAGTCGATTTTTCACTAATCCCTGGTAACAAATCTTGTTTATTTCATGCATAGCCTAATCTTCTTAATGACTGTTAGTTTGGATTTCTATTGTTTAGTGAGACTTAGGGGCATAAATCCATGTAATTAATTGAGTTGGGACACTGAGGGGTCAAATTACGATCAAAATGGGACTTAAAGAGAAATTTTTTTTCCGCCTAAGTTAAATCTGCCCTATGCGGCCGCACAACATTTTTGCGCAGTCCGCGTGGTTTTTTGTGTGCTATGATGAATCGCCTCCATGCGGTCCGCGTGACATTTCTATGGGGTCCGCATGAGTCCAGCGCGGCCGCGGTCCAAAACAGTGCGGACCGCGTGTGAAAAGTTCAGAGAAGTCACCATTTTGGCAGTTCACCTGTGCGGTCCGCGTCCATTTCTGTGCGGTCCGCGCTGAAGCTACGCGGCCGCAACACAAAACAGTGCGGACCGCGTCGGTTCATTCAGAGAAACCATTGTGTGAATCAGTAAACTGCGCGGACCGCGTGCCTTTTGGTGCGGTCCGCGTTCCTCTGTCTGTGAAACTGTGTCTGCAATTCTTTCATTCAATTGAACTGTCCATTTCATATCATGTGCTTTTACTAACAATGCTAGACATGTCTTCCTTGCAGACAATGGTTCAAAAACATGTGGCTAAGAAGCGAACGGGGAAACAAATACAATCTGGGAGAGGTGGTTCCTCCCGTGGGGGAAGGGGAAAAGGAATTGTAAAGCTAAATCCTAAGACCAGGGAAGCAGATAAAGCTGCATCCCACTCCACGGGGAGTGAGTATGCGTCACGGAGCATTACCTCGGAGTCTTCTCCAACACATAGGGCCACTTCATTCCAACTCCGTGACCCTCCTTCCCCGGATTATGATGATATAGCCTCTTCCAAGGAGTCGGTCGATGTTATCTCGGACTCGTCTGATGAGTCCGGAGCAGAAAAAGACAAGGGGAGCACTTACTCCACGTCTCCCACAGCTTCAATATCAGGGGATAGTGGAGGATATGCCGAAGGGGGTGAACCACAGGTTGGAGGTATAGAGAGAACCAGGAAACCAGAAGCATGGGAGGATAGGTTTGTCAGCGAGGTCGCTTTCCACAAATTCAGGGAATGGTGGCCGAAGAGAAAGTTGATTCCGGAAAGGCGGTTCATAGACGCTGATCTTGTCCCACTCAACCCTCACGTGCAAGCACAATTCCGCACTAGAGAGGGTTGGGGATTCTTCAAAGAGAGAGTCGAATTTGCAAACAAGCATATGGTGAAGGAGTTTTATTGCAATGTTCACCACACAGTTCGGAACTCCAAAGCAACAAAAGTGAGGGACAAGATAGTAGTCTTTGATGGGAAGTCGCTGAATGACTTTTTGGGGTTTGCAGATGAGGACGAGTCTCAATATCTTGAGAAGCTGGCATTGAAAGAGGAGGTTCATCCGTGGTTGGCCAAGCATTTAGCAGCTCCAGGGACAGTCCTTGTGTGGTTGAAGGCACAGGAAAAGATTTTGCGGAACACCCTCAACTTTGAAGCAAAAGGGTGGTTAACCTTCGTGTGTAGTCGACTTGACCCGTCTACACACGATCACTCCGCCCCCTTCCTCGGGCTGTGTTGGTGGCAGCTATCATGGTGGGCTTCCCTCTGAATGTGGGAAACATAATGTCGAGGGTGATTTATCAAGTCGGGAACGAAACAAAAACAAACTTCCCCTTTCCGAACACACTCTCCCTTTACTTCAGAGAGTTGAAAGTGAAGAAGAAAAGATATGATGTTACGGTACCTCCAGTGGCCCCCTACTCATGGTATGATCAGTTGGGTCCGGACAACCCAAAGAAAGGAAAGAAAACTCCAGCTTCTACCTCCTCCGCACCTGGCCAGTCTGAAGAGCCAGTTGCGACAGAGCAGCCCTCTGACCCTACTCCTGATGAGACACTTCCCCCAGGTCCTTCCTCCACAGCTGGTCCATCAGTTGCATCTGATTCGGTGATTCATTCATCAAAGACTCACCGGTTCACTGCCAACCAGCTCGCACACTCCATTGCCAGTTTAAACAACCGGATGTCAGTTGCGACATCCAAGTTATCTTCTTTGACCACTGTTGTGCAGGCACAGGGAGCACCAACTACTGTAGAGATTCCCTCCGCCATTGAGGATGTTTTGAAAAAGATCCTGGCCAACCAGGAAAAGATGATGGCAACACAGGATACCTTGACCAAGGCAGTTGGGGAACATGGAAAAGCTTTGGAAAAATTGGCTCGGGAGCACAAAAAGCTAAGGAAACAAAAAGCTTCCAAGGAGTTAGTTGCACAGTTGAGAGGGGATGTGGACAAGCTGCTAGCGGATCAGATGCCATTCGACTTATTATTTGGAGATCCAGCTGGAGAGCCAGCAGCAGAGCAGCCACAGGCAGAGGAGGATAGGCCAAGGAAGAAGAGGAAGCTCCCTAATACAGAGGGAATAGTGATCGAGGTGGCTCCCCCGTCTAGTACAGCAGATGTTGAGCCCTCTTCAGTTCCACCAGTTGATGAGCAGGATCATGAGCAGACACCTGTCCCAGCAGCACAGCAGCAGCAGGCTGGGGACCAGTTTGATGAGGCTTGAGGGGCCGCTCTATATCCTTTGCTTATTTTTTGATTTTTGATGTCTTATTTGGTAGTTAGCATTGGGGACAATGCTAGCTCTTATTCATGGGGGTGTGGCCCTACTATTTGGATTAACTGTCAGGATGACTGTATATATTATTTTACCTTCTTTTAATTTCTATACATTAGTAGTGGATAGATGGTTTGTGTATAACTGTTCATTCCAGATGATCTTCAGAGTTTATGTATATATTCATTTCCCCCTGGTTGTATATTCTACTCCCCGTTTGTACATATTCATTAGGTTTTCATCTTGATTTTCTATTTTTCGTTTTAGTTGCAAAGTTAGGCTCGTAGCCTTTGTGTTTTGTTTTGGCGTTTGCAATAAGCCCTTGGTTTTCTTAATGCCACGGTTCTTTCCAAGGGTAGATATTGTGCGAACCGGGTGGCTCTTCCCAATGATAGATGGTGTGACAACCTTCTTAAGGGTTTGAGTCCGTTTTTGATTTTTTTCTTTTTTGATTTTCAAGTTTTTGTAGTTAAGGATACCTCAGGCAAAGCCTCACTTGGGCCTAACACATTTGCCTTTGATCCTATGGTCGAAGACATTATGTTGTGTTTAGGATGATGAAAGTTGTGGCCTTGAGACTCTTGTGTTGACCAAATAATCATCACATGGTCATTTTG
The DNA here is from genome assembly GCF_000393655.2 of Nicotiana sylvestris. Classification (NCBI taxonomy): domain Eukaryota; kingdom Viridiplantae; phylum Streptophyta; class Magnoliopsida; order Solanales; family Solanaceae; genus Nicotiana; species Nicotiana sylvestris. The sequence continues at coordinate 102,376,637 of NC_091058.1, read as the reverse complement.
GGCCATGGGGCGCTTGAATCATATCTAAGGTTGTTGTGGGCCCTCGACTCCGTCTTAGGCAACCCTTGAGTGTGTGTGGTGAGAATTCGAATCGCGAGCCCAAGTACCGAGCCGATGGTCTAGAACTTGCCCTGAATGTTTGTTGAGGCGAAATCATAGGTAGAACTTGACTTGAGACGTGAGTATAGGCTCTCCTTGATCCAAAATTCAAAATTTGAAAACTTTTCATGACCTACCAATGAAATAATCCCTAGTTCAACCCTTTTGAGCTTTAAATCTTTTTCGTTCATGAACCAAGCTAAAAACCTATACCCGTTCCTAACGAAACCACCTCTTGGCACCCAAATCTTCCCTTGATTAAATGGCAAATGTCTAAGTTTGGGGGGGAAAGACAGGAAGGGCATCAATGTGCTAAAAAGATGCAAAAGCAAAAGAAAAGGAAGGCAATGAAAAACAGAAAAAGACAAAAAGAAAGACAAAAATGAATAAAAACCAAAAAGGGAATCCAAGGACGACAAAAAGAAGTGAAAAAAGTGTAGAAAAGTGATAAAAAGGAGAAAGAATTTGAATTGCAAAAGAAAGAGTGACAATGTGTCCCTCTAACCCCTTGAAAGAAGTGAACTACTCAATTGAGTCAAGAAAGTGTGCCAAAATAAATCAAAAGAAGGGCTTAAGGGAAGATTAAACCCATTTGAACAAAAACACGTCCTACCTTTACCAAAAGCCTTCACAATGACTCCTCAAAAGCCCTATATGATCTTGAGTTGAGGGAAGCCTACATTAGTGGATACTTACATAAGGGGCAAGCATATGGTACTTAGAGCCGGACTCAGGGCCTCTTCTTTGTGAGAGACGAGAGAGAAATCCATTCATCTCGATTTGTGTGCAAATACCCTAATAGGTGAGATTCACTCAGGGAAAGTCAAGGATGTGTGAGTTTGGGTTCCATGATGACCAAAGAAATTGAGAAAGGTTCCGTGATGAAATGTGTCAACTCTTGATGCTCTTGTGTCGCACTTGATCCACAAGTTTGCAAGTTTAAATATGTTGAGGATGCATTTGCATTGAGGGCAATTGCTAGTCCCAATTGATGCCTGCTGAGGTTACTTTAGGATAAACAGGAATTACTTGGTTGTTTTCCATTGAGGGGTAGGTCTCATTTTATTTGCTTGAGGACAAGCAAAGGTTTAAGTTTGGGAGAGTTGATAACTGCGATTTCTGCATGTTTTTTATACCCATTCTTACTTGAGCTTTGTGCATTTATTGCCATATAATAGTCCCAAAATGCTTACAAATGACACTTGATTGCAGGTTTGAGCGACAAGATGACAAATACTAAAGATCGGCCCAAAAAGGAGTGAAATTTGCCAAGTGTCAAGAGACAACTAAAAGGGGGGATCAAAAGGGCCTGCGCGGTCCGCACTGTTCTGTCACGCGGCCGCGCAGGAGAGTTCAGAAGCTGGGCATATCCAAGTTCAACCTACACGGACCACACTGTTTTGCCACGCGGCCGCGCAAGAAAGTTCAGAGGCCATGATATTTTTAAGATAAGCTGCGCGGTCCGCGTCCCTTTTTGTGCGGTCCGCTCCTAAGAGAATCAGAGAAGCAATCACTCGAGACAAAAGCCCATGCGACCGCACACCTAATCAGTGCGGTCCGCGTGGATGAAGTTCATGCGGCCGCACGTCACTTTTGTGCGGTCCGCTCCCCCAGTACCAGATGCAAGTAATGAAGACCCAGAGCCCTACGCGGCCGCGCGTCATTTGTGCGCGGTCCGCGCCAGACCCTCAGGGGTATTTTTGTCCGATTTTTCCTGTGTAGTATAAATAGAACATTTTACTTTTTAGCAGGAGTTTTTGAAAGGCGGTTCGAAAGCAGAGAGCAGCTGAACTCGTGTTACCCTATTATCAGCCTATTTTGGGCCATTTCTTCTAGTTTTAAAGTGGAATCAAGTAGATTAACATTGTAGTTAACTATTATGTCAATTTCATCTATTATTTCTTTGATTTTTGTTACTACTATGTCTAGCTAAACCCATTAGCTAGGGTTGTGGCTCAACCCTAGTGTGGGAAATTGATGGGTGGTGATTGTTTAGTGCATGAATGATGTTGGGTGTTTGCTATTTGGATTAATCTTAAGTTTTCACTAAGATTTGGTGGTTGCAAACACTAAGTCTAGCTTAGTGGGTCTTGACTCTTCTTGAGAAAGAGAGTCTATGACCTCAAGATTAACTCCAACAAGGAATCGGGATGGACCCATGAGAATGGTAGTCCCAATTAACGGGTTAAACCTCGAGAGAGTAATTACCCAACTTGAACCATAAGTTGCTTGGGCAAATTAGCCTACCCAATTGGTCTCGAGAGAGTCAATTGGGCAAAATCACTCTCTCTACCGAGAGGTGTGAGAGTGGGTGTAAAAGGTGCAACGGTTATAGCATAAGCCCCATATTCGTCATTCTTGCATTAGGAATTTCTACCCGTTAGTGGACCACCTAGGTAAATGCTGCATCCCTAGTGCTTTTATCTATCTTGCATACAATTTAGAATCATAATTTTAGCATAACCTAGTTTTACAACTGTAGTTGATAAATTGTAGCTCTTAAACAAAAGAAAACCAAAAATGTTAGAAGATCAATTATGAGCTAAAACACTATCCTAGACCATACAAATACTCGACTCCAATTTGAAGTTCCCTGTGGAAAATCGACCCCGATATCGCTATTGGACATCTGTAGCGAAAGGTATGGCCAAAATACTAAAGCCTGTCACTGCAGATGAAAACCTGTGCGGCCGCAGTCGTTTTTGTGCGGACCGTGGTCGTTTTTGTGCGGTCCGCAGAGGTGAAAATCTGTGGGGTACTCTATAAATACGAGGTTTTGGGTTTTATTTAATATTATGACCTAGAGAGCTCGAATCTTGGCCATGTTTTGAAGGGTTTTCAAGAAATTCATCGGGGTAAGTGATTCTAACTCAGATTTGGGTAAAATACATGAATCTATCATCGAATTCATCATTTAATTCGTGATTTGGGATGAAATTTGGGAAGAAAAGTTGTGGAATCTTCCAAAAATATAAAATGATGATTTGAAGGATCAAATGGTACTGGAATTGGATAATTTTGGTATGGTTAGACTCGTGAGGGTATGAGGATTCTGAAAATGTAAATTTTACCCAATTCCGAGACGTGGGCATGGGGCTCGGGTTTTGGTAATTTCGGGAATCATGCCCTTGGTTGATTGTTTTTGCTTGGGATTTGTTCCCTTAGCATATTATGATGTATTCGTTATGATTTTGGATAGATTCGACGCGCGCAGAGGCCGATTCTAGGGACAAAGGCGTCGCGATTAGAGATTTAGCCGGTTCGAGGTGAGTAATGATTGTAAATGATGCTCTGAGGGTTTGAAACTCCAGATTTGCACATCGTAGTGCTATATTGAGGTGAGACACACACTTGATGAAGAGCGTGGGGTCGTGCACTATTAGAGATTGCTATATCGTAGTGCTATTTGCTATCATCATGATTTGCGTTGATTGCCATATTTGGGCTTTGTGCCAACTATTTGAACCCTTCGGGGATTTTTATTACTATTTCCTCATTGTTTTGACTTATTACTTGAACTCAGTCATATTATTTTCCACCGTTTTACTACTCAGCCATTTTTACTTAGTTTTGAGACTTAAATGATATTTTTAAATGATGTTTTGGGCTGAGAAATACTGTTTTACTATTGCCCGAGGAGCTTGTGATGATTTTTGGACTGAGTAAGGCCAAGGGCCTAGCTGTGAGGATACATTGATAGTGATATGAGGCCGAGGGCTTGAGATACATAAATATGCCACGAGGTGGCTTGATTGATATGAGGTCGAGGGCCTAGATTTGATGCCACAAGATTGCTTGATATTGCGCTGGGGCCAGGCCGTAAGGGGCCCCTCCCGGAGTCTATACACCCCAGTGAGAGCGAGTACCCATTGTGATGTGAGATTGATCCCGAGGGGCTGATATTGTTCTGAGATTGAGACCGAGGGGCTAATACAGTTCTGAGATGTTGCCTGAGGGGTGGATTCGTTGATACTGTGCCCGAGGGGCGAACTTCTATTTGTTTACTTACCTATCAATTACTTGTTTTACTTGTTGAAAAGGGATTTTACTTGACTCTTCACTGTTTTACTGTTTTAAGTAATTTTTTTACTGCTTCAATATAGAATGCCTTGTGTTTTATGTGTTTTCTTACTTTCAGTCGTTATTTACATTTTTTACTCACTGAGTTGGAGTACTCACTTTACTCCCTGTACCCTGTGTGCGTTTGCGAAGGGTATTTCCCCCTCAGCCTCGCGTTCGCATCTCAATCTTTGCGTTCACGAAGAAGAAATATGGCACCTGGAAAATTTGCCTTATGCGTTCGCAAGAGAGACCACGCGAATGTGAAGAGTAAAATCCCTGGGCACTGAACAGCAGAAACCTGCAACTTTTTGAGTTCCAAAAACCTTCCGAAACACACCCGAACCCTCGGGGCTCAAAACCAAACATACGTACTAACTCAATAACATCATACGAACTTATCCATGCGATCAAATCACCAAAATAACCTCAATAACAACGAATTAAACCTCAAAATCAATGAAATATTTCAAAACTTCTTAAAGCGTCAAATTTTGCATTTACGGTCCGAATCACGTCAAACGGATTCCGTTTCTTACCAAACTCCACAGAATCATCTTAAATCATATATAAGACATTTACCGGGTGCCAAAACCAAAATACGGGCCTGATACCAACATGCTCTAATCGAAATTAATTTTAAATTCCTTTAAACAATTTCAGAAAATAATTTTCTTTAAATATTCATTTCTCAGGCTTGGAACCTAGAAATTATATTCCGGGCATACGCCAAAGTCCCATATTTTCCTACGGACCTTCCGGGATCGTCAAATTACGGGTCCGGATCCGTTTACCCAAAACGTTGACCGAAGTCAAATTTATTCATTTTATAGTCAAAATTTATTATTTTTCACAGATTTTCACATATAAGCTTTCCGGCTACTCACCCGGACTGCACACGCAAATCGAGGTAATGCTAAATGAGGGTTTTAAGGCATCGGAAATACAAAATTCAATTTAAAAGCAAGTGACATCACAACTTGTTTCTACATGAAACCAAAAGAGAAAAGTTTATTTTGTACCGTCATAAAAAATGCCAAGTTGCCAAAAGGTTGTGCTTCAAATATTTCAGAACGCGTACAAGTGAAGCAGATGAAAATATCCCGGTACAAGAGTCATGATGCTCATTTTTAATGCATTACTTGCTCCAGGTTGCTGTTAGAAAGACGTTGCCCAAGAGTGTTTCATTGGCCTTGATTAGATTGGGTAATTTTTTTAGAGCCATATGTATTAAGGTCATAAGGTAAAGTGATCTTGAAAAAATGAACTCTGAAATTGTTGAAATAAATTGTGAGTTTGAAAAAAAATTTCATCCAACATTTTTCGATATAATGCCACATTTGCCTATTCATTTGGTGAATGAAATTAAGCTTGGGGTCAAGCTCATCTTCGTTTGATGTATCCCATTGAGAGGAATCTATGTAAATACAAGACATTTGTTCGTAATCGATCTTGTCCAGAAGCATCGATAGTAGAGGGATTTTTGGCAGAAGAGTGTTTGATTTTTTGTTCAAGATACCTACATGACAGTGTGAAGACAAGATTCAGTAGATACTCAATTGTAGATGATGAGTGCCCTCAAAATTTGTCATCCATATTCCCTGTTATAGGCCATCCAATTGGAAGTAAGAAAAAAATACTTTTCACATGGATCCACAGTTATGTTATGAAGCACATTGATATGCTCTGTTCAATACTGGAGATGAACAAGTGGAAAGTTTATCGAGTAAGATAATTATATAACACTTATTCTATACTTCATTTTTAATGATATGATTGATCTTGAAATATTCATGATTGCAAGGAACATAAGAATTTAATTGGTAATCGCAGTAGATCAAATGCATAGGAAAGGACAAGAAATCATAGTCGGGAATTCAACAATTGGTTTGCTAAGAACGTTAAAAATATTGAAGTGCCCAATTATGTAAGATGGCTAGCTAAAGGGCCTAATACAATTGCCAAAAGATATACTGCATATGTCATTAACGGATACTTATAGTCAGATTACAAATATAATGCTTCATTGATATGATATGTGCCTTAACTTTTCTATTCTTTCAACAAGTAATGACAGTCTAACTAATTGATTGATTCTATCAGGTTTGCATATGAAGCTGTAATGTCTAACTAATTGATTCTATTCTTTCACAAAGTAATGATAGTCTCTCTAACTTTGTTCAGAGAAAACATTTGATTCTATTCTTCCTTTAGTAAATTGAAACTATTTTTTTAATGTGAAAGGCTGACTGATTACAGAAAAGATCAAGGTAACGTAGACTTGTGAGGTGTATACAATGCATTATTGTTAATGTTTTGATAACTTATTTCTTATTTAATTTTTTGATTTTGACAGGAATTTGAATATTCATGAGTCAGGAAGGACACTCAAGTAAAAACAAAAAGGCTAAAAATTACATTGCAGTCGGATCACTTGCATCTTTGCTGAACCAAAAAGTTTCATAATTAAAAACAAAAAGAATTGTTCAATCTACAAGGACAAATGACAAGCATCACCTGAATTTAATTGAAAAACAACTTCCGCAATTAGGAGCTCATGTGCAAGACCTCAGCCTTCTGCTTCTCCTCCAATACAAAATGTACATGAACATGTGCAACAAAAATCACTGAACTTTACCTCTCTTGCATCACCAGCAGTACATTAACAATTGCAGCAACTGCCACTGAATTCCACCCCTCGTACTTCACAAACGGTACATGAACAATTTGAGGATTCTTCCAATCATGAAACAAATAAACAATCCGAGGAACAAGGCAAGAACATATAAATTTTATTTCGTTAAATTAGCAAATAATATGGACGTGATATATGGTGATTATTCTTACTTAATATTAATGCAGGTCCTTCTGCCGAAAAAAAGAGAGGAAAAACTCTGATGCCAAGTATTCATGATAGGAAAGAGCGCAAGCTAATTGTGCTAAACGAGAACAATCAACCCATAGGTCCTACTGATGATGTTGTAGCAGAGTTGGGTAGCTTCCTCGGTACATTGGCAAGGAATGCAACCTTTTGTTCTCTTAATGTGTTTAATTGGAGAAAACTTCAAACAAAAGAAGATATGTGGATATATATCAAGGTTTGAAGTTCGCAATATTCTATATAGATGTTTCATATTTTTACACTAACCTAACTGTACCAAATTAAATTTGTAGGGAAAATATGATATTCATGATGCTGCGAAAAGGTGGGTTTTTGATTCAATTCAGAATGCTTGGAGAAAGTATAAGAATCAACTATTTAACGACCATTATAAAGCGTATGAGAATGACGAGCTTCAAATGGAGAAAAGGCTGGTTGATGTTCCTAAATCTCAATTTAGGGATCTTCTTAATTATTGGAACTCTGATGCCTACAAGGTAAAACTAAGTACTGTCCCATGATTTGCTGAGAATGTCTGGTTTATGTTTAATTAGAAATCACTTAACTATTTTTATACATCAAATGCACTTAAGTTACATAACCTAGTACAAAATTTAAGCTTGATTTGAATCTATTAGGACAACTGAACTTGACAAATTTGTATTTATTGGCTGATTTACAGAAAATGTCCCAAACCAATATCGAGAATTGCAAAAAGTTAAAATATCCACACACTGCTGGTAAAAGAAGTTTTGCTCGAATATGCGAGGTTTGATATTATTTTTTCTTCTTATTATTCTTTTAAATATGAACTTATTAACTTTAGTCCAAAATATTTTATACCACTTTTTATATAATCAGGAAAAAAAGAAAGAAACTTCTGAGCCTCTATTAAGCAAGGGCATCTTTGTGGTTACGAGAAAAAGAAAAGTTGATCGAGTATACAAGGCCTCGTATGCGGATACTCTTAATAAAATTGTACGAGTTATTAATTTAAAGTTTGTTGTTATCATTTGTCTATTCTTAGTTATTGACTCAGTGTCATATACTTTCTGATTTAATAATGACTCAATTTGGTCTTGTAGGATGAAATGGAAAGAATACAATCAACACAAGAAAGTGAAAATGGCAGTCAATCAGTTAATGCATTTGCATCAGTCATAGGACCTGAGCATCCAGGTTGCCTAAGGTTGTATGGACGTGGGGTTACCAAGACTTCCTTAAAAAGAAAAGTGGGAGATTTTGGACCCTCTTTAAGTTCTACTGATGAGGTGATGCAGCAAAAATTGGAGGAAATGGAAGAAAGGATGCAACAAAGATTGCAGGAAAAGTTCAATTCACAAAAAGATACCATGAAACTACAAGTTGCAGTTAACATCATTTCACAACTTAAGCATCCGAATCCAGATTTACGAGTTAATCCCAGCATGCTAGGTTTCAATACTCGTTCACCTGGAGAAGCTTCCTCTGCACAACAAGCTGCTGTACAACTAATCAATCGCCTATCTACTAGGAGTAATAATCAAGGTCAGTACGTCTATCTTTGTTTGTTTCTTGCTTTCTTCTTCTCCTCCTTCTGCTTCTTTTTTAAAGTTTCACTTAAACTTATTCGGAGTTGACTGTTTTATCTCAAATTAGCTATAACCTTTTATAAAGAGAATAATTGGCTTATAATATCAACACATGTTGCTTCCTCTTTATCTTGGTTTTCTATACAAAGCCATCTATCGATTGGCAAAAGCAAATGTTAAAACTCGTGCTTTTGTTGGTCTTTTGGAGTACACAAGATTCATTCATATCAAATCTCGGTTGTCTAGGTGTGGCTAGCTGATTTTTGTATCTTTGGAACCTAAATCAATTAATCAGTCAACAACGTTTCAATTACAAACTAGTTGGGCTCAACTCCATGATTTACTGGTGAGCATTTGTTTCAATTGCTTACCATTTGCTTTTTTTTCTTTTCTTTCTAAATCCTCATAGTAGACTCTCTACATTGAAGGCTTCTGTCAACTAGCTATATTGAGCGTCAAAGGACATATAAGAGTAAGGGTGGTGGTTTATTACAAATATCATTAGCTATGTCTTGTGGTCGTGACTAGTGAATTGTTCTTAATTATTTTCATTGCTTATGCATTTCGACTGCATGTTTAATCAGCAGGTCAAAACTGGAAAAGTTTTCTCGGCTAGATCAGTTTAACACATTAATATTAGCTAAAAATAGATCTTGGTTATTTTTAACATTATTATAGGCCTGCACTCTTTTAAGAAATGATTATAGAGTGGATCTAAGAAAAGCTTCTTTTCTCTTATTCAGAAAAAAAATCTGGACCATAAAAAAAGAAGTTGGTTGGGCTTTCTTGGACAACCCTGTCTATTCAAGTTTCTTGGATATATTCGTTGTTTTTTTGGTTAAGAGATCATGAGCGTATATTTACAGATGTCTAGCATGTTAAACTTGCTATTTTTGTGGGGGATGTGGATTTGACTTGGAACCTAGTAACATAAGGTGGGCACATTTTGACATGCATATGGTTTGAGCACTTCATTTGAAAGCCTTGTTGCAGCTGCTGTAGTAGCAGGCTGCTATTCCAAGAGTGTTTTTAGTGCTTCATTCTTATTCCCTCAATCTTTTGAAACTCTCTTTATCTCATTCCTGATGTACATTTTTTTGGTTACCTGCTTAATTTACATCCATGTTAACAAAATGCATTGCTTGCCTTCCTGAGTACTACTCTTTTCACTTTTTAACTTGGTTCCGTTTGTAAGTCCTTATTCATTCTGTTGTAATATACCCTTTTGACTGGCATCTAATTGTTGTAGTTTTGGACTTCCTGTAATTCAAACATTTAAAAAAAGGTCATACTGACTTGTAGCAATTGTATAGGCTTTGCATATGTTCCACATGACACATGAGAGAGGGAAGGAGGGACTCTATTGGAAAGATATGTTTCATGTAAGTGTGTTACAAGTTATGTCTGTCCATCAGTCTAAGATGGCATGTAGTAGATGTCAGGAAGATAGGCATACATGCATCTTTTGCTTGTAATATGTAATGTAACTTTCATCATTCCAACTGAAAGGAGACACACTTAAATGACTTTGCTATTCAGAAACTGTAACAATTAAGTTTAACCAAGCTGAAATAACATTGGTTGAAATCCTTATGCTTGTCTATGTCATACTTGTCTATGTTGATATTTAAAAAAAATATCAACTGACTATTACACTTCTGGTACCTCTCTAATGTCTTGAGCATGTTGTTTCATTGTCACAAGCTTATGATGCTTCAGTTTAGAACACAATTAGATAATCCCAAAGCAAATATGTTTTCATTATGAAGTTAATAATAGATCTATATTTTTTCATCTCGTTGGTACCTGATTTTAACCCTCAGAAAATCTGAAAAGTTTCTTTTGCATTCTTACACAGATTTAAAGACAACCAATTACTTGTTGTCATCTCTGACTTGTTTTTGAAAACTTTGTGCTTTAAGATTTTTGCTGGATATAAGATTGTTTCATCCTAGCAAAAAGAACTGAAGACTTAGAGATCGACATTCTAGTACATTTGAAAACTTTGTGCTTTATGGATCGTTTATGGACCATACCCATTCTTATAATGATAAATCAACTCTTGAAGGATAATGACTTTATTTATCCTCTTTTGTAGGTGGAGCAATTGAAGAAAGGGAAGATGGAGATTGTGAAGATCTAGGCTTTACTTAAGAACTTTGAATTGTTGTCCATGTTCTAGGAATCTTTTGTTATCAACATTTGAAACTTATAACTCTAATTCTTGAAGTGTTGAAATATAAAACTTATGTGATATTGGGTTAAAATATTTTGGTTTTATGGAGACAATATAAATTATGAAGTGTTTTATCTTTTTATTTATATAAATTTCAGGTTATTACAATTTTTATATATCTAAATATTCATTTACAGCCAGGGCGTAATAGTCTAATAAAACCGTTCCAATAGGTCTTGCAAACCATTCCAATAGGTCTGACAAATTGCTCCAAAATAGTTTAAAAGAACCGTTCCAATAGGTCTTCCAAACCGTTCCATTAGGTCTTACAAATCGTTCCAAAATGTGCAACAAACTGATATAATAGGTAGTTAAAACAGTTGAAAAAGGAAAAAACCGTTACAGTAGCATAATGAAACCATTAGAATATCTGTAAATAAACGTTGCAATAGCTTACATAACCGTTGCAACAAATTATATGGTAACGACTGCCAACCGTTGTTGTAAACTCTATGCCAATGGTTTTTAACCGTTACAACTGGAAAGAAATACTCGTTGCTTCAGACAGAGGAACAACCGTTGCGATAGATAGCCCTTAAGCACCGGTTTGGATAACCGTTGCAAGAACTGTTACTCTAGATCTACTGGCACGACAGCGTATATAACGGTTTACCTGTCAATTGCAACGGTTTTCTGGCTGTTGCAATAGGCTCATTTTCCAGTAGCGTACTACTATTCAAAGGGCCACCTGTAGCCATCTTCTTAGTTAACTATTCTTATTTTCCAACTTAGTTGGCATAATCCATCTAACCTGTAACGTTATCAAATTATTTTTTGACCATTTTTCAGTGTCAGTAGATATAATATAGTAGGTGATATATAGTAATTGTAAAAGGTATAACATATTGTATGATTGGTGATGTTTAACTGTTGATTGAAACAAACAAAATTGAAAAAAAGTTGTTACTCAAAGTAAAAACAATTGACTCTTCAAATAGTGATACTATATACCATGCACCCAAAAGATAGAACAAGCAAAGAACATTGCCACGTTGCTCTTCAAGTTCACTCCTTCCTGGTTTGCTAATAAAAAGAAAAACCTAAACAAATAGATTGGAGGAGTTTTTGATATATTTCTTGGGATATGGCAGAGACTTCTCTCTCTTTTTGTTTGTAGACCCTCAACCAACTCATTAGTGTATATATTATGGAGTTATAATCTTTGGATTTAACTTCTCTTACGCCGATGGTAAAAAAAAAAAATTGCACTCTCAAGTCCCCTTGAAGGTAATTTAAAGAATAATCTGAGAAATAATACAAGTAACATTATACTACAACAAATTAAATTTGCACTGAATGTCTAAATTTGTTTGCATTGTCACTTTGTCAGTGATATTATAAGATAAATGTATTATTCTTTTGACTGATAGTAACGTGGAATTGTGCAGAACATTCTGAATTGAGGAGGAAATGAATTATGAGAGACTATGAGACAATGAACGGCAAGGACGTGGGAAAATGAGCAAACATTTGGTTCCCATACTGGGTGAAAAGCAGGCATATCCCTAAAGGACCACTTCAATTTCTAGTTTACTGCTATATTCAACGTACCCACTTCCAAATAATTAAAAGCGGTAGAATTCTTCATTCTAACCCAGATTCTGTATATTGCCTCCATCCACCCAATTATATGTCCAAATCTTTGGTTTTTTGTGCACACCGCCATTCCTTTTGATCTTCTACCCATGTTTTTGCATTTATTCCCTCTTAGTCTTACATAAATCATTTCCATGCATTTCTCACTAACCACTCATGCATTTTATTTACTCGTAAAACGATACATCTAAATTTATAACGTGGTTCATAGGCAAGATAATCGATTTGACCCAAAAACAATAAACAAATAAGAACAAAAAATAAGATTAACGACTTAAATTAAAAGAAATAACAAGCCGGACTAAAGACTTAGCATTTTCGATGACAAGAGCAGATGCAATGTTCAAATATTAAAATTGAGCGTAACATGATAGTAGATTATAGCTTTTCGTGTATAATATATTTTGTGTCCCTACAATGGTTGTTAATCCTGCTATTTATAGTCTTACTTAGCGAGACAAGATCCTAAAATCAAGCCCCTCTTGAATGAGAATAAAATCGCCATTTATGGGTGCATAACGGCTGACTTTGAATGATGATATCCTCTGTAATTGCTGCTCATTAAATGTTATCCGATATCGAACCTTTGAATCTTTATTGTCAGCTACACTCCCTTCGTGATCAATCCAGCATAGGTCATACAATTTACACCCGGTGCCAGTTATTTGCGGACTAACTTTTTACCTGTCTTAGATTTCACGTGTCATCTCACCATTCGACCACCTGCTATCAACCAATTTCACCCCATACAGATAGTCACCCTACTTTCCGGTGACGCAACGCAGTGTTACCGGAAAGTAGATAAGCATTCTTTTCTTGGCGAAAAAGTTCTTGAACGGTCTCTATCACTTGAAGGGACGCACGTCTTCTAGCATTTAATACTCCGAATGTCACGACCCAAATCGATAGGCTGCGACGGGTGCCCGAATCCTATATGTCGAACATCCTTAAACATACGTTTAAGATATAAACATGAATAACATACGTGAGGGTAACCTATCCAAAAGATATATGTACATATACATGCGGAATACAGTGGGCGAGCAGGCAAGGCTGCTATAGACAACTATATACCCAAAATTGGAAGCCGACAAGGCCACATGCTATCCAACTATACAGAACTGTCTACAGACCTCTAATAGAAAATACAAATGTGCAAGGAAGGGACGGGGCCACGTCATACCCATATATGTATACAAGCATATCGTACCAAAATAAAAAGCAGCTCCGGATCAAGTGGAGCACGCCAACTCTCGTTGATCAAGGATCCTAAGCAAGGGGACCGCCAGCTTGCCTACCTGCACCTACGAGCATAAAATGCAGGCCCCGAAAAATAGGGTTTCAGTACGAAAATGTACTGAGTATGTAAGGCATGAAAATCAGTACATATGAGACATAGATGAAACATAGAATAAGGAATTCCGCCTGTAAGTCTAAATAACTTTGCAAATCCTGAAACAATTATAACATCATGCACGTGCGTGTAAATATCGTGTCATGCATAGGTATAGGTGTACATAACATCATCAAGCCTCTGAGGGCATCCCATCATATCATCTCGGCCATTGTGGGCAAAATCATCAATATATACCAACTGATCAGGTGGTGGTGTGTATATAACGTCGTAACCTTTTTCCATATCCCATATATATAAATACGCATATATAACGCCATCTGGTCATGGGTCAATGTATATGTATAAATGAATGAAATGCATGTAAATATGTTAATAATCTCAACATTCCTTTCGGATAAACTTTATCAACCGTGTATTATTCTGAGACCCATGAAAGAAGATATAATAATATGTCACATGGGGAATCAAGAACATAGAGACCCCTAGTAATTCTGTTTATGAAAGCTGTGCGTTTGCTCATTTTTTTTTGTATCATTTAGATGATGCGAAAAAGAAAGAAGGGATAGCCTTAAAATACCTGGAGTAGAAAAAAATCCGTATGATATTCTTTGAAAAGGTTGCACTGTACTCCTTTAGAACCACAAAATTTTACGTTGCTAAGGTTTTAATAACTCTCTTTCGAATCGCTTGGTTGCAAGAAGTTTTTATTGAAAACTTGAAGAATGGCTAATGTTCTGATTTGTAGTGCTTTTTTAATTATCAATTCATGGCTAACGTTTCTAATTGTAAGAATGGCTATATTCAGATTGTAGTGATTGTATACAAAATATAGGGAATGAAGTGAATGAGTAACTAACACATTATGCCACCTAATAAGAAATGACTAAGAGTCATTTCTTTAGGATGTGGCTTGCTGCCACATGGGGATTGGGGGGGGGGATTTTAGTCTTTATCCAAACTTATTAGTTAATTAGGTAATGTCCAATTACCTGATAATTAATCAATTACCCACATAATTAAGAATTATCTCAAATTACTTAAAATACTACTTATTTTTAATATACTTTATACATCATACTATCATGATCATATGGTACCTTATATGGTACTAGTCCATAAATATCGGGTATTATAGCTCAGGCCATATTTTATCCCAAATCGACAACCTTCAACGAAACTCATTTTTTTAAATTCATATACCCTTTATCCTTTATGACACTTACTTATTGCTTGTTATGAATAGAATAAATATGCTAACCTCATGATAATCTCATCCCCGAGTCTATGTTAACTAACTGAAGACGAAACTTTAACGTACGAGAAACGCGAGATGTAACATCCTCCCCCCCTTAGAAACATTCGTCCTCGAATGTTTAACTCCCCGGAATCTATATAGACTTTGGCAGAGTCACCTTTGTAACAATAACACTATTGACTTTTCCTGTAGAAACTCAATAATTCAACGACACATAGGACCACAATCATCAACAACGACAATGGCCTCACACGACCAATGACAATAACTAATACAAGAATCCATACACGTACCTTAAGGTTGTGATATCTCAGTCGGACCCTTCTCTGGAAGAGGAAATAAGTAGGGATATCTAGACTTCATGTCTTCCTCGGCCTCCCAAGTCATTTCTTCTACATTGTTGTTTTTCCAAAGTACTTTCACCTAAGCTACGTCCTTAGTTCTCAATCTCCGAACCTATCTGTCTAATATAGCAATGGGAGTTTCTTCATATGGTAGCTACTACGTGACCTGAACGTTGTCAATTGTCACTATTCTGGAAGGATCTCCGATACATTTATGGAGCATAGACACATGAAAGATTGGATGTACAGACTCCAAGTCCGAAGGCAAGTCTAACTCATATGCTACCTAGCCTACCTTGCGTATCATCCTATATGGTCCAATGTACCGAAGGCTAAGTTTTCCTTTATTTTCGAACCTATAACACCTTTTATCAGTGATACTTTTAGGAATACCCAGTCGTCAACCTGAAACTCCAAGTCTCATCGTCGATTATCCGCATAAGACTTCTGACGACTTTGAGTTGCTAATAGCCTTTCCTGTATAAGCTTAATTTTCTCGATTGCCTATTGTACCTATTCTGGTCCTACTAACATAGTTTCCCCAACATCGAACCACTCTATAGGCGACCTACACTTCCGTCCGTAAAGAGCTTCGTATGGAGCCATCAGAATACTGGAATGGTAGCTATTATTATATGTGAACTCAATAAGTGACAGATGATCATCCCAGCTACCTTTGAAGTCTATCACACAAGCTCATAACATATCCTCAAGTGTCTAAATAGTACACTCAGCCTGTCTGTTTGTCTGGGATGAAATGTTGTACTAAGACTTACTTAAGTCCCCAATCCTTTTTGGAAGGACATCCAGAAGTTAACTATAAATTGAACTCCTCTATCCGAGATAATAGATACAGAGACACAATGCAGTAGTACTATCTCCTTAATATAAAGCCTTGCATAATCCTCTACGGAATATGTGGTCCCAACGGGAAAAAAATAGGCTGACTTTGTAAGCATATCAACAATCACCCATATCGAATCGAACTTACGCTGGGTAATAGGTAAGCATACGGTGAAATCCATATTGATTACTTCCCTTTTCCAAGTCGGAATCTCCATAGCCTGCAATAATCCACCGGGTTTTTGATGCTCAATCTTAACCTGAGGACACTAAGCAACAAACTTCGCTATATCCTTTTTCATTCCGTCCCACTAGTATACTTCCCTGATAACATCTTTGTCGCTCCTGGATGGATAGAATAACGATAATAGTGAGTTTCTCCCATAGCCTGCCGACACAGCCCTGCAAGATTAGGGGCACATAATCGTCCTTGATATCTGAGGACCCCATCTTCTATAATTTTAAATGGTGTCTTCTCTTTCTGAGGGGTGGTATCCTTATAATGAACTAATAGAGGATCCTCGTACTGGCGTTCCTTTACTTCAGTTACTAAAGAGGATGTTGTTGTATCCTGAATAGTAATTCCATTATCACCTGAGTCGAGTAATCGAACTCTAAGACTAGCTAGCTGATGAACCTCATGGGCTATTCCCCTCTTTTCTGGCTGTAAATATGACAGGCTACCCAAAGACTATGACTGAGGGCATTGGTTACTATGTTCGCCTTCCCCGGATGGTATAAAATATCAACGTCATGGTCTTTAAGTAGCTCCAACCATCCCCTTTGACGTAAATTCAATTCCTTTTGCTTGAAGATATATTGGAGGCTCTTATGACTATCAACATGAATGCCATACAAGTAGTGCCTCCATATCTTTAGTGCATGAATCACCGCGGCTAACTCTAAATCATAGGTCGGGTAGTTCTTCTCGTGCTTTCTTAGTTGTCTAGAAGCATAAGCTACAACTTTACCATGCTGCACTAGCACACAACCCAATCTAACGCCTGAAGCGTCACAATAGATAACGTAGCCATCGGTCCCTTCTAGGATCATTAGAGCTGGTGTTGAAGTTAATCTGTCCTTTAATGCAAGGAAACTCCGTTCGTAAGCATCAGTCCATTGAAATTTTGCTCCCTTTTAAGTCAACTTTGTCAAAGGTGCTGAAAGGGAAGAAAATCCCTCTACAAATATCCTTTAATAGCCTGCCAAACTGAGAAATCTACGAACCTCCGTCGGTGTTGTGGGTCTAGGATAAGTCTTTACTGCCTCAATCTTTTGTGTATCCACCCAGATGCCTTCACTTGAAGTGATATGCCCAAGGAAAGCTACAGAGTTCAACCAGAATTCACATTTAGAGAATTTTGCAAACAACTTCTCTTTTTCTAGAACTCTGAGCACCGTATGCAAATGATCTACATACTCAGCCTATGAACTAGAATACACCAATATATCATCGATAAATACAATTATGAACAGATCTAAAAAGGTCCTAAACACACGGTTCATCAAATGTATGAATACTGCTGGGGAATTGGTCAAACCGAACGGCATAACATGAAACTCAAAGAGCCCATATCTGGTCCTGAATGTTGTCTTCAAAATATTTTCCTCCTTAACCCTTACTTGATGGTACCCGTACCTCAAATCTATCTTTGAAAAACACTTGGCACCTTGCAACTGATCAAATAAATCATCAATGCTCGGGTGCGGGTACTTATTCTTGATCGTCACCTTATTCAACTATCTAAAATCAATACACATCCGTAAGAAACCATATTTCTTCCTTTCAAATAACACAGGCGCTCCCCATGGTGATGTACTAGGTCTGATCAAGTAAGTCTTTTAGTTGTTCCCTCAACTCTTTCAGCTCAGTTGGGTCCATTCTATAGGGAGGAATAGATATTAGATGAGTATCTGGTAGTAGGTCAATAGCAAACTCAACTTCTCGCTCTGGCAGAAGACCCGGAAGCTCATCGGGAAAAACATTAGGAAACTCATTAACCACAGTGATGGACTGAATGGTTAGTGGCTCTAATTCCACATCCTGAACCTGAACTAAGTGATAAATACAACCCTTTTTGATCATCTTCCTTGCCTTGAGATAAGAAATAAATCTACCTCTCGGCGACACCGTATTACCTTTTTACTCCAAAACAGGCTCCACTGGAAATTGAAATCGGACCATCTTTGACCAATAATCAACGTTGGCATGACAAGAAGCCAACCAATCCATACCCATTATAACATCAAATTCTACCATATCTAACTCGATTAGGTCCGCTATGGTAGTTCGACTATGAACTACTATTATACAACCTCTATATACTTGTTTAGCTATCACCGAGTCCCCAACAGGTGTAGACACCTCAAAAGGTTTAATCAATTCAGGTTTTATTCCCAACTTACTAGCAACCAATGGAGTAACATATGATAAGGTGGAACCTGGGTCAATCAGTGCATATACATCATATGAGGAGACTGATAATATACCTGTAACAACATCTGGTGATGACTCCTGATCCTATCGTCCTACCAAAGCATAAATACGGTTTTGAGGACTGCTCGAGCTAGATGCTCCGCCTCTACCTCTACCACAACTTATTGGTGCTTGTGAACCTTGCCCACTGGGGCGTACTGATGATGACGAACTATCCCGCTGGCTGAGCTATGCTTGCATACCTCTCATCGGACAATCCCTCATAATGTGGCCCGAATAACCACAAGTATAGCAAACACCTAACTCCATACAACACTTCCCGACATGCTGCTTACCACACTGAGCACATCGTGGCAAGGGCGGCCTCATGTGACTTGACTCACCCCTATACTGAGAACCTGAGGCCATGGAATTCTGATAAGGCCCTGAATATATAGAACGATCAAATATCTTACCGCCAAACTAAAAGGGTGCGCTAGCCGATGGCTGAGCTAGATACCTCGGGTAGTGTTGTCTTTGACCACCTCAAAACTCACTAGAAGGACTCCAAGACCTCGCTTTCTTGTTCTGGGCGCTATCATGCTCACGATCTTCCCTCTATTTCTACTTACGCTCCTCTACGCCCTGAGCGTATGCCTGAATACAAGAAATATCTATGTCTGCGGGAAGTGAGACCGACATACAATCGTTAAGCAAGTGCGGCTCTAACCCCATCACGAACCGGTGAACTCGATCCTCCATCTTAGATACAATAGTGGGAGCATACCTAGCCAATAAATCAAACTGAAGACTGTACTCCTGAACACTCATGTTACCCTGCCGAAGGGTCAAGAACCTATCAACTTCGGCCCGCCTAAGCTCTGGTGGCAGATAATGACGAAGAAAAGCTTATATAAACTCCTGGCATATTGTTGGAGGGGCATTCTCACCTCTGGACAACTCCCAAGATTCGTACCAATTAACTGCAACATCCTGAAGTCTGTAGGAAGCTAACTCAACTGACTTAGTCGTAGTGGCCTTTATTACCCTCAAAGTCCTTTGCATTCTATCGATAAGTACCTGAAGGTCTTCATTTGGATCTACCCAATGAATACTGGAGGGTCCAAATTAATGAAATCACAAACCCTCGCACTAATGGACCTATCTGTATGACCAATACCTACTTCCTAATGTGGAACCTACACGACTACTAATAGATTTAATAGCTGAATAACATCTCTCATCTCCTGACCTGATGTATCTGGATGAGGGGTTGAACGTACAAGGGCGGGTGCTGGAGCTGGTGCCTCTTGGAGCTCTTCTGGAAAGGGCGGGGTATGCGAAGTCTGAGATGTAATCTCACTATGAGACTCTCCCTAAGCCCTGGTAACTTGTGGCGCTCGACTAGTAGTCTCACCAGCCACGAACTTTCCCTTTTGCGCGGCTGTAGTCTTCGGAGGCATCACTGAAAACGTAACATATTGTTAGGAACATGAATTCTTATATCGCATGATCTAAGATAAAAAGAGAGGATAATATCCTATATGTCCTGTAGCCTCCTGTTTATAAGTGTGGTGCACAACACACCCATAAACAAAACTCTACTAGACAAGGTTTGTAGACAACTCTAGGATAGAATTGCTTTGATACCACTTTTGTCACGACCCAAACCGATGGACCGCGACGGGTGCCCGAATCCTACATGTTGAACATCCTTAAGCATGCATTTAAGATATAAACATGAATAACATACGTGATGGTAACCTATCTTATCTATATACCCAAAACTGGAAGCCGAAAAGGCCACATGCTATCCAACAATACATAACTGTCTACAAACCTCTAATAGAAAATACAACTGTGCAAGGACGGGACTGGGCCACGTCATACCCATATATGTATACAAGCAAATTGTACCAAAATCAAAAGCAGCTCCAGATCAAATAGAGCACGCCAACTCTCGCTGATCAAGGATCCTAAGCAAGGGGACCGTCAGCTTGCCTACCTGCACTTGCGGGCATGAAATACAGGCCTCGGGAAATAGGGCGTCAGTACGAATAATGTACTGAGTATGTAAGGCATGAAAATTAGTACACAAGAGATATAAATGAAACATGGAATAAAGAATTCTGCCTGTAAGTCTAAATAACTTTGCAAATCCTAAAATAATTATAACATCATGCATGTGCGTGTAAATGTCATGTCAGGCATAGGTATAGGTGTACATAACATCATCAAGACTCTGAGGGCATCCCATCATATCATCTCGGCCACTGTGGGCAAAATCATCAACATATACTAACTGACCAGGTGGTGGTGCGTACATAACACCGCAACCTTTTTTCATATATATATATATATATATATATATATATATATATATATATATATATGTTGCACCGTACTCCTTTAGAACCACAAAGTTTTACATTGCTAAGGTTTTAATAACACTTGTTCGAATCGCTTGGTTGTAAGAAGTTTTTGTTGAAAACTTGAAGAATGGCTAACGTTCTGATTTGTAGTGCTTTTTAATTATCAATTCATGGCTAACGTTTCTAATTGTAAGAATGGTTAGTATTCAGATTGTAGTGTTTGTATACAAAATATAGAGAATGAAGTGAATGTGTAACTATCACATTATGCCACATAATACGAAATGACTAAGAGTCATTTCTTTAGGATGTGGCTTGCTGCCACATGGGGATGGGGGAGGAAATTTAGTCTTTATCCAAACTTATTAGTTAATTAGGTAATGTCCCGTTACCTGATAATTAACCAATTACCCACATAATTAAGAATTATCTCAAATTACTTAAAATACTAATTATTTTTAATATACTTTATACATCATACTATCACAGTCATATGGTACCTTGTATGGTACTAGTCCATAAATATCGGGTATTATAGCTCGGACCGTATTTTATCCCAAATCGATAACCTTCAACGAAACTCTTTTTCTTTAATTCGTGTACACTTTATCTTTTATGACACTTACTTATTACCTGTTATAAATAGCATAAATATGCTAACCTCAAGATAATCTTATCCCCGAGTTTATGTCAGTTAACTAAAGACGAAACTTTAACGTACGAGAAACACGAGATGTAATACCGAACACGTGTTGCTCCGTGATTCAACAAGTATTTTGCCGGTTTTCGAGGTAATCATGATCACGATTTTTGATATCTATCACTTCCCCACTACTCATCATTTTTACTTTTTAATTTCAATATTTTCACAACTCTTGCTTCTTCTATGAATTCCCTTAGAATTTTTCTTCAACACTCAACTTTCTTAGTAAGAACTTCTCCACAGATCTTTTACCACCATGTATTCTTATACTGCTATCTCTGGAAACACTGGTCTTCTCTTCGGTGGAGGCTCAAAGAAAAACAAAATCAAAGAGGGTGACGTCGAGTCCAATCCTCCAACCGTAAACACCATCATACCACTTCACCTCAGCACTGCATCTGATCTCCAGGAGCAAAAAGCACCGGCAAATTCCACAAGTGGCAGGTTTTGGCCTATTCGTAGGTACCCTTCCTCCATTCTTCCTTCTAGCATCCATGTTGTGAAGGAGGACTGTAACTTCAACAATGTATAAATCTTCGTCCCAAAGTTAGTGGAACGAGTTACTTACTCCAAAGCGGGGTTCATGTATGTCTATACATACCCCTTCACTTTAGATCCCTTCACCTCGGGGTTAAGTGAGGGACTTGACTCACTAATCTTAGAGTTTTGTCACCGGTACTAGGTCTGCTTTGCACAAGTATGCCTATTTATATGGCATACAGTGGCTTGTCACCGTATGTTCTACTCTGAAATAGGGAAAACCCTAACTCTTGCACACATGATGAACCTTTACTCCCCCCAAGATTTTTCATGGGGGAGTGTTAAGCCTTAACATGTGTGGTCATCACGCCCTCCTCACCAGTGTTGATGGCGACAACGATCGTGGATGGATAGAATGGTTCTTTGTTATTGCTGCTAGGGACATTATCCCGGCCACATCGTTAGTTTTTCCCGAATCATAGAACCTGTTTCGCAAGTCTTCATATATTTGTTTCTTCTCTAACGAAAAAACTTTCTCCTTAGCTGACATTTTTTTTCTTCGTAATCTACTCACTGGGAACCTCCACGGGTTCAAGGATTGGTTCAATGGTTCAAAGGATCCTAGACATCAACACTCCGAAAACCCGATGATGGAAATAAAGGGCTCCAAAATACGGGTGTAGAGCCAAGAATTATAGTAAGCAAAATTCTTCTTTCTTTCAATTTTATCTGTGTAAAACACTTAAGAACAATTCACTAACCGTCTTTTTTCTTATATAGGGCTTCTGAGGGGTTCTGTTAGATGCCCCGATGTCGATGCTCTCAATGGCCCCGAAGAGGCCGAGCGGGTACTTCAGAATGCCCTTAATCAGAGCAAGGCTCATGGATTTGCTCGAGCCTCCAGTGAGGATACCTCATCTCAGAGTCCCTAGTCCCAAAGTAAGAAACCAAAGAGGAAGTGTCGTAAAAGGAAGTTCAAGCACTCTGGGGAAAATATGTTTGGTTGAAATTGTTGATTCCCGCTTTCCGATCCCCGTCGATGCCCCCGGTCTAAAGAGCTTGGCCCCTAATCTCCCTATGTCACTAATTGCTGAGTCTGCCATAACTACCATGCCTTCTACACCATCTGTATCTTCTCCATCTACACCAACAACTCCTTATCCACTGACACTAGCTACCTCTTCTTGACCAGCACCGACTGCTTCTCTTCCACCGGCATCAACCGAACAAGTAAGTAATGCTTCTCCTCCATAGTTTCCTGACCATAGGAACTTGGGAAATATTTACTCGACCCCATCTCAAGATACTCATGGAAGGCAAAGTGCCACTCTTTCAGTTTCAAACTAGTTCCATATTCTCTCAAGCCGGTGGAGCTTGCTAATTACCTGAAGCCGCAGGCTTCAGGGAAGAATTGGAAAAAGATGGACTCCCTTTCTAGGGAGTGCCTAATAATGATAGCATCCTAGGAATCTCAAATCTATTCAAGTACAAGGAGGAAGCTTTGGAATCTCAAAGAGAGCCTTTAACAAGATCTCAAGCTAAAAAGTTACAAAACAAGGTCATTGGACTTCAGGAACGATCAAAGAAGTTGTTAATTGGGAGGAAGAGCTTAAGGATAAAGGATATGAGTTATCTAGGTGTTATAATGATTTTATGGTCCAAATTCATGTCCAATAAGAGGTGGATTAGATCCCAAGATACATCCTCTGAAGAAGGTCCAAATCAGGCCACTGTTGGACCAATTTAACACCGAAAATGTTTCCAAACTTGCAGCCCATGAAGTCCTACATAAAGCCACGTTTTTATAGAATAAAAAGGACTTACTTGATGTCTGAGAATGATACAATAGTCGTGCTAGACGTTGAGTGCAAATTTCCTTCAAGATTTCCAAGATTGGTTTGGTACTCATTTCCATATATTATGAGACTATATTTATTGCTTTCCTAGTTATTTAAGGTTATGTTTTTCTTTTACTAAAATTTTTGGAATTACTTTCCAAGAATGACTTGGTTTTTACTTCCTAGTATTTTCCTTTTCCTAAGGTAGTTGGACTTGTTGTCCAAAGTAGTTCAGGACTTTATTTCATTGTATTTTTAGGTACGATTTCGTGACCCTCTCTCTATATAAAGGGGTGTCTTCTTTGTTTTTAGAGGTAGATTATTCAGATTATTATCAATAAAAATTATGAGATTTTTCTTGCACTCTTGTATGTGGCTACTCTTGGATTTATTCTTCAACCTTCAAGACTCAACTTCAGGTGGTAAGATTAAACTCTTTCGAAATCTTAGATCACTTATAGGTATTTAAAAAAGCTGATAAGTTTAGGCTTATTGTTATTCTTGTTATTCTAAAGGGTCGGGTTTCACAATCTATCTCTGGTTTTTAACCTCTACCAAAGGCGATTAGTTCTTCGTTAGCTAATTGTTGTTGTTAGGATTAACCTTCAAGAATAAACTTCTTTGAATTTAAGAAACTCTTTCTTGAATTCAATCTATCTTTAATTTCAGTCTTCTTTTTCGTTTCCTTATTTTCTTTTAGCTTTCGCACGTTTCTTGATTTTCTTGTTTTTCTTTAGTAATTCTTGAATCCCCTATCGTGTTTTTATCAAGTGGTATCAGAGCATAGACTAATCAAGATTTCAATCTTGATAATCTTGGGAGGTTCTTGAGCAACAACAAAAAAAACAAAACAAAAACGAAAATCAGCCCCAAAAAGTGTTATTTCTCATTATTATTTTTAGAATTCAAGTATTATTTGGTTTCCAAGTCAAGAAAGGAAACAAGAAGAGGGGATCCTTGTTCTTGAAGATTAAGGAAACTTCTTGCCTTATTCTTGTGGGTTTTGGGTTTCCTAAAATTCTTTTTTTTTTCTACTAACCAATTCCTATTCTTCCTAGGTTTGGTCATTCACTTTTCTTTCTTTTTCTAACTCCATATTCTTATCACTAATGGTTGTGACTAGTAAAATTTATTAATAAATCTAAAAATTAACGACCAAAAGTTGCATTGAGTGGAAAAAGGCAAGAGAGGTGAGAATATTAGAAGGAAAAAGCCAAAATTTAAGAGAGACATAATTCTTCTAATCTTTGTTCAAGATGTTTCAAACAGGTAGTTATGAAGAAAGGAGGCGAGCTATGACTCAACAATTTGAAAAGTCAAACTTACAACATGCTAAAGGGAAGGAAGACAATGGTAAAGTTATTTTTCAAACAAGAGCTAAAGTGATATCTGCGATTTGTGCCCTTAGAATTGACAAAGAGTTTGGCTATAACTCAATTAGCACTTATATGGTTGAGAAATTGAACTTGTCTTATGTTGAGCATATTGAACCCTACATGTTTGGAGGAGTAAAAGTAGATAAAAGAGTGTTATTACTATTCTCTATTGGAAGGTATGAGGATGCAATCTGGTGTGATGTGATTCCCTTGAATAATTATCATGTCTTGTTGGGAAAGACATGGTATGTTTACAGAAGAGCTTCATATAACATGGGAATAAATAGATACTCTTTTGAGATTAACGGGAAGAAACTCATTCTTGGACCTTTGACTCCCTCACAAATTTGTGAAGATAAACAGACCATTAAAGAGAATATGGAAAAGTATGAGAGAGAAAAGAATGAGAGGAGTAAGGGAGTGCATGTCGACATCCCAAGAGAGGAAAAAGGAGAGGTTGTGTTGAATGAAGAGAATGGGATGTCAAGTGAGAAAAAGAGTGAGCTTGAGGGAAAAGAAAAGAGAAAAGGCAATGAGCTAACAAAAGTATGTGAGGTAGAGTGAGAAAAATATGAGGGTTTGAGTGAAGAAAAAGAAGAAAACTTTAGTGAGATAAAAGAGGCTAAGGGTGAGGAAAAAGTTAGTCTTGAGATAAAAGTCAAAGAGAGTGTAAGTAAGAAAACATATTCTATACTTCCTAACCCATTAACTCTTTGTTGTTTTAGTTCTTGTGTTTTTGTGCAGGCACAAGTTGAAAGACCTTCTAAAAGGATAGGTGAAGCGCAAGAGATAGTGGTAAAGGATCCCATTGGATTCCAACATGAATTAGACGAAATCAATTCTTGTTGGATAGTGGAAGATAAAAGCTTGATTATTTTATTTTTTGTTGAACCTTTTGACTATTTTGATCTTTATTTACAGGTTTATGACATGTAGTTGCCTAAATACATTGCTAAGTTGGAGCCATTACATAAAAGAATACTAGGTGAAGATGTTCTATTGGTAAATAAGTCCAAGTATGGTATGTATAAATGGTTTATTCGAATTCTTGGCCTTTCTAGGATACCTAAGGTATTTTTGGAGGTAATGAACTATACTTTAATTTCTTATATTAGTGATTTTATAATTTTTGTGGATGATGATATTTTGATGCATATCAAGTCATTAACTGTAATATCTAAGTTCAAGTGCAAGAGTAATTTGCTTCCTTTTGAAATTGATTATGACATAGATGATTATGCATTCCAACTTGGTGGAAAGAGGCATGAAATTTATGAGAAGAGACTTGCTAATGAGTTAAATATTCTTTATTCTCTTATTCAAGTGCCTAATGAGTTTTCATGTGATAAATTGCTAGAATGTAAGTTTTGTTTTTTGATGGGAAATTATTACTCTAGTCATTAGATTGTGAGCCTGTAAAAGTGCTTGCTTTTAGTAAAGAGGTTATGCATGATTATTGTGACATTAGTCATCAAATACTCTTTCATGAACCTATCTATGACTCTTTCTGTGACGGTTTGAGCAATTATGTAGAATCCATTGATGTTGCGAATATTATTGGGGAAAGTTATAATCATGAGCTTGAATATATTGATATTTTTATTTTGGAATTTATGGGTTCTTCTAACCTTCTTGTGAATTTATGTGCTTCTTTGAATAGCTTACATGTAGAAGAATCCATGACATTTATAATTGATACTTGGCTATATCATAAAAGTGTCTTATTTGATACATGTGGTAGAGATACTTGTGTTAAATGGATGCGTGATAAATCTTTTGTAATTTCATTGTCATGCACATTTTTTGACTACCTTAAGAGAGATTTTTATGGGACAAGTCTAAGTAGGCATAAATTTTATTGGGATGATGATGTCCATATGCTTTATAAAGGAGTATTTACACCTACTAGGCTTAATTGGATTAAGTGTACATATGGTCACTATCTTGTTTTATTCTTACCATTTTTTGCCATTTACTAGTGCCTGTCTTTGTTTTCTTGAAAGGTCGAAATTCGCGGATGAATTTTCTTCAAGAAGAGAGGAATGATAGCATCCTAGGAAGCTCAAATCTATTCAGGACAAGGATGAAGCTTTGGAATCTCAAAGAGAGCCTTTAATAAGATCTCAAGCTAAAACGTTGCAAAACAAGGTCATTGGACTTCAAGAACGATCAAAGAAGTTATTAGTTGGGAGGAAGAGCTAAGGATTGTCATGACCCTAAAACGGACCCGGTCATGATGACGCCTATCGTGAAATTAGGCCAGCCGACACAAACCCCCAAACCAACTAAACAGTTATAATAAGTCATTTAAAGATAGTAATAAGATAAAAATCCCAAAAATGTAGAATATAATAGAATAGTGTGGAAACAAACACAGCCCGACATCGGGGTGTCACCAGTCACGAGCATTTACTAAGGTATAAAAATATACTAAAAACAATCTAAGGAATACAAGAGGGAGAAGAGCAGGGCTGCGAACGTCGAGCAACTACCTTGCTAACTCTAATAACTATATCACTGAGCAATCAACACCCGCTACCAGGTTCAGAAATACCCGAATCTACACACAAGGTGCAGGGAGTAATGTGAGTATACCAACTCAGTAAGTAATAAAAGTAAATGAAAGCTGAGTAGTAAGAAAACACATAAACCACGTCATAACGCTACAACAAATGCAATACACTTCCAAAATAGTACAGAAACTATTTACTTCGTAAATCAAGCTCAGTTTCAGTAAAACCTTTTAAAACAACTTTCAATAGTTTCAAATGAGTGATAAAACAATGATTAAAAATTATGGAAAATGTAAACAGCCCCTCGGGCAAAACATGCACCATAAACTGCCCCTCGGGCATAATATCAACAGAACCAGCCCCTCGGGCTACCTCACAATCACTCGTAATCAGCCCCTTGGGCATAACATAAATCAAGAACAACCCCTCGAGCAAACATGGATCAAGAACAGCCCCTCAGGCAATAACATGAAACAATAACAGCCCCTCGGGCTACATCCTATCACTCACACTGGGTACCCGCGCTCACTGGGGGTGTACAGACTCTTGGAGGGGCTCCTACAGCCCAAGCCCAATAACAAGCCATCTCGTGGCATAGTCAAACAGGCCCTTGGCCTCAAAACAAGCTACCTCGTGACGTAACAAATCAGGCCCTCGTCCCCAAAATCATGAATCAGTACCACTACCACGGGCGCAGCCTGATCCCATAATATCCTCACAACACAGGCCCTCAGCCTCACTCAGTCAGATATCTCTCAAGCCACTCGGGTACAGTATAACATGATGCTCAGCCCATAATATCATTTAAAATGTCAAAACGGAGTAAATATGGCTAAGTTATGAAAATAGTAGAATACAGCATGACTAAGTACAAATATGAAGTCAAACAGTGAGAAATAGTAGTAAAAATTCCCTCAGGGTCCAAAAACAGTTGGCACGAGGCCCAAATATGGCATTCAGCCCAAAACATGATAATACTTTCCAAAACACAATGATATCAAACAAGTTTTAATTAAATACACGACTTAATAGTCGTACGGGACGGACTAAGTCGCAATCACCAATGGTGCACCACCCCACGCTCGTCATCTAGCGTGTGCGTCACCTCAAAGTAGCTCAACGATGAGAAATCCAGGGTTTCATACCCTCAGGACAAACATTTACAATCATTACTTGCCTCAATCCTATCCAAACTCTAGCCCGCGATGCCTTTGACTCTCGAATCGGCCTCCGAATGCTCCAAATCTAACCAAAAATTGATTCATACCATCAAAATATGCTAAGGGAACAAAGCCCACGCGAAAATAACCAATTTATACCAAAAATCCTGAAATTGGCCAAACCCGACCCCCGGGAACACGTCTCGAAATCCGATAAAAATTACATTAATAGAATCCTTATCCTCCCACGAGTCCATACATACCAAGAACAGCAAAATCAGACCTTAAATGGCCCCTAAATTCCTCAATTTATACTCTCTAATTACAAGCTCTAATTCCCCAATTTTAGGCTTTAAATTCCACAAATTTCATGTTAAATAAATAAGAATCAATATAGGATCGAGTATTGAGTTCAAAAATCTTACCTCCAAGTGATTCCGTTCGATTACCTCTTCAATCCTTCACAAAAAGTTCCAAAATCGCTCAATAATGGAGGAAATAGACCAAAAATCGCAAAACCCACTTTTAAACATTCTGCCCAGGTATTATTTCCTTCTTCGTGAACGTGGTGGCTCCCTCGCGTTCGCGAAGCACAATTTGCCTCATGCCAAAATTCCCTTCTTCGTGAACGCTAGGGCCCACCCACGAATGCGAAGACCAAACAGCTGACCCTATGCGAACGCGAAATGCTCCTCACAGACGCGTAGCTTTAACTCAGGAACCTTCGTGAACACGGGACTTACATCGCAAACGCGAAGAACAAACCAGCTGCCCCTCTCAACAACCCTTCTCAAACACGAAGAACAAAACTCTGCAAGAGAACAAAAGAAAAATCTGCAACTCTCAAAAACCAAGAAATGGTCCATTAACCACCCGAAACTCACCCGAGGCCCTCGGGACTTCAACCAAACATGCCAACATATTCCATAACATCATTTAAACTTTTTCCAATCTTCGGAACACTCAAAACAACATCAAAACATGAAATCGTTATCTGATTCAAGCCTATTAATTCCAAAAACTTCCAAATTCCGAATTCGATCAAAAAGTCTATCAAACCTCGTCCGAATGACCTAAAATTTTGCACACAAATCACCTAAAGGAGCTAACCAAATCATACAAATCCAAATCCGAGATCAAATACTAAAAAGTCAAAACTTGATCAAATCTTACAAATTTTAAGGTTTAAACTGAGGATTGTTCTTCCAAATCCATTATGATTACCCTAAAAACCAAAACCGATGATTTACATAAGTCATAATACATCACACGGGGCTAGTCATGCCCAAAAACTGGCGAGCAAAGTGCAAAAGCTCAAAACGACCGGTCGGGTCATTACATCCTCCCCCACTTAAACATACGTTCGTCCTCGAACGTGCCCAGAGTTGTTCCGAAAACCATCAAATCGCTGTGTAACCTTGCCATGCACATACTCTGGGGTGATCCCACGTCACCCTATCTCATATAGGTCCGACAACACAATGTAACTAAAATTTCGCAATCCAACCTAGCCCATAAACCTTAGAACCACATTTCCGCTTCTGAAATCATCTATAAGATTAGAATCTCACATTTGTACTCTGAATAAGCCCGAACAAACTGTAACAAACCATACCCGCATATTCAAATGCCATACATGATATACCACATAACTCCAACACTCGTAGCGATAACTTCTAATCACAGCAGTTGTCCAAAACAACCGAATACTGATAATAAACCTCTTATCAAATAAAGCCTCATTCCAACACTTTCGTATACTGCCAATGATAATTGAAACACGCAGTAATCATAACCATTCCTCAGATCAACCATTCATGAATCCACTTCTCATTTGGAAAGGACCATGGCAAATTCTGAGCCGAACCTCGATATCATTCTTCCAACACACCGAAACCGAATCCGTTTTCATTCTAGATCCCAACAATCTCATCTAATCCAACACAACTAATCTGATGACATGACACATCAACACAATCTAAAGCCTCAACTCGTGCAATCTGCGCACCAAAAAGCAACAATTCGAATGTACTCAAATCATGAAAAATGACCCAATTGAGAGAGATGTACTGCAAGCTCACCAGTACCACCACACACAATGCTGAGAACCCGTCACACATCATAGAAATAGAACACACGGATCTAACCCGAAGGGTCATACCTCCACATAACTTTGCTGCAATGTGCGACTCTATCCAAACAATGGTCCACATGAAACACCTCAAGTCACTATGCTCAAAATCGACAACCACGCGCAATTTGATGTCTAGAACCAAAGCAAATCATCATACCCATGGCGAAGCAATTGACATAACATTACACAAACCCGAAAGGACACAACTGATACGCCACCCGCCGAGCAATACCCAATACTCTTCCCGGTCGAATTCCACTGAGAGACCCCAATAAAATTGCACCACATGGGCCTATAGCCAACAAATCCTAATGCCTCACAATGCGGAAAGGTAACTCATAGATCTCCCCAGATCACTAATAAGCTCAATAACAATCGAACCAACACATCCCTCAACAATACAACTCGGAGTCAACCAAGACGACTCTATGTAGAACACACATCCATATTGGCCTACAAATGAACCCCTTATCAAGGAGTTCCTGAAGCTGCTCCTTCATTCCCTTTAACTCCGCCGGTGCTATACGATACGGTGCCCGACACCAAATTATACCGAAATCAACAACCCTGTCCGACGACATGCCCGACAGCAGGAAACACATCGGGAAAATCCCTCACCACCGGAACTGAATCAATGGTAGGAGCCTCTGCACTGACATCTATCACGAAGGCCAAATAAGAAAGACAACCCTTTCCAGCCATCCGCTGGGTCTTCAAAAAAATGAAACCACCCAATTGGAAACATAATCCATCGAACCCCGCCACTCAATCTGTGGTATTCCCAGCATAGCTAACGTCGTTGTCCTAGCGCAACAGCCCAAAATAACACGATACGAAGACAACCAGTCCATACCCAATATCACACCAAAATCTAGCATACTAAGAAATAAGGATCCACTCGGGTCTCCAAACTTCCAATAGTCACCACACTAGGCTGATACGCGCGACCCACAACCACAACATAACCTGTCTATGAGTACTCCCAGTCTCCAAGTCCATAAAGCACACGAATCACCATATCCGATCCCAATTCCACCGTCCGAATGCATACTACACCTCTAATACCCAATCATTCCATGAGAGGTACTCCTATAATTCCTTTGTGCCACCAAATAAACTCGAATCTCAGTAGTCGATCTAATAAGAGATGCCGCAATACTAATGAAGTATCCTCAACTCAAACACTTGCCCTTTTTTGAAAATGCATACTCTCATCAAGCCATACTGGTCAGTGATATTATTTACATAGTGATCTGGAACTGCCCATGCTATCCAAAAATTTATGACCTTCCTTTCATAACTGAACCGTGACTTTACACATGCAAATATCAATCTTATGCAAATACCGCATATACTATACTCTCCTAGGATAACCATAAGAACTTCTTATCCATTCCGAGCCACAAGCAACTACATACTCAAATAGCCAAGAACTTTCCATTGATCCATCTAGAAGAAAAATCACTATACATCCCATGCTCCTCATGCTCGTAGAAAATATACATCTCTAACCGTTGTCGAACCCATCAAGAACTCTCTAAATCCCCTTTGCACAAAACCAAACCATCAGGACTAAATCATTCTAACTCAACCAAGCTACGCAGGTCACCAAAACCCAAGAGCATTGCCGCGAAAACCTATAGAAACTCATTACCTCATAAGCACCCGAAGACCTGATCATATCCCTTACCATGCCGATCCGTCCTATCACCAAGCTGTCCATCTATCCAAGTTCCTTCTGATTTACCTTCAACTTGATACTTCTTACCGCTATAACACCACAATCCTCAACCCAGATGCGCCACATGAGACCCAAACATAAAGCCACACCGTTCTACGATTCATATTCCGCTGACTACTCTCTCAAATATCCCCAAAAGCACCACATTCGAAATACTTCCCTAAAGAGACTTCCTGCGAATCTAAAGCCATTACCTTCACCTTCCTGATACTGATGTGTAGAATCCATTAGATAGAAATACCACGAATCTTGACACCCTCCAATGCAAATCTCAGTTTTTAGCTAAATATACAACTTGAAAATCTCCAATTGTTACATGTAAAATCTTGAACCCATTAGAACCATTCTCAAAAGTCATCCACTCTACTCAAACCGCAATTAGACCGATCAAACGAACCAGACGACCTGTGCTCCATTATCACTCCGACACTGCAGAATGTAACCTCACCGTAACGCAACCAATTAACTTCCTACTCTATTCACCGTACCTCTTTTACCAATAACAACTCAAGTCATTCTGTGATTCTCATACACCCATAAAGCATAACATAACCTGTATTGAAATTTCCTTTACTCGATCCATCCTTGGTCTCAGCCGCCGTAACCATAACTAATTCACAAGTACACCTCAAACTAGAACCAACATAGTACATAACCGTGTAATCAACTAATCAATAGCAGACTCCCCCACTTGGCTCAAAGCCATAGATCAAAACATACAATAACTCATAATGCATATACTCTATTACTGCCTTAATACCATAGTGAGATTAAACTCAATCCTTCATAAGCTCGTACAACATAGACCATCTAGTACTTCAAATTGTCACGACCCAAACTGGAGGGCCATGATTAGCACCCAGCCATACTTTCCGAGCACCAATATACATTTTATCTAACCTTCTTTATTATCTTTTAGGGCCGATGAGATCAATATAAATGGTAGACATGGATCATGGACAACCAACAATGAAAGATGATGGCATGAACATACATAACATGGGATGAACAGACAATTAAGAAACTATATATAAGGTACGAGCTACCACGCTACCATGAAAGACTATACAATAAAAATCAGCCGACAAGGCATACCCAACTATACATGAGTCAAAACCTGTCTATGAGCCTCTAAAGGAATATAAGTACTGCAACATTGCCGGAACAGGGCCCGACATTCCCATAATGTCTATAACAAAAATGCATACCAAGACCACAACAAGTCTGTAGAAGGGATCTCGCCAATAACCGCTGAATTGGGCAGCCTATTGTGGTGGGGGAGCTGTGTCTACCCGTCTATCAGGACCTGCACCATGACATGCAACCTCCACAAATAAAAAGGATGTCAGTACGAATAAAGTACAGAGTATGCAAGGTAGGAAAGCATAACTATGAACTGTAATGTGAATAAGGATAGAGAATATACACCCTGTAACATCTGGGTACCTTTGTGGGCTACTGACATGAAATAAATGATACAGACATATATACATACATAAACATTTTAAACACACGCCTCTATGGGCATCATCATCATTATAACGTACCCGGCCTCAAAGAGGACTCGATAAAAATGTACCCGGCCATTGTAAGGCTCGGTAGAAACGTACCTGCCCATGTGGAGCTTGGTAAAACCCAACAGATCAGTGGTTGCACAATAGGTACCTTACCCGATTAACTATAGCGTGGCTTGGTAGAGTAAAATAGATACATTATATAATGCATGCTCGACTCATGGAATCACGTTCTAAACCTTTCGGAGTGACGTAAGGTCGGTATCCTCTGTACACATTATTAGGACTAACTCTTCACCATGAACCTTATAAGAATCAGGAAGTACCAACAACATTGATAACATAAGAATAAGAGAAGCAACATCAACATCTATCGTTCCATAAGAGGGGAAACAATGTAAGTACTGCTAGCTTCTAAGAGTAGAGTATCTTTGGAAGCTCATTCATTAGATTATGTACAATCAGAGTCATGAAAAAAAAGGAAAGGGATAGCCTCACATACCTTATATATACTTCCCAACTTCAAGTTATACAAATGTCACGACTCCTTAGTCTACAATAGGAGAAATGACACTATCCTTAACGTTTAAGCATCGTAAGTATTCTGTACCGACCACAACCTATTTTATGATGAAACAAACAATACCTACCCTATTTATATGACTTCACACAAGTGAAAAAAATCACCAAACATCCCAAACAACATCA
This sequence comes from Nicotiana sylvestris, assembly GCF_000393655.2. Classification (NCBI taxonomy): domain Eukaryota; kingdom Viridiplantae; phylum Streptophyta; class Magnoliopsida; order Solanales; family Solanaceae; genus Nicotiana; species Nicotiana sylvestris. The sequence goes on along the minus strand of NC_091058.1, from coordinate 102,341,441 downwards.
ATGTTAATCATATTGAGCCTCCCAAAATAGTCCACCTACCGATAACATTACTACCAAGCCTTTCGATATATATTTCACAAGTTCTAGCTTCAATGACTTAGCCGTAACTTGGATAATCTTAAATAAATGTAGAGTAAGAGGTTCATTACCTTTAGACAGAAAGAAAAACTCCAATTTGACCTTAATTGTCCACAAAATATCCCTCCAATGCTGCCACAACAACAAGGAAGCGAAACTAGCAATCAATTAGGGGTTTTCGGTACTAGAATCACTTTAGAAGGATTGAAATCACCTAGGGTTGATACTAAGAACTTGAGGGAGTATTTACAAAACATAAACCCCTTAAAACAACCTCTCACATGAGCTGGAACAACACAAAAATGAGCAACAACAAGAAGAACAAGAAACTTACTAGCGCCACGGGATTCCCGATACTTGATTTGTGTTGTTTGCCCTTTGTTTGGGTCTTGAATCTTGAGAGAACCTTGAGAAGGTGTTTATAGGGTTCTAAGGTCTGAATATACTGAAAAAATGACTTAAAAAGGGTTGGAGGCATCATATATATATATCCAAATGTCTTAAACCGCCTAAGTGGGCACCATAGAGAGGTGCTTGGCGCAGTCTCGCGAAAAAACAAATATATCTCTACTCCGAGATCGTATCGATGAACGGTTTAATGCGTTGGAAACTAGATTCATAGATATTCAATGTGGTGGGTATATAAACCCGTAATTCCAAGTAAATTAGGAGACAAGCTTAGTAACATTTGACCTAATGTTTAAGTAAAATTATGAACCTAAGTTGCGACAACTTTTGTCGACTTTTGTTTCATAACTCGTTTGACTTCAAGACTTATGATACGGATATTATATGATTCAAATACCTTAAAACACGACCTCTTGAGTGTACTAAGAACCTCTAGGTTTACCCAAAAATACAACTGACAACATCCTTGATTCGTTTAACTTCTAATTCTTGTTAACCACCCTTATACACCTTTGTATCATTTAAGACCAATAGGATTAAATTCTTATCATCTTATAGATAATCTCTTCATGGATTTACGTCGACTACCTTATGGCATGAACTAACATACGTGAATATATGTTGTAACACCCTCCCCCCTTAGGAACATTCGTCCTCGAATGTAAGGGTTTATGGAGAGTCCAAATCATCGTAGATTCCAACGGAAATTTCTGGTCAATTTTCCCCCATAAAATGGTCACTAGCAAAACTTGCAAGCAGTTAAACCCAGTGTATGGCCTCATAAGGTTATATAAAGCATAATGGATATGTACATTATCTGCATATCACCATTTTGTATTAAGGAAGTGTATTCTCAAGCTATTTCTTACCTCATAGGGCTATTTCACCTTCTAATGCGTCCTACGTTCCCCTGGCATCCTCGTTATCTTCCTTCTGGAACAGGAAGGGTATTTAGAATTCATCCCCTCTTCTGCTTCCCATGTCATTTCTTCCATATTCTTTTTCCTCCACAATACTTTGACGGAAGCTACATTTTTTGTTCTCAACTTGCGGACTTATCGATCTAATATAGCCACTAGCACTTCTTTATATGATAGATCCTCTGTAACTTGTACATCTTTGATAGGGACTACTCGAGAATGGTCTCCAATACATTTCCTCAACATGGATACATGGAATACCGGATGGACAAATTCCAATTCGGATGGCAATTCTAACTCATAAGCAACATGTCCAATTTGTCGAAGAATTTTATACGGCCCGATATACCTTGGACTCAGCTTAGCTTTCTTCCCGAAATGCATAACACCCTTCATTGGTGAGATCCTCAGGAAAAACCAATCACCAACCTCAAACTCCAGATCATGACGTCGGACATCAGAATAAGACTTTTGCCTGGTTTGTGCCGTCCTCAATCGCTCCTATATCACTTTCACCTTCTCAATGGCTTGGTGAATCAAATCTGGCCCATATAATTTTGTTTCACCGACTTCGAACCATCCGACTGGTGATCTACATCTCTCCCGTGTATGGGGCCATTTAATACTGGAATAGTCGCTATTATTGTAGGTGAATTCTATGAGTGGAAGATGGTCATCCCAATTTCCCTTGAAATCTAAAACACATGCTCGTAGCATATCTTCAAGTGTCTGAATGGTACATTCAGTTTGTCCATCAGTTTGCAGATGAAATGCAGTGCTGAGATTCACTTGTGTGCCTAAACCCTTCTGAAAAGACCTCCAAAAGTTAGCCGTAAATTGAGATCCCCGGTTTGATATAATAGATACCGGCACACCATGAAGCCTAACAATCTCCTTGATATACAACTTTGCATAATCTTCAGCCGTGTAAGTTGTCTTAATTGGCAGAAAATGGGCACATTTTGTAAGTCGATCAACTATCACCCCGATGGAGTCAAACTTATGATAAGAGCGAGGTAATCCAATAATGAAGTCCATATTAATCACCTCCCATTTCCAGGTCGAAATCTCTATATTCTGAAGCAATCCACCAGGTTTCTAATGTTCTATCTTTACTTGTTGACAATTGGGACACTAGGCTACACATTCTGCAATAGACTTCTTTATGTTATCCCACCAATATTGTTCCTTGACATCATGATACATCTTTGTCGAGCTGGGATGGATGGAATATCGGGATTGATGAATCTCATTCATATTCTTGTCTCGCAACCCTGGCACATTTGGCATACATAATCGGCCCTGGTATCTCAGTGCCCCATCTCCTCCGATCTCAAAAGCCGTAATTTTACACTGCTGAATGCTCTCTCTCAATCGTACTAAGATAGGATCTTCATATTGTCGTGCTTTTACCTTGGCTACCAAAGATGATTCTGATGTATTTTGTACAGTAACACATCCGTCATCAGAATCTAACAATCTGATTCTCATATTGGCTAGCTGATGAAGCTCTTTAATCAACCCCCGTCTACCTGCCTCAATATGTACTAAGCTTCCCATTGACTTACGACTGAGAGCGTCTGCCACAACATTGGCTTTATCGGAATGATACAATATCTCGACGTCATAGTCTTTCAGTAATTCAAGCCACCTATGCTGCCTCAAATTCAACTCCTTCTACTTGAAGATATATTGTAACCTCTTGTGATCTGTGTAGATGTCAACATGGACGCCATATAAGTAGTGCCGCCATATCTTCAAAGCATATATTACTGCAGCTAATTCCAAATCATGGGTTGGATAATTCTTTTCATGCTTCTTCAATTGTCTTGATGCATATGCAATCACCTTCCCACGCTGCATCAATACGCACCCCAAACCTATACTTGAGGCATCACAATATACCACATAACCTTTTGTTCCTTTAGAGAGAGTAAGCACTATTGCGGATGTCAATCAATTCTTCAGCTCCTGAAAACTACGTTCATAAGTGTCAGACCACTGGAACTTGGTAGCTTTTTGTGTTAACTTAGTTAATGGTGCTGATATAGAGGAAAACCCTTCTACAAACGCCTATAATATCCTGCTAGCCCCAGAAAACTGCGGACTTTTGATGGTGTTGTAGGTTGAGCATCTAAAAACAATCTAAGGATTACAAGAGGGAGAAGAGAAGGGCTGCGAACGTCGAGCAACTACCTTACTAACTCCAATGACTCTGCCACTAAGCCAACAACACCTGTAATCGGGTTTAGAAATACTTGAATCTGCACACAAGGTGCAGAGAGTAACGTGAGTACACCAACTTAGTAAGTAATAAAAGTAAATAAAAGCTGAGTAGTAAGAAAACACGTAAACCACGTCATAACGCAACAACAAATGCAGTACATTTCCAAAACAGTATAGAAACTATTTACTTCGTAAATCAAGATCAGTTTCAGTAAAACCTTTTAAAACAACTTTCAGTAGTTTCAAACTAGTGATAAAACAGTTAGTAAAATTGATGGAAAACGTAAATAGCCCCTCGGGCAAAACATGTACCATAAACTGCCCCTCGGGCATAATGTCAACAGAACCAACCCCTCGGGTTACCTCACAATCACTCGTAATCAGCCCCTCGGGCATAACATAAATCAAGAATCGCCCCTCGGGCAAACATGGATCAAGAACAGCCCCTCGGGCAACAACATGCAACAACAATAGCCCCTCGGGCTACATCATATAACTCACACTGGGCACCCGCGCTCATTGGGGGTGTACAGACTCCTGGAGGGGCTCCTATAACCCAAACGCAATAACAAGCAATCTTGTGGCATAATCAAACACGCCCCCGACCTCATAACAATCCACCTCATGGCATAACAAATCAGGCCCTCGGCCTCAAAATCATGAATCAGTACCACACTGCTGCGGCGCGCAACCTGATCCCAGAATATCTTCACAACACAGGCCATCGGCCTCACTCAGTTAGAAATCTCTCAAGCCACATGGGTAACAGTAAAACATGATGCTCAACAAATAATATAATTTAAAATGTCAAAACAGAGTAAATATGGCTGAGTTATGAAAATAGTAGAATACACAATGACTGAGTACAAAGATGAAGTCAAAACAATGAGGAATAGTAGTAAAAGTCCCCTGAGGGTCCAAAATAGTTGGCACGAGGCCCAAATATGGCATCAGCCCAAAACATGATAATACTTTCCAAAACACAATGATATCAAACAAGTTTTAATCAAATAAGCGACTTAACAGTAGTACGGGACTGTGACGACCCGGCCAGTCTTCTCATGAGTTACCGCTCCATTTCCCCCATTTCAGCTTCTTTACGCTTCATTTTCCGTGTTTTATGGGATCGAGATCATTAGTTCGAGTTCGGAGAGGATTTGGTAAGAAATGAGACACTTAGTCTCTTTTAAGAAGGCTTAAGTTGGAAAAGTCAACCGGATGTTGACTTATGTGTTAGAGGGTTCGGATGTGAGTTCCGATGGTTCGGTTAGCTTCAGTAGGTGATTTGGGACTTAGGAGAGTGATCGGAAGTGGTTTTGGAGGTACGGTGTAGAATTAGGCTTGAATTGGCAAAGTTAGTATTTTGGCGAATTCCGGTTGATAGGTGAGATTTTGATCCGAGGGTCAGAATGGAATTCCGAGAGTTTCTGTAGCTTCGTTATGTCATTTTGGACTTGTCTGCAAAATTTGAGGTCATTCGGACGTGGTTTGGTTGGGTTTTTGATCAAAAATGGAATTTGGAAGTTCTTGAGATTCATAGGCTTGAATTCGATGTGATTTGATGATTTTGGTGTTAGTCGAGGTGTTTTGATGATTGGAATGAGGTTGAATAATGTTTAGGATGCGTTGGTGCTTTTAGTTGAGGTCCTGAGGGCCTCGGGTGTGTTTCGGGTGAGTTTTGAGCGAGTACAGACACCCCAGAACTTAGAAAAATGGAGGGAGCAACAGTTTTGGCGCGGACCGCGCTCCTTTTCACGATGGGCGCGCTGGCCTAGTGCTGGCCGCGTCAAAGTGGCCGCGGCCACGGTCGTGAAGACTGCAGGTTGCTGGTCCTACTTCGGAAGCTCATATCTTTTGTTTCACAAGGAATTTTGAGGTGATTCTAAAACAAAATTGTAGCCCTTCGTGTCTAGTTTCCAGAAAGATAAAGATATCGCAATTTAGACATCTGTAGCGAATGTTATGGCCAAAATACTAATTCCTATCCCTGCAGAGCAAGACCTGCGCGGCTGCAGTCGTTTTGCGCGGACCCCGCTGGTTTTGCGCGGACCGCGGCCATTTTTGTGCGGTCAGCGGTGTCGGAATCCGAGAGGTACTCTATAAATACGAGGTTTTGGGTTTTATTTGATATTTTGACCTAGAGAGCTCGGATTTTGGCGATTTTTCGAAGGTTTTTCAAGAAATTGGTCGGGGTAAGTGATTCTAACTCAGATTTGGTTAGAGTACATGAATCTATCACTAAATTCATCATTTAATTCATGATCTGAGATGGAATTTGGGAAGAAAATTGTGGAACCTTTCAATAATGTAAAATGATGATTTGATGGATCAAATGATATCGGAATTGGATAATTTTGGTATGGTTAGACTTGTGAGGGTATGAGGATTCTGAAAATGTAAATTTACCCGATTTTGAGACGTCGGCCCGGGGCTCGGGTTTTGCTAATTTCGAGATTTTTGATATTTTTCGAATGTTTTCGCTTGGGCTTTGTTCACTTAGAATATTGTGACATATTCGTTCTGATTTTGGATAGATTCGACACGCTTGGAGGCCAATTCAAGGGGCAAAGGCGTTGTGAGCTAGAGAATTAGCCAGTTCGAGGTGAGTAATGGTTGTAAATGATGTTCTGAGGGTTTGAAATCCCAGATTTCACATCGTAGTGCTATATTGAGGCAAGATACGCGCTGGATGATGAGCGTGGGGTTTTCAGTACTGGGGATTGTGACTTGGTCCATCCCGATTGATGATATTACTGAATATTTGACTGAAATTCATTTGTTACCATCATGATTTGGGCTGATTGCCATATTTGGGCTTCGTGCCAACTATTTGAACCCTTCGGGGATTTTTATCACTGTTTCCTTACTACTTGACTTATTATTTGAACTCAGTCCTGTTGATATCTACTGTTTTACAAACTCAGCCACTTTTACTTAGATTTGAAACTTAAATGATATTTCTACATCATGTTTTGGGCTGAGAACTACTGATTTACTAATGCCCAAGGGGCTTATGATGATTTCTGGACTGAGTGAGGCCGAGGGCCATATGTGAGGATATGTTGAGTGATATGAGGCCAAGGGCCTGAGATACTATTTATGCTATGCGGTGGCTTGAGTGATGTGAGGATATGCTGAGTGAAGATGCCACGAGGTGGCTTGATATAGCGCTTGGGCCGTAAGGGGCCCCTCCAGAGTCTGCACACCCACAGTGAGCGTGGGTACCCATGTGATTTGAAACAATGGTAACAATGACACTGTTTGATGAAAGTTGGTCAGGTAACAATGGCTGACCATTATGCTGAGTGATTGTGAGGTAGCCCGAGGGGCTGATACTGTACTGAGAGTGAGCCCGAGGGGCTGATACTATGCTGAGCGATTGATACTGTGCTCGAGGGGCGGATTTCTACTTGTTAATTACCTGTTAAATTACCTGTTTTACTTGTTTTAAAAAGGAATATCATTTGATTTCTTCACTGATTTACTGCTTTAAGTGATTTTACCTCTTGATATGGAATTGCTTTGTGCCTTTACGTGTTTTCATACTTTCAGCCATTATTTGTAATTATTACTCACTGAGTCGGAGTACTCACACATTACTCTCTGCACCATGTGTGCAGATTCAGGTATAGCAGAGTCCGTACCTGAGCGCTGATTCCTTCCAGGCTAGGCAGTGATTTGGAGTTACGAGGTAGCTGTTGACGTCCGCAGCCCCTTGTCTCTCTTATCCTCTATCATATATGTTTTCTTCAAACTGTTGTATCGGATTCCATACTTTGTAGACCTATAGCAGATTCTGTAGTAGCTCATGACTTGTGATACCCCGGTTTGGGCTGTGTCGGGATGGTTCCTGCTGTTATTATCATTAAATTCCGCAATTTATGAGCATTATATTATATGTTATTACTGTTTATGATGATTAACTGTTTAAAAGAGGTGTTCCGTTTTGGTTTGGCTGGCCTTGTCTTCACGAGAGGCACCATCACGACCGGGTTCGGAGATCGGGCCGTGACAAGTTGGTATCAGAGCCTAGGTTACTTAGGTCTCACGAGTCATAAGCAGGTTTAGTAGAGTCTCGTGGATCGGTACGGAGATGTCTGTATTTATCCTCGAGAGGCTGCAGAACCTGTAGGAAAAATTTCTTATTCTTGAAACTCTTGTCATGCGAACTTGTTGGTCTGAGTTCTAAACTTTTGATATTCCATTCTCTCACAGATGGTGAGGATGCGAGCTACCGGATGAGGTGGACGACCACCAGTGCCACCCACTGAGGCCACCAGAGGCCGTGTACGCGGTCGTGGACATGGCAGAGGCAGAGCTGCGAGGGCACCACCTGTTGATGCATCGACTGCCCCGGCTCCGGATCAGGCTCCCTCTATGGATGCTCCAGCAGCACCAGTTCAGGCACCAGTTATGCCTATCGTGGTTCCGGGTCTTTAGGAGGCCTTGGCACAGATCTTATCAGTTTGCACTGGCCTGGCTTAGGCAGTTTCAGCCACTACAGCAGTAGCTACTTCACAGGCCGGGGGAGGCAATCAGACCCCCGCTGCTCGCCCACCTGAGCAGGTAGTACAGGGACTACAGACACCGGAGGCACCCCCAGCTCAGCCGGTTGCACCAGCTCAGGAGTTTATTGTGCCAGTTATGGCGGATGATGAGCAGCGCCGTCTTGAGAGGTTTGGTAGACTCCAGCCTCTGTCATTCAGTGGTACCGAGGGCGAGGATGCCCAGGGTTTTCTTGATAAGTGTCAGCGGATACTCCGTACAGCAGGGATTCTTGAGACTAGTGGTGTGGCATTTACCACCTTTCAGTTTACTGGGGCTGCCTTCATATGGTGGAAGGCGTATGAGAGGCGTAGGCCGGTTGGAGCAGCGCCCCTTACTTGGCAGCAGTTCTCCACTCTCTTCTTGGAGAAGTATGTGCCGTAGTCCCGCAGAGAGGAGCTGCGTAGACAGTTTGAGTAGGTGCGACAGGGGGATATGACTGTGTCACAGTATGTGTTGAGGTTTTATGAGTTGTCTTGTCATGCCATTTGGATGGTTTCGACAGATCGTGAGAGGATCAGGAGATTTGTTGATGGCCTTAACTATCACCTCCGTATTCTTATGACCCGAGAGAGGGTGTTGGGTGCTACGTTCGAGGAGGTGGTCGATATCACTCGCGAGATTGAGACGGTTCGCCGTCAGGATCGAGAGGAGAGGGAGGCCAAGAAGCCTCAAGGATCTGGCAGTTATAGTGGTGCTTTTTTGAGGGGCCAGTTTCAGCATGGTAGAGGCCGTTCTTTCAGGCATGCTCAGCCAGTCCGCCCAGAGTATCGCGGGGCATCTTCGGGTCATGGTCATCATGGATCTCAGCGGGGCCAGTCATCACTCAGTGCCCTTCCAGCCCAGAGTTCATCTCGTGCCCCGTCAGCTCAGGGTTCTTTTATGCCGAGTGCATCATCCGGTCACTCCGGTGTAAAGGGTTCCCTTTAGTCCCCTTCTCCAGCACTTGGGAGTTGTTATGAGTGTGGAGAGTTTGGACATGTCTGGAGGCGGTGTCCTCGTCGTATGGCTAGTTCATCTCAGTAGAGGGGTCAACCCTCGACTACTACTACAGTTACCTCACCACCAGCCTAGCCAGCTAGGGGTAGAGGTCATGCAGCTAAGGGTCGCCCCAGAGGGGGAGGTCGATCAGGGGGCGGTCAGGCCCGTTTCTATGCACTTCCTGGCAGGCTAGATGCTATTGCTTCAGATGCTGTCATTACAGGTATTGTTTCAGTCTGCCACAAAGATGCCTCTGTATTATTTGATCCCGGTTCCACCTTTTCTTATGTGTCATCATACTTTGCTCGTTATTTGGGTATGCCCCGTGAGTTTCTTGCTTTACCTGTTCATGTATCTACCCCAGTGGGTGATACTGTTGTTGTAGACCGTGTGTACCGGTCATGTGTGGTGACTATTGGGGGTTTGGAGACCCGAGTGGATCTATTTCTATTGAGCATGGTGGATTTTGATGTCATTTTGGGCATGGATTGGCTATCTCCGTGTCATGCTATTCTAGACTATCATGCTAAGACAATCACTTTGGCTATGCCGGGTGTACCGCAGATCGAGTGGTGTGGTGTGACTGATTATATCCCTAGTAGAGTGATCTCTTTCTTGAAGGCCCAGCGTATGGTTGGGAAGGATTTTCCCGATGTTTTTCCTGCAGACCTGCCGGGCATGCCACCGGACAGGGATATTGATTTTGGTATTGATCTGGTGCCGGGCACTCAGCCCATTTCTATTCCGCCATATCGTATGGCACCAGCAGAGTTGAAGGAATTGAAAGAACATCTTCAGGAACTCCTAGATAAGGGGTTCATTCGGCCTAGTGTGTCCCCTTGAGGTGCACTGGTTTTGTTTGTGAAGAAGAAGGATGGCACGATGAGAATGTGCATTGATTATAGGCAATTGAACAAAGTAACAATTAAGAACAAGTATCCTTTGCCTCGCATTGATGATTTATTTGATTAGCTTCAGGGAGCGAGGGTGTTCTCCAAGATTGATCTCCGTTCGGGTTATCACCAGTTGAAGATCAGGGATTCAGATGATCTTAAGACTACTTTCAGGACCAGATATGGTCATTATGAGTTTCTTGTTATGTCCTTCGGGCTAACCAATGCCCCAACAGCATTCATGCATTTGATGAACAGTGTATTTCGGCCTTATCTGGATTCGTTTGTTATTGTATTCATTGATGATATCCTGGTGTACTCGCATAGTTAGGAGGAGCACGCGGAGCATTTGAGAGTTGTGTTACAGAGACTGAGGGAGGAGAAGCTTTATGCAAAATTCTCCAAGTGTGAGTTTTGGCTCAGTTCAGTGGCTTTCTTGGATCACGTGCTGTCCAACGAGGGTATACAGGTTGATCCGAAGAAGATAGAGGTGGTTTAAAGTTGGCCCAGACCGTCCTCAGCCACAGAGATTCGTAGCTTTCTTGGGTTAGCAGGCTATTATCGCCGGCTTGTTCAGGGATTTTCATCCATTGCATCTCCCTTGACCAAGTTGACTCAGAAGGGTGCTCCATTCGTATGGTCGGACGAGTGTGAGGAGAGCTTTCAGAAGCTCAAGACAGCCTTGACCACAGCTCCAGTGTTGGTTTTGCCATCAGTTTCAGGTTCATATACTGTGTATTGTGATGCTTCAAGAGTTGGGATTGGTTGTGTGTTGATGCAGGAGGGTAGAGTTATTGCTTATGCTTCTCGGCAGTTGAAGCCCCATGAGAAGAACTACCCCGTTCATGATTTGGAGTTGGCTGCCATAGTTCACGCATTGAAGATTTGGAGGCATTACTTGTATGGCGTATCTTGTGAGGTGTTCACTGATCATCGCAGTCTTCAGCATTTGTTCAAGCAAAAGGATCTTAATTTGAGGCAGCGGAGATGGTTGGAGTTGCTTAAGGATTATGATATCACTATATTGTACCATCCGGGAAAGGCCAATGTGGTGGCCGATGCTTTGAGCAAAAAGGCAGTGAGTATGGGGAGTTTGGCATATATTCCAGTTGGGGAGAGACCTCTTGCAGTTGATGTTCAGGCCTTGGCCAATCAGTTCGTGAGGTTGGATATTTCGGAGCCCAGTCGGGTGTTGGCTTGTGTGGTTTATCGGTCTTCTTTATATGATCGCATCAGAGAGCGCCAATATGATAATCCGCATTTGCTTGTCCTTAGGGACAGAGTCCAGCATGACGATGCCAGGGATGTGACCATCGGTGATGATGGTGTGTTGAGGATGTAGGGCCGAATTTGTGTGCCCAATGTGGATGGGCTTAGAGAGCTGATTCTGGAGGAGGCCCATAGCTCGCGGTATTCCATTCATCCGGGTGCCGCGAAGATGTATCAGGATTTGAGGCAGCACTATTGGTGGAGAAGAATGAAGAAAGATATTGTGGGATTTGTAGCTCGGTGTCTCAACTGTCAGTAGGTGAAGTATGAGCATCAGAGACCGAGTGGCTTATTTCAGCAGATGGTTATTCCCGGGTAGAAGTGGGAGAGAATCACGATGGACTTTGTAGTTGGACTTCCTCGGACTTTGAAGAAGTTCGATGCTATTTGGGTGGTTGTGGATCGGCTGACCAAGTCTGTGCACTTCATTCCTGTGTGTACTACTTATTCTTCAGAGCGGTTGGCAGGGATTTATATCCAGGAGATTGTTCGGTTGCATGGCGTTCCTGTTTCCATCATCTCAGATAGAGGTACTCAGTTTACTTTGCAGTTTTGGAGAGCCGTGCAGAGAGAGTTGGGCACTCAGGTAGAGTTGAGCATAGCGTTTCATCCTCAGACGGACGGACAGTCCGAGCGTACTATTCAAATATTGGAGGACATGTTGCGTGCTTGTGTTATTGACTTTGGCGGTTCATGGGATAAGTTTCTACCACTTGCAGAGTTTGCTTACAACAATAGCTACCAGTCGAGTATTCAGATGGCTCCATATGAGGCTTTGTACAAGAGGCGGTGTAGATCTCCGGTTGGTTGGTTCGAGCCCGGCGAGGCTAGACTATTGGGGACAGATTTGGTTCAGGATGCCTTAGAGAAGGTGAAGGTGATTCAGGAGAGGCTTTGTACAGTGCAGTCACGTCAGAAGAGTTATGCGGATCGGAAGGTTCGAGATGTGTCCTACATGGTCGGTGAGAAGGTCTTGCTGAAGGTTTTGCCCATGAAGGGTGTTATGAGATTTGGGAAGAAAGGCAAGTTGAGTCCTCGGTTCATTGGGCCTTTTGAGGTGCTTCGGAGGATTAGGGAGGTGGCTTATGAGCTTGCTTTACCACCCAGCCTGTCGAGTGTGCATCTGGTATTTCATGTTTCTATGCTCCGGAAGTATATTGGGGATCCGTCTCATGTGTTGGACTTCAGTACAATTCAGTTGGATGACGATTTGACCTTTGAGGTGGAGCCAGTAGCTATTTTGGGTTGCCAGGTTCGGAAGTTGAGATCAAAGGATATAGCTTTAGTGAAGGTGCAGTGGAGAGGTCGCCCGTGGAGGAGGCTACCTAGAAGACCGAGCGGAAGATACCGAACAGATACCCTCATCTGTTTGAGGCTTCAGGTATGTCTCTTGACTCGTTCGAGGACGAACGTTTGTTTAAGTTGGGAGGATGTGACTACCCGGCCAGTCGTCTCATGAATTACCGCTCCATTTCCCCCATTTCAGCTTCTTTATGCTTCGTTATCCGTGTTTTATGGGATCGAGATGATTAGTTCGAGTTCGGAGAGGATTTGGTAAGAAATGAGACACTTAGTCTCTTTTAAGAAGGCTTAAGTTGGAAAAGTCAACCGGATGTTGACTTATGTGTTAGAGGGTTTGGATGTGAGTTCCGATGGTTCGGTTAGCTTCGGGAGGTGATTTGTGACTTAGGAGAGTGATCGGAAGTGGTTTTGGAGGTACGGTGTAGAATTAGGCTTGAATTGGCGAAGTTAGTATTTTGGCGAATTCCGGTTGATAGGTGACATTTTGATCCGAGGATCGGAATGGAATTCCGAGAGTTTCTGTAGCTTCTTTATGTCATTTTGGACTTGTCTGCAAAATTTGAGGTCATTCGGACGTGGTTTGGTTGGGTTTTTGATCAAAAATGGAATTTGGAAGTTCTTGAGATTCATAGGCTTGAATTCGATGTGATTTGATGATTTTGGTGTTAGTCGAGGTGTTTTGATGATTGGATCGAGGTTGAATAAAAATGATGCGTTGGTGCTTTTGGTTGAGGTCCCGAGGGCCTCGGGTGTGTTTCGGGTGAGTTTTGAGCGAGTACGAACATCCCGGAACTTAGAAAAATGGAGGGAGCAACAGTTTTGGCGCGGACCGCGCTCCTTTTCGCGCTGGGCGCGCTGGCCTAGTGCTGGCCGCGTCAAAGTGGCCGTGGCCGCGGTCGTGAAGACTGCAGGTTGCTGGTCCTGCTTCAGAAGCTTATATCGTTTGATCCACAAGGAATTTTGAGGTGATTTAAAAACCAAAGTTGTAGCCCTTCGTGTCTAGTTTCCAGAAAGGTGAAAAGATATCGCAATTTGGACATCTGTAGCGAAAGTTATGGCCAAAATACTAAAGCCTGTCCCTGCAGAGCAAGACCTGCGCGGCCGCAGTCGTTTTGCATGGACCCCGCTGGTTTTTCACGGACCGCGGTCATTTTTGTGCGGTCAGCGGTGTCGGAATCTGAGAGGTACTCTATAAATACGAGGTTTTGGGTTTTATTTGATATTTTGACCTAGAGAGCTCGGATTTTGGCGATTTTTCGAAGGGTTTTTAAGAAATTGGTCGGGGTAAGTGATTCTAACTCAGATTTGGTTAGAGTACATGAATCTATCACTAAATTCATCATTTCATTCGTGATTTGAGATGGAATTTGGGAAGAAAGTTGTGGAACCTTTCAAAAATATAAAATGATGATTTGAAAGACCAAATGGTATCGGAATTGGATAATTTTGGTATGGTTAGACTTGTGAGGGTATGAGGATTCTGAAAATGTAAATTTTACCCGATTCCGAGACGTGGGCCCGGGGCTCGGGTTTTGCTAATTTCGAGATTTTTGATATTTTTCGAATGTTTTCGCTTGGGCTTTGTTTCCTTAGCATATTGTGACGTATTCGTTCTGATTTTGGATAGATTCGACGCGCGTAGAGGCCAATCAAGGGGCAAAGGCGTCGTGAGCTAGAGAATTAGCCAGTTCGAGGTGAGTAATGGTTATAAATGATGTTCTGAGGGTTTGAATTCCCGGATTGCACATCGTAGTGCTATATTGAGGCAAGATATGCGCTGGATGATGAGCGTGGGGTTTTCACTACTGGGGATTGTGGCTTGGTCCATCCCGATTGATGATTTTACTAAATATTTGACTGAAATTCATTTGTTACCATCATGATTTGGGCTGATTACCATATTTGGGCTTCGTGCCAACTATTTGAACCCTTCAGAGATTTTTATCACTGTTTCCTTACTACTTGACTTATTATTTGAACTCAGTCTTTTTGATATCTACTGTTTTACAAACTCAGCCACTTTTACTCAGATTTGAAACTTAAATGATATTTCTACATCATGTTTTGGGCTGAGAACTACTGTTTTACTAATGCCCAAGGGGCTTATGATGATTTCTGGACTAAGTGAGGCCGAGGGCCATATGTGAGGATATGCTGAGTGATACGAGGTCGAGGGCCTGAGATACTATTTATGCCATGTAGTGGCTTGAGTGATGTGAGGATATGCTGAGTGATGATGCCACGAGGTGGCTTGATATAGCGCTTGGGCCGTAAGGGGCCCCTCCAAAGTCTGCACACCCACAGTGAGCGTGGGTACCCATGTGATTTGAAACAGTGGTAACAATGACACTGTTTGATGAAAGTTGGTCAGGTAATAATGGCTGACCATTATGCTGAGTGATTGTGAGGTAGCCCGAGGGGCTGCTACTGTACTGAGAGTGAGCCCGAGGGGCTGATACTATGTTGAGCGATTGATATTGTGCCCGAGGGGCGGATTTCTACTTGTTAATTACCCGTTAAATTACCTATTTTACTTGTTTTAAAAAGGAATATCATTTGATTTCTTCACTGATTTACTGTTTTAAGTGATTTTACCGCTTGATATGGAATTGCTTTGTGCCTTTACGCGTTTTCATACTTTCAGCCATTATTTGTAATTATTACTCACTGAGTCGGAGTACTCACATTACTCCCTGCACCATGTGTGCAGATTCAGGTATAGCAGAGTCCGCACCTGAGCGCTGATTCCTTCCAGGCTAGGCAGTGATTTGGAGTTACGAGGTAGCTGTTGACGTCAACAACCCCTTGTCTCTCTTATCCTCTATCATATATGTTTTCTTCAAACTATTGTATCGGATTCCGTACTTTGTAGACCTATAGCAGATTCTGTAGTAGCTCATGACTTGTGACGCCCCGGTTTGGGCTGTGTCGGGATGGTTCCTGCTATTATTATCGTTAAATTCCGCAATTTATGAGCATTATATTATATGTTATTACTGTTTATGATGATTAACTATTTAAAAGAGGTGTTCCGTTTTGGTCTGGCTGGCCTTGTCTTCACGAGAGGCGCCATCACTACCGGGTTCAGGGATCGGGTCGTGACAGGGACGGACTAAGTCACAATCCCCAGCGGTGCATGACCCCACGCTTGTCAACTAGCGTGTGCATCATCTCAAAGTAGCACAACGATGTGAAATCCGAGGTTCCATACCCTCAGGACAAACATATACAATCATTACTTACCTCAATCTGGTCCAAACTCTAGCCCGCGATGCCTTTGCCTCTCGAATCGGCCTTCGAATGCTCCAAATCTAACAAAAAACAAATTCATACCATTAAAATATGCTATGGGAACCGATCCCCGGGTCCACGTCTCGGAATCCAATAAAATTCATATCAATAGAATCTTTATCCTCCCACGATCCTATACATACCAAGAACATCAAAATCGGACCTCAAATGGCCCTTCAATTCCCAAATTTATACTCTCCAATTTCATGCCCTAATTCCCCAATTTTAGGCTTTATATTCCACAAATTTCATGTTTAAACAAGTAAGAATCAACATAGGATCGAGTATTGAGTTCAAAAATCTTACCTCCAAGTGTTTCCTTCGATTCCCTCTTCAATCCTTCTCAAAAAGCTCCAAAAAACGCTCAACAATGGAGGAAACAAACCAAAAATCGCGAAACCCACTTTTAAACATTCTGCCCCAGGTATTATTTCCTTCTTCGCAAACACGGTGGATCCCTTGCGTTCGCGAAGCACAATTTGCCTCATGCCAAAATTCCCTTCTTCGAGAACGCGAGGGCCCACCCGCGAACGTGAAGACCAAACAGCTGATCCTACAAGAACGCGGAATGCTCCTCACGGACGCGTAGCTTTAACTCAGGAACCTTCGCGAACGCGGGACTTACATTGCGAACGCGAAGAACAAACCAGATGCCCCTCTCAACAACCCTTCTCAAACGCGAAGAACAAAACTCTGCAACAGAACAGAAGAAAAATCTGCAACTCTCAAAAACCAAGAAATGGTCCATTAACCACCCGAAACTCACCCGAGGCCCTCTGGACCTCAACCAGACATGCGAATATATTCCATTTCATCATTCAAACTTGTTCCAACCTTCGGAACACTCAAAACAATATCAAAACATCATCGGATTCAAGCCTATGAATTCCAAAAAACTTCCAAATTCCGAATTCGATCAAAAAGTCTATCAAACCTCGTTCGAATGACCAGAAATTTTGTACATACATCACAAATGACAGAACGAACCTACTCCAATTTCCGAAATTCCATTCCGACCCCGATATCAAAATTTCTACTACCAACCGGAAAATGCCAAATTTTCATTTTCGCCAATTCAAGCCTAAAGCTTCCACGGACCTCCAAAATACATTCCGATCATGCTCCTAAGTCCTAAATCACCTAATGGAGCTAACCAAATCATAAAAATTCAAATCCGAGATCGAATACTAAAAAGTCAAAACTTGGTCAAACCTTTCAAATTTTAAGCTTCAAACTGAAAACTGTTCTTCCAAATCCATTCCGATTACCCTGAAAACCAAAACCGACAATTTACATAAGTCATAATACATCATGCGGGTCTAGTCATGCCCGAGAACAGACGATCAAAGTGCAAAAGCTCAAAACGGCCGATCGGGTCGTTATATCCCCCCCACTTAAACATACGTTCGTTCTCGAACGTGCCCAGAGTTGTTCCGAAAACCATCATATCGCTGTGTAACCTTACCATGCATATACCCAGGGGTGATCCCATATAACCTTATCTCATATAGGTCCGATAACACAATGTAATTGAAATTTCGCAATCCAACCTAGCCAATAAAACTTAGAACCACATTTCCACTTCTGAAATCATCTACAAGATTAGAATCTCACATTTATACTCTGAATAAGCGCGAACAAGCTGTAACAAACCATACCCGTAGAGTCAAATGACACTACATGATATACCAAATAACTCCAACACTCGTACTGATAGCTTCTAATCATAGCAGTTGCCCAAAATAACCGAATACCGATAATAAGGTCATTGGACTTCAGGAACAATCAAAGAAGTTGTTAGTTGGGAGGAAGAGCTTAAGGATAAAGGATATGAATTATCTAGGTGTTATAATTATTTTATGGCCCAAATTCATGTCCAATAAGAGGTGGATTAGATCCCAAGAAATATCCTCTAAATAAGGTCCAAATCAGGCCACTGTTGGACCAATTTAGCACCTAAAATGTGTCCAAACTTGCAGCCCATGAAGTCCTACATAAAGCCACATTTTTATAGCATACAAAGGACTTACTTGATGTCCAATAATGGTACAATAGTCATGCTAGATGTTGAGTACAAGTTAGTGCCAAGTTGCTTGCAAATTTCGTTTAAGATTTTCAAGGTTCTATAAGATTGGTTTGGTACTTATTTCCATATATTATGGGACTATATTTATTGCTAATTTAGTTAGTTAAGGTTATATTTTCCTTACTAAGATCTTTGGAATTATTTTCCAAGAATGACTTGGTTTTTGCTTCTTAGTATTTTCCTTTTCCTAAGGTAGTTGGACTTGTTGTCCAAAGTAGTTTAGGACTTTATTTCCTTATTTTTTAGGTTTAATTTTGTTACCTCCCCTACCTATATAAGGTGTGTCTTCTTTGTTTTTAGACATAGATTATTCAAATTATTATCAATAAAAATTGTGAGATTTTTCTTGCACTCTTGTATGTGGATACTTTTGGATTTATTCTTCAACCTTCAAGACTCAACTTAAGGTGGTAAGTTTAAACTCTTTCGAAATCTTAGATCACTTCTAGCTATTCAAGAAAGGTGATAAGTTTAGGCTTATTGTTATTCTTGTTATTCTAAAGGGTCGGGCTTCACAATCTATCTCTTGTTTGTAACCTCTACCAAAGGCGATTAGTTCTTCGTTAGCTAATTGTTGTTGTTAGGAATACCTTCAAGAATAGACTTCTTGAATTCAATCTATCTTTAATTTCTGTCTTCTTTTTCGTTTATTTATTTTCTTTTAGCTTCCGCACATTTCTTGATTTTCTTGTTTTGATTTAGTAATTCTTGAATCCCCTGTCGTGTTGTTATCAAGTGGTATCAGAGCATAGACTAATCAAGATTTCAATCTTGATAATCTTGGGAGGTTCTTGAGTAACAATAACAAAAAAAACAAAAAACCAAAATAAATAAATAAATAAAAATCAGCCCAAAAAGTGTTATTGCTCATTATTATTTTTAGAATTCAAGTATTATTTGGTTTCTAAGTCAAGAAAGGAAACAAAAAGAGGGGATCCTTGTTCTTGAAGATTAAGAAAATTTCTTTCCTTATTCTTGTGGGATTTGGGTTTCCTAAAATTCTTTCTTTTCTTTTCTACTAACCAATTCCTATTCTTCCTAGGTTTGATCATTCACTTTTCTTTCTTTTTCTAACTCCATATTCTTATCACTAAGGGTTGTGACTAGTAAGGTTTATTAATAAATCTAAAGATTAAAGACCAAGAGTTGCATTGAGTGAAAAAAGGCAAGAGAGGTGAGAATATTAGAAGGGAAAAGCCAAATTTAAGAGAGATATAATTCTTCTAATCTTTGTTCAAGATGTTTCAAACGGGTAGTTATGAAGAAAGGAGGCGAGCTAGGACTTAACATTTTGAAAAGTCAAACTTACAATATGCTGAAGGGAAGGAAGACAATGGTAAAGTTATTTTTCAAATAAGAGATAAAGTGATGTCCGCGATTTGTTCCCTTAGAATTGACAAAGAGTTTGGCTATAACTCAATTAGCACTTATATGGTCTAGAAATTGAACTTGCCTGATGTTGAGCATATTGAAACCCTACATGTTTGGAGGAGTAAAGGTAGATAAAAGAGTGTTATTAGTATTCGCTATTGAAAGGTATGAGGATGCAATCTAGTGTGATATGATTCCCATGAATAATTATCATGTCTTGTTGGGAAAGCCATGGTATGTTTACAGAAGAGCTTCATATAACATGGAAAAAATAGATACTCTTTTGAGATTAACGGGAAGAAACTCATTCTTGGACCTTTGACTCCCTTACAAATTTGTGAAGATGAAAAGACCGTTAAAGAGAATATGTAAAAATATGAGGGAGAAAAGAATGAGAGGAGTAAGGGAGTGCATGTCGACATCCCAAGAGAATAAAAATGAGAGGTTGTGTTGAATGAAGAGAATGGGATGTCAAGTGAGAAAAAGAGTGAGCTTGAGGGAAAAGAAAAGAGAAAAGGCAATGAGCTAACAAAAGTATGCGAGGTAGAGAGAGAAAAATATGAGGGTTTTAGTGAATAAAAAGAAGAAAACTTTAGTGAGAGAAAAGAGGCTAAGGGTGAGGAAAAAGTTAGTCTTGAGATAAAAGCCAAAGAGAGTGTAAGTAAGAAAACATGTTCTTTACTTCCTAACCCATTAACTCTTTCTTGTTTTAGTTCTTGTGTTTTTGTGCAGGCACAAATTGAAAGACCTTCTAAAAGGATAGGTGAGGCGCAAGAGATAGTGGTAAAGGATCCCATTGGATTCCAACATGAATTAGGTGAAATCAATTCTTGTTGGATAGTGGAAGATAAAAGCTTGATTAATTTATTTGTTGTTGAACTTTTTGACTATTTTGATCCTTATTTATGGGTTTATGACATGGAGTTTCCTAAATGCATTGCTAAGTTGGAGCCATTGCATAAAAGAATACAACGTGAAGATGTTCTATTGGTAAATAAGTCCAAGTATGGTATGTATAACTGGTTTATTCGAATTCTTAGCCTTTATAGGACACCTAAGGTATTTTTGGAGGTAATGAACTATACTAATTTCTTATGTTAGTGACGTTATAATTTTTGTGTATGATGATATTTTGATGCATATCAAGTCATTAATTGTAATATCTAAGTTCAAGTACAAGAGTAATTTGCTTCCTTTTGAAATTGAGTATGACATAGATGATTATTCATTCCAACTTGGTGGAAAGAGGCATGAAATTTATGAGAAGAAACTTGTTAATGAGTTAAATATTCTTTATTCTCTTATTCAAGTGCCTAATGAGTTTTCATGTCATAAATTGCTAGAATGTAAGTTTTGTTATTTGATGGGAAATCATTCCTCTAGTCATGTTGATTGTGAGCCTGTAAAAGTACTTGCTTCTAGTAAAGAGGATATGCATGATTATTGTGACATTAGTCATCAAGTACTCTTTCATGAACCTATTTATGACTCTTTCTATGATGGTTTGAGCAATTATGTAGAATCCATTGATGTTGTGAATATTAATGGGGAAAGTTATAATCATGAGCTTGAATATATTGAAATTTTTATTTTAGAATTTATGGGTTCTTCTAACCTTCTTGTAAATTTATGTGCTTCTTTGAATAGCCTACATGTAGAAGAATCCCTGAAATTTGTAATTGATACTTGGCTATATCATAAAAGCGTCTTATTTGATAAATGTGGTAGAGATACTTATTTTAAATGGATGCGTGACCAATCTTTTATAATTTCATTGTCATGCACATATTTTTACTACCTTAAGAGAGGTTTTTATGGGACAAATCTAAGTAGGCATAAATTTTATTGGGATGACAATATCCATACGCTTTATAAATGAGTATTTACACCAATTAGGCTTAATTGGGTTAAGTAGATACATGGTCACTATCTTGTTTTATTCTTACCATTTTTTCAGATTAGTGAATGCTATTTTCTAGTGCCTGTCTTCATTTTCTTGCAAGGTCGAAATTCGAGGAAAAATTTTCTTCAAGAAGAGGGGAATGATAGCATCCTAGGTAGCTCAAACCTATTCAAGCTAAAAAGTTGCAAAATAAGGTCATTGGACTTCAGGAACAATCAAAGAAGTTGTTAGTTGGGAGGAAGAGCTTAAGGATAAAGTATATGAGTTATCTAGGTGTTAATAATTATTTTATGGCCCAAATTTATGTCCAGTAAGAGGTGGATTAGATCTCAAGAAACATCCTCTAAAGACGGTCCAAATCAGGCCACTGTTGGACCAATTTAGCACCTAAAATGTGTCCAAACTTGTAGCCCATGAAGTCCTACATAAAGCCACATTTTTATAGCATAAAAAGGACTTACTTGATGTCCAAGAATGGTACAATAGTCTTGCTAGATGTTGAGTGCAAGTTGGTGCCAAGTTGTTTGCAAATTTCCTTCAAGATTTTCAAGATTCGATCCAAGATTGGTTTGGTACTTATTTCCATATATTATGGGACTATATTTATTGCTTTTTTAGTTAGTTAAGATTATATTTTTCTTTTACTAAGATCTTTGGAATTATTTTCCAAGAATGAGCTGATTTTTGCTTTCTGGGAAATTCCTTTTCCTAAGGTAGTTGGACTTGTTGTCCAAAGTAGTTTAGGACTTTATTTCCTTATTTTTAGGCTTAATTTCGTGACCCCTCTTACCTATATAAGGGGTGTCTTCTTTGTTTTTAGACATAGATTATTCAGATTATTATCAATAAAAATTGTGAGATTTTTCTTGCATTCTTGTATATGACTACTCTTGGATTTATTCTTCAACCTTCAAGACTCAACTTAAGGTGGTAAGATTAAACTCTTTCGAAATCTTAGATCATTTCTAGGTATTCAAGAAAGGTGACAAGTTTAGGCTTATTGTTATTCTTGTTATTCTAAAGGGTTGGGTTTCACAATCAATCTCTTGTTTTTAACCTCTACCAAAGGCGATTAGTTCTTCGTTAGCTAATTGTTGTTATTAGGATTAACTTTCAAGAATAGACTTATTGAATTCAAAAAACTCTTTCTTGAATTCAATCTATGTTTAATTTCTGTCTTCTTTTTTGTTTCTTTATTTTCTTTTAGCTTCCGCACGTTTCTTGATTTTCATATATTTCTTTAGTAATTCTTGAATCCCCTATCATGTTGTTATCAAGTGGTATCAGAGCATAGACTAATCATGATTTCAATCTTGATAATCTTGGGAGTTTCTTGAGCAACAAAAAAAACCAATAAAAAATAAAGAAAATCTGCCGAAAAAAAGTGTTATTGCTCATTTTTATTTTTAGAATTCGAGTATTATTTGGTTTCCAAGTCAAGAAAGAAAAAAAAAAGAGGGGATCTAATAACAACACGATAGCAACCTTTCTTCATAACAACCTTTTTGAGACATCTCGAACAAAGATTAGAAGAAATATGTATCTTTCAAATTTGGCTTTTTCCCTCTAATGTTCTCACCTCTCTTTCTTTTTTCACTCAAAGCAACTCTTGGTCGTTAATCTTTAGATTTATTAATAAACCTTACTAGTCACAACCCTTAGTGTAAAAATTTAGAGTTAGAAAAAGAAAAGGAAAGTGGAAGACCAAAGCTAGAAAGAATAGGAATTGGTTAGTAGAAAAAAAGAAAGAATTTAAGAAACCCAAAACCCAGAAGAATAAGGAAAGAAGTTACGTTAATCATCACGAACTAGGATCCTCTCTTCTTGTTTTCTTTCTTGACTTGGAAACCAAATAATACTTGAACTTTGAAATACTAATGACCTATTCACTTTCCTTTTTTGGGATGATTTTTTTTTCTTTTTCTTTTTTGTTTTTTTTTTACTTTTTCTTTTTTTTTCTTTTTTTTTGGTTGCTCAAGAACCTCCCAAGATTATCAAGATTAAAATCGTGATTAGCCTATGCTCTGATACCACTTGATAACAACACGATAGGGGATTCAAGAATTATTAAAGAAAAATAAGAAAGTCAAGAAACGTGCGGAAGCTAAAAGAAATTAAAGAAACCAAAAAGGACGGAAAATTAAAGATAGATAGAATTCAAGAAAGGGTTTCTTGAATTCAAGAGGTTTATTCTTGAAATTGAATCCTTACAACAATAATTAGCTAACAAAGAACTAATCGTCTTTGGTAGAAAATTAAAAACAAGAGATAGATTGTGATACCTGACCCTTTAGAATAACAAGAACAACAATAACCCTAAACTTATCACCTTTATTGAATACACAGAAGTGATCTAAGATTTCGAAAAGGGTTTAATTTTACCACATTAAGTTGAGTCTTAAAGGTTGAAGAATAAATCCAAGAGTAGCCACACACAAGAGTGCAAGAAAAATCTCACAATTTTTATCGATAATAATCTGAATTATCTAAGTCTAAAAACAAAGAAGACACCCCTTTACATAGAGAGAGGGTCACGAAATTGTACTAAAAAAACAAGAAAATAAAGTCCTAAACTACTTTGGACAACAAGTCCAACTACTTTAGAAAAAGGAAAATACTAGGAAGCAAAAACCAAGTCATTCTTGGAAAGTAATTCCAAAAATTTTAGTAAAAGGAAAACATAACCTTAACTAATTAGGAAAGCAATAATTATAGTCCCATAATATATGGAAATAAGTCCCAAACCAATCTTGGATAGAATCTTGAAGGAAATTTGCAAGCAACTTGGCACCAACTTGCACTCAACATCTAGCACGACTATTGTACCATTCTTAGACATCAAGTAAGTCCTTTTTATGCTATAAAAATGTGGCTTTATGTAGGACTTCATGGGCTGCAAGTTTGGACACATTTTAGGTGCTAAATTGGTCCAATAGTGGCCTGATTTGGACCTTCTTCAGAGGATGTTTCTTGGGACCTAATCCACCTCTTATTGGACATGAATTGGTCCATAAAATAATTATAATACCTAGATAACTCATATCCTTTATCGTTAAGTTCTTCCTCCCAACTAACAATCGTTCCTGAAGTCCAATGATCTTGTTTTGCAATTTTTAGCTTGAGATCTTGTTAAAGGTCCTCTTTGAGATTCCAAAACTTCATCCTTGTTCTTGAATAGATTTGAGCTTCCTAGGATGCTATCAGGATCCTTGTTCTTGAAGATTAAGGAAACTTATTTCCTTATTCTTATGGGTTTTGGGTTTCCTAATATTCTTTCCTTTTTTTTTCTACTAACTAATTCCTATTCTTTCTAGGTTTGGTCATTCACTTTTCTTTCTTTTTCTAACTCCATATTCTAATCACTAATATTTGTGACTAGTAAGATTTATTAATAAATTTAAAGATTAACGACCAAGAGTTGCATTGAGTGGAAAAAGGCAAGAGTGGTGAGAATATTAGAAGGAAAAAGCCAAATTTAAGAGAGACATAATTCTTCTAACCTTCGTTCAAGATGTTTCAAATAGGTAGTTATGAAGAAAGGAGGCGAGCTATGACTCAACAATTTCAAAAGTCAAACTTACAACTTGCTGAAGGGAAGGAAGACAATGGTAAAGTTATTTTTCAAACAAGAGCTAAAGTGATTTCTGCGATTTGTGCCTTAGAATTGACAAAGAGTTTGGCTATAACTCAATTAACACTTATATGGTTGAGAAATCAAACTTGCCTTGTGTTGAGCATATTAAACTCTACATGTTTGTGTGACGACCCGACCAGTCATCTCATGAGTTACCACTCCGTTTCCCCTATTTATACTTCTTATTGCTTTGTCTATCGGTTCTTTGGGTGATTGGGTTGGTTGGCTCGGATTCGGAAAGGATATGGTAAGGTTTGAGACACTTAGTCTCTTTTGAGGAAACTTAAGTTAGAAAAGTCAACCGGATATTGAATTATGTGTTAGAGGGATTGGATGTGAGTTCCAATGGTTTGGATAGCTTCGGGAGGTGATTTGGGACTTAGGAGCGTGATCAGAATGTATTTTGGAGGTCCGAAGTAGATTTTGGCTTGAATTGGCAAAGTTGGTATTTTGGCGATATCCGGTTGATGGGTGAGATTTCGATATAGGGGTCGGAATGGAATTTCAAGAGTTGCAGTAGTTTTGTTGTGTCATTTGGGATGTGTGTGAAAAATTTAAGGTCATTCGGATGTGGTTTGGTTAAGTTTTTGATCAAAAACATAATTTAGAAGATGTTAGAATTCTAGGCTTGAATCCGATGCGAATTTGGTGTTTTAATGTTGTTTTGAGCGTTCCGAAGGTTGGAACAAGTTTGAATGAGGTTATGGGATATGTTGGAATGTTTGGTTGAGGTCCCGGGGGCCTCGGGTGAGTTTCGGGTGGTCAATCGGACCATTCCATAATGTTTGGAATTGCAGAAATTGCTGATCAGTGTTGCAGAGAAAATGGCCTTCAAGTTCGCGAGTAGGCCCTCGCGTTCGCGAAGGGTTAGTTGGTGAAGGCTAGAATTTTAGCTTTTGCGTTCGCGAGGAAGGCTACGCGTTCGCGAAGGGCTGGGCTTGAGGTGCATCGTGTTCGCATAGAGGAATTTGAGCGGTAGGGTTGGAAGATGTTTGTTCATCGTGTTCGCGATATAGGCAGTATGTTCGCGAAGGGTTAAACGGAGGAGCCATCGCATTTGCGAGTGGCTGGTCGTGATCGCGAAGAGGAATTTTTGGTCAGAGTTATTTTGTGCTTTGCGAACGCAAGGCATTGACCGCGTTCGCGAAGAAGGATTTTAGACCTGGGCAGAATGTTTAAATAGTCGTCTTGTCCATGATTTTGGGGTTTTTTTCACAATTGTTGAGCGTTTTTGGAGCTTTTTGAAGAGGATTGAAGAAGTATTCAAGGGGAATCACTTGGAGGTAAGATTTATGGACTTAAAACTCGATTCTAATGTGAAATCTACCTAATTAATCATGGAAATTAAGCCTAAAATGGAAGAACTAGGGCTTGAAATTGGAGACCTAGAAATGGGTATTTGAGGGGTCATTTGTGGTTGGATTTTGATGATTTTGGTATAGTTGAAATCGGGAAGTGATAAGGAATCTATTGATGCGGTTTTTACTGGAATCCGAGACGTGGGCCCGGGGGTTGGTTTTGGTAATTTCAGGATTTATGTTGTAAATTACATATTTTTGCTTGGGCTTCGTTCCCTTAGCATATTTTGACGTCGTGATTCTGATTTTTGATAGATTCGACGCGAGTGGAGGCCGATTCGAGGGGCAAAGGCGTCGCGGGCTAGAGTTTGGACTGGATTGAGGTGAGTAATGATTGTAAATGATGTCTTGAGGGTATGAAACTCCTGATTTGCACATCGTTGTGCTATGTTGAGGTGACGCACACACTTGATGACGAGCGTGTGGTCGTACACTATTGGGGATTGTGACTTAGTCCGTCCCGATTGACTATTTTACCGCGTATTTGAATGAAAACTATTTGCTATCATCATGTTTTGGGCTAAATGCCATATTTTCTCACTGTTTTGACTTTATACTTAAACTCAATCATGCTATATTCCACTATTTTCATAACTCAGCCATGTTTTCTCTGTTTTAACACTTAAGTGATCTTTAAATGATATTTTGGCAGAGGATCATGTTTAACTATTGCCCGAGTGGCTTGTGAGGATTTTGAATAAGTAAGGTCGAGGGCCTATGTTATGAGGAAGCATTGACTATGATTATGAGGTCGAGGGCCTAAGATATGTACTCCTCGAGCTGACTTGTTGATATGAGGCCGAGAGCCAAGTGATGATGCCACGAGATAGATTGATATTGCGCTTGGGCCGTAAGGGGGCTCTCCAGGAGTCTGCACACCCCCAGTGAGCGCGGGTATCCATTGTGATGTGAGATATAGCCCGAGGTGCTGGTATTGTTGACATTGTGCCCGAGAAGCAATCCTTTATGTGCTTATCTATCTTATTTGTCTGTCATTTACCTGTTTTAATTGTTGAATAGGCATTTCTTGAAATTTAAACTGAATTATATGATTTTACATATTTTCACTGAATCGCTATTCTTACATGTTTTACTGCTTCATTATAGCCTATAATGTGCCTTACGTGATTTCATGCTTTCAATCTTTATTTATGATTATTATTCACTGAGTTGGAGTACTCACTTTACTCCCTGCACCCCGTGTGCAGATTCAGGCATTGCTGATCCTGTCAGTGCGAGTTGAGAGCTCCCGGCAGACTTCAAAGTCCACGAGGTAGCTACTTGGCATCCACAGCCCCGTATTTCTCCCCCTTTATCTCATTTCGTTTCCCTGATTAGTGACTCAGTAGTAGTTTTGTAGACCTTTCTTGTATTATCCGGATTTGGTAGTTGCTCATGACTAGTGACACCCCGGTATCGAGCTGCGTTGGGTTTATCTTCCGCAACTGTACTGTTAACTGTTCACTTTTGGATTAATTATCATGTTTTAGACATAAATTCTTATTGTTGACTGCTTAAAATTGAAATGGAAAGTGTCGGCTGGACTTGTCTTCACAAGAGGCACCATCACGATCGGGTCCGGATTTGGGGTCGTGACAAGTTGGTATCAAAGCTTATCTTACATTGGTCTCACGAGTCATGAGCAGGTTTAGTAGAGTCTCGCGAATCGGTACGAAGACATCTGTATTTATCCTCGTGAGGCTGTAGAACCTTTAGGAAAAACTCCATATTCCTGAAATTCTTGGCGTGCGAATCTGTTGATTCGAGTACTAAACATTTGTTATTCTATTCTCTCACAGATGGTGAGGACACGCGTTACCTGTCAGGATGGATGACCACCAGTACCACCAGCTGTGGCCACTAGAGGTCGAGGACGCGGTTGTGGTCGTGGTAGGGGTAGAGGTATGGCCCGCACAGCAGCTAGGGCAGCACCTGCAAATCTACCAACCGCCCCAGTTCAGGATTAGGTCCCAGTTATGGATGCTCTAGTAGCACCAGCGCAGGCACCAGCGGTGCCCATTGTGATTCGGGTCTTCAGGAGGCCTTGACTCAGATTCTATCAGTTTGCACTGGCCTAGCTCATGCAGTATCAATTACTACAGCCGTTGCTACTTCTCAGGCCGGGGGAGGCAATTAGACTCCCACCACTCGCACATCTAAGTAGTTCATGAAGGGACTTTAGATGCAGGGGGAGAGGGCATCCAGCCCAGCCGGTTGCAGCTGCTCAGGACTATGTAGTTCCTGCCATGCCAGAGGACGAGCATCATAGGTTGGAGAGGTTTGGTAGACTTCAGCCTCCAACCTTCAGTGATGCAGAGGGCGAGGATGCCCAGGGTTTCTTGGATAAGTGCTAGAGGATGCTTCGTACAGCGGGTATTTTGGAGACCAACGGGGTCGCTTTCATTACTTATCAGTTTTCTGGAGCTGCCTTCACTTGGTGGGAGATTTTTCAGAGGCGTAGGCCTATTGGTGTAGCACCTCTTACCTAGCATCAGTTCTCCATTCTCTTTCTGGAGAAGTATGTGCCACAGTCTCATAGAGAGGAGCTGCGTAGGGAGTTTGAGTGGTTGCGTCAGGGAGAGATGACTGTGACAAAGTATGAGATGAGGTTCTCCGAGTTAGCTCATCATGCTATTTAGTTGGTTCTGACAGATAGAGAGAGGATTAGGAGGTTTGTTGATGGCCTCACATATCAGCTTCATATTCTCATGACTAGGGAGAGGGTGACTGGTACTACTTTTGAGGAGGTTGTGGATATCACCCATGGGATTGAGTCTGTTCATCACTAGGAGCGAGAGGAGAGGGAGGCCAAGAGGCCTCGAGGATCTGGTAGTTATAGTGGTACTCCTTCGGGAGGTCAGTTTTAGCACGGCAGAGGCCGTCCATTCAAGCATACTCAGCCAGCTCGCCCAGGTTATCATAGGGCGTCATCGGGTCATGGTTCTCATAGTTCCTATCAGGGCTAGTCATTACTTAGTGCCTTTCCAGCTCAGAGTTCATCCCGTGCTCCATCGGTTCAGGGCTCTTCTTTGCCAGGTACATCTGCTAGTCACTCTAGTGCGGGGGGTTTCCTTCAGTCCCCTTCTCCAGCACCTGGGAGTTGTTATGAGTGTGGAGAGATGTTCCATATGTGGAGGCAGTGTCCTTGTCGTCTTGCGGGTTCATCTCAGCAAAGGGGTCTGTCATCGGCTTTAGCGCCAGTTACTTCACCACCACTTGCCCAGCCAGCTAGAGGTGAGGTCAGTCAGCTAGGGGTCGCCCCAGAGGAGGAGGTTGATTAGGTGGCAGTCAGGCCCGTTTCTATGCACTTCTAGGAAGACCCGATGCTATTTCTTCAGATGTTGTTATTACAGGTATTGTTTCAGTCTGCCATAGAGATGCATCTGTATTATTTGATCTCGGTTCCACCTTTTCTTATGTGTCATCATACTTTGCTCGTTATTTGGGTATGCCTCATGAGTTTCTTGCTTCACCTGTTCATGTATCTACCCAGGTGGGCGATACTGTTATTGTAGACCATGCGTACCGGTCGTGTGTGGTGACTATTGGGGGTCTGGAGACCCGTATGGATCTTTTATTATTGTGTATGATGGATTTCGATGTCATTTTAGGCATGGACTGGCTATCTCCGTGTCATGCTATTTTGGACTGTCATGCTAAGATAGTCACATTGGCTATACCGGGTGTGCCACAGATTGAGTGGAGAGGTTTGAGTGATTATATTCCCACTAGAGTGATCTCATTCTTGAAGGCCCAGCGTATGGTTGGGAAAGGTTGTCTTTTGTATCTGGCCTTTGTGATGGATGTCGGTGTTGAGACTCCCAGTATTGATTCTATTCCAGTTGTGAGGGATTTTCCCGATGTGTTTCCTGCAGACCTGTTGGACATGCCACCGAACATGGATATTGATTTTGGTATTGACCTGGTGCCGGGCACTCAGCCCATTTCTATTCTGCCATATCGTATAGCACCGGCGGAGTTGAAAGAGTTAAAGGAGTAGCTTCAAGAACTTCTTGATAAGGGGTTCATTTGGCCTAGTGTGTCACTTTGGGGTGCACCGGTTCTATTTGTGAAGAATAAGGATGACACTATGAGGATATGCATTGATTATAGGCAATTGAATAAAGTAAAAGTTAAGAACAAGTATCCTTTGCCTCACATTGATGATTTATTCGACCAGCTTCAGGGAGCGAGAATGTTCTCCAAGATTGATCTCCATTCAGGTTATCACCAATTGAAGATCAGGGACTCAAATATTCTTAATACGGCTTTTAGGACCCGATATGGTTATTATGAGTTCTTGGTGATGTCTTTTGGGCTGACCAATGCCCCAGTAATGTTCATGCATTTGATGAACAACGTGTTCCGGCCTTATCTTGACTCGTTTATCATAGTCTTTATTGATGATATTCTAGTGTATTCGCGTAGTCAGGAGGAGCACGCGGAGCATTTGAGAGTTGTGTTGCAGAGATTGAGGGAGGAGAAGCTTTATGGAAAATTCTCCAAGTGTGAGTTTTGGCTCAATTCAGTGGCTTTCTTGGGGCACATGGTGTCCAACGAAGGTATTCAGGTTGATCCGAAGAAGATAGAGGCAGTTCAGAGTTGGCCCAGATCGTCCTTAGCCATAGAGATTCGCAGCTTTCTTGGTTTGGTAGGATATTATCGCCGGTTTGTTCAGGGATTCTCATCTATCGCATCGCCCTTGACCAAGTTGACTTAGAAGGGTACTTCATTTGTATGGTCAGATGAGTGTGAGGAGAGCTTTCAGAAGCTCAAGACAACCTTAACTACGACTCCAGTGTTAGTTTTGCCATCAGCTTTAGGTTCATATACCGTGTATTGTGATGCTTCGAGAGTTGGTATTGGTTGCGTATTGTTGCAGGAGGGTAGAGTTATTGCTTATGCTTCTCGTCAGTTGAAGCCCCATGAGAAGAAATACCTCATTCATGATTTGGAGTTGGCTACCATTGTGCACGCGTTGAAGATTTGGAGACATTACTTGTATGGTGTGTCTTGTGAGGTGTTTACTGATCATCGTAGTCTCCAGCACTTGTTCAAGCAGAAGGAGCTTAATTTGAGACAGCGGAGGTGGTTGGAGTTGCTTAAGGATTATGATATCACTATAATGTGCCATCCGGGAAAGGCCAATGTGGTGGCCGATGCTTTGAGCCGAAAGGCGGTGAGTATGAGGAGTTTGGCATATATTCTAGTTGGGGAGAGACCTCTTGTAGTTGATGTTCAGGCCTTGGCCAATCGGTTTGTGAGGTTGGATATTTCGGAGCCCAGTCAGGTATTGGCTTGTGTGGTTTCTCAGTCTTCCTTATACGATCGCATTAGAGAGCACCAATATGATGATCCACATTTGCTTGTCCTTAAGGATAGAGTTCAGCATGATGATGCTAGAGATGTGATCATTGGTGATGATGGGGTGTTGAGGATGCAGGGCTGGATATGCGTTCCCAATGTGGATGGGCTTCAGGAGTTGATCTTGGAGGAGGCCCATAGCTCGCGGTATTCCATTCATCCGGGTGTCGCGAAGATGTATCAGGATTTGAGGCAGCATTATTGGTGGAGGAGAATGAAGAAAGACATTGTGGGATTTGTAGCTCGGTGTCTCAATTGTCAGCAGGTGAAATATGAGCATCAGAGACCGGGTGGCTTGCTTTAGCGGATGGATATTCTAGAGTCGAAGTGGGAGCGGATCACTATGGACTTTGTAGTTGGACTCCCACGGACGTTGAAGAAGTTCGATGCTATTTGGGTGATTATGGATCGGCTGACCAAGTCTACGCACTTCATTCCTGTGTGTACTACCTATTCTCCAGAGCGGTTGGCAGAGATCTATATCCGGAGATTGTTCGTTTGCATGGTGTCCCAGTTTCCGTCATCTCAGTAGGGGCACTCAGTTTACTTCGCAATTTTGGAGGTTTGTGCAGCGAGAGTTGGGTACTCAGGTTGAGTTGAGCACAAATTTTCACCCTCAGACGGAGGGCATTCCGAGTGCACTATTCAGATATTGGAGGACATGTTGCATGCTTGTGTCATTGATTTTTGAGGGTCATGGGATCAGTTTATACCGCTTGCAGAGTTTGCTTACAACAACAGCTACCAGTCGAGTATTCAGATGGCTCCATATGAGGCTTTGTATGGGAAGCGGTGTAGATCTGCAGTTGGTTGGTTTGAGCCGGGTGAGGCTAGGCTATTGGGAACAAACTTGATGCAGAATGCGTTAGAAAAGGTAAAGGTAATTCAAGAGAGGCTCCGTACAACGCAGTCAAGGCGAAAGAGTTATGCTGACAGGAAGATCCGAGATCTGTCCTACATGGTTGGTGAACAGGTTCTATTGAAGGTTTCGCCCATAAAGGGTGTTATGAGATTTGGGAAGAAAGGTAAATTGAGTCCTCGGTTCATTGGGCCTTTTGAGGTGCTTCGGAGAATTGGGGAGGTGGATTATGAGCTTGCTTTGCCACCCAGCTTGTCGAGTGTGCATCCGATATTTCATGTTTCTACGCTCCGGAAGTATATTGGGGATCCGTCTCATGTTTTGGATTTCAGCACGGTTCAGTTAGATGATGATTTGACCTATGATGTGGAGCCAGTAGCTATTTTGGGTCGTCAGGTTCGAAAGTTGAGGTCAAAGGATATAACTTCAGTGAAAGTGCAGTGGAGAGGTCGGCCCATAGATGAGGCTACCTAGGAGATCGAGCAGGAGATGCGGTGCAGATATCCTCCCCTATTTGAGGCTTCAGGTATGTTTCTTGACTCGTTCGAGGACGAATGTTTGTGCAAGTTGGGGAGGATGTGACAACCTGACCTATCGTTTCATCCCCCATTTTTGCTTTTTATTGCTTTGTCTATCGGTTCTATGAGTGATCGGGTTGGTTGGCTCGGGTTCGGAAAGGATATGGTAAGTTTTGAGACACTTAGTCTCTTTTGAGAAAGCTTAAGTTGAAAAAGTCAACCGGATGTTGACTTATGTGTTAGAGGGCTCGAATGTGAGTTCCGATGATTCAGATAGCTTCGGGAGGTGATTTGGGACTTAGGAGCCTGATTGGAATGTATTTTGGAGGTCCAGAGTAGATTTAGGCTTGAATTAGCGAAGTTGGTATTTTGGCGATTTCCGGTTGATGGGTGAGATTTTGATATAGGGGTCGGAATAAAATTCTGAGAGTTTCAGTACTTCTATTGCGTCATTTAGGATGTGTGTGCAAAATTTCAGGTCATTCGGACGTGGTTTGGTTGGTTTTTTTTTTATCAAAAGCGTAATTTAGAAGATGTTGGAATTCTTAGGCTTGAATCTGATGCGAATTTGGTGTTTTGATGTTGTTTTGAGCGTTCCGAAGGTTAGAACAAGTTTGAATGAGGTTATGGGATATGTTTACATGTTTAGTTGAGGTCCTGGAGGCCTCGGGTAAGTTTCGGGTGGTCAATCGGACCATTCCATAATGTTTGGAATTGCAGAAATTGCTGATCAGTGTTGTAGAGAAAATGGCCTTCAAGTTCGCGAGTAGGCCCTCGCGTTCGCGAAGGGTTAGTTGGTGAAGGCTGGAATTTTAGCCTTCGCGTTCGTGAGGAAGGCTACTGGTTCGCGAAGGGTTGGGCTTGAGGTGCATCGCATTCACGAGGTGGTATCGCGTTCACATAGAGGAATTTGAGCGGCTGGTTGGAAGATGTTTGTTCATCGCGTTCGCGATATAGGCAGTGCATTCGCGAAGGGTTAAGCGGAGGAGCCATCATGTTCGCGAGTGGCTGGTCGCGATCGCGAAGAGGAATTTTATGTTAGAGTTATTTTGTTCTTCGCGAACGCGAGGCGTTGACCACGTTCGCGAAGAAGGATTTCAGACCTGGGCAGAATGTTTAAATAGTCGTCTTGTCCGTGATTTTGGGGTTTATTTTCACTATTGTTGAGCATTTTTGGAGCTTTTTGAAGAGGATTGAAGAGGGATTCAAGGGGAATCACTTGGAGGTAAGATTCATGGACTTAAAACTCGATTCTAAAGTGAAATCTACCTAATTAATCATGGAAATTAAGCCTAAAATAGAAGAACTAGGGCTTGAAATTGGAGACCCAGAAATGGGCATTTGAGGGGGTCATTTGTGGTTGGATTTTGATGCTTTTGGTATGTATGAACTCGGGGAGTGATAAGGAATCCATTGATGTGGTTTTTACCGAAATTCGAGACTTGGGCCCGGGGGTCGGGTTTTGGTAATTTCAGGATTTATGTTGTAAATTGCATATTTTTTCTTGGGCTTCGTTCCCTTAGCATATTTTGATGCCGTTGTCGCACCTCCTTTTTCCGCACCCGCATGGGCGCAAGGGAGTTTTTTCCAATTAAAGGACAATCGAAACGGGATTGGTTTAATTATTTCAGAGTCGCCACTTGGGAGATTTAGGGTGTCCCAAGTCACCAATTTTTATCCCGAATCGAGGAAAATAATGACTCTATATTACAGTCTGCGTACCAGAAATCTAGATAAGGAATTCTGTTAACCCGGGAGAAGGTGTTAGGCATTCCCGAGTTCCGTGGTTTTAGCACGGTCGCTCAACTGTTATATTTGGCTTATTTATCTGATTTTAAATACAATTATGAACCAATGTGCCAATTTTAACTTTTTGCCGCTTTATTATTGTTATTTCAAAAGAATGTGAACATCGCTTAAAACACGTCTTTGGATTGCGTCACATGAAATGCACCCACAATCCGGAACGCATTTTATTTGATGTTTTGAGATTTGGATTTGGGTCACATGAAATGCACACCCAAGTTTAAGAAAATAGATTATTAAACACGCGCCTAAAGAGACTATCGTGTTATTATTTTGGGAAGGCCGTGAAATTCGCTAAGCGGCCCTCCTGAATTCTAAGTAATTTAAAACAAGTATTTACTGAGGGCCCCGCAATTTGTATTTTTATTCGGCGAGGCTCATCTCATTCTTATTTTTTAAAGGAATTTGCAACGTCATGGAAATGCATCTCGGGCCACGCCACAATCAATGCGCCCGTGACTAGAGACACATTTCGACTCCGTTGAGATTTGGATTTGGGTCACATAAATGTGCACCCGAGTTTAGGGAGATAACATTATTAAAGGCGCGCCTAAAGCAACTAGCGCATTATTATTTTTTGGTAGGGCCGTGAAATTTGCTAAACGGCCCGTCCCGGAATCTAAGTATTTAATACATATATTTTGTGAGGGCCCCGCAATCTGTACATTTTTTCCGGCGAGGCTCGTCTCATTTTATTTATTTTTATTATTATTTTTTATTCATTCATTTTTTTTATAATTATTTATTTATTTTTAAAGGATGCCATTTCTACGCCTTTAACAATACTAAAACTTACGGCCTCTGTACAACTAAAATCTCATAACTTGTCAAGATTTAATAAAAGAAGTTAGGCGAATGAGTGTTTCGGGCGTAGTAACAACAGGTACTAATATTAATTTTGTCCAAATAAACTAAGACAATGAAGGGACGAGCGAATCAACGTCAAGCTGTGTCTTAGGACTACTAATACAACTAAATCAAACGACATCAAGTAAACAATAATAACATAACCCAGAAATGAACTAAAATGCATACGGTGAAACATGGGCAGAAAATTATCATATCAATCGATATATTGCAACTTCGAACATTGAACGTAACATTTCCTTATCTAATGCTTTAAGTTTACTAACCTTTGAACCTCGACAAACTCAGGACGACAAACACGATTCCGACGGAACTCAAGCCGGACCTCTCTGACCGAAGAACAACGACGAAACCTCGGACAGCGCCTCGACGTACCGGACCTCGACGAACCAAAGTCGACCTCTACGGAAAACAGAAAACTCGGAAATGCCACAACGACTGCTTGGTACTCATCGATGGCTGCTTGTTGGACTGAAAATAGCGGACCTGTTGGTTCTTGTTCGGGCTGTGCGTGGGGC
Source organism: Nicotiana sylvestris (assembly GCF_000393655.2). NCBI lineage: Eukaryota > Viridiplantae > Streptophyta > Magnoliopsida > Solanales > Solanaceae > Nicotiana > Nicotiana sylvestris. The sequence goes on along the minus strand of NC_091058.1, from coordinate 102,305,244 downwards.
TGACGAACTGGCGGTGGTTATGGCGGTTGACGGAGGGGGTGTTTAGACGATGCAGTAGCGATGGCTACTGCTTGACGGGTGTTTTGTTGGATGGGTTGTTGTCGTTGAAGATGGTGTTTGAGAAGGTGGTGGGTGGTCGAGTCGGGGTTGGGGTGACAGTGACGACGAGGGAGAAGACTGGTGGTTAACGGACACTCGGTCGTCGACTGGTGAGGCTTGTCTGGTTTCGTTTCCGGCCAGTTACGAGGGAGTTCGACGGGAGGGTCTGTTGGTTATGGTGTTTGAACGGCGAGGTTGCGGGCAGCATGGTAGTGGTGTTGAGGCGGAGAGGGAGCTGGGGGAAGGTGACGGGCTTGTTGGGTGCGACAGGTTTGGGTGTGTTTGGTGTTTTGGACGCGATGGTGATGCGAGGATGATAATGGAGTATGGTAACGGGCAGTAGGGGTGTTGGTCCGGTGCTGGGGGGAAGCTGTTTGGACGTGGGTTTTGGTAGGTGTTTGGGCGATGGTGTTTGGACGGGAGTGTTGGAGGAGTTGGTTGGGCGGTTATGGCGGAGAGGGAGTTGACGGGGTTGGGCTGCTAGGGTTTTCTTCTTCTTCTTGTTGAAGAAGAAGATTGAACAGTAGTATCTCCTTCAAAATTTTCAAAAAAAAGTCCCCCTTTTTCTAGTCCAAGTCTCGTGCATTTGTATGGGTTTGCCCCAAAAAATGAGCCCCACGCGTGGTGGGGTTCGAGACTTATGTCCCCCACGCGTGGTGGGGTTCCCCATGTGTCCTGGACACGGTTTATTATGGGCTAGGTCCGAAAATTAGGCCTAAAACCGGGTAGTTTGAACCCGAATATTATTCTTTTGCCCGGACCCGAGAAATAGGAACACGTTGCTTAACTAGTCCTATGTAAGCAAAATAACTACCAAAAATAAGACTAGTATTTAAACAAAACTATATCTTTTTTTTTAAAATATTTTTTCAAGATTTAAAATAGCTACAAAATATTAATGAAACTATTTTTTTTGTAATTTTCGTTTTTTTTAAATATTAAGATAAAATATGAGGTAATATTTTTGTATTTTTCAAAGTTAAAAATGACTATAAAACCTTAATAGAACTATATTTTTTGTAATTTTCGAAATTATATAAAGTACAAAAATAAAGTGCAATTTTTGTATTTTTCAAGTTTATGAGAAATACATAAACTAAAATTTATATATATATTTTTTGAAATTTTCTTTTTGCAACGAAATAAAGTAAAATAGTTAAAATAGCTATACTAGACCCAATTTCACATATTCACGCTAAAAATGTGAAAATTCTCGGGGAGGGTCAAAAATCACGTGCTTACAGCTGCCCCTCTTTGACTGGAAACACGAAGAGTTTTCCGACAAAGAACGACTAGACGTGTTTTTGACCCGACCATTACTTGGACGGACTACACTTAAGGAAAGGGAGGGAATGTGACCGAGCCCTGGTATCTGAGCTGCCTACATATCCTTGGTTATACAGGAATCAGGCCACGTGTAGTTCGGAAATGAGAGAGATAGTGAAGTGTACCGAGGTGAAGAGCCGATCGAGGTGCCGTTCCGTTGAGGTTCCGGTCCGCGGTCCTGTCATTACAACAAAAATGAAAACTGAAAAAGACTAACTAAGCCTATCAGCTACTAGTTACAAGGATTCCTATCTCTTAAGTCTTCTGAAACTTGGTCTTGAGTCTTGAATGGTGCTTCATACAGACTTTGGATCTGAACCTTGACACTTGTTAGTTGTAGGCGCTAGTTCTTGAGTAGATCTCATCTGTTCTCCACTTCCGTATTTTGGGCTCTTCTCTTTCTTCTCTTTTTTTCTTCTTTTTTCTTGTTTTTTTTTGTTTTTGTGACCAGCTTCTGTTGATCGTCCCAGACTATTGATTCGCGTTCTTGAGGCGAGCTTCTAACTTGGATTGAATGCTGGGGATTTCTGTTGTAACCTTCTGCTTTCCGGTGGGCCACTGCTTGATCTTGAAACATGTTTCTCCGTTCTACAGGCGGACCCCTGACTTCTTCTATCTTCGACACGCAACAACCTCCGTTCTACAGGCGGGTCCCTGACAATCAAAACAAACAAAACAAACAAAATTTTCTAACCCAGTTTGTACTGGGAAGATTTGTGAGTCATTAGCAAAATTGTAACTCACTTACACTACTGATGCAATGATGAGAGTAAACTAAAGACTGGGCTAGGATGTGCATCTCCTCTGAGTAAAACCAAAACTCTTGCTAGCAAATGTGTCTGCTAAACTAAAAACCTCAATGACTCAAACTAGAAAGTGTGTCTTCTATGGTTGAATCGGAATGAGCTAAACTAGGAAGTGCGTCTCCTAAGGGTGAAAACTTCAGTGACTAGAACTAGGAAGTGCGTCTCCTATGAATAAAATCTCGATTAGGAAGTGCGTCTCCTACGGGTAAACTTCAAAAAACTGGACTAGGAATTGTGTCTCCTATGGGTACAATAAACTTAGGAAGTGCGTCTCCTATGGGTACCATAAACTTAGGAAGTGTGTCTCCTATTGGGTACAATAAACTTAGGAAGTGCGTCTCCTATGGGTACCATAAACTTAGGAAGTGTGTCTCCTATTGGGTACAATAAACTTAGGAAGTGCGTCTCCTATTGGGGATGACTGTTTTTAGGAAGTGCGTCTCCTACTGGGTGAAACTATTCTTAGGAAGTGCGTCTCCTATTGGTACAATAGATCTAGGAAGTGCGTCTCCTATTGGTAAAACTTAGCTTAGGAAGTGCGTCTCCTATTGGTAAAACTTAGCTTAGGAAGTGCGTCTCCTATTGGTGAAATCAACTTAGGAAGTGCGTCTCCTATTGGTGAACCTATTCTTAGGAAGTGCGTCTCCTAATGGTAAAACTGAACTTAGGAAGTGCGTCTCCTATTGGTAGAACTAAACTTAGGAAGTGCGTCTCCTATGGGTGAAATGAACTTAGGAAGTGCGTCTCCTATGGTGAAACTGAACTTAGGAAGTGCGTCTCCTATGGTGAAACTGAACTTTAGGAAGTGCGTCTCCTATGGTGAAACATATCTTAGGAAGTGCGTCTCCTATTGGTGAAACTGAAACTTAGGAAGTGCGTCTCCTATGGTGAAACTGATCTTAGGAAGTGCGTCTCCTAATGATAAAACTTGCTTAGGAAGTGCGTCTCCTACTGGTGAAACTTGCTTAGGAAGTGCGTCTCCTACTGGTGAAATATTTTTAGGAAGTGCGTCTCCTATTGGTGAAACTGAACTTAGGAAGTGCGTCTCCTACTGGTGAAACTTATCTTAGGAAGTGCGTCTCCTACTGATAAAACTTGCTTAGGAAGTGCGTCTCCTACTGGTGAAACTTATCTTAGGAAGTGCGTCTCCTACTGATAAAACTTGCTTAGGAAGTGCGTCTCCTACTGGTGAAACTTGCTTAGGAAGTGCGTCTCCTACTGGTGAAACTTGCTTAGGAAGTGCGTCTCCTACTGGTGAAACTTATCTTAGGAAGTGCGTCTCCTACTGATAAAACTTGCTTAGGAAGTGCGTCTCCTACTGGTGAAACTTGCTTAGGAAGTGCGTCTCCTACTGGTGAAACTTATCTTAGGAAGTGCGTCTCCTACTGATAAAACTTGCTTAGGAAGTGCGTCTCCTACTGGTGAAACTTGCTTAGGAAGTGCGTCTCCTACTGGTGAAACTTATCTTAGGAAGTGCGTCTCCTACTGATAAAACTTGCTTAGGAAGTGCGTCTCCTATGATAAACTGAACTTAGGAGGAAATGCATCTCCTATGGGTGAAACTGAAACAAACCTAGGAGGAAATGCGTGTCCTATGGGTGAAACTAAACAAACCTAGGAGGAAATGCATCTCCTATGGGTAACACTAAAACTTAGGAGGAAATGCATCTCCTATGGGTAAAGACGTGGAATGTATGCCTCTATTATATGGGCGGGCTCCCAACTTCAACACTTAAAGTAAAACGACTGAAATGTATTCCTCTCGTTATTCAGGTGGGCGCCTGGTTTCAACACTTGAAATAAAAAGACTGAAATGTATTCCTCTCGTTATACAGGTGGGCGCCTGGTTACATGAAATGCAAGTACTGAAATGTATTCCTCTCGTTATACAGGTGGGCGCCTGGTGGTAAAGATATGAAAAATGATATGCCCGCATTATACTGGTGGGTGACCTAGGACAGAAATGAAGAGACAGAAATGTATTCCCGCATTATACTGGTGGGTGACCTAGAACAGAAATGAAAAGACAAAAATGTATTCCCGCATTATACTGGTGGGTGACCTAGAACAGAAATGAAAAGACAAAATGTATTCCTCTCGTTATTCAGGTGGGCGCCTGTCAAACTAGAACATAAAAGTATTCCTCTCGTTATTCAGGTGGGCGCCTGGTTTCAACACTTGAAATAAAAAGACTGAAATGTATTCCTCTCGTTATACAGGTGGGCGCCTAGTTACAACAATAACTTTGAAAATAAGATCCTATTTGAGGGCGGATGAACCCGACATATCCTATTTAAGGGCGGATGAACCCGACATATCCTATTTGAGGGCGGATGAACCCAACATATCCTATTTGAGGGCGGATGAACCCAACATATCCTATTTGAGGGCGGATGAACCCAACATATCCTATTTGAGGGCGGATGAACCCAACATATCCTATTTGAGGGCGGATGAACCCGACATATCCTATTTGAGGGCGGATGAACCCAACATATCCTATTTGAGGGCGGATGAACCCGACATATCCTATTTGAGGGCGGATGAACCCGACAGATCCTATTTGAGGGCGGATGAACCCAACATATCCTATTTGAGGGCGGATGAACCCAACAGATCCTATTTGAGGGCGGATGAACCCGACAGATCCTATTTGAGGGCGGATGAACCCGACATATCCTATTTGAGGGCGGATGAACCCGACATATCCTATTTGAGGGCGGATGAACCCGACATATCCTATTTGAGGGCGGATGAACCCAACATATCCTATTTGAGGGCGGATGAACCCGACATATCCTATTTGAGGGCGGATGAACCCGACATATCCTATTTGAGGGCGGATGAACCCAAAATATCTTTAAGACTTGAAAATGTCTTACCTTGAATACTTGCTGGGGATTGGGATGAATTTTCCTTTTCTACCTTCCCCATTTTTATTATTATTCTTTTTTTTATTCCTTTTTTATTTTTGTTTTGTTTTTGCATAGCTTCTCCCTTCAAAGAATACCTCCCTTGATTTACTTACCTATTGGGGGGTAAAATGTTATCAGCTGGGGGTACCTGACTTCCAGAAAATTTTCTAAATGTTATCTGCCCCCGTTTGATAATATCCCTTGTGGCATGCGTTTCTGCCTCAATGCCATTTCCTTTACCTGTTTCAAATCAGACAAAATTTGTTAGTTTAAAACATGGTGGTTGGTTGTGATACTCCCAACGGGATGGCTTTTCCTTTTTCCTTCCTTGCTTTGCGTTGCACAACTTGTTGGGGATGATATTATGTGCTGGGGATAATCCCTTCCTCCTGGGGGATATCCCTCTTCTTTTGTGGCATAGCTTGGAAACTGGCATTTCCCCGACCTCTTAGTCTAGTATGGATTTTGCCAAATCATGCTCACTGCTCTCCTTGCTCTGTTCATGGGCCTTTTGCTGGGGATATATGTTTTGACACTGGCCTCGCGCTTGTTCCTCGCTGACTATACCACTTGGATGTACTAGTCAGATCTCATTTTGGAAAGCTGATGGCCTATTCGAAGTCATTTCATACTTGTTCTGACCGGACAGACTCTATTGGGGAATTTTTTATGAAAGGAGAAAGATAACAGAAACAAAATAAAAGACAAAGGAAACAACGACTCTTTTACAAAAGAAACTATAAATAAAAACCTATCAAATGCAGATACCGACTCTAATGGCCATGACATGCGTATGTGGCCTATCCTCTACCGTCAATCATCTTTCAAGATCTTCAATCGGCGATTCCCCATCTGATTCTCAATCTTATTCGACTTGTAGTGCCCGAAGGGTTTTCACTATCAAGTCTCTCTCATTTTGGTTTTCTCTCAGCTTTCATCGCCTTATGGTGCCTGTGAAGGTTTTCACCGATAAGACTCTCTCATTTGTATCACTTTCCAGCTGGGGATTTGGAGTGTCGCCGGTACGACTCTTTCTGCTGGAGATTAGAGTCCTTTCTGCTGTGGAACAGAATGTTATGTTCGCCGGTAAGATTCTTCATTTGTCTGACTTGGCATCTTTTGAAGACTGATCGGAAGGTCTTTCTTTGGACCGTAATGTGGGTTTTTGGATTGGGCTAGAAAGAAAGGGTATTAAAGGCTCAAAAATGCATTCATTTTGGGTTATTAATTACAACCTTCGGAATTAGATTTATTTACATCAAACGCAACATCTGCCCCAGTTTCTTGCTTGGGGATATTTTAATTGTTTTTTTTTTCATTTTCAAAACTATGACCGAGCCGTGAAGCGCCTACGTATCCTCTTTGAGGAATCAGGTCAAACGTAGTTCCCAATTCCTCTTTTCATTTGACTTTCTTTTGTTCTTTTTGTTATCATCTTTCTTTTCTTTTCTCTTTTCATTTCTCCTTTCTTTTTGTCGTTTTTTCTTTCTCTCTTTTTTCTTTTATTCTTCTTTTTCCATTTTGTTGTTTTCTTTTCTTTCTTTTCTCTTACCTGCCATGCTCGCGTATTTTATTCGTTGCTACTAATTCCGAACGAGGGGTATGAGAGAAAATAAATAAAGCTCAAAAAGGGGTAACGAAGGATAAAGTGTTTGGGTAGCAGAACAAAATGCCTTCGTCATTCCAGTCTTCAAGACATGCCAAGTGCAAACAACACAATTAAACAATAGATTTATAGTCTCTTCCGATGGTGCTAGACTTGACAATTATATTCAACATTTGTTTGTTCATTTGTCACTTCTAAACACCGCTGGGCGATACTCTCATTATCATGAACACCCTTCATGCCAATTTGGCGAATCTTGGTTTTAACGGTTTTTCTTCATATTTTACTTGCCCCAGTTCCACATGACTCGAGCTCTGAATAATCTCAAACCGCCCTTATTTTCTTTAAATGGTCTGGTCGCCTTTCCAGGGTTTTATGATTAACTTTAAAGACTAGGCCCAAATTGGGTGCGCATGTCATGTCCCTAGAATCGGTATTGAATAAAAAATGATAAAAGGACTAAACAAAACTTGAAATAAAAAGGACCGGATTTTGCATTAGATTACCGGTGAAATGGTTTGAATGACCAGACAAACAAAACAACCAGAATAAAATTCTAACCCAGCCTCGACAAAACTTAAACAAACTTATATGACAAAATGGAAAGATAGGAAGGTTTGACACAAGACAATACTTGGATTACAACCCTAAGAATAATCCGAACAACAGAAATGACAACAAAATAAGCCACCAACAGCTTCTTTCTTGCTAACCAAGGAACGGAGCGTCCTCCCACTTTATCAAACTTGGCATCTTAGCCACTGAGCTTTGCATTAGTATTGTCAAGACCATTGCCAACTTCAATATCATTACCCTTAGTCAACAAGTTCCCAATAGGACTGGAATGCTTCTATCATCAGGCCTGATCCCCGCAGAGTGTGCATCATGAGGTGCAAGTAAAGGATTCCGGGTGTCATTGTCCGGCTTACCACAAACCAACCACCTTAACTTATTTGCAAAACAAACAGGTTAGAATGGACTCAGTAAAGTCGGTCCTCATTATTGACAACATCTCTTTTCTTTTTCTTTTTCGATGTTTTTTTTTCTTTTTTTTTTCTTTCTCTTTTCTTTTTTTTCATTGTTTTTTCCCTTTTTTTTCTTTTCTTTCTCTTTTCTTTTTTTTTCATTTTGCTCTTTTTCATTTTTCTTTTTTTGTTGTGGTCGAATCTTATGGAGATTGCCTACGTATCATGACCCCGCATGAATCAGACCTTGCGTAGTTCGGGCCAATAAAAGATAAACAACACTAAACACACATTTTTTTTAAAATTTAAAACAAACTGGGTTTCAAGGATTTAAAGATTACCCACCAGCTTGAAAATTAAACACCCGCATGTTCTAATCAAAAGATTGGTAGACTTAAAAACAAAATTCCAGCTCCCTTTCTCTGTTCGACAAATGCAACCAAATGGTTATTTTTTGCAAATGTGGCCCCTTCCAACTTTCACATGAATTTTGAGGCCGGGGAGGATTATTTTGACACTTTAAAACTTGTCCATTCTTTTACGAAAATAACCTTTCGACAACTGAAAGATACTCTAAGGCTATTTCGGCAAGAACGGTTTAAGACGCGGCCGAAGCTGGCTCGGCTTATTATGACAAAAGACGGTATTCACATGACCGCTGACTCTTTGATTTTTTTTTCTTTTCAAAATTACAATAAAAGATTTGGCGTTGTAAACACGGCCCTTCAGCGCCTCGGGGACGAAGATTTATAAGGCTGTGTGGGTCCATATCTCAAAATGACCCAAAGGTGGTTGTTTATGCCAAGTCAGCCTTCCGGCGTCCCTTTCGGGAACATTCGGCTATTTATGACAAACGGCATCTCCTGCCTTAGTTATGACTCTTTTATTGTTTTTCAAAAATAGGAAACCCAATATTGCAAACACGGCCTGTCAACGTCTCGGGGACGAAGATTTTTAAGGCTGTGTGGGTCAACTAGACCAAATCTGAAAACTGACCCAAAAGTGGCTGTTTATGCAAAGTCAGCCTTCCGGCGTCCCTTTCGGGAACATTCGGCTATGTCTTGGTAAAACAGCGTCACCCGACTTCTTTATGAAATTTGACATGTATTTTTTTATTATTATTTGTTTGTTTTTGGCTATTTTAGCAAAAGGTGGGTTGGACATCACCCGACTTACTTATGACAAGATTAAAATTTTTGATTTTTGGCTATTTCAGCAAAAGGTGGGGTTGGACCCGATGAGGGTTGCCTACGTATCTCACATCCGGTGAGAATCAAACCCGCGTAGTTCGGGCAAATAAACTATTATTGAGAAGACCCTTTTCCATTTTCTATATATATATTTTTTTTATTATTATTTTCACAACAATCAAATAGACTATTATTCTATTATTTTTCATTTATAACAAACAAACGAATTAACGAAAAACATAAAACATTCCTTCTTTTTTAGAAGGTGGGGTTGGACCCGATGAGGGTTGCCTACGTATCTCACATTTGGTGAGAATCAAACCCGCGTAGTTCGGTCTGATCATGAATAAGTAAATGAACTAACAATTTTTTTTTAATTGAAATTTGTGAAAGAACTGCTTCAAAAGAAGAAAGGAAGTATTTTTTTTTGATTGATTTTCTTTTGAAAGAAAGACTTGTAAAAATTCCTTTTCTTTTGATTTGAACTTTGAGAATTTCAAAAGTAAAAGGAAGATATTTGTTTTTCTGAATTTGTTTTTATTCTAAAGAAAAAAGAAAATATTTTTTGGAATTTTACTTTTAATAAAAGAAATGCTTCTAAAAAGTATTTTTTGAATTTTGAATTTTCTTTTCAATTTGAAAGAAGAATCAAAATATTTTCGGATTTTTTTATTTTTTTTTATTTTTATTTTTTAAAAAAGAAAGCATTTTTATTATTTTTGTTTTATCAACAATGGAAAATAAAGATATTTATATTATTTTTGCAAGACATATCTTTTTGGAATTTTACTTTGAATTTTCTTGGCAAGACAAATACCCTTTGCAGCAAATAAAGATATATATATCTTTCGGAAATAAAAAAAACTTTTCGGATTTATATATATATATATATATATATATTTGCGACAAATAATGAAAGACTCTTTTTCATTTTCATTTTCATTTTCATGGCAAGACAAATTATTTTCCTTTTCTATTTTTTGAAAAAACAAGACAGAACAACGACTCTTTTTTTTTCTATTTTTCCTTTGCTTTTAATAAAACAAACTAATAAGATATTCTTATTTTCTCAAAATTTCGGCAGAGTTTTGACAGTATTGGGGTATTGGTTTTTTTCAAAAATAAACAATCAATTCCCTAACCGCTATTTTTCGATTTCACAATATTCATAATATTCAAACACCGGTCAGCGAGACAAAATAAATGCACGGAAAACAAATAGGATGCATCAGGATGGTCTTTTCATATCAGGTTGCTAGTCCTAGACGGACCCAACCCCTGTGTTGAGTCCCCTAAGTCAAATGCAACGTGATGCAAATAAGCGTTCCTACTAGGGATCCGGCATGAAGTCACGTTATTCTATGTTCAAAACCTGGGTCGGTGTTCTAGACAGTGTACCCGAGCGGACAACTCGAGCTGAGGAAGGAGCTCCTTTCCGGGAACCAAAAGGCCAGCCGGCTTAGAAACTTTCCGAGCCTCTTTTATTCAGGGTATGACACTAACAGAATAGGGAGTCTCAACCAGTAAGCACATCCCCGGAGGTAAGAAGAGAAAGGTTTCGGCACAGTTTATATACAGTTCAAATAATATCAAAGCGGTAAAAGCAGCATTTAGCACATTAGGCTCAAAACATGTAATAATCAGATAATAAATAAAGCCAAATAATAACAATTATTCTAAGCTCGAATTCTTAACCCTGAACCAGTGGTTCTGGGTAAAAATCCCCAGCAGAGTCGCCAGAGCTGTCGCACCTCCTTTGTCCGCACCCGCGTGGGCGCAAGGGAGTTTTTTCCAATTAAAGGACAATCGAAACGGGATTGGTTTAATTATTTCAGAGTCGCCACTTGAGAGATTTAGGGTGTCCCAAGTCACCAATTTTTATCCCGAATCGAGGAAAATAATGACTCTATATTACAGTCTGCGTACCAGAAATCTAGATAAGGAATTCTGTTAACCCGGGAGAAGGTGTTAGGCATTCCCGAGTTCCGTGGTTTTAGCACGGTCGCTCAACTGTTATATTTGGCTTATTTATCTGATTTTAAATACAATTATGAACCAATGTGCCAATTTTAACTTTTTGCCGCTTTATTATTGTTATTTCAAAAGAATGTGAACATCGCTTAAAACACGTCTTTGGATTGCGTCACATGAAATGCACCCACAATCCGGAACGCATTTTATTTGATGTTTTGAGATTTGGATTTGGGTCGCATGAAATGCATACCCAAGTTTAAGAAAATAGATTATTAAACACGCGCCTAAAGAGACTATCGTGTTATTATTTTGGGAAGGCCACGAAATTCGCTAAGCGGCCCTCCTGAATTCTAAGTAATTTAAAACAAGTATTTACTGAGGGCCCCGCAATTTGTATTTTTATTCGGCGAGGCTCATCTCATTCTTATTTTTTAAAGGAATTTGCAACGTCATGGAAATGCATCTCGGGCCACGCCACAATCAATGCGCCCGTGACTAGAGACACATTTCGACTCCGTTGAGATTTGGATTTGGGTCACATAAATGTGCACCCGAGTTTAGGGAGATAACATTATTAAAGGCGCGCCTAAAGCAACTAGCGCATTATTATTTTTTGGTAGGGCCGTGAAATTTGCTAAACGGCCCGTCCCGGAATCTAAGTATTTAATACATATATTTTGTGAGGGCCCCGCAATCTGTACATTTTTTCCGGCGAGGCTCGTCTCATTTTATTTATTTTTATTATTATTTTTTATTCATTCATTTTTTTTATAATTATTTATTTATTTTTAAAGGATGCCATTTCTACGCCTTTAACAATACTAAAACTTACGGCCTCTGTACAACTAAAATCTCATAACTTGTCAAGATTTAATAAAAGAAGTTAGGCGAATGAGTGTTTCGGGCGTAGTAACAACAGGTACTAATATTAATTTTGTCCAAATAAACTAAGACAATGAAGGGACGAGCGAATCAACGTCAAGCTGTGTCTTAGGACTACTAATACAACTAAATCAAACGACATCAAGTAAACAATAATAACATAACCCAGAAATGAACTAAAATGCATACGGTGAAACATGGGCAGAAAATTATCATATCAATCGATATATTGCAACTTCGAACATTGAACGTAACATTTCCTTATCTAATGCTTTAAGTTTACTAACCTTTGAACCTCGACAAACTCAGGACGACAAACACGATTCCGACGGAACTCAAGCCGGACCTCTCTGACCGAAGAACAACGACGAAACCTCGGACAGCGCCTCGACGTACCGGACCTCGACGAACCAAAGTCGACCTCTACGGAAAACAGAAAACTCGGAAATGCCACAACGACTGCTTGGTACTCATCGATGGCTGCTTGTTGGACTGAAAATAGCGGACCTGTTGGTTCTTGTTCGGGCTGTGCGTGGGGCTGACGAACTGGCGGTGGTTATGGCGGTTGACGGAGGGGGTGTTTAGACGATGCAGTAGCGATGGCTACTGCTTGACGGGTGTTTTGTTGGATGGGTTGTTGTCGTTGAAGATGGTGTTTGAGAAGGTGGTGGGTGGTCGAGTCGGGGTTGGGGTGACAGTGACGACGAGGGAGAAGACTGGTGGTTAACGGACACTCGGTCGTCGACTGGTGAGGCTTGTCTGGTTTCGTTTCCGGCCAGTTACGAGGGGGTTCGACGGGAGGGTCTGTTGGTTATGGTGTTTGAACGGCGAGGTTGCGGGCAGCATGGTAGTGGTGTTGAGGCGGAGAGGGAGCTGGGGGAAGGTGACGGGCTTGTTGGGTGCGACAGGTTTGGGTGTGTTTGGTGTTTTGGACGCGATGGTGATGCGAGGATGATAATGGAGTATGGTAACGGGCAGTAGGGGTGTTGGTCCGGTGCTGGGGGGAAGCTGTTTGGACGTGGGTTTTGGTAGGTGTTTGGGCGATGGTGTTTGGACGGGAGTGTTGGAGGAGTTGGTTGGGCGGTTATGGCGGAGAGGGAGTTGACGGGGTTGGGCTGCTAGGGTTTTCTTCTTCTTCTTCTTGTTGAAGAAGAAGATTGAACAGTAGTATCTCCTTCAAAATTTTCAAAAAAAAGTCCCCCTTTTTCCAGTCCAAGTCTCGTGCATTTGTATGGGTTTGCCCCAAAAAATGAGCCCCACGCGTGGTGGGGTTCGAGACTTATGTCCCCCACGCGTGGTGGGGTTCCCCATGTGTCCTGGACACGGTTTATTATGGGCTAGGTCCGAAAATTAGGCCTAAAACCGGGTAGTTTGAACCCGAATATTATTCTTTTGCCCGGACCCGAGAAATAGGAACACGTTGCTTAACTAGTCCTATGTAAGCAAAATAACTACCAAAAATAAGACTAGTATTTAAACAAAACTATATCTTTTTTTTTAAATATTTTTTCAAGATTTAAAATAGCTACAAAATATTAATGAAACTATTTTTTTTGTAATTTTCGTTTTTTTTAAATATTAAGATAAAATATGAGGTAATATTTTTGTATTTTTCAAAGTTAAAAATGACTATAAAACCTTAATAGAACTATATTTTTTGTAATTTTCGAAATTATATAAAGTACAAAAATAAAGTGCAATTTTTGTATTTTTCAAGTTTATGAGAAATACATAAACTAAAATTTATATATATATTTTTTGAAATTTTCTTTTTGCAACGAAATAAAGTAAAATAGTTAAAATAGCTATACTAGACCCAATTTCACATATTCACGCTAAAAATGTGAAAATTCTCGGGGAGGGTCAAAAATCACGTACTTACAGCCGTGATTATGATTTTGGATAGATTCGACGCGAGTGGAGGCCGATTCGAGGGGCAAAGGCATCGCGGGCTAGAGTTTGGACCGGATTGAAGTGAGTAATGATTGTAAATGATGTCCTGAGGTTATGAAACCCCGGATTTGCACATCGTTTTGCTATGTTGAGGTGATGCACACGCTTGATGGCGAGAGTGGGGTCGTGCACTATTGGGGATTGTGACTTAGTCCATCCCGAATGACTATTTTACCGCGTATTTGACTGAAAACTATTTGCTATCATCATGTTTTGGGCTGAATGCCCTATTTGGTTTTCGTGCCAACTATTTGAACCCTTAGGGGATTTTTATTAATATTTCCTCACTATTTTGACTTTATACTTAAACTCAGTCATGCTATATTCCACTGTTTTCATAACTCAGCCATGTTTTCTTCGTTTTAACACTTAAATGATCTTTAAATGATATTTTGGGTTGAGGATCATGTTTTACTATTTCCTGAATGGCTTGTGAGGATTTTGGCTGAGTAAGGTCGAGGGCCTATGTTGTGAGGAAACATTGACTATGATTGTGAGGCTGAGGACCTAAGATTTGTACGCCATGAGGTGGCTTGTTGATATGAGGCCGAGAGCCTAGTGATGATGCCACGAGATGGCTTGATATTGCGCTTGGGTCGTAAGGGGACCCTCCAGGAGTCTGCACACCACCAGTGAGCACGGGTACCCATTGTGATGTGAGATATAGCCCGAGGGGCTGGTATTGTTGACATTGTGCCCGAGGGGCAATCCTTTATGTGCTTATCTGTCTTATTTGTCTGTCATTTACCTGTTTTAATTATTGAATAGGCATTTCTTGAAGTTTAAAGTGACTTATATGATTTTACATATCTTCACTGAATCACTATTCTTACCTCTTTTACCGTTTCATTATAGCCTATAATGTGCCTTACGTGATTTCATGCTTTTAGTCTTTATTTATGATTATTACTCACTGAGTTGGAGTACTCACTTTACTCTCTGCACCACGTGTGCAGATTCAGGCGTTGCTGATCCTGCCAGTGCGAGTTGAGAGCTCCCAGCAGACTTCGGAGTCCACGAGGTAACTTCTTGGCGCCCACATCCCTGTGTTTCCCCCTTTTATCTCATTTCGTTTCCCTGATTAGTGACTCTATAGTAGTTTTGTAGACCTTTCTTTTATTATCCGGATTTGGTAGTTGCTCATGACTAGTGACACCCCGGTATCGGGCTGTGTTGGGTTTATCTTCCACAACTGTACCGTTAACTGTTCACTTTTGGATTAATTATCATGTTTTAGACATAAATTCTTATTGTTTGATTGCTTAAAACTGAAATGGAATGTGTCGGCTGGCCTTGTATTCACAAGAGACACCATCACAACCAGGTCCGGGTTTGGGGTCGTGACAATTTAGAGGAGTAAAGGTAGATAAAAGAGTGTTATTACTATTCTTTATTGGAAGGTATGAGGATGCAATCTGGTGTGATGTGATTCCAATAAATAATTATCATGTCTGGTTGGGAAAGCCATGGTATGTTTACAGAAGAGCTTCATATAACATGGGAAAAAATTGATACTCTTTTGAGATTAACGGGAAGAAACTCATTCTTGGACCTTTGAATCCCTCACAAATTTGTGAAGATGAAAAGACCGTTAAAGAGAATATGAAAAAATATGAGGGAGAAAAGAATGAGAGGAGTAAGGGAGTGCATGTCGACATCCCAAGAGAAGAAAAATGAGAGGTTGTGTTGAATGAAGAGAATGAGATGTCAAGTGAGAAAAAGAGTGAGCTTGAGGGAAAAGAAAAGAGGAAAGGCAATGAGATAACAAAAGTATATGAGGTAGAGAGAGAAAAATATGAGGGTTTGAGTGAACAAAAAGAAGAAAACATTAGTGAGAGAAAAGAGGCTACGGGTGAGGAAAAAGTTAGTCTTGAGATAAAAGCCAAAGAGAGTGTAAGTAAGAAAACATGTTCTTTACTTCCTAACCCACTAATTCTTTCTTGTTTTAGTTCTTGTATTTTTGTGCAGCCACATGATGAAAGACCTTCAAAAAGGATTGGTGAGGCGCAAGACATAGTGGTAAAGGATCCCATTGGATTCCAACATGAATTAGGCGAAATCAATTCTTATTAGATGGTGAAAGATAAAAGCTTGATTAATTTATTTGTTGTTGAACCTTTTGACTATTTTGATCCTTATTTATAGGTTTATGACATGGAGTTGTCTAAATGCATTGCTAAGTTGGAGCCATTTCATAAAAGAATACAAGGTGAATATGTTCTATTGGTAAATAAGTCCAAGTATGGTATATATAATTGGTTTATTCGAATTCTTGGCCTTTCTAAGACACCTAAGGTATTTTTGGAGGTAATGAACTATACTCTAATTTCTTATGTTAGTGACTTTATAATTTTTGCGGATGATGATATTTTGATGCATATCAAGTCATTAACTGTAATATCTAAGTTGAAGTGCAAGAGTAATTTGTTTCCTTTTGAAATTGAGTATGACATAGATGATTATGCATTCCAACTTGGTGGAAAGAGGCATGAAATTTATGAGAAAAGACTTGCTAATGAGTTAAATATTCTTTATTCTCATATTCAAGTGCTTAATGAGTTTTCATGTGATAAATTGCTAGAATGTAAGTTTTGTTGTTTGATGGGAAATCATTCCTCTAGTCATGTTGATTGTGAGCCTGTAAAAGTGCTTGCTTCTAGTAAAAAGGATATACATGATTATTGTGACATTAATCATCAAATACTCTTTCATGAACCTATCTATGACTCTTTCTGTGATGGTTTGAGCAATTATGTAGAATCCATTGATGTTGCGAATATTATTGGGGAAAGTTACAATCATGATCTTGAATATATTGAAATTTTTATTTTGGAATTTATGGGTTCTTCTAACCTTCTTGTGAATTTATGTGTTTCTTTGAATAGCTTACATGTAGAAGAATACATGAAATTTGTAATTGATACTTGGCTATATCATAAAAACGTCTTATTTGATAAATGTGGTAGAGATACTTGTTTTAAATGGATGCGTGACCAATCTTTTATAATTTCATTATTATGCACATCTTTTGACTACCTTAAGAGAGGTTTTATGGGACAAATCTAAGTAGGCATAAATTTTACTGGGATGATGATGTCCATATGCTTTATTAAGGAGTATTTACACCTATTAGGTTTAATTGGGTTAAGTGGACACATGGTCACTATCTTGTTTTATTCTTACCATTTTTTCAGATTAGTGAATGCCATTTTCTAGTGCCTGTCTTCGTTTCTTGCAAGGTCAAAATTCGAGGACGAATTTTCTTCAAAAAGAGGGGAATGATAGCATCCTAGGAAGCTCAAATCTATTCATGGACAAGGATAGAGATTTGGAATCTCAAAGAGAGCCTTTAACAAGATCTCAAGCTAAAAAGTTACAAAACAAGGTCATTGGACTTCAGGAACGATCAAAGAAGTTGTTAGTTGGGAGGAAGAGCTTAAGGATAAAGGATATGAGTTATCTAGGTGTTATAATTATTTTATGACCCATATTCATGTCCAATAAGAGGTGGATTTGATCCCAAGAAACATCCTCTAAAGAAGGTCCAAATCAGGCCACTGTTGGACCAATTTAGCACCCAAAATATGTCCAAACTTGCAGCCCATGAAGTCCTATTGTCACACCTCCTTTTTACTACCCCCAGAAGGGGGTATAAGGGAGTTTTTTCCAATTTAAGTGACAATCGAAATAGGATTATTTATTTAAAATCAGAGTCGCCACTTGAGATAATTTATGGTGTCCCAAGTCACCGGTTAAAATCCTGAATCGAGGAGATTGACTCAATTTGCAGTCTGCAAACACAAAAATTCGGGTAAGGAATTCTGTTAACTCGGGAGAAGGTGTTAGGCATTCCCGAGTTCCGTGGTTCTAGCATGATCACTTTAATCTTACTTGGCTTATTAAAATTGTTTAATTACTTATTTTAGAATCTATGTGCATTTGCCTTTTTTAATTAAAAAATATCTTAAAACGAGTCATGCGTACGTGTACCCATTTATTTGGCGCGTCAAAAATCATATCACGCGAACGTGTCCACAATTAGTAACACTTCATTATTAGTAAGAAAGTTCGGCCGAAGTTGCGCGAATGCATACTCCGGTTTTATTTTTTAGAAATCGTAATCATGTCATGCGAACGTGTACGCAATCGCGATGATTCAATTAATTTATTTTAAGACAAGAATGCAAATTTAATCCCAATTCTACTTTACTTCATCTAAAATCCAAGTCCAATTTTTCAAGTGAATCACATTAAGGAAATTCATTTAATTGAAGAAGGTAATTCTTTTTCAGTTTTTGTTTTAGAATATAAAATGTCAGACATTGTCTCGTGCCCTTTCGGCCAAATCATTAGGATACCTCAAAATCTGTGTAGGATTCCAAAAATTATAAATTAAACAATTAAACAAAATTTCTCTGCAAATCTAGAAATTTTTGTCTTCATATATATGAAAGCAAGAGGTACAACATACTCACGATTATTCCCTTATATCGTGCTTTTGCAACTGATTGGAGACTCGAGCAACAATGAAGTTGGCAAAGAAAGTTTGAATAGAACAAGCAGAAACAACGACAAAAAGCAGACTAACAGAGATTCCCCAAAATCCTAACAGAACCGCGGACGACAACGAACGAACGACGGCGAACTTGGACGAGCTTCAAACTTAATCGGAAAACTTGAGACTTGCCGAAAAAAGATACTAAAGTAGCTCTTAGTTGATGGGTTTCACTGGTGATTATGGAGGTGTTGAAGCTCGACAACTCGCTGGCCAGCTTGCCGGAGATGGCAGCGGTGGCGGATGGAGTCGCTGGTTTGGTGGTTTTGAGATGGGGTGGCTGGAGGGTCTGTGTCTTAAGGATCTAGGTGTTCTTTAGGCTGCTGAAGGTCCCAAAAATGGCTACCATCGGTGTTGTTTTCTGAAGATGAAGAAGAAGAACGACGTAGGGCTTGTTCCAAACGGTGCTCCTTTTAGATTTTTCGGGTCTTCGAGTTTGTTTTTCATTTTTTTGTTCTCTTTTTCCGGCTGATTTCTTTTAAGTCTAGGGGCTTTTGGTTAGCTCCTCCAGCTCCTTAGGCGTTAGGTCTTGTATCTAAAGGAGAATAAGTCAGCTCTAGGTTAGATCTCCAAAAATGAAAAAGAATAGATGGGGTTGTTTGGGGTCCTTTGCGGAGTTGCTTTCCTAAGGTCTAGGCTTTTGTTTTTTCCCCGTCTTTTTCAGCTGATAGTCTCTTAGGTCTTTTTGTGTATTAGGTCCCTAGGTTTTATAGGGTTTTTTAGGTTAAGGGGTATGGGTCTAGAAATTATGGGCTTGAGAATTATGGGTTAGATCCAAAAATTAGGTCTAAAAATGGGTCGTTTGAGCCCAAGTTTTATTCTTTTCCCGCGAACGAGACTAAAAATACGATCTCATTTATTAATTAATCCTACTTAAGTAAAATAACTATTGAAATAAGACTGACCATTAAAACAACAATATTTTTGGTATTTTTCATGATTAAAAATGACTACAAAACATTAATGAAACTATTTTTTTATAATTTTCATTTTCTTGTAATAAAATAAAGTAAAAGAGTTAAAATTAGTTGAAATAACGATATTAGGCCTAAGTTAAATATTTACATGCTAAAATATAAAAAATCTTGGGGAGGGTCAAAAATCACATGTCTACAGCTGCCCCTCTTTGACTGGAAACGCGAAGAGGAAGGAGAATCTGACCGAGCCATGGTATCTGAGTTGCCTACATATCCTTGGCTATAAAGGAATCATGCCACGTGTAGTTCAAAAGTAAGAACAGTGATGGAGTACCGAGGCGGAGAGCCAATTGAGGTGCCGTTCCGTCGAGGTTCTGGTCCGCGGTCCTGTTATTACATCAAAATCAAAAAATGAAAAAGACTAGCTAAGCCTGTCAACTATGAGTTACAAGATTCCTATCTATAAGTCTTCTGAAGCTTGATCTTGAGTCTTGAATGGTTCTTCACGCAGACTTTCGATTTGAACCTTGACGCTTGCTAGTTGCTAGTTCTAGTTCATTCTTCTTCAGCTTTTCGGATCAAAATCGAACACCACACCATGCTTGTGACTTCAGTCATATCTTGAGCAGCTCACATCTTTCATCAACTTCTGCATTTGCATTCACTTCTTGCCTTTTTTTAATTCTGGATTGTGACTAACTTCTGTTGATCACCTCGGACTGTTGACTCGCATTCTTGCAGAGAGCTTCTTTTGTTGCTGACTTGAATTGCATTCTGAAGTGAATTCCCTTATTCTCCAGGTAGGCGCCTGATTGCCAATACTTGAATTGTCTTCCTTCGAAACTTGGACTGCCTTCTCCTTGTTCTCTATGTGGGTGCTTGATTGCCAATACTTACACTGTTTTTCCTCGAAACTTGAACTATTTTCCTTTGAAACTTGAATTGATCTCCCTGTTCTCTAGGTGGCGCCTGATTGCCAAAACTTTAACTGTTTTTCCTTGAGACTTGAACTGCTTCTCCTTGTTCTCCAGGTGGGTGCCTGATTTCCAACACTTGCACCACTTTTCCCTCGAAACTTGACTTGTTTCCCCTTGTTCTCCAGGTAGGCTCCTGATTACCAAAACTTGAATCGTCTTCCTTTGAACATTGCTGCTTCCCCTTTGTTCTCTAGGTGGGTGGCTGATATCCAACACTTGCACTGCTTTTCCCTCGAAACTTGACTTGTTTTCCCTCGTTCTCCAGGTGGGCTCCTTGTCACGACCCTGGTTCGCCCTCCGTGAAGATCGTGATGGCACATAGTCTCTACGACTAGGTAAGCCTAAATTGCGGAAGGAAAACCAAAATTTGCAGAAGTAAAACAATTTAAAATAGAAATAAACCAGTAACATTGTTTAAATGTGCCGCTCGGCATACACCATGTTTAACTCTCAATACCGAAACCTAAATCCAACACCCGGAAACCCATGAATCACAAGCTATGATCAATAATACATAGCTCTCTTCGGAATGTCTAATAAGAACAGAAAAATACAGAAGTGCTAAATACTAAAAGCAGGAATAGAAAGGGACTTCTCGGTCTGCAGACGCGGCAGATGTACCTCGAAGTCTCTAGATAAGTCGCCTCCTCAAGGATGATAAGCCTGAGTAGCGGTACCTGGATCTGCAAATGAAAAAACATGCACATAAGGGGCATGAGTACACCACATTGGTACTCAGTAAGTGCCAAGCCAAACCTCAGTTGGGTAGTGACGAGGAAGGTCAGGGCCCTACTGAGATTAGATAAATATAAATATGACAGGATAAGGTAAGCAGTACAATTGAGAATCTATAGTAAGAATCTATACATGATAATAAGAGTACAATAACGGAAACAGAGATTAAGGCAAACCACAAGGAAGTACCACTCCTAACAAGGCTGATAATCGGGGATCTCTGGGTATCCCGAGGATCTCTTGGTATCCTCTATGTATACAAGGGATCTCTTGGTATCCCGAGGATCTCTTGGTATCCTCAATATATGCTAGAGATCTCTTGGTATCCCGAGGATCTCTTAGTATCCTCAATATATGCTAGAGATTTCTTGGTATCCCGAGGATCTCTTGGTATCCTCAATATATTTGCCAGGGATCTCTTGGTATCCCGCACCTCAGTCTAGATCATAAATACGTACATGGGATCTCCTGGGTTGCCGTCCCGTAGTCCCAAATTAAATACACACAGAAGCAACACAAGAATACTCAATTAAATGCTAATTTCGTACCAAGTAAATAGTTTATTCTAGCCTAACATACTTCACATAATGCAATTAAAGCAATTTAAGCAAATAGGCAATTAAGTCAACTAAACATGCTTTTCTAAACTACAACACGATAAATTTGCAAGTAGAATAAAATAGGAAAAAGGAACTCAATTGAAATACTTAAAGTAAAACCGGATTTTCAACAATTAGCTCAATTATGCACTCGTCACTTCACGTACAAGGCATTTCAATTATCAAATATATCATATCCTATGGGGAAGGTCCCCCGCATAAGGTTCGACAAGCCACTTACCTCGAACAGGCTCAAAATCAAATGAAACCATGCTCTTGCCACGAGTACTCGACTGCAAATGACCCAAATCTATTAAATTCAATTGCATAAAGCAAATAACACTTCAAGTAACTGATTCTACAATTAAATTCTAAGGTAATACAAGAGATTACGTAAAATGACCAAAATACCCCTCAGGCCCACGTCTCGGAATCGGGTAAAATTTGTATTTCCAGAACCCGCGCACTCTCACGAGTTCAGTCATATCAAAAGTACCATAATCGAACCTCAATTTGTCTCTCAAACCATCACTCAAAGGTCTCCAATTTGACAAGCCCTAACCCCCAATTACCACTGATTTTCCTAAATTTTTCATGCTTAAATTGATAAAAGTCATTCCAATAACAAATTTAGGGACCAAAGACCTTACCCCAATGAACTTCTCTGAGAATCTCTCTTGAAAAGTGCTCCCCAAGCTTCTTCCCGTTTTGAAAATAATGAAAAATGGCTAATTTTCGCGAAGGCAAGAATTTATATGTTCTGCCCATCGATTTCTGCATTTGTGGCCCTGGGACCGCATCTGCGGTCCCGCTTCTGCGAAACTAATGTCGCATCTGCGACTTTTCACTTAATGGCCAATTTTCGCATCTGCGACTCCCAATCCGCACATGCGGTACCGCTTCTGCGGAATTACCACTGCTTCTGCTGTTCCTGAAGAAGTCCCCAACTTTTGCTTCTACGGCCACTGATCCGCTTTTGCGGTGCCGCACCTGCGGAACCCAAACCGCAGGTGAGGTTATGACAGAACCAGCAGCTGAAGCTGCAACTTAATTTCCAAAATCTTTCCGTCAACCATCCGAATTCATCCCGAGACCTCTGAGACCTCAACCAAAGGCACCAACAATTCACAAAAAACTATCCAAACTTGTACCAATCCTTAGATCTCCTAAAACAACATCGGAACCTCGAATTAACGATGGATTGAAGCCTAAGAACTCCAAAATTCTCAAAATACGATGTCTATCAAAAAGTCTATCAAACCTCGTCCGAATGACCTAAATTTTGCACACACATCACATTCAACACTATGGACCTACTCCAACTTTCGGAATTCCATTCCAACCCTCGGATCAAAATCTCACTATCAGACCGGAAACTTCAAAAATTCAACTTTCGGCATTCCAAGCATAAATTAGCTACGGACCTCCAAAACACAATCCGATCACGCCCCTAAGCCCGAAATCACCTGACAGAGATAATGGAACCATAGGATTTCCATTCCGAGGTTGTCTTCTCACTGTTCCGACTATGGTCAACTTTCCAACACTTAAGCTCTCATTTAGGGACTAAGTGTCTCAAAACTCTCCGAAACTCAAAACCGAACTTCCCGACAAATCAAAATAGCAGAATTAAACTTGGGGAAAGCAGTTAATAGGGGATTAGGGCGTAAATTCTTAAGACGACCGGCTGGGTCATCACATCCTCCTACACTTAAACATTCATTCGTTCTTGAACGAGCATAAAGACATAACTGTAGTAGTGAAAAGATGAGGGTAACGACTGTGCATATCCTACTCAATCTCCCAGGTCGCCTCCTCGACCGGTTGACCCCGCTACGGAACCTTCACGGATGCAATGTTCTTTGACCTCAGCTTTCTAACCTGCCTGTCCAATATTTCCACTGTCTCCTCAACATATGATGGATCCTTATCCAACTGGACTGAACTTAAATCCAACACGTGTGAGGGATCACCGTGATACCTCTGCAGCATCGAAACATGGAATACCGGATGAACTCCGGCCAAGCTAGGAGGTAAGGCAAGTTGATAAGCAACCTCCCCAACACGTCTCAATATCTCAAAAGGACAATAAATCTCGGACTCAACTTTCCTTTCTTCCCGAATCTCATAACGCCCTTCATAGGCAAAACCCGAAGTAGAACCCGCTCTCTGACCATATAGGAAACATCACGAACCTTTCGGTCTGCGTAACTCTTATGTCTGGACTAAGCTGTACGGAGTCTATCCTGAATCACCTTAACCTTCTCCAAAGCATCCTGAACTAAGTCTGTGCCCAATAATCTAGCCTCACCCGACTCAAACCAACCCACCGGAGATCTACACCGTCTACCATATAAATCCTCATACGGTGCCATCTGAATACTGGACTGATAGCTGTTGTTGTAAGCAAACTCCGCCAATGGAAAGAACTGGCCCCAAGACCCTCCAAACTCAATCACACACGCACGGAGCATATCCTCAAGAATCTAAATAGTGCGCTCGAACTGTCCATCCGTCTGAGGGTGAAATGATGTACTCAACTCCACCCGAGTACCCAACTCATGCTGAAGGGCCCTCCAGAACCGCGATGTGAACTGAGTACCTCTAATGAGATGATGGAAACCAGAATACCATGCAGACAAACAATCTCACGGATGTAAATCTCTGCCAACCGCTGTGATGAATACGTAGTATACACAGGGATGAAATAAGCGGACTTGGTCAGCCGATCCACAATCACCTAAGTAGCATCAAACTTCCTCAAAGTCCATGGGAGCCCAACTACAAAGTCCATGGTGATCCGCTCCTACTTCCACTCCGGGATATCTATCTGCTGAAGCAACCCACCCGGTCTCTGGTGCTCATACTTCACCTGCTGACAGTTGAGACACTAAGCTACAAATCCAACTATATCTTTCTTCATCCGCCTCCACCAATAGTGCTGTGTCAAATCCTAATACATCTTCGTGGCACCCGGATGGATGGAATATCGCGAACTATGGGCCTCCTCTAGAATCAACTCTCGAAGTCCATCAACATTGGGTACACAAATCCGACCTTGCATCCTCAATGCCCCATCATCACCAATAGTCACATCTTTGGCATACCGTGCTGAACCTTATCCTTGAGGACAAGCAGATGAGGTCATCATACTGCCGCTCCCTGATACGATCCAATAAGGAAAACTGAGAAACCACGCAAGCTAGAACCCGACTGGGCTCCGAAAGATCCAATCTCACAAACTGCTTGGATAAGGCCTGAATATCCATTGCCATAGGTCTCTCCGATGCTGGTAAATAATCCAAACTCCCCAAACTCTCTTCTCAGCGACTCAAAGCATTGGCCACCACATTTGCCTTGCCCCGGTAATACAAAATAGTGATATCATAGTCCTTCATCAACTCTAACCACCTCCTCTGGTGCAAATTTAGATCTTTTTGCTTGAATAGGTGCAACAAGCTCCGATGGTCAGTATAATCCTCACAAGAAACCCCATATAAATAATGGCGTCAAATCTTCAGGGCATGAACAAAGGCAACTAACTCAAGGTCATGAACAAGGTAGTTCTTCTCATGTATCTTCAACTGTTTGGATGCGTAGGCAATCACCCTATTGTCCTGCATCAACACCGCTCCGAGGCCAACCCGCGAGGCATCACAATAGACCGTATAAGACCCCGAGCCTGTAGGCAATATCAAAATTGGGGATGTGGTCAAAGCTGTCTTGAGCTTCTGAAAGCTCACCTCACACTCCTCCGTCCACTTTAACGGAGCACCCTTCTGAGTCAACCTGGTCATAGGGGCTGCAATCGATGAAAACCCCTCCACAAAACAATGGTAATAGCCCGCCAAGCCAAGGAAACTATGGATCTCTGTAGCTGAGGATGGTCTAGGCCAACTCTGCATGGCCTCTATTTTCTTTGGATCCACCTGAATGCCCTCACTCGATACCACGTCGCCTAAGAATGCCACTGAATCAACCAAAATTCACATTTTGAGAACTAAGCATATAACTTCTTCTCTCTTAGAGTCTGAAGCACAGTTCTCAGGTGCTGCTCATTATCTTCCCGACTCTAGGAATACACCAGAATATCATCAATAAAGACAATGACGAATGAGTCAAGATATGGCCAGAACACACTGTGCATCAAATGCATAAAGGTTGCTGGGGATTGGTCAGCCCAAATGACATAACAAGGAACTCGTAATGACCATACCGAGTCCTAAAAGCAGTCTTCGGGATATCTAGCTCCCGAATCTTCAACTGATGATAACCAGAGCGCAAATCAATCTTAGAAAACACCCGTGCGCCCTATAGTTGGTCAAACAGATCATCAATACGAGGCAAAGGATAACAGTTCTTAACTGTAACTATTTTCAACTGACGATAGTCAATGCACATATGCATAGAACCACCCTTTTTCTTCACAAACAAGACAGAAGCACCCCAAGGTGATACACTGGGCCAAATAAAACCTTTATCAAGCAATTCCTGTAACTGATCCTTCAACTCCTTCAACTTAGGAGGAGCCATACAACACGGAGGAATAGAAATGGGCTGAGTGCCGGGCAACAGATCGATGCCAAAATCAATATCTCTATCGGGCGGCATGCTTGGAAGATCAGATGGAAACACATCGGGAAAATCCCGTACTATTGGGACTAAATCAACTGAAGGGGTATCAACACTGACATCTCTCACATAAGCAAAATACACGTCATACCCCTTCTCAACCAAATGCTGAGCTTTAAGAAAAGAAATAATTCTACTAGGAGTGTGATCTAAAGTACCCCTCCACTCAGTACGCGGTACACCTGGCATAGCCAGTGTCACGATTTTGGTGTGACAATCAAGAATAGCATAATGGGACGACAACCAGTCCATGCCCAAGATAATGTCAAAATCTACCATGCTGAGCAACAATAAATCGACTCTGGTCTCAAAACCACTAAGAGTAACCAAACACGATCAATAAACACGGTCCACAATAAGAGAATCTCCCACAGGAGTAAAAACATAAACAGGGGAACTCAAAGAACCCCGATATACACCCAAATACGGAGCAAAATAAGAGGACACATAAGAATAAGTGGAGTCTGGATCGAATAGAACCGATGCATATCTGTGACAAACTAGTATAATACCTGTGATGATAGAATCGGAGGCAACAACCTCGGTACGGGCATGAAGGGCATAGTATCTGGCCTGGCCTCCCCCTCTAGGGTGACCTCTACCTCCCGGACCTCCACCTCTAGCTGGCTGAGCAGGTGGGGTAGCAACTGGAGCTATAATCATAGCCTGAGAACTCTGCGGGGCACGTTGTGGTTGAGAAAGTTGTGGAGGTGCACCCCTCCCAAGTCTAGGGAAATCCCTCACCACGTGGCGTGTGTCACCATACTCAAAACAAGCTTTGGGAGGATGTGGTGGCTGTGACAGGCTCGAGCTAGGTCTACTAGATTGACCTCTGAAAGCACCCCGCGCAGGAAGCATGCTGGAAACTAGAGGTGCATAATAAGGCTCCTGAGGCCTAGGAGGAGCTAGAGCACTACTGGCTGCTAGAAGAGCTGAATGAATAGGGCCACTCATATAACCCCTACCATGACGACCTACAGCTAGGGTACGGGCACCAGAATAATGGCCCGACCCTCAAGACCTCTTTGCCTCCCTCTCCTCTCTCTCCCTAGCATGCATACCCTCAATCCTCCTAGCAATGCTCACCACCTGCTGATAAGAAATATCCATCACCAACTCACGAGCCATGCTTGACCTAATGCTGGGAATAAGCCCCTTAATAAATCGGCGAACCCTCTCCCGAACAGTAGAAACCAAGGCTGGTGCATGCCTAGCCAAACTGGTGTAATGGACATCATACTCTAAGACAGTCATAACACCCTGGTGCAAATGCTCAAACTCGGCACACAATGCGTCCCTAAGGCTCTGAGAAACATACTCTCTCAGAAACAGATCCGAAAATGAGTCCAAGTTAGTGAAGCAGTCTCATCTGAACTGTCTAACTCATAGGTATGCCACCACTCATAGGCGGCTCCTCGAAGCTGGAAAGTAGTGAAGGAAACCCCGCTCGATCCTGATATACCCTTGGTACGGAGAATGCGGTAACTTTCATCTAGAAATCCTAGAGCATCCTCCGATGCTAGACTGATGAATATAGAAGGCTTGTACCTCTTGAACCTCTCAAGCCTCAACTGCTCCTCCTCGGAAGCTGTTGCCCTGTCCTCGGGCTGAACTGGAATTGCAGGCGGTACAAGAATAATCTTAGGGACCTGCTCAACATGCACTTGCTGCTCAGGAGTGCGGGCAGCGGGAGTCTGTGCTCCTCCACCGGCATGAGATATGGTTGCAGCAAGGTGAAGCAACCCTGCCTGATCCAGAGTGGTGTACATGCTCATGAACTGTGCCAAAGTCTCCTGGAGAGCTGAAGTAGTGGTAGTAGGCATGTTAGGTGCCTGGACTCCTGCTGGAACTGCTGGTGGTACCTCGGCGGCAGCTCGCGCAGGTGCTCTAGCTGCACCACGTGCACGTCCTCGGCCTCTACCCCGGCCTCGGCCTCTGACGGCTACAGTAAGGGGCGCGGGTGCCTGATCATCTCAGGTAGCACGTGTCCTCACCATCTGTGAGAGAATAGAAGATAGAAGTTTAGAATTGTGATGTCAAAATATCGCACGACAAGGAAATTAAATGAATTGAAATTTTCCTAACAGTTACATAGCCTCTCGTAGATAAGTACAGACATCTTCGTACTGATCAGCGAGAGTCTAATAAACCGGCTTGTGATCCATGATTCCTATAAACCTAGAGTTCTGATACCAACTTGTCACGACCCCGGTTCGCCCTCTGTGAAACATCGTGGCGGCACCTAGTCTCTATGACTAGGTAAGCCTAAATTGCGGAAGAAAAACCAAAATTTACGGAAGTAAAACAATTTAAAATAGAAATAAAGCATTAATAGTGTTTAAATATGCCGCTCGACATACACCATATTCAACTCTCAATACCGAAACATAAATCCAAGACCCGAAAACCCACGAATCACAAGCTAAGATCAATACTACATAGCTCTAACTCCGGAATGTCTAATAAGAATAGAAAAATACAGAAGGGCTAACTACTAAAAGCAGGAATAGAAAGGGACTTCTCGGTCTGTGGACGCGGCAGATGTACCTTGAAGTCTCTAGAGCAGTCGCCTCCTCAAGGATGAAAGGCCTGAGTAGCAGTACCTGGATATGCACAAGAAAAACATGCACAGAAGGGGCATGAGTACACCACAACGGTACTTAGTAAGTGCCAAGCCTAACCTCGGTTGGGTAGTGACGAGGAAGGTCAGGGCCCTACTAAGATTAGATAAATATAAAGATGACAGGATAAGGTAAGCAGTACAATTGAGAATCTACAGTAAGAATATATACGGGACAATAAGAGTACAATAACGGAAACAGAGATGAAGACAAACCACAAGGAAGTGACACTCATAACAAGGCTGATAACCGGGAATATCTGGGTATCTTGAGGATCTCTTGGTATCCTCAATGTATGCTAGGGATCTCTTGGTATCCCGAGGATCTCTTGGTATCCTCAATATATTTGTCAGGGATCTCTTGGTATCCCGCACCTCAATCCAGATCATATATACGTATAGGGGATCTCCCGGGTTGTCGTCCCATGTCCCAAATTAAAAACACACAGAAACAACACAAGAATACTCAATTAATGCTAATTTCATACCAAGTAAACAATTAATTGTAGCCTAACATGCTTCACGTAATGCAATTAAAGTAGTTTAAGCAAATAGGCAATTAAGTCAACTAAACATGCTTTTCTAAACTACAACAGGCTAAATTCGCAAGTAGAATAAAACAGGAAAAAAGGAACTCAATTGAAATACTTAAAGTAAAACCGGATTTTCAACAATTAGCTCAAGTACGCACTCGTCACCACATACACAATGCATTTCAATTGTAAAATATATCATATCCTAAGGGGAAGGTCCCCCACACAAGGTTCGACAAGCCGCTTACCTCGAACCGACTGTGAATCAACCCAAAAACCACGCTCTTGCCACGAGTACTCGACTCCAAATGGCCCAAATCTATTCAATTCAATTGCATAATGTAAATAACACTTCAAGTAACTGATTCTACAATTAAATTCTAAGCTAATACGCGAGATTACATAAAATGACCAAAATGCCCCTCGGGCCCACATCTCGGAATTGGGTAAAATTTGTATTTCCAAAACCCTTGCACTCTCACGAGTTCAGTCATACCAAAAGTACCAAAATCGGACCTCAATTTTACCCTCAAATCATCACTCAAAAGTCTCCAATTAGACAAGCCCTAACCCCAATTACCACTGATTATCCTAAATTTTATATATTTAAATTGATAAAAATCATTCCAATAAAGAATTTAGGGAGGAAGAAGGTAACAACCCTAGATGTCATGTAGCCTCCTGATTATAAATGTGGCGCGCTACACATCCATAATCAAGAATCTACTAGACACGGCTCATAGACAACCCCTAGGACAGACTTGCTCTGATACCAAGTTTGTCACGACCCAAACTGGAGGGCCATGACTAGCACCCGACCACACTTGCCGAGCACCAACGTACATTTCATCTAACCTTCATTATTATCTTTTAGGGCTGACGAGATCAATATAAATGGTAGACCTGGATCATGGACAACCAACAATAAAATATGACGGCATGAACATACATAGCAGGGGATGACCAGACAATCAAGAAACTACATATAAGGTATGAGCTACCACGCTACCATGAAAGACTATATAACAAAAACCAGCCGACAAGGCATACCAAACTATACATGAGTCGACACTTGTCTATGAGCCTCTAAATGAACATAAGTGCTGCAACATAGCCGGAACAGGGCCCCGACATACCCATAATGTCTATAACAAAAATGCATACCAAGACCAAGGCAAGTCCGGAGAAGGGATCTCGCCAATCACCGCTGAACTGGATAGCCTACTGTGGTGGGGGAGCTGCACCTGCCTGTCTATCAGGACCTGCAGCACGACATGCAGCGTCCACAAATAAAAGGACGTCAGTACGAATAAAGTACTGAGTATGTAAGGCAGGGAACCATAAATACGATCAGTAATGTAAGCAAGGATAGAGAATATACAACCTGTAACATCTTAGTACCTCTGAGGGCTACTGACATGAAATGCATGATACATATGTATAAATACATAAACCTTTAAAACATTTGCCTCTGTGGGCATCATCATCATCATATCGTACTCGGCCATAATAGGCTCGGTAAAAAACGTACCCGGCCATCATAAGGCTCGGTAGAATCGTACCCGGCCACGTGGAGCTCGGTAAAACCCAACTGATCAGTGGTTGCACAATAGGTGCCGTACCCGGCCAACTATAGCGTGGCTCGGTAGAGTAAAATAGATACATATATATAATGCATGCTCGACTCATGGAATCACATTCTAAACCTTTCGGAGTGACGTAAGGTCGGTATCCTCTGTACACGTTATTAGGACTAACTCTTCACTATGAACCTTATAAGAATCAGGAAGTACCAACAACATTGATAACATAAGAATAAGAGAAGCAACATTAACATCAATCGTTCCATAAGAGGGAAAACAATGTAAGTACTGCTAGCTTCTAAGAGTAGAGTATCTTTGGAAGCTCGTTCATTACATTATGTACAATCGGAGTCGTGCAAAAGAAGGAAAGGGATAGCCTCACATACCTTGTATATACTGCCCCAATCTCAAGCTATGCAATTGTCAAAACTCCTTAGTCTACAATAAGAGAAACGATACTATCGTTATCATTTAAGCGTTATAACTATTATGTATCGACCACAACCTATTTTACGATGAAATGGACAGCACCTCCCCTATATATATGACTTCACACCATTCAAAACAGTCACCAAACAGCCCAAACAACATCAATAATAAACATATTGAGCCTCCCAAAATAGTCCACGCACAGCCTAATCACTCCATACATACGACGACCACCGTAGTCGTGTCAAACGACCCGGAAATGTTACGAATAACTATCATCCCACAACCCTACATATATATGGTGTTTCTCCACACCCTTCCTCCTCCAAAATTCCACAAAACAATAGTAAAATACGCAGCCCAACAACAACGCAAAACAGTCCACAAAACAATAACATTACTACCAAGCCTTTCGATATATATTTCACAAGTTCTAGCTTCAATGGCTTAGCCGCAACTTGGATAATCTTAAATACATATAGAGTAAGAGGTTCCTTACCTTTATACAGAAATAACAACTCCAATTTGACCTTAAATTTCCATGAAATATCCCTCCAATGCTGCCACAACAACAAAAAAGCGAAACTAGCGATCAATTAGTGTTTTTCGGCACTAGAATCACTTTAGAAGGCTTGAAATCACCTAGGATTGATATTAAGAACATGAGGTAGTATTTACAGAACATAAACCCTTTAAAACAACCTCCCACACGAGCTGGAACGACACAAAAATGAGCAACAACAAGAAGAACAAGAGACTTACTAGCGCCACGAAATTCCCGACACTTGATTTGTGTTGTTTGCCCTTTTTTGGGTCTTGAATCTTGAGAGAACCTTGAGAGGATGTTATTAGGATTCTAAGGTCTGAAAATAGTGAGACGAAATGACTTAAAACAGGTTGGAGGCATCCTATATAGGTCCAAATATCTTAAACCGCCTTAGTGGGCCCCATAGAGAGGTGCTTGGTGCAGTCTCGCAAAAATGCGAATATTTCTCTACTACGAGATCGTATTGATGAACGGTTTAATGCGTTGGAAACTAGACTCATAGATATTTAATTTGGTTGGTAGATAACCCCGTAATTCCTTGTAAATTAGGAGAAAAGATTAGAAACATTTGACCTAATGTTTAAGTAAAATTATGAACCTAAGTTGAGACAACTTTTGTCGACTTTTGTTTCATAACTCATTTGACTTCAAGACTTATGATACGGATATTATATGATTAAAATACCTTAATACATGACCTCTTGAGTGTATTAAGCACCGCTATATTTACCTGAAAATACGAGTTATGACATCTTTGATTCATTTAACTTCTAATACTTGTTAATCACCCTTATACACTCTTGTATCACTTAAGACCAATAGGATTGACTTCTTATCATCTCAAAGATAATTCCTTCTTGGATTTATGTTAACTAATATATGGTATGAACTAACACATGTGGATATGGGTTGTAACATCTGCGGTCCCGCTTCTGCGGATCTAATGTTGCATCTACGACTTTTCACTTAATGGCCAATTTTCGCATCTGCGACTCCCAATCCGCAGATGTGGTATCGCTTCTGCGGAATTACCACCACTTCTACAGTTCCTGAAGAAGTCCCCAATTTCCTCTTCTACGGCCACTGGGCCGCTTCTGCAGCACCGTACCTGCGGAACCCAAACCGCAGGTGCGGTTATGACAGAACCAGCAGCTGGAGCTGCAACTTAATTTCCAAAATCTTTCCGTCAACCATACGAATTCATCCCGAGACCTCCGGGACCTCAACCAAAGGCACCAACAAGTCACAAACAAATATCCAAACATACCGATCCTTAGATCACCTAAAACAACATCGGAACCTCGAATTAACCATGGATTCAAGCCTAAGAACTCCAAAATTCTCAAAATATGCTCTCAATCAAAAAGTCTATCAAACCTCGTCCGAATGACCTGAAATTTTGCACACACGTCATATTCAACATTACGGAGCTATTCCAACTTCCGAAATTCCATTCCGACCCTCGAATCAAAATCTCACTATCGGACCGGAAACTTCAAAAATTCAACTTTTGGCATTCCTAGCCTAAATTAGCTACGGACCTCCAAAACACAATCCGATCACACCCCTAAGCCCGAAATCACCTAACGGAGCTAACAGAACCATTGGATTTCTATTCCGAGGCCGTTTTCTCACTGTTCCGACTACAGTCAACTTTCCAACACTTAAGATCTCATTTAGGGACTTGGGGAAACTCTCCGAAACTCAAAACCGAACATCTTGACAAATCAAAATAGTAGAATTAAACTTGGGGAAAGCAGTTAATAGGGGATCATGGCATAAATTCTTAAGACGACCGGCCGGGTCGTCACACTCCTGATTGCTGAACTTGAACCGTCTTCCTTTGAACATTGTTGCTTTCCCTTTGTTCTCTAGGTGGGTGCCTGATTACCAACATTTGAATTGTATTCCTTTCCTCTGAAACTTGAATTGTTTTCCCTTGTTTTTCAGGTGGGCGCCTGACTGCTGAACTCGACCCACATTACTTTGAAACTGCTTTCCCTTAAAACTTGAACTATCTTCCCTTGTTTTCCAAGTGGGTGCCTGATTGCTTGAACTCAAATTGTCCTCTTATTGAAACTGGTTTTCTTTTGAACTGTCTTTCCTTGTTTTCTAGGTGGGTGCCTGATTACTTGAACCTAAACTGCTTTCTATTCTTGAAGCTCGTGTTGTCTTTCCTTTTTCTCCAGGTAGGCGCTTGATTACAACAAAACAGACAAAACAAAAGAAATTTTTCTGCTCCAGTTTGATATTGGGAACATCTGTGAGTGTTAATCGAATCTTGTTATCGAAAGATCTATGAGAACTCAAAAGCTAAATCCCATTGTCCAGGAGGGTCCTGAAAATTTCAATTAAATCTCATCTTAAGAGTGAAAACTTTAAAACTAAACTATGTTTCCTAAAGGTAGAACTTACACTAAATCTTGTTAACTATGAAGGTCTTAAAATTTAACTAAAGCCCATTATCTAAGAGGGTCCTGAGAACTTTAAATTAAATCCCATTATCCAGGAGGGTCCTGAAAAGCCGAGAATGAACATACCTGAGCCATGCTTTCTTCTTGGAAGATCTCTGCAGAACGAACAAAATTCCTTGCCCCTGAACCATGCTTTTCCTCATGGAGGGTTCCTATATATCGAATAAATTTTTCTTTCCCCTTCTCAAACCGCCTTTGTGCTGACAAAATTTGGGCACGACACTTGAAAAAAATTCAAACTTCCAAGCTTTGATTTGGACACAATTTTTGTCCCTGTTTCAAACAAAGAAAACTTGTGAGTTTATAAATATGGTGGTTGGTTTGTGGCCTTGACTTTGAAGGCGATTGCTCTTTCACTTCCCATGATAACTTTGATTTTAACTCAAAAGACCTTGCTTGTTGATTGACTAACCACTTTCTCCGCCACCCTTTTCATAGAAAATACCTCTGATCCGTTCAAACCCAACATCCTCTATATGTTGCATTTTGCTCATGAATTGACGTTTACCGAACCTTTGTATTCCACATGAATTCTAAAGCACGTTGATTGTTACCAACTCAGTGCGTGTACTATTCTTCCCTTATGTATGCCACTGGCCTTGGCCTTGAGGTCTATGGCTCCTTCACTTGCCATGATAACTTTGATTTCTACTGGGAAGACCTTGCTTGTTAGTGGTTAACCACTTTCTCTGTCAACCTTATCACAGAAAATACCTTTGATCCGTTCAAACCCAACACCCTCTATCTGTTGCATTGTTCATGAATTGACATATACCGAACCTTTGTATTTCACATGAATCCCAAAGCACGTTGATTGTTACCAACTCAGTGCACCTGCTATTCTTTCCTGACTTATGCCACTTTGATACACTAGCCTGACTCCGCTTTGTGCAATTGGAAAGCTAGTAGCATATTTTGAAGTCATTTCACATTTGTTCTGACCAAACAAACTTAGGAAGAGGAAGTAAGCAAGACAAAAGGAACAGAGTAAAGGACAAAGGAAAGAGATGATTCCTAACAAGAAAACTACAAAGTAGAAACTTATCATATGTAGATACCAACTCTAATGACCATGAAATGCATCTTTGGATTAAGTGGCCTACTCTATTAAGCAAGTCTAATGTTGAACTCTTGTTTTACCTCTGAG
This sequence comes from Nicotiana sylvestris, assembly GCF_000393655.2. Classification (NCBI taxonomy): domain Eukaryota; kingdom Viridiplantae; phylum Streptophyta; class Magnoliopsida; order Solanales; family Solanaceae; genus Nicotiana; species Nicotiana sylvestris. The sequence continues at coordinate 102,269,780 of NC_091058.1, read as the reverse complement.
TCGTGAAACTGGGCTTCAATGCGCTGATTATCCTATTTGATTCATGGTCCTTATTAGACTTGTAGTGCCTGAAGGGTTTTCACCATCAAGACTCTCTCATTTTGTTCTTTTTCTGTGAAGGTTTTCACCAATAAGACTCTCTCATTTTGTTCTTTTCTTCTTAATTCACCATCGCCTTATGGTGCATGTGAAGGTTTTCACCAATAAGACTCTCTCATTTTGTTCTTTTCTTATTATTTCCTAGGATTCTATAGATTACAAGGCCTTAACCATGGTAAAAATATCATATGCTCTTGGCATGACTAACTCAACACTCTCAAAGATTATCTGGGAGGTCTTTTTTGGATTGTTTGTGACTTTTGGACAGGGTTAGAAAGAAAGGATATCATAAAGGCTCAAAATAATTAAGACAATGGGGTTAATTTATTTACAACTTTTAGAATCCATTCTAAAAACTTTGCCCCAATTTCTAAAAACAAAGGAATTTGTTTTTTTTGATGGAGTTACTAAGAAAGACTGCCCCACTTTCAACTTCGTGGGATTATAAAATATTTTATTTAGTATGACCGAACCATAAGGCTGCCTACATATCTTGTGGTGACAAGAATTAGGTCAAACGTAGTTCACAAAGATACGTTTTGTTGTTGCTATTTTTCTTTTTATTTTTTACCTTTTTTTCTTTTCCTCTTTTTTCTTTTTTTTACTTCTTTTTTATTCTTTTTTTTCTTTATCTCTATTTTCTTTTCTTTTTTTTGAATTTTCCTTTTTGAATGAACTTTCTAAAATAAACCTATGGGGACAATTTTTTTTTCTTTTTTCGTATGACTCTAACTTGATTCCAAAAGAGAGGAGGTCAAAGAAATTAGTACAGGCTCAAAAGGTTATCAAATGGTATAAGTGTTTGGGTAGCTGAAAGAGGACCTCCCAATCCCTGAAAATGCCAAGTACAAAACATGCAACTTGAAATGAGAATTGAAGATCATGCACAATATTTCTTTTGCGGCTTCGGCATTGATATTACTGATATGCCTTCCACTTTTCTTTAGCGCCTTGTCAAGTACAGAACCCTTGTTGGGTGATTCCCTTTTCACAATGGATGTCCTCCGTCAATTCGGAGAAAAATTCCTTGACTTTATCTTGTAACTTGAGATGCATTTGAACTCAAAGTTGCTTGCTTCAAATCGTCCGGGATGCACTCTTCTTTAACGAATTCTTATCACCCTATTATCTTCCCAAATTATCTTCCCCAGTTTCACACAATTCGGGTTTCAAATGATATCAAAATATCCAAATCTTTCCTTATTTCCCTCAAATGTCCCTGTCATCTTCAAAATTGTTTCATTGTTTCGTGATTAAACTAACTTTTAAGACCAGGCCTAGAATTATGCGTGCATTTCATGTCACTAGAGCCAGTGTGAAAATAACTATATAAAAAGAGAAGAGAACTAAACAAAAATTGACTAGAAATAACAGAAAACAAAAAATTGCATTAGACAGACGGTGAAAGGGTTTGAACAACAAGACAAGCAAAATAAACTGGGGTACAACCCTGGAACAAACCTAGATAACACTAAACGAGTTACTACGACTAAAGGAACTAGGCAAAATAAAAGGATAGAAGGGTTTGAGTCACAAAGCAATATCCAGATTACAACCCTGCAATAACCCGAACAACAGAAATGACAACAAAATGAACCACCAAGACTCCTCCCTGGCTAGCCAAAAAAAGGATCGTCTTTCCAATTACCAAGCTTGGCATCTTAGCCACTGAGTTCCACATCAATATTACCAAGACCATTACGAATTTCAATATCATTAACTTCACCAAGTGACTCATTGACTCCTTTGACCAACCCTTTTGTCATTGCAAACCATCCCAACAATCTGTGCGTTGACATGTACTTGTAGAGGATTATGTGTGACACTTGGGGTATTACTGCCTTGTACCACAATTATTCCTTCTTAAATCATTCTTTCTATTTCCCATTTCAAAGCACGACAATCTTCAATGCTATGCCCTTGGACATTAGAGTGGTATATGCACCGTACAGTAGGATCAAATCCTTCTGCATATGGGTCCGGCGTATAACCGAGGAGCGGCTCAATCAGGCCAGAATGTTTTAACTTTTCAAACAAGTTTGTGTAGTATTCTCCGATGGGCGTGAAATTATCTCTTTACCTTTATTTCCCTCCATGCCCCAGTTTTCTAGAGTTGTTGGATGCTCAAAAATGCTGTGAAGGTAAAAGAGAATTATGCGGTGCTCGCGCTCGCCATGAGGAATGACCCAGTGGTTGGACAGATGATCGAACGTTGTTCGAAGGATAGTACTGGGGTGAATTATGTGGAGCTCAGGGATGTTCATGGGGTCGGTATTGAGGTTGAAAGCGTTTAGCAGGAATGCCCCTTGGATCCTATCATTGGTTGGACTCAACAACATTTTTCTATCAATGGGAGGACTGTCCCGCATGACTTGTTCGCTCCATCTAAACCAAAATTCCCTAAAACTTTCCTTAGGTTTCTTTTCCATCTAAGATAGGGAGGAGTGGTCTGGGACAATGTCTATATCGTACTGAAAGTGTCGCACAAAATCTTGTGCCAGGTCATCCCATGTATGCCACTTACCGATATCTTGACGAGTATGCCATTCCAAAGTTGCCCCAGTCAAACTCTCACTGAAATACGTCATCAACAACTCATCTTTCCCGCCAACACTTCTCATTTCACTGCCATAACCCCTCAGATGGGCTACTGGATCTCCACGCCCATCATACAAATTAAACTTTGGCATCTTAAACCCTTTCAGCTTTCTAGATATCTCATCTTGCTCCACTGTCTTAGAAGGCTTTGCAGTCTCACCGGGAGGCTCAAAATGAGGAGCGTAAGAGTATTGACCCGAGACCTTGAAAATTGGTTATGGAGCATAGTGTTGGGTATTGGGGATTTTGAACACAGTCTCGTTAGAGGATCGAGGAAAAGTAGCAGGTAGATGAGCTACAAAAACATGAGTGGTCAAAGGAGCAGGATATAAGGTGGTTCTGGGGGGTGGAGTGTGAAAAGATTGTGGGGAGATATTCTGGACTTGTGACGGTGGCAGAATGGTGACAAAGCTTTCAGTGTAGTTAGTGGGAACTGATGGTGGAGGACGCCCACTAATCCAGGCTTGGTATATTTTGGCCATCTGTCCTTTCAACCTTATGACCTCTACTTTCAACTCAGATTCTGATTTAGCAATTCCCTTATACGGATCAATAACCCCTGTGTCCAAGTCTTTGCTAGCCATGACTACCTCGCTTTTTGACCTTGTGTTGTATGGATGAGTTACCTTAAGAACCACAAACCAACCACCCTTTTGCTCAATGAAGATAACAAAAGGAACAAAATGGGGTAATCCTGTTAGTGTTAGGGCATTTAACAGCTAAAAAAATCACATTGCGTGCAATGCACCTAGCAATAATTAACGGTTCTAGAATGACTTCTAGGGTCACAAGGTCACTTGGCATCATCCCAGTTTTGTTCACTTCAATCTTCTCTTTTCTTTTCTTTTCTAGCACTGCTTGGTTTTTTATTTCCTTTCTCCTCTTTTCTTTTGCTTATCGCTCTTTTCTTTCCTCTCATTTCTCACATCCCATAATTTCATCTCTTTTTTTTCCTATTTTTGTTATTTTTCTTTTAATAATAAACAAAAAATGCTTTGATCAAACCCTATGTAGGTTGTCTATGTATCATGACGCTGCATGAATCAGATCTTTGCATAGTTCGGGAAGATCAGGAATAAAGTAAAAAAAAACTAACGTTTTTTACCTTTTTTTTCTTTTTACCTTAATAACTACTCTGATGAGAAAAGACAAATAAAAGAAGCAAATCCTTTTTTTTTTGAATTTTCCAGACTTAATGATCTAAAACCTATTCTAAACTCAAGCTTAACGAGCATATATTTTTTCTTTTTGAAACAAACAATCTATGGGAAATTATTAAGGAAAAAAACCCTAGAAAAAATATTTTTTGATCCTTTTGTTACGAAGGAAATCTAAAGAATAAACCAAAGAAAAATATTTTGAATTTTCATTTGATATCCCTGAAAAAGCTTTCGAAACGAGAAATGAACAAGATAAAAAAAATTCTTTTGGATTTCAGTTTTTGATTACCTAAGGAAGAAACTCTAAAGATAAATAACATATAAAGTATGTTTTTTTTTCGTCTATGTACAATATCCTAAAGTTCTAGTGAAAATAAAAAGAATTTTTTTTGTTTTTCATTTTTCGTGAATTTCTCAAAGAAGAACCTTAAAAGAAATTCTTTTTTATTTGGATTTTTGATTTATAACACATTTTCCAAATACAAAATAGGTAATACAATAACAAAAGACTCGACATTACTGTACAAAACTAGAAAGTAAATGACAACATAAAATGAAGAACAGACTCAAAACATAAAAAATAAAAAAATCTCCTTAAGCAACTCCTGAATGAGCGATGCTGACTAGATGGTCCTGAGGTATCTATCATGATCAAACTCCGGTAAGTAGACCCACACCTATTTGAGAAAATCAAGACCAAATAAAGTTAAAGACCTAGAACTCTATGTGAGACAATAACCCTTCCTATTAGACACATGCAAGACATGATTGTGACTATTTTTCTAAAGTTAACCTATGTGGCTAAAAGTGGCTAAAAATGCAAGATTTGACTAAGACCCCGCAAAGATAAGAACCTAAGATTAACTAGGAAGACCGGACCCTATGTGGATTTCCTACGTATCACGCTCCGAAAGACGAGAATCGGGCATGTGTAGTTCGGGCAGACTGGGTACGGGCGAGAATTAAAAAAACAACTAATTTAGAGAAAATATTTTGTCTCTTTTTTTTTGAAAAAATGATAAAACATGTGAACTCTTTTTGGTTTTTCTTTTCCCCTTTTTTTGATTTTTTTATTTTTGGAAAATAATGAAAAAGTGCAAAATCTTTTTTAAATTTTCGTGATTTTTAACAAAAATAGGACAGAAACATAATTGGGCCCTACTTGCTTTATTTTCACACTTCACCCTTTCTTTTTTTCTTTTTTTTTCTTTGTTCATTTGCTGTCACGACCCGGATATTCCACCCTCGGGAGTCGTGATAGCGCCTACTAATGAGATCTAGGCAAGCCAATCCTTAACTACTTACTTCTGTATCCAATTACTTATTTTTAACAAATATAAGGCGATAACATGAAAACAGCGGAACTTTAAATAATTAAGCGAAAAATAACAATTAAATGTTTGAAATCTGCATCCATTACAAATACTTAAGTCTTAACCACCCAAAATCTGGTGTCATAGTGTCACAGACTGTCTAAGATTGCTACATACAAAGTCCGAAGAAATAACAGTACACTAATTCTGAACAAAGGAAAACGAAACAGGAAATAGGGATAGAGGGAGACGCCAGGGCGTGCGGACGCTACAGGTCTACCTTGGATCTCCGCACGGACTGAAGGTAGCATCCACACTACGGTCTTAAAACTGCTCCAGAATCTGCACGTAGTGAGTGTAGTATCAGCACAACCAACCCCATGTGCTGGTAAGTGTCCAGCCTAACCTCGGCGAAGTAGTGATGAGGCTAGAACCAGACTACCAAATAAACCTGTGCAATTTAACTATATACAGCAGAAAAGAAGTACAAAAAAGAACAGTCATATACAGTCAAGTATGGGAGGGGGAAAACATGCTACGGGGAAACATCGAATAGTAACAGAAGAGAAACAATTAAATATGAGGATCACCACAGTTCAATTGAAAATAGGAAGGGGAAATCATGCTGCGGGGTACAACTAGTATCAACAGGAAAATCAACAGTTTAGTGTAGAGAAACCGTAACACAGTTATCAATAAAACTTAGGAAATCAAAGATAAGTGCATGACATCACCCTTCGTGCTTTTACTATCTCTTACCAAAACAATACACGGCATCACACTTCGTGCTTTAACGCTCTTTCACCAAAACAATACACGGCATCACCCTTCGTGTTTTACGCTCTTCCTCACCCAAACAACAATCACAAGGCAAATAGGGTAAGGGAATCTATAACATCAAGATAAAATCAAGAAACAATAGAAAATCAATAAATAAACGTAAAGGACAACATAACTCAATTATCAGCAAGAATCAGGAAAATCAAGGACAAGTGCACGGCATCACCCTTCGTGCTTTTACTCTCGTCCTCACCGTAAGAATCAATATAAATTGCATGGCATTCACCCTTCGTGCTTTTACTCTCATCCTCACCATGAAATCAATATAATAGGCATAGAATGGTACATCGTGTGGCACGACATCACCCTTCATACTTTACACTCTTTCCCCACAAAACAAACAATGCACGACATCACCCTTCGTGCTTTAACTCTCTTCCTCACCCAAACAACAATCACAAACAATAGAGCAAGGAAATAAAGGAAATTTGCAATAAGAATCCTGAAAAGGAGCAACAAGTCAACAATTAAATCCTGGCGAGGGAACAACATTAATAACATCCACATCCCGACAAGGGAGATAACAAATAAATCAACAATAGCCCGGCAAGGGTGACAACATAATGATCTCTTCTCTTTCTCACTTTTACTTCACAATTCATTTTACAACTCGAGCCAATGCTCTAGAGGTTCAATTATCACTTATACCTTCACAACTCATCTCACAACTCGAGCTAATGCTCTAAAAGTTCAATTGTCACTTATACTTTCACAATTCGTTATACAACTTGAGCCAACACTCCTCAATGTTCATAGGTCACAATTTATTCCACAAACTTTATACAACAATTAGAAATCTTTACCAAGGCATGAATAATACAATGAAATCATGAAAATCAAAATATAAGACTCACGGTCATGCTTGACACCAACGTATAGATACTCGTCACCATGCCTATACGTCGTATTCAACAAGAAGCAAATAGCAATTAGGACACAACTCCTAATCCCTCAAGCTAAGGTTAGACCAAACACTTACCTCGATGCCACGAAAACACTTCACGATTCAATTATAGCTTTACCCCTTGATTCCACCACCAATTCGCTCGTATAATTGATTTGGAAGAAAAGTTGCCCTAGTATGTTTATGTTTTGAAAAGATGTGAAAATGGGTTTAAAAATCGGCTAAGTATAAAAGTTGCATGTCGCAGGTATTGGAATTGCGAACAGGGGTTCGCAATTGCGAACCCCAACCTCTACTAAGCTGGAAAATGAGAAACAGGGTTTGCATTTGCGAACCCTTCAGGAAAATAGGATCTTCGCATTTGCGGGGAATTGCGACAATTTCATCGCATTTGCGACTCAAGGCTGGGACAGGGATTTTCGCATTTGCGAAAGAAACCTCGCATTTGCGAGACTGGGCTGGCCTGGATTCCTTTGCATTTGCGATCAGCCACTCGAATTTGCGACATCGCATTTGTGAGCCAGGCATCGCAAATGCAAAGCCTGCAGGCCTGCTATGCACAATTGAAATTTGCAACTTTTGTAAGTTCAAAATGCACCCCGTGGCCTATCCAAAACTCACCCAAGCCCTCGGGGCTCCCAACCAAATATACACACAACCTCAAAAACATCCCACAGAGTTATTCGTGTACTCATATCACCAAAATAACATCAGAATCATTGAATTAAACCTCAATATCTATGAAATTTCTCAAAACTTCTTTAAACACCAAACTTTCCAATTAAGGTCCGAATCACGTCAAATGACATCTGTTTCTCACCAAATTTCACAGGATCGTCTTAAATCATATATAAGACCTGTACCAGGTACCGGAAACAAAATACAGACCCGATACCAACACGTTCTAATCAGATTTCATTTCAAATTCCTTTAAATAATTTTCGTTAAAAAGTCATTTCTCGGGCTTGGGACCTCGGAATTCGATTCAGCGCACACGCCCAAGTCCTATATTTTCCTAGGGACCCTCCAGGGCTGTCAAATCACGGGTCTGGGTCCCTTTACCCACAACGTTGACCGAAGTCAAATTAATTCATTTTATAGTCAAAATTTATCATTTTTCACAGATTTTCACATTTAGGCTTCGGCTATGCACTCGAACTGTGCACACAAATCGAGGTGATGCTAAAAGAGGTTTTCAAGGCCTCGGAATGTAGGATTTCATTTTAAAACAAGTGATGACCCTCTCCTCCTCTAAAACAATCGTTCATCCTCGAACGGACAGAAGTAGAAAGTACCTGAGTCGGGGAAAAGATGGGGATAATGGCTCCGCATATCGGACTCGGACTCCCAGGTTGATGCCTCAGGAGGCTGACCTCTCCACTGAACACAAACAGAAGGAAAACTCTTCGATCTCAACTGACGAACCTGACGGTCTAGAATAGCTACCAGCTCCTCCTCATAAGACAAGTCCTTGTCCAACCGAACAGTGTTGAAATCTAACATGTGCGATGGATCGCCGTGATATCTCCGAAGCATGGACACATGAAACACTGGATGCACAGTTGATAAGCTCGGCGGCAATGCAAGTCTATAAGCCACCTCTCCCACTCGATCAAGAATCTCAAACGGGCCAATGAACCTAGGGCTAAGCTTGCCCTTCTTCCCAAATCTTATCACACCCTTCATTGGCGACACTCGGAGCAATACCCGTTCACCGACCATGAAAGCCAAATCTCGAACCTTGCGGTCAGCATAACTCTTTTGCCTGGACTGAGCTGTACGAAGCATATCTTGAATAATCCTGACCTTGTCCAAGGCCTCCTGAACCAGATCCATACCCAACAACCGAGCCTCTCCTGGCTCAAACCATACAACCGAAGACCGACACCGCCTACCATATAAAACCTCATAAGGAGCCGTCTGGATACTCGACTGGTAGCTGTTGTTGCAGACAAACTCTGCCAATGGCAAAAACTGATCCTACGAGCCTCCAAAGTCAGTGACACAAGCTCGGAGCATATCCTCCAAAATCTAAATGGTCCGCTCAGACTGTCCGTCCGTCTGAGGATGAAATGTTGTGCTCAACTCAACCCACATGCCTAACTCTCGCTGAACTGCTCTCCAAAAGCATGAGGTAAACTGTGTACCTCGGTCCAAAATGATAGACACAGGCACACTATGAAGGCGAACAACCTCCCGGATATAGATCTCAGCTAACCTCTCTGAAGAATAGGAGACTGCCACAGGAATGAAATGCGCTGACTTGGTTAGCCTATCAACAATGACCCATACCACGTCACACTTCCTCCCAGTCTGCGGGAGTCCAACAACGAAATCCATAGTGATCCGCTCCCACTTCCACTCAGGAAGCTCAATCCTCTAGAACAATCCACCAGGCCTCTGATGCTCGTGCTTAACCTGCTGAAAATTCAAACACCGAGCCACATATGCAACGATATCCTTCTTTATTCTCCTTCACCAATAATGCTGCTGCAAATCCTGTAACATCTTCGCGGCGCCCGGATGAATAGAGTACCGGGAACTATAGGCCTCCTCTAAAATCAACTATCGAAGCCCATCCACATTAGGCTCACAAACTCGACCTTGCAATCTCAAAATTCCATCATCACCTAAGGTAACCTGCTCGGCACCTCTGTGCTGTACCGTGTCTCTAAGGACCCCCAAATGGGGATCATCATACTACCGATCTCGGATATGCTCCAATAACACCTGACTGGGCTCATAAATATCCAACCTCACAAACTGATTGGCCAAAGCCTGAACATCCAAAGAAAGTGGTCTCTCACCGACCGGAATATAAGCAAGACTTCCCATACTGGCTGACTTCCTACTCAAAGCATCAGCCACCATATTGGCCTTTCCCAGATGATATAAGATAGTGATATCATAGTCTTTCAACAACTCCAACCACCTCCTCTGCCTCAAATTCAACTCCTTTTGCTTGAACAAATACTGAAGACTCTTGTGATCCGTGAACACCTCACATGCCACACCATACAAATAATGCCTCCAAATCTGCAGTGCGTGAACAATGGCTGCCAACTCCAAATCATGAACCAGATAATTCTTCTCATGAATCTTCAACTGCTGTGAAGTATAGGCAATCAGATTGCCATCCTGCATCAACACTGCACCAAATCCAATACGATATGCATCACAATAAACTGTATAAGGCCTTGAACCTATGGGCAAAACCAACACCAATGTCGTAGTCAGAGCTGTCTTGAGATTCTGAAAGATCACCTCACACTTGTCCGACCATCTGAACTGGGCACCCTTTTGAGTCAAACTGGTCATCAGGGCTGCGATAGATGAGAACCCCTCCATGAACCGACAATAGTAGCCTACCAATCCCAAGAAACTCCGAATCTATGTAGTTGATGTTGGTCTAGGCCAGTTCTTTACTGCCTCAATCTTCTAAAGATCAACCTGAATACCCTTTGCTGATACAACATGACCTAGAAATGCAACTGAACTCAGCCAAAACTCATACTTCGAGAACTTAGCATATAACTGACTATCCCTTAAGGTCTGAAGAACCACTCTGAGATGTTGCTCGTGCTCCTACCGGCTGCAGAAATATATCAAAATATCATCAATGAAGACTATCACGAACGAATCCAAATTAGGCCTAAACACTCGGTTCATCAAATCCATAAAAGCGGCTAGGGCATTTGTCAACCCGAATGACATCACCAAGAACTCATAATGCCCGTACCGAGTGCGGAAAGCTATCTTAGAAACATTGGATGCCCTAATCCCCAACTGATGGTAGCCAGATCTCAAGTCATTCTTTGAAAATACTTTGGCACCCTGAAGCTGATCAAACAAATCATCAATCCTCGGCAATGGATACTTATTCTAGATTGTAACCTTGTTCAACTACCAGTAATCAATACACATTCTCATCGATCTGTCCTTCTTCTTAACAAACAACACCGACACACCCCAAGGAGAAACACTAGGTCTAATGAAACCCTTCTCAAGCAAGTCTTGCAACTGCTCCTTCAACTCTTTCAACTCAGGCGGGGCCATACGATATGGCGGGATAGAAATGGGCTGAGTGCCCGGAGCCAAATCAATGCAAAAATTAATATCCCTACCGGGCGGCATACCCGGCAGGTCTGAAGGGAATACCTCAGGAAACTCATGAACAACGGGCACAGAATCAATAGAAGAAACCTCAGCACTAGAATCACGAACATATGCCAAATAGGCCAAACACTCCTTCTCGACCATACGTCGAGCCTTCACATAAGAAATAACACTACGGGTAGAATGACGAGGAGTCCCTCTTCACTCTAAACGAGGTAAACCCGGTAAGGCTAAGGTCACAGTCTTGGCATGATAGTCCAAGATAGTGTGGTAAGGTGATAACCAGTCCATCCTTAATATGACATCGAAATCAACTATGTCCAGAAGAAGCGAATCTACACGAGTCTCAAGACCTCCAATCACAACTATACATGATCAATGAACACGATCCACCACAATAGAATCACTCACTGGCATAGACACATAAACAGGGGCACTCAAAGAACCACTAGGCATGAACAGATGAGGCACAAAATAAACCGAAGCTTCTCTGCTACATGCCAGAACAGTACCTGCACCTCCACCTCCAATACCTTCACCTCTACCTCTAGCATTTCTGCCTCCACCTCTAATACCTCTACCTCTACCTCTAATACATCTACCTCCACCTCCAGCTAACTGAGTGGGTTAGACGAGTGCCTCAATGAACCTCATCACTCTCTCTCATAGTGGGAAGTATGATAAGAGCATGACGAGCCAAGTCGATGAATCTGATCTCGTACTGAGTAATAGTCATAGAACCCTACTGGAGATTCTCAAACTGCCTCCGATAGGCCTCTCTCTGAGTGATGGGAGAAACTTCTCCAGAAATAGCTACGTGAACTGTTCTCAAGTTGAAACTGATAACCTAACTAGTATAGCCAATCAATAGTCCCTCCAACAGGTCTTGGCAGATCCAGACAAGCGAAGAGTAGCAAACTTGACCCCATCGGTCTCCACGATCCCCATGTTCCTGAGAACCTCATGACAGTTGTCTAGAAAATCTTGGGGATCCTCAGAAGATACACCTATGAAAGTAGTAGTGAAGAGCTTGGTGAAACTTATCCAATCTCCACAAAGCCTCCGAAGACGTAGCTGATCTATCACCGGTCTGTGCTGCTGCTCGACTGAGAAGCGGTACATGACTTCGCCATTCGCGAAAGGACAAGAGTAGGGGTTTCAATTTAGCACTAAGGGAACAAAATCGCACAACGAGCAAGAATGAATGTGAAGTTTTTCCTAACTCTGTAGCCTCTGGGGGATAAATACAGATGTCTCTGTACCGATGCCTTAGACTCTACTAAGCTTGTCTGTGAACTGTGAGACCCATGTAACCTAGAGCTCTGATACCAACTTACCACAACCCAGATTTTCCACCCTCGGGAGTCGTGATGTCACTTACTAATGAGAGATAGGCAAGCCAATCCTTAACTACTTACTTCATTATCCAATTACTTCTTTTTAACAAATATAATCTGATAACTTGAAAACAATGGAACTTTAAATAATTAAGCGGAAAATAACAATTAAATATCTAAAATCTGCATCCATTACAAATACTTAAGTCTTAACCACCCAAAACCTGGTGTCACAGTGTCACAGACTGTCTAAGATTACTACATACAAAGTCCAAAGAAATAAAAGTACATTGTTTCTGAACAAAGAAAACGAAACAGGAAATAGGGATAGAGGGAGACGCCAGGGCCTGCGGACACCTGCAGGTCTACCTTGGATCTCCGCGCAGACTGAAGGTAACCTCCACACTACGGTCCTAAAGCTGCTCCGGAATCTGCGCGTAGTGGAGAGTGTAGTATCAGCACAACCGACCCCATGTGCTGGTAAGTGTCCAGCCTAACCTCGTCGAAGTAGTGATGAGGCTAGGACCAAACTACCAAATAAACTTGTGCAATTTAACTATATACAGCAGAAAAGAAGTACAGAAAGGAACAGTCATATATAGTCAAGTATGGGAGGGGAAAAACATGTTGTGGGGAAACATCAAATAGTAATAGAAGAGCAACAAATAAATATGAGGATCACCACAGTTCAATTGAAAATAGGAAGGGGAAATCATGTTGCGGGGTAAAACAAGTATCAACAGGAAAACCAGCAGTTTAGTGTAGAGAAACCGTAACATAGTTATAAATAAAACTTAGGAAATAAACGACAAGTGCACGGCATCACCCTTCGTGCTTTTATTCTCTCTCACCAAAACAATACACGACATCACCCTTCGTGCTTTACGCTCTTCCTCACCCAAACAACAATCACAAGGCAAATAGGTAAGGGAATCTATAACATCGAGATAAAATTAAGAAACAACATAAAATCAATAAATAAACATAAAGGAAAACATAACTCAATTATCAGCAAGAATCAGGAAAATCAAGGACAAGTGCACGGCATCGCCCTTCGTGCTTTTACACTCGTCCTCACCATAAGAACCAATATAAATAGCATAGCATCACCCTTAGTGCTTTTACTCTCATCCTCACCATGAAATCAATATAATAGACACGAAATGGTACATCGTGCGGCACGGCATCACCCTTCGTGCTTTACACTCTTTCGCCACAAAACAAAACAATGCACGGCATCACCCTTCATGCTTTAACTCTCTTCCTCACCCAAACAACAATCACAAATAATAGGGCAAGGAAATAAAGGAAAATTGCAATAAGAATCTCGGCAAAGGAGCAACAAGTCAACAATTAAATCCCGGTGAGGGAACAACATCAATAACATCCACATCCCGGCAAGGGTGACAACATAATGATCTCTTCTCTTTCTCACTTTTACTTCACAATTCACTTCACAACTCGTGCCAATGCTTTAGAGGTTCAATTATCACTTATACCTTCACAACTCATCTCACAACTCGAGCCAATGCTCTAAAAGTTCAGTTGTCACTTATAATTTCACAATTCAGTATACAACTTGAGCCAACGCTCCTCAATGTTCATAGGTCACAATTCTTTCCACAAACTTTATACAACAATTAGAAATCTTCACCAAGGCATGAATAATACAATGAAATCATGAAAATCACAATATAAAACTCACGGTCATTCTTGACATCAAAGTATAGATACTCGTCACCATGCCTACACGTCGTACTCAACAAGAAGCAAAGAGCAATTAGGACACAACTCCTAATCCCTCAAGCTAAGGTTAGACCAAACACTTACCTCGATGCCACGAACACAATTCACGATTCAATTATAGCTTTACCCCTTGATTCCACCAACAATTCGCTCGTATAATTGATTTGGAAGAAAAGTTGTTCATAAAAAATCGCCCTAGTGTGTTATGTTTTGAATGATGTAAAAATGGGTTTAAAATTCGGCTAAGTATAAAAGTTACAGGTCGCAGGTATGAGAATTGTGAACAGGGGTTCGCAATTGCGAACCCCGACCTCTACTAAGCTGGGAAATGCGAAACAGGGTTCACATTTGCAAACCCTTAAGGAAAATAGGATCTTCGCATTTGCGAAGAGCTGGTCGCTTTTGCGACTCGAGAATTTTGACAATTTTATCGCATTTGTGACTCAAGGCTGGGACAGGGATTTTCGCATTTGTAAAAGAAACCTTGCATTTGCGAGACTGAGCAGGCGCGGCTTCCTTCGCATTTGCGATCAGCCACACACATTTACGACATCACATTTGCGAGCCAGGCTTCGTAAATGCGAAGCCTGCAGGCCTGCTATGCACAACTGAAATCTGCAACTTTTGTAAGTTCAAAATGCACCCCATGGCTTATCCAAAACTCACCCGAGCCCTCGGAGCTCCCAACCAAATATACACACAACCTCAAAAGCATCCCACAGACTTATTCGTGTATTCATATCACCAAAATAACATCAGAATCATCGAATTAAACCTCAATATCAATGAAATTTCTCAAAACTTCTTTAAACACCAAACTTTCCAATTAAGGTTCGAATCACGTCAAATGACATCCGTTTCTCACCAAATTTCACAGGATCGTCTTAAATCAAATATAAGACATGTACCGGGCACCGAAACCAATATACGGGCCTGATACCAACATGTTCTAACCAGATTTCATTTCAAATTCCTTTAAACAATTTCAGAAAACAATTTTATTTAAAAATTCATTTCTCGGGCTTGGGACTTCGGAATTCGATTCCGGGCACACGCCCAAGTTCCATATTTTCATACGGACCCTTTGGGACCATCAAATCACAGGTCCGGGTCCATTTATGTCACGACCCAAATCGATGGGCCGCGACGGGCACCTGAGTCCTACCTGTCAAACACCCCTAAGCATGCGTCTAAAATATGAACCTGAATAACATCTGCTGCATTACAAAATTAACATACATGAAAGAAGCCTTCCATCAAGGAATATGTACGTATACAGGCAGAATATAGTGGGCAAGTCGGCAAGGCTGCTACAGACAACTATACATTAAAAACTGAAAGCCGACAAGGCCACGTACAACTCAACTAGACATACTATCTATAGACCTCTAACAGAAAAATAACTGTACAAAGACGGGTCTAAGCCACGTCATACTCATATACATATATATGTACAAATGTATCGTACCAATATCAGAAGCAGCTTCGAATCAAATAGAGCACGCCAACTCTCGCTGATCAAGGATCGTAAGAAGGAGGACCGTCAGCTTGCCTACCTGCACTTGCGGGCATGAAACGCAGGCCCCGTGGAATAGGGCATCAGTACGAAAAATGTACTGAGTATGTAAGACATGGAAATTAGTACGTAAAAGACATAAATGAAACATGGAATACTGAAACACATCTTTAAATCTGAATAACTTTGTAAATTTTGAAACATTTATAATGTCATGAACGTGCGTGTAAATGTCATGCCATGCATAGGTATGGATGTACATAATATCATCAAGCCACTGAGGGCATCCCATCATATTATCTTGGCCACTGTGGGCAATATCATCAACGTATACCAGCTGATCAGGCGGTGGTGCGTATATAACGCTATAACCTTTCCCATATCCCATATACATATATATACATATACATATACATATATATATATATATATATATATATATATATATATATATATATATATGCGTATACAATGCCGTTTGAATACATACATATATACGCGTATATAACGACGTTTGAATCATATTTTAGCCACTGTGGGCAATATCATCATCATATACTAGCTGATCAGGTGGTGGTGCGTATATAATGCCATAACTTTTTTCCATATCCCATATATATATATATATATATATATATACATACATATATACGCGTATATAACGCTATCTGGTCACGGGTCAGTGCACATGTATAAATGAGTGAAATGCATGAAAAATACATAATATTCTCGATATTCCTTTGGAATAAATTTTTCCAACTGCGTATTATTCTAAGACCCATGAACAGAGAATAATAATAATTCTCATGGGGAATCAAAAATATAGACACCCCTACTATTTCTATGAATAGAGTAATTGATAGAAACTGTGTATTTGATCGTTTCTTCAGTATAATTTGGACCATGCCAAAAGAAAGAAGGGAGGGCCTTAACATACTTGTTCCTGCTACAGACAACTATACATTAAAAACTGAAAGCCGACAAGGCCACGTACAACTCAACTAGACATACTATCTATAGACCTCTAACAGAAAAATAACTGTACAAAGACGGGTCTAAGCCACGTCATACTCATATACATATATATGTACAAATGTATCGTACCAATATCAGAAGCAGCTTCGAATCAAATAGAGCACGCCAACTCTCGCTGATCAAGGATCGTAAGAAGGAGGACCGTCAGCTTGCCTACCTGCACTTGCGGGCATGAAACGCAGGCCCCGTGGAATAGGGCATCAGTACGAAAAATGTACTGAGTATGTAAGACATGGAAATTAGTACGTAAAAGACATAAATGAAACATGGAATACTGAAACACATCTTTAAATCTGAATAACTTTGTAAATTTTGAAACATTTATAATGTCATGAACGTGCATGTAAATGTCATGCCATGCATAGGTATGGATGTACATAATATCATCAAGCCACTGAGGGCATCCCATCATATTATCTTGGCCACTGTGGGCAATATCATCAACGTATACCAGCTGATCAGGCGGTGGTGCGTATATAACGCTATAACCTTTCCCATATCCCATATACATACATATACATATACATATACATATACATATATATATATATATATATATATATATGCGTATACAATGCCGTTTGAATACATACATATATACGCGTATATAACGACGTTTGAATCATATTTTAGCCACTGTGGGCAATATCATCATCATATACTAGCTGATCAGGTGGTGGTGCGTATATAATGCCATAACTTTTTTCCATATCCCATATATATATATATATATATATATATATACATACATATATACGCGTATATAACGCTATCTGGTCACGGGTCAGTGCACATGTATAAATGAGTGAAATGCATGAAAAATACATAATATTCTCGATATTCCTTTGGAATAAATTTTTCCAACTGCGTATTATTCTAAGACCCATGAACAGAGAATAATAATAATTCTCATGGGGAATCAAAAATATAGACACCCCTACTATTTCTATGAATAGAGTAATTGATAGAAACTGTGTATTTGATCGTTTCTTCAGTATAATTTGGACCATGCCAAAAGAAAGAAGGGAGGGCCTTAACATACTTGTTCCTGAAATTATTTAAACAGAATAAAGCTTCTGCTTTTGAATCCTTGAACGAAATTGTGGTTCGAAATTTTGTCTAAGGATTTTGGACGAAGTGACTTCTGTTTCTTATATCCATATAGTCCTTTTATATCTGAATGACCGACGATAACATCGGCATAATACTTTTATATCTTATCAAAACCTACAGACCTGCTAAAACATTCACCTTCAATGTCACCTTTCAGCTTCAAGCAATTAAAAAGGATCCCAAGCCAAGGGAGAGTGTTATATCTGCAAGAAACATAAACTCATATTTCCACGAACTTAGCTAATTCAGCAAATAAGAGTAGTCTGCCCATGATCTTCTAGTTCTCGGGTTTCATGATTAGTGAAAGCCACTATACTAGGTTTCAAGGAGAATCCAAAGTATTTTGATTACTACAACTTATGAAGTTATCAAGCATTTTAGTGCAGCTGAATCACAAAGGAATATAAACTAATGTGCTTTGGAGATGTAATTTCCAAATTAAGTAAAAAACGTAGATCACAAGTCTTAAGACTTACAAAATGTCTCTTTCTAGACCATTTAAACCTTATGTGACACATGTAAAGGTGGATCATGAGTCACCTTAAACTAAAAAGGGGGGGGGGGGCTGCCACGTTTTTGAAATGTGGGGTGTGACTTTGTTAATTTTTATCCACTTATTAGTTAACTGGCTAATGTTTCGTTACCCGGTAGTTAACCAATTACCCGCATAATTTAAAAGTTACCACAAATTACTTAAAGTTCTACTTTTTTTAAATACTTCATATATACTTTGTATATTATACTATCGTGGTTATATGGTACCTTGCATGGTACTAGTTCATAATTATCGGGTATTATCGCTCGACCCGTATTTTACTCCAAATTGACCACTTTCAACGAAAGTCGTTTTCTTTAATCCGTGTACCCTTTTATCCCTCATAACACTCATTTATCGCTTGTTAATACGTTAACATCAAGATGATCTCATCCCTGATTCTACGTCGGTTAACCAAAGATGAAACTTTTAACGTACGAAAATGCAAGACGTAACATCCTTCCCCCCTTAGAAACATTCGTCCTCGAATGTTCCACTCTCTGTGATCCATATAACTTTGGCAAGGTCGCCTTTTGTAACAACACTACTGCCATCTCTCCCCGTAGAAGCTTAATAATTCAACGACACACAGGACAACGACAATAATTAATAGAAGAATTTATACATGCACCTTGAGGTTATGATGTCTCAGTCAGACCCTTCTCTGGAAGAGGAAATAGGTAGGGATATCTACACTTCATGTCTTCCTTGGCCTCCCAAGTCATTTCTTCTGCATCGTTGTTCCTCCAAAGCACTTTCACGGAGGCTACCTCCTTATTCCATAGCTTGCGGATTTGTCGGTTTAAAATGACAACCGAAATTTCCTCGTATAACAAGTCCTCTGTAATCTGTACATCATTCATGGGCACCACTCGAGTAGGATCGCCAATGCACTTTCGTAACATAGATACATGAAAAACTGGATGGACAGACTCCAATTCCGAGGGCATTTCTAACTCATAAGCTACTCGGTCCACTCTCTGAATGATCCTATAAGGCCCAATATACCATGGGCTAAGTTTACCGTTCTTGCCAAATCTCATCACAACCTTCATAGGCGACACCTTCAAGAATACCCAGTCATCAACCCCGAACTATAAATCTCGACGTCGCACATCTGAATATGACTTCTGACAACTTTGAGCTATCAATAGTTGATCCCGGATAAGCTTTACTTTTTCTATGGCTTGCTGAACCAGGTCTGGCCCGTGTAATATAGATTCTCTAACGTCGAACCACCCTATATGTGACCTACACTTTCGTCCATAAAGAGCTTCATATCGAGCCATCTGAATGCTGGAATGGTAGCTATCATTATATGCAAACTCAATAAGCGGTAGATGATCATACCAGCTACCTTTGAAGTCTATTACACAAGCTCGCAACATATCCTCCAGTGTTTGAATAGTACGCTCAGCATGTTCATCTGTCTGGGGATGAAATGTTGTACTAAGACTTACTTGAGTACCCAATCCCTGTTGGAAGGACCTCCAGAAGTTAGCTGCAAATTGAGCTCCTCTATCTGAGATAATAGATACTGGGACACCATGCAGTCGTACTATCTCCTTAATATAAAGCCTCGCATAATTTTCTGAGTAATACATAGTTCTAACGGGCAGAAAATGGGCTGACTTTGTGAGCCTATCAACAATCACCCATATCGAATCAAACTTACGTTGGGTACGAGGTAAGCCTATGATGAAGTCCATATTGATTATTTCCCATTTCCAAGTCGGAATCTCCATAGCCAGCAATAATCCACTGGGTTTTTGATGCTCAATCTTAACCTGCTGATAGTTGGGGCATTGAGCAACAAATTCTGCTATATCCTTTTTCATTCCGTCCCACCAATATGTTTCCCTAATGTCATGATACATCTTTGTCGCTCATGGATGGATAGAATAACGGGAATAGTGAGTTTCTCCCATAACCTGCTGACACAACCCTGCAACATTAGGCACACATAATCGCCCTTGATATCTGAGAACCCCATCTTCGGTAATTTCAAACATTGTCTTCTCCTTCTGAAAAGTGGTATCTCTATAATGAATTAGCATAGGATCCTCGTACTAGTGTTCCTTTACTTCAGTTACTAAAGATGATGTTGCCGTATCCTGAAGAGTAATTCCAATGTCACCTGAGTCCAGCAACCGAACTCCAAGACTATCTAGCTGATGAACCTCATGGGCTATTCCCCTATTTTCTGGTTGCAAATACGACATGCTACCAATAGATCTATGGTTGAGAGCATCGGCAACTACGTTTGCCTTCCCTAGATGGTATAATATATTAACGTCATAGTCTTTAAGTAGCTCCAACCATCTCCTTTGACGAAGATTCAATTCCTTTTGCTTGACGATGTACTGGAGGCTCTTATGATCCGTATAGCTATCAACATGAATGCCATACAAGTAGTGCCTCCACATCTTTAGTGCATGGATCACCGCAACTAACTCTAAATTGTGGGTCAGGTAGTTGTTCTCATGCTTTCTTAGTTGTCTAGAAGCATAAGCCACAACCTTACCATGTTGCATCAGCACATAACCCAATCCAATGCCTGAAGCGTCGCAATAGATAACATAACCATCAGTCCCTTCTGGGAGCATTATAACCGGTGCTGAAGTTAATCTGTCCTTTAATGCCTGGAAACTTCGTTCACAAGCATTAGTCCATTGAAACTTTGCTCCCTTCTGAGTCAACTTTGTTAAAGGTGCTGAAAGCGAAGAAAATCCTTCCACAAATCTCCTGTAATAACCTGCCAAACCAAGAAAGCTACGAAACTCCGTCGGTGTTGTGGGCCTACGCCAAGTCTTTACTGCCTTAATCTTTTGTGTATCCACCCGGATGCCTTCACCCGAAATGATATGCCCAAGGAAGGTTACATGGTTCAACCGGAATTCACAATTAGAGAATTTTGCATACAACTTCCTTTCTTGTAGAACTCTGAGCACCATACGCAGATGACCAGCATGCTTATCCTTCTTCAATAATTACAATTACAAACAGATCTAAGAAATCCCTGAACGCACGGTTCATTAAATCCATGAATACTGCTGGGGCATTGGTCAGACCGAACGACATAACCCAAAACTCAAAGTGCCCATATCTAGTCCTGAATGCTGTCTTCGGAATATCTTCATCCTTAACCCTTACTTGATTGTACCCAGATCTCAAGTCTATCTTTGAAAAGCACTTGGCACCTTGCAACTGATCAAATAAGTCGTCAATCCTCGGGAGCGGGTACTTATTCTTGATCGTCACCTTATTCAGTTGCCTATAATCAATACACATTCTTAAGGAACCATCTTTCTTCATTACAAAAAACACAGGTGCTCCTCACGGTGACGTACTAGGTCAGATAAAACCATTTTCAAGCAAGTCATTTAGTTGTTGTTTCAACTCTTTCAGCTCTGCGGGGGCCATTCTATAGGGAGGAATAGATATTGGGTGAGTATCTGGTAGTAGATCAATAGAAAACTCAATTTCTCGCTCTGGCGAGAGACCCGGAAGTTCATCAGGGAAGATATTTGGAAACTCATTTACTACAGGGACGGACTAAATGGTTGGTGACTCTACTTCCACATGCTGAACCCGAACTAAGTGATAAATACAGCCCTCTCTGATCATCTTCCTTGCCTTGAGATAGGAAATAAATCTACCTCTCGGCGATGCCGTGTTACCTTTCCACTCCAAAACAGGCTCCCTCGGAAATTGAAATCGGACTATCTTTGATCTGCAATCAACATTGGCATGACAAGAAGCCAACCAATCCATACCTATTATAACATCAAATTCTACCATATCTAACTCGATTAAGTCTACTACGGTAGGTCGACCATGAACTATTATTATACAACCCCTGTATACTTCTTAGAAATCACCGAGTCCCCAACAGGTGTAGACACCTCAAAAGGTTTAACCAATTCAGGTTTTATTTCAAACTTACTAGCAATCAATGGAGTAACGTATGATAAGGTGAAACCTGGATCAATCAGTGCATATAAATCGTAGGAGGAGACTGAAAATATACCTGTAACAACATCAGGCAATGACTTTTGGTCCAGTCGTCTTGCCAACGCATAAATGCGGTTCTGAGGGCTGCTCTAGCTAGATGCTCCGGATCTGCCTCTACCACGACTCATTGGTGCATGGGGATCTTGCACAAGGGGGCGCACTGATGATGACGATCCAGCCACAGATCCCACTGGTTGAGCTATGCTTGCATCACCTCTCATCGGACAATCACTCATAACGTGGCCCAGATAACCACAAGTATAACAAACACCCAATACCATACGGCACTGCCCGATATGCTGCTTACCATATTGAGTACATCGTGGCAAGGGTGGCCTCATCTGATTTGACTCACCCCTATACTGAGAACCTGAGGCCCTAAAATTCTGACCAGGCCCTCAATATGTAGAACAATCAAATCTCTTTCCGCCAAACTAATGGGGCGCGCTAGCCGAGGGCTGGGATAGATATCTTGAATACTGCTGCCTCTGACCACCTTGAAACTCACCAGAAGGATCCGAAGACATCGCTCTCTTATTCTGGGCCCTATCATGCTCACGATCCGCCCTCTGTTTCTGTTTACGCTCCTCTACACCCTGAGCGTATGCCTGAATACGAGAAATATCCATGTCTGAATGAAGTGAAACCGACATACAATCGTTAAGCAAGTGAGGCTCTAATCCCAACAAGAACCGGTGAACCCAATGCTCCATATTAGATACAATAGTGGGAGCATATCTAGCCAACAAATCAAATCGAAGACAATACTCACGAACACTCATGTTTCCCTGCCGAAGGGTCAAGAACCTATCAACTCTGGCTCACCTAAGCTCTGGTGGTAGATAATGATGAAGAAATGCTTCTGTAAACTCCTACCATACTGCTGGAGGGGCATTCTCACCTCTGGACAATTCCCAAGACTCGTACCAATTAACTGCAACATCTCGGAGTCTATAGGAAGCTAGCTCAACTGACTCAGTCTCAGTGGCCTCCATTACCCATAACGTCCTCTGCACTCTATCAATAAATACCTGAGGGTTCTCATTCGGGTTTGCTCCAGTGAATACCAGAGGGTCTAAATTAATAAAGTCATGAACCCTCGAGCTCACGAACCTATCTACATGACCAATACCTACTTCCTGATGTCGAGCCTGTGCGGCTACTAATTGGGTCAATAACTTAACAACATCTCTCATCTCCTGACTTGGTGTATCCTTCTGGGGTGCTGAACGTCTAGGGGCGGGCGCTGGAGTTGGTGCCCTTTAAAGTTCTTCTGGAAAAGGCGGGGTATGTGAAGTTTGAGATGGAACCTCACCATGAGATTCTCCCTGAGCTGGTGCTCGACTAGTAGACACACCCTTTGTCATGGACTTTCCCTTCTGGGCGGCCGTACTCTTTGGAGGCATTGCTGAAAATATAACGTATCATTAGAAACATGAATTCTTGTATTGCACGATCTGAGATAAAAAGAGAGGATAACATCTTATATGTCTTGTAGCCTACTGTTTATAAGTGTGGTGCACGACACACCCGTAAACATGACTCTACTAGACACAGTCTGTAGACAACCCTAGGACAGAACTACTCTTATACCACTTTTGTCATGACCCAAACCGATGGGCCGCGATGGGTGCCTGAGTCCTACCTGTCAAACACCCCTAAGCATGCGTCTAAAATATGAACCTGTATAACATCTGCTGCATTACAAAATTAACATATGTGAAAGAAGCCTGCCATCAAGGCATATGTATGTATATATGCATAATACAGTGGGCGAGCCGGCAAGGCTGCTATAGACAATTATATATCAAAAACTGAAAGCCGACAAGGCCACGTACAACTCAACTTGACATACTATCTACAGACCTCTAACAGAAAAATAATTGTACAAAGACGGGACTGAGCCACATCATACTCATATACATATATATGTACCAACGTATCGTACCAATATCAAAAGCAGCTCCGGATCAAATGGAGCATGCCAACTCTCACTGATCAGGGATCCTAATAAGGAGGACCGTCAGCTTGCCGACATGCACTTGCGGGCATGAAATGCAGGCGCCATGGAATAGGGCGTCAGTACGAAAAATGTACCGAGTATATAAGGCATGGAAATTAGTACATAAAAGACATAAATGAAACATGGAATACTGAAACACATCATTAAATCTGAATAAATTTGTAAATTTTGAAACATTTATAATGTCATGCACATGCGTGTAAATGTCATGCCATTCATAGGTATGGATGTACATAATATCATCAAGCCACCACTAAGGGCATCCCATCGTATCATCTCGGCCACTGTGGGCAATATCATCAACATATACCAGCTGATCAGGTGGTGGTGCATATATAACGCCATAACCTTTCCCATATCCCATATACATATATATACATACATATGTACGCGTATATAAAGCCGTTTGAATACATACATATATACATGTATATAATGTCATTTGAATCATATTTTAGGTACTGCGGGCAATATCATCATCATATACCAGCTGATCAGGTGGTGGTGCGTATATAACGACCTTTTCCCATATCCCATATACATATACATACATACACACACACACACACACACACACACATATATATATATATATATATATATATATATATATATATATGCGTATATAACGCCATCTGGTCATGGGTCAGTGCACATGTATAAATGAATGAAATGCATGAAAAATACATAATAATCTTGATATTCCTTCCGGATAAACATTTTCAACTGCGTATTATTCTAAGACCCATGAACAGAGAATAATAATAATTCTCATGGGGAATAAAAAATATAGACACCTCTACTATTTCTATGAATAGAGTAATTTATAGAAACTGTGTATTTGTTCGTTTCTTCAGTATAATTTGGACCATGCCAAAAGAAAGAAGGGGGAGCCTTAACATACTTGTTCCTGAAATTATTTAAACAGAATAAAGCTTCTGCTTTTGAATCCTTGAACGAAATTGTGGTTCGAAATTTTGTCTAAGGATTTTGGACGAAGTGACTTCTGTTTCTCATATCCATATAGTCCTTTTATATCTGAATGACCGACGATAACATCGGCATAATACTTTTATATCTTATCAAAACCTACAGACCTGCTAAAACATTCACCTTCAACGTCACCTTTCAGCTTCAAGCAATTAAAAAGGATCCCAAGCCAAGAGAGAGTGTTATATCTGCAAGAAACATAAACTCATATTTCCACAAACTTAGCTAATTCAGCAAATAAGAGTAGTCTGCCCATGATCTTCTAGTTCTCGGGTTGCCTGATTAGTGAAAGCCACTATACTAGCATTCAAGGAGAATCCAAAGTATTTTGATTACTATAACTTATGAAGTTATCAAGCATTTTAGTGCAGCTGAATCATAAAGGAATATAAACTAATGTGCTTTGGAGATGCAATTTCCAAATTATGTGAGAAACGTAGCTCACAAGTCTTAAGACTTACAAAATGTCTCTTTCTAGCCCCTTTAAACCTTATGTGACACATGTAAAGGTGGATCATGAGTCACATTAAACCAAAAAGGGGGGGGGGGCTGCCACGTTTTTGAAATGTGGGGTGTGATTTTGTTAATTTTTATCCACTTATTAGTTAACTGGGTAATGTTTTGTTATCCGGTAGTTAACCAACCGTATAATTTAAAAATTATCACAAATTACTTAAAGTTCTACTTTTTTTTTAAATACTTCATATATACTTTATATATTATACTATCGTGGTCATATGGTACCTTGAATGGTACTTGTTCATAAATATCGGGTATTATCGCTCGACCCGTATTTCATTCCAAATTGACCACTTTCAATGAAAGTCGTTTTCTTTAATCCGTGTACACATTTATCCCTCATAACACTTATTTATCGCTTGTTAATACGTTAATGTCAAGATGATCTCATCCCTGATTCTACGTCGGTTAACCGAAGACGAAACGTTTAACGTACGAAAATGCAAGATGTAACATCTTTACCCCTTAGAAACATTCATCCTCGAATGTTCCACTCTCCGTGATCCATATAACTTTGGCAAGGTCGCCTTTTGTAACAACACTACTACCAACTCTCCCCGTAGAAGCTTAATAATTCAATGACACACAGGATAACGACAATAATCAATGGAAGAATTTATACATGCACCTTGAAGTTATGACATCTCAGTCAGACCCTTCTCTGGAAGAGGAAATAGGTAGGGATATCTAGACTTCATGTCTTACTCAGCCTCCCAAGTCATTTCTTCTACATTGTTGTTCCTCCAAAGCACTTTCACGGAGGCTACCTCCTTATTCCGCAGCTTGCGGATTTGTCGGTTTAAAATGACAACCGGAATTTCCTCGTATGACAAGTCCTCTGTAATCTGTACATCATTTGTGGTCACCATTCGGGTAGGATCGCCAATGCACTTTCGTAACATAGATACGTGAAAAACTGGATGGACAGACTCCAATTCCGAGGGCAATTCTAACTCATAAGCTACTCGGCCCACTCTCCGAATGATCCTATAAGGCCCAATATACCGTGGGCTAAATTTACCCTTCTTGCCAAATCTCATCACACCCTTCATAGGTGACACCTTCAAGAATACCCAGTCATCAACCCCGAACTCTAAATCTCGACGTCGCACGTCTGAATATGACTTATGACGACTCTGAGCTATCAATAGTCGATCCCGGATAAGTTTTACTTTTTCTATGGCTTGCTGAACCAGGTCTAGCCCGTGTAATCCAGATTCTCCAACGTCGAACCACCCTATAGGCAACCTACACTTTCGTCCGTAAAGAGCTTCGTATGGAGCCATCTAAATACTGGAATGGTAGCTATTATTATATGCAAACTCAATAAGCAGCAGATGATCATCCCAGCTACCTTTGAAGTCTATTACACAAGATCGCAACATATCCTCCAGTGTTTGAATAGTACGCTCAGCCTGTCCGTCTGTCTTGTGATGAAATATTGTACTAATACTTACTTGAGTCCGCAATCCTTGTTGGAAGGACCTCCAAAAGTTAGTTGTAAATTGAGTTCCTCTATCTGAGATAATAGATACAGGGACACCATGTAGTCATACTATCTCTTTAATATAAAGCCTCACATAATCTTCTGAGGAATACGTAGTTCTAATGGGCAGAAAATGGGCTGACTTTGTGATCCTATCAACAATCACCTATATTGAATCGAACTTACACTGGGTACGAGGTAAGACTATGATGAAGTCCATATTGATTATTTCCCATTTCCAAGCCTGCAATAATCTACTGGTTTTTTGATGCTCAATCTTAACCTGCTGACAGTTAGGGCGTTGAGCAACAAATTCTGCTATATTATTTTTCATTTCGTCCCACCAATATGTTTCCCTAATGTCATGATACATATTTGTCGCTCCTGGATGGATAAAATAACGGGAATAGTGAGTTTCTCCCATAACCTGCCCACGCAACCCTGCAACATTAGGCACACATAATCGCCCTTGATATCTGAGAACCCCATCTTCGGTAATTTCAAACGGTGTCTTCTCCGTATGAAGAGTGGTATCTCTATAATGAATTGGCACAGGATCCTCGTACTAGCGTTCCTTTACTTCAGTTACTAAAGATGATGTTGCCTTATTCTGAAGAGTAATTCCAATGTCACCTGAGTCCAGTAACCGAACTCCAAGACTAGCTAGCTGATGAACCTCATGGACTATTCCCCTCTTTTTTGGCTGCAAATACGACATGCTACCCATAGATCTACGGTTGAGAGCATCGGCAACTACATTTGCCTTCCCCGAATGGTATAAATTATTAACGTCATAGTCTTTAAGTAGCTCCAACCATCTCCTTTGACGAAGATTCAATTCTTTTTGCTTGAATATGTACTGGAGGCTCTTATGATACATATAGATATCAATATGAATGCCATACAAGTAGTTCCTCCACATCTTTAGTGCATGGATCACCGCAACTAACTCTAAATCATGGGTCGAGTAGTTCTTCTGGTGCTTTCTTAGTTGTCTAGAAGCATAAGCCACAACCTTACTATACTATATCAGCACACAACCCAATCCAACGCCTGAAGCATCACAATAGATAGCATAACCATCGGTCCCTTCTAGGAGCGTTAGAACCGGTATTGAAGTTAATCTGTCCTTTAATGCTTGGAAACTCCTTTCACAAGCATTAGTCCATTAAAACTTTGCTCCCTTCTGAGTCAACTTTGTTAAAGGTGCTGAAAGCGAAGAAAATCCTTCCACAAATCTCCTGTAATAACCTGTCAAACCAAAAAAGCTACAAACCTCCGTCGGTGTTGTGGGCCTAGGCCAAGTCTTTACTCCCTCAATCGTTTGTGTATCCACCCGGATGCCTTCACCCGAAATGATATGCCCAAGGAAAGTTACAGAGTTCAACCATATTTTGCACTTAGAAAATTTTGCATACAACTTGCTTTCGTGTAGAACTCTGAGCACCGTACGTAGATGACCAGCATGCTCATCCTTTGAATGAGAATATACCAATATATCGTCAATAAATACAATTACAAACAGATCTAAGAAAGGCCTGAACGTACGGTTCATCAAATTCATGAATACTACTGGGGCATTGGTCAGACCGAACGACATAACCCGAAACTCAAAGTGCCCATATCTAGTCCTAAATGCTGTCTTCGGAATATCTTCATCCTTAACCCTTACCTGATGGTACCCGGACCTCAAGTCTATCTTTGAAAAGAACTTGGCACCTTGCAACTAATCAAATAAGTCGTCAATCCTTGGGAGCGGGTACTTATTCTTGAGTGTCACTTTATTCAGTTGCCTATAATCAATACACATTCTTAAGGAACCATCTTTTTTCCTTACAAACAACACAGGTGCTCCCCACAGTGACGTACTAGGTCTGATAAAACCTTTTTCAAGAAAGTCCTTTAGTTGTTATTTCAACTCTTTCCGCTCTGCGGGGTCCATTCTATAGGGAGGAACAGATATTGGGTGAGTATCTGGTAGTAGGTCAATAGAAAACTCAATTTCTTGCTCTGGCGAGAGACCCGGAAGTTCATCAGGGAAGATATTTGGAAACTCATTTACTACAGGGACAGACTAAATGGTTGGTGACTCTACTTCCACATCCTTAACCCGAACTAAGTGATAAATACAGCCCTTTCTGATCATCTTCCTTGCCTTGAGATAGGAAATAAATCTACCTCTCGACGATGTCGTGTTACCTTTCCACTCCAAAACAGGCTACCCCGAAAATTGAAATTGGACTATCTTTGATCTACAATCAACTTTGGCATGACAAGAAGCCAACCAATCCATACCCATTATAACATCAAATTCTACCATATCTAACTCGATTAAGTCTGCTACGGTAGGTCAACCATGAACTATTATTATACAACCCCTATATACCTGCTTAGCTATCACCGAGTCCCCAACAGGTGTAGACACCTTAAAAGGTTTAACCAATTTAGGTTTTATTTCAAACTTACTAGCAATCAACGGAGTAACATATGATAAGGTGGAACCTGGATCAATCAGTGCATATACATCATAGGAGGAGACTGATAATATACCTGTAACAACATCAGGCGATGACTCTTGGTCCTGTCATCCTGCCAACGCATAAATGCGGTTCTGAGGGATGCTCTAGTTAGACGCTCCGCCTCTGCCTCTACCACGACTCATTGGTGCTTAGAGACCTTGCCCGAGGGGGTACTGATGATGACAATCCAATCATAGATCCCGCTGGCTGAGCTATGCTTGCATTACCCCTCATCGGACAATCCCTCATAACGTGGCCTAGATAACCACAAGTATAACATACACCTAATCCCATACGGCACTGCCTGGTATGCTTCTTACCACATTGAGTACATCGTGGCAAGGGTGGCCTCATCTAATTTGACTCACCCCTATACTAAGAACCCGAGGCCCTAAAATTCTAACCAGGCCCTGAATATGTAGAACGATCAAATCTCTTTCCGCCAAACTGAGGGGGCGCGCTAGCCGAGGGTTGGGATGGATATCTCAAATACTGCTACCTCTGACCACCTTGAAACTCACCAAAAGGATCCGAAGACCTCGCTCTCTTATTCTGGGCCCTATCATGCTCACGATCGGCCCTCTATTTCTGTTTACGTTCCTCTACACCCTGAGCGTATGCCTGAATACAAGAAATATCCATGTCTGGATAAAGTGAAACCGACATACAATCGTTAAGCAAGTGAGGCTCTAATCCCATCACGAACCGGTGAACCCGATCCTCCATCTTAGATACAATAGTGGGAGCATACCTAGCCAATGAATCAAACTGAAGACAGTACTCCCAAACACTCATGTTTCCCTGCCGAAGGGTCAAGAATCTATCAACTCTGGCTTGCCTAAGCTCTGGTGGTAGATAATGATGAAGAAACACTTCTGTAAACTCCTGCCATACCACTGGAGGGGCATTCTCACCTCTGGACAATTCCCAAGACTCGTACCAATTAACTGCAATATCTCGGAGTCTATAGGAAGCTAGCTCAATTGACTTAGTCTCAGTGGCCTTCATTACCCGTAACATCCTCTGCACTCTATAAATAAAGACCTGAGGATCCTCATTTGGGTCTGCTCCAGTGAATACCAAATGGTCTAAATTAATAAAGTCACAAACCCTCGCACTTACGGACCTATCTGCATGACCAATACCTGCTTTCTGATGCCGAGCCTATGCGGCTACTAATCGGGTCAATAACTGAACAACATCTCTCATCTCCTGACCCGGCGTATCCTTCTGAGGTGCTGAATGTATAGGGGCGGGTGCTGGAGCTGGTGCCCTTTGGAGCTCTTCTGGAAAAGGCGGGGTATGTGATGTCTGAGATGGAACCTCACTATGAGATTCTCCCCGATCCGTGGTAACTCATGACGCTCGGCTAGTAGTCTCACCAGCCACGGACTTTCCCTTCTAGGCAGTCGTACTCTTTGGAGGCATTGCTGAAAATATAACGTATCGTTAGGAACATGAATTCTTGTATTGCAAGATCTGAGATAAAAAGAGAGGATAACATCTTATATGTCATGTCGCCTCCTATTTATAAGTGTGGTGCACGCCACACCCATAAACAAGACTCTACTAGACACGGTTTGTAGACAACCCTAGGACAGAACTGCTCTGATACAACTTTTGTCACAACCCAAATCGATGGGCCGCGATGGGCGCATGAGTCCTACCTGTTAAACATCCCTAAGCATGTGTCTAAAATATGAACCTGAATAACATCTGTAGCATTACAAAATTAACATACGTGAAAGAAGCCCGTCATCAAGGCATATGTACGTATACAGGCAAAATACAGTGGGCGAGCCGACAAGACTGCTATAGAAAACTATATATCAAAAACTGAAAGCCGACAAGGCCACGTACAACTCAACTAGACATACTGTCTACAGACCTCTAACAGACACATAACTGTACAAAGACGGGACTAAGCCACGTCATACTCATATACATATATATGTACAAACATATCATACCAATATCAAAAGTAGCTACGGATCAAATGGAGCACGCCAACTCTCGCTGATCAGGGATCCTAAGATGGAGGACCATCAGCTTGCCTACCTGCACCTGCGGGCATGAAACGCAGGCCCCGTAGAATAGGGTGTCAGTATGAAAAATCTACTGAGTATGTAAGGCATGAAAATTAGTATGTAATAGACATAAATGAAACATGGAATACTGAAACACATCTTTAAATCTGAATAACTTTGTAAATTTTGAAACGTTAATAATGTCATGCACGTACATGTAAACGTCATGCCATGCATAGGTATGGATGTACATAATATCATCAAGCCACTGAGGGTATCCCATCATATCATCTCGGCCAATGTGGGCAATATCATCAACATATACAACCTGATCAGGTGGTGGTGCGTATATAATGTCATAACCTTTTCCCATATCCCATATACATATATATACATATATATATATATATATATATGCATATATAACGCCGTTTGAATACATCTATATATATGCATATATAACACAGTTTGAATCATATTTTAGCCACTGTGGGCAATATCATCATCATATACCAGCTGATCAGGTGGTGGTGCATATATAACGCCATAACCTTTTCCCATATCCCATATACATATACATACATTTATACGCGTATATAACACCATCTAGTCATGGGTCAGTGCACATGTATAAATGAGTGAAATGCATGAAAAATACATAATAATCTCGATATTCCTTCGGGATAAACTTTTCCAACTGCTTATTATTCTGAGACCCATGAACAGAGAATAATAATAATTCTCATGAGGAATCAAAAATATAGACACCCCTACTATTTCTATGAATAGAGTAATTTATAGAAACTGTGTATTTGTTCGTTTCTTCAGTATAATTTGGACCATGACAAAAGAAGAAGGGGGGCCTTAACATACCTGTTCCTCAAATTATTTAAATAGAATGAAGCTTCTGCTTTTGAATCCTTGAACGAAATTATGGTTCGAAATTTTGGCTAAGGATTTTGGACGAAATGACTTCTGTTTCTCATATCCATATAGTCCTTTTCTATCTGAATAACCGACGATAACATTTGCATAATACTTTTGTATCTTATCAAAACCTACAGACCTGCTAAAACATTCACCTTCAACGTTACCTTTCAGCTTCAAGCAATTCAAAAGGATCCCAAGCTAAGAGAGAGTGTTATATCTGCTAGAAACGTCAGCTCATATTTCCATGAACTTAGCTAATTCAGCAAATAAGAGTAGTCTGCCCATGATGTTCTAATTATCGGGGTGCCTGATTAGTGAAAGCCACTGTACTAGCTTTCAAGAAGAATCCAAAGTATTTTGATTACTAAAACTTATGAAGTTATCAAGCATTTTAGTGCAGCTGAATCATAAAGGAATATAAACTAATGTGCTTTGGAGATGTAATTTCCAAATTAAGTGAGAAACGTAGCTCACAAGTCTTAAGACTTACAAAATGTCTCTTTCTAGCCCCTTTAAACCTTATGTGACACATGTAAAGGTGGAACCTTAATCAATCTTAAACTTAAAAGGGGGCTGCCACGTTTTTGAAATGTGGGGTGTGATTTTGTTAATTTTTATCCCCTTATTAGTTAACTGGGTAATGTTTCGTTACCCGGTAGTTAATCAATTACCTGCATAATTTAAAAATTACCACAAATTACTTAAAGTTCTACTTTTTTTTAAATACTTTATATATTATACTATCGTGGTCATATGGTACCTTGCATGGTACTAGTTCATAATTATCGGGTATTATCGCTCGACCCGTATTTTATTCCAAATTGACCACTTTCAACGAAAGTCATTTTCTTTAATCCGTGTACCCCTTTATCCCTCATAACACTTATTTATCGCTTGTTAATACTTTAACATCAAGATGATCGCATTCCTGATTCAACGTCGATTAACCGAAGACGAAATTTTTAACGTACGAAAATGCAAGATGTAATAGTTTACCCAAAACGTTGACCAAAGTCAAATTAGTTTATTTTATAGTCAAAATATATCATTTTTCACAGATTTTCATATTTAGGCTTTCCTGCTACGCGCCCGAACTACGCACGCAAATTGAGGTGATGCTAAAAGAGGTTTTCAAGGCCTCGGAACGTAGAATTTCATTTTAAAACAAGTTACCCTCAACTATCGTTGATCCACCAAATGACCCTTTTACTCTTGAAGAAATGCAACACGTAGCACGTAGAATGCATCAAGATGGTCTATTATTTTGGGTACACCTGTCCTAGACGGACCCAACCCCTGTGTTGAGTCCCCTAAGTCAAATGCAGATGATGCAAACAAACGTTCCTACTAGGGATCCAGCATGAGGATGTGTTTTCTAGGTTTAAATCCTGGGGTTGTGTTCTAGACTTGGGTTACCCAAGCGGACAACTGGGGCCGAAGAGGGGGCAACGTATCGGGAGCACAAAAGTTTACCTGGCCTCATTACTGGCCCAACCTCGTTCTATTTGGTATAATTCCTTTAGAAAAAGTGGGCCACGCGAACGTGTGCACCATTTTCAGAAGACTCAGAAGGGTGGCGAAAGAAGACAGTTATATACAATTCAAACAATATTAAAGCGACAAACAAATAGCAATTACAATAGAGGTTCACAAAATACAGTAATATGAACAATAAATAAAGCCAAGTAAAAATCATAAAACAAGCTCGAATTCTTGAACCATGAACCATAGATTCTAGGTTCTTGCCTGTGACAACCCGGCCAGTTGTCTCATGAATTACCGGTCAATTTTCCCCATTTATGCTTCTTTATGCTTTGTTTATCTATGTTATGTGGTATCGGGTCGGTCGGATCGAGTTCAGAAAAGGATTTGGTAAGGTTTGAGACACTTAGTCTCTTTAGAGTGAGTTTTAGTTTGAAACGTCAACCGGATATTGACTTTCGTGTTAGAGGGATCAGATATGAGTTTCGATGATTTGGTTAGCTTTGGGAGGTGATTTGGGACTTTGGAGCATGATCGGAATGAGTTTTGGAGGTTCGGAGTAGATTTAGGCTTGAATTGGCGAAATCAAATTTTTGGCGATTTTCGATTGGTAGGTGAGATTTTGATATAGGGGCCGGACTGGAATTCCGAGAGTTGTAGTAGTTTCGTTGTGTCATTTGGGACATGTGTGCAAAATTTCAGGTAATTCAGACGTGGTTTGGTCGGGGTTTTGATCAAAAGCGGAATTTAGAAGTTTTTGGAAACTTAGGCTTGAATCTGATGTGTTTTGTTCAATTTGATGTTGTTTGAGGCAGTTTGAAGATTGGTACAAGTTTGAACAAGGTTTTGGGATATGTTGGTGCCTTTGGTTGAGGTCTCGGGGGCCTCAGGTGAGTTTAGGATGGTCAATCGGACCATTTCATGCCTTGGAGAGTTGCAGATTTTGGAGTTCAGCTGTTGCGGAGGTTTTACTCTTCGCGATTGCGTAGAGC
This sequence comes from Nicotiana sylvestris, assembly GCF_000393655.2. Taxonomy (NCBI): domain Eukaryota; kingdom Viridiplantae; phylum Streptophyta; class Magnoliopsida; order Solanales; family Solanaceae; genus Nicotiana; species Nicotiana sylvestris. Next base: position 102,234,486 of record NC_091058.1, on the reverse strand, counting down.
TGTTATGGGGACAGTCCAGTTTGCTTAGTACATTCTCAAAGCTGGGGATGCGATCGCTTAAGGTGAAGGCATTATTGATCGCGAACGCATGGAGTGGGACGTTTTCGCGTAGAGTTAAGTAGACCAGGGGTCTTGGCTTGAGATTGTTCATTGCGAACGCGGTAGCCAGTCCACGATCATGTAGTGTTAGATGCTTGAGCATCGCGTTTTCATAGGATGTTACGCATTTGAATAGGGTTAATTTGGGGAACTGAGTATGTGCTTCGCGATTGCGAAGCATGTCCCGCGATCGCGATGAAGGAATTTAGGCCTAGGCAGAAGGTTTAAAAGGTCGTCTTGTCCATGAATGTGGGGTTTATTTCTTCCATTGTTGGTCGTATTTGGAGATATTTGAAGGATATTGAAGAGGGATTCAAGGGGAATGACTTGGAGGTAAGAATTTTGGACTTAAAACTTGATTCTATTGTGAAATCTACCTAATAAATCATAGAATCTAAGCCTAAAATTGAGGAATTAGGGCTTGAGATTAAGAGACTTTTAAATGAGAATTTGAAGGGTCATTTGGACTCCGATTTCAGTGTTCTTGGTATGTATGGACTCGTGGGAGGATAAGGATTCTGTTGATATAATTTTTATCGAGTCTTGAGACATGGGCCCGGGGATTGGGTTTGGCCAATTTCGGGATTTTTGGTATAATTTAATTATTTTTGTTTGGGCTTCGTTCCCTTAGCATATTTTGACACTGTGATTCTGATTTTGGATAGATTCGACAGGAGTGGAGGCCGATTCGAGGGGCAAAGGCTTCACAGAGTAGTATTTTCATCGGTTTGAGGTAAGTAACCATTGTAAATCTGGAACTGAGGGTACAAACCCCGGTATTTGACTTGTTTTTGATAAATGCGGTGACACACATACTAGGTGACGAGCGTGTGGGCGTGCACCAATAGGGATTGTGACTTGGTCCGCCCCGTAGCGACTATTGAGCTGCGTATTTGATTTGAAACCTTATGATTATTCTGTACTTTAGTCATTTATATTGTATTATGGGATGTATGCCATGTTTGGGGCCTTGTGCTGACCTGTTAAGACCCTTAGGGGCATTTTTATTGTTTTCCTCACTTTACTTGTTGAAAGCATATCCTCAGTCATGTTTTACCTGTTTAAATGTTTAAAAATGGTCTTATCACTCCACTTCTAATTGTGAGGACCGTTTGGGCTGAGTTCCCTATTTTCTATTGTTGTACCCGAGAGGCTATGAGGTTAATGACTGAGAGAGGTTGAGAACCTAATAGTGAGGATATTATATGTATATATTATGTATTGGGCTACACACCGCAGCGATACTTATATGGATCAGGCTGCACGCTACAACGATATATATACTGGATCGGGTTGCACGCCTTAGCGATATATATATTGGATCGGGCTGCGTGCTGCAACAATATGACGCTTGGGCTATAGGAGCCCCTCCGGAGTCTGTACACCCCCAATGAGCGTAGCTGACTATAAATTATGGATCGGGCTGCACACCACAATGGTTACTATGATTTCTATTATTATGAGATATTAATGAGCCTGAGTGCTGAGAGTAAGTACTAAGTGACGAGAGTAAGTTACGAGTGACTGAGAGGCTGGCCGAGAGACCATATTTTGAGTGATACCTTGCCCAGGGGCCAAGTTATGATATCTTCACTAATTTCACTCTTCTTTTAAAAATAGCCTATGTTGGAAAAATTGCTAAGTATATGTGTTTAACCTTAAATTGATGATTTTACGACACAACTGGTTTTAAACTGTGAAATGGATTTGTTATCTTGTTGTTTATTCAGTTATATGATTTTTAACTTCTCATCACTGCTTTCAGACCTTATATACTTTAGTTACTTACTGAGTTGGCGTACTCACGTTACTCCCTGCACCTTGTGTACAGATCCAGGTGCCCGAGTGGCAGAGTAAGGGTCCTCAGCTGATACAGAGGTTGCTGGAGATTTCAAGGTAGCTGCATGGCATCCGCATCCCTATTTTCTCCTTCTTATCTTGTTCTTTTTCGCATTTTCTAGACTTATGTTGTATCAAACAGTCAGTTATATAGTAGAGGCTCTAGACTCGTGACACCAAATATTGGGGCTGTGTAGTTCATGTTTATTCGACTTCCGCTTATATTTTGTTGTTTTAAACACTTAATATGGAAATTTGGTATCTAAACCTGTGTTAGAAAATGGTTTTATAAAATGAACTTGTTGTGGTTAATGGTTTGGGTTGACTTGCCGAGTAATGTTATAGGCGCCATCACGACCGGGTATTTGGGGTCATGACAAGTTAGTATCAGAGCCTAGGTTACATAGGTCTCGCGAGTCATGAGCCAGTTCAGTAGAGTCTCGCGGATCGGTATGGAGACATTTGTATTTATCCTCGAGAGGCTACAGAACCTTTAGGAAAATCTCCATATTCTTGAAATTCTTGTCGTGCGAATTTGTTGATCCAAATACTAAACTTCAGTTATTCCATTCTCTCACAGATAGTGAGGACACGTGCTACCGTGCAGGGTGGATGACCACCAATTTCACCAGCTGGGGCCACTGGTTGCCGAGGAAGCGGTCGAGGCCGTGGTAGGGGCAGAGCAGCTAGGGCAGCACCTGCAAATCCACTAGTTGCCCCAGTTCAGGATCAGGTCCCAATTGTAGACGCTACAGCAGCACCAGTTCAGGCACCAACTGTGTCTATTGTGATTCCAGGCCTTCAGGAGGCTTTAGCTCAGATCTTATCATTGTGTACCAGTTTGGCTCAGGTGGTTTCAGTTACTACGGCCATAGCTACTACTCAGGTCGGGGGAGGCACCCAGACTCCCATTGCTCGCAGACCTAAGTAGGGACTCCAGACACTGGGGGCACCTCCAGCCCTGCCGGTTGCACCAGCTCAGGAGTTTGTGGTACCAATTATGCCAGACGACGAGCAGCGTCGACTAGAGAGGTTTGGTAGACTCAAGCCTTCAACTTTTACCGGTGCAGAGGGTGAGGATGCCCAAGGGTTCTTAGATAAGTGCCAGAGGATGCTTCGTACAGCGGGGATTCTAGAGACAGTGGTGTAGCTTTTACCACCTTTTAGTTTTCTGGGGCTGCCTTCACTTGGTGGGAGGCGCATGAGAGGCGTAGGCCTATTAGTGCAACACCCCTTACTTGGAAGTAGTTCTCTGTTCTCTTTCTGGAGAAGTATGTGTCACAGTCTCATCGAGAGGAGCTGCATAGACAGTTCGAACAGTTGCATCGGGGAGAGCTGACTGTGACACAGTATGAGATGCGGTTCTCTGAGTTAGCTCGTCATGCGGTCTGGTTGGTTTCGACAGATAGAGAGAGGATTATGAGGTTTGTTAATGGTCTCACATATTAGCTTCGGATTCTCATGACTAGGGAGAGGGTGACAAGTGCTACTTTCGAGGAGGTTGTTGACATCGCCCATGAGATTGAGTAGGTTCGCCGCCAGGAGCGAGAGGAAAGGGAGGCCAAGAGGCCTTGGGGATCTGGTAGGTTTAGCGGTGCTCCTTCGAGGGATCAGTTCCAACAGGGCAGAGGCCGCCCATTTAGGCATGCTCATTCAGCTCGCCCAGGTTATCGTGATGCATCATTGGGTCATGGTTCTCACAGTTCTCATCAAGGCCACTCATCACTTAGTGCCCTTCCAGCCTAGAGTTCCTCCCGTGCTCCATCAGTTCAGGATTCTTCCATGCCAGGTCCTTCTACTGGTTATTTCGGTGCCAGGGGTTCCCTTCAGTCCCTATCTCCAGCACCAGGGAGTTGTTATGAGGGTGGAGAGTTTGGGCATACGAGGAGACAGTTTCCTCGTCTTCATGATGGTCAGTCTCAGTAGAGGGGTCAGCCCTCGACTTCTGCTCCAGTTACTTTACCCCCCTCCCAGCCAGCTATGGTGGAGGTTAGTCAGCCAGGGGTTGCCATAGAGGGAGAGGTCGATCAGGTGGTGGTCAAGCTCGTTTCTATGCTCTTCCGTGTAGACCAGATGTTGCTGCTTCAGATGCTGTGAATTTAGGTATTGTTTCAGTCTTCCACAGAGATGCCTCTGTATTATTTGATCCCAGTTCCACTTTTTCTTATGTGTCATCATACTTTGCTCGTTATCTGGATACAACCTGTGTGTCACTTGTTTCACCTGTTCATGTATCTACTCCAGTGGGCGATATTGTTATTGTAGACTATGTGTATCGATCATGTGTGCTGACTATTGGTGGTCTGGAGACCCTAGTGGATCTTTTATTATTGTATATGGTGGATTTCGATATCATTTTGGGCATGGACTGGCAATCTCCGTGTCGTGCTATTCTGGACTGTCATGCTAAGACAATCATATTAGATATACCGGGTGTGCCACGAATTGAGTGACGAGGTTTGACTGACTATGTTCCCAGTAGAGTGATCTCATTTTTGAAGGCTCAGCGTATTGTTGGGAAGGGATGTCTTTCGTATCTAGCATTTGTGAGGGATGTCAGTGTTGAGACTCCCAGTATTGATTCTGTTCCAGTTGTGAGGGATTTTCCCGATGTGTTTCCTGCAGATCTATCGGGCATGCTACCGGACAGGGACGTTGATTTTGGTATTGCCCTGGTGCTGGGCACTCAGCCCATTTCTATTCTGCCGTATCGTATGGCACCAGCGGAGTTGAAGGAATTAAAGGAGAAGCTTCAGGAACTCCTTGATAAAGGGTTCATTCAGCCTAGTGTGTCACCTTAGGGTGCGCCGGTTTTATTTCTGAAGAAGAAAGATGGCACTATAAGGATGTGCATTGATTATAGGCAATTGAACAAAGTAACAATTAAGAAAAAGTATCCTTTGCCTCGCATTGATGATTTATTCGACCAGCTTCAGGGAGCAAGAGTGTTCTCCAAGATTGATCTCCGTTCAGGTTATCACTAGTTGAAGATCAGGGACTCGAATATTCTTAAGACAACTTTCAGGACCCGATATGGTCATTATGAGTTCTTGGTGATGTCTTTTGGGCTGACCAATTCCCCAACAACGTTCATTCATTTTATGAACAACTTGTTCCGACATTATCTCGATTCATTTTTCATAGTCTTCATTGATGATATTTTGGTATATTCGTGTAGTCAGGATGAGCACGCGGAGCATTTGAGAGTTGTGTTGCAGAGATTGAGGGAGGAGAAGCTTTATGCAAAATTGTCCAAGTGTGAGTTTTGGCTCAGTTCGGCGGCTTTCTTGGGGCACGTGGTGTCCAACGAGAGTATTCAGGTTAATCCGAAGAAGACAGAGGCGGTTCAGAGTTGGCCCAGACCGTCCTCAGCCACAGAGATTCGCAGTTTTCTTGGTTTGGCAGGCTATTATCGACGGTTTGTTCAGGGATTCTCATCTATCGCATCGCCCTTGAAAAAGTTGACTTAGAAGGGTACTTCATTTGTATGGTCGGACGAGTGCGAGAAGAGCTTTCAGAAGATCAAGATAGCTTTGACCACAGCTCCAGTGTTAGTTCTGCCATTAGCTTCAGGTTCATATATCGTGTATTGTGATGCTTCGAGAGTTGGTATTGGTTGTGTTTTGATGCAGGAGGGTAGAGTTATTGCTTATGCTTCTCGTCAGTTGAATCCCCATGAGAAGAACTACCCCGTTCATGATTTGGAGTTGGCTGCCATTGTTCACGCATTGAAAATTTGGAGGCATTACTTGTATGGTGTGTCTTGTGAGGTGTTTACTGATCATCGTAGCCTCCAGCACTTGTTCATCCGGGGAAGGCCAATGTGGTGGCCACTGCTTTGAGCTGAAAGGCGGTGAGTATGGGGAGTTTGGCATATATTCCAGTTGGGGAGAAACCTCTTGCAGTTGATGTCCAGGCCTTGGCCAATCGGTTCATGAGGTTAGGTGTTTCGGAGCCCAGTCAGGTTTTTGCTTGTGTGGTTTCTCGGTCTTCCTTATACGATCGCATCAGAGAGCACCAGTATGATGATCCGCATTTGCTTGTCCTTATGGACAGAGTTCAGCATGATGATGTCAGGGGTGTGACTATAGGTGATGATGGGATGTTGAGGATGCAGTGCCGGATTTGCGTGCCCAATGTGGATGGGCTTCGAGAGTTGATTCTGGAGGAGGCCCATAGCTAGCGGTATTTCATTCATTCGGGTGCCGCGAAGATGTATCAGGATTTGAGACAGCATTATTGGTGGAGAATAATGAAGAAAGACATTGTGGGATTTGTAGCTCGGAGTCTCAATTGTCATCAGGTGAAATATGAGCATCAGAGACCGGGTGGCTTGCTTCAGCGGATGGATATTCCTAAGTGGAAGTGGGAGAGGATCATTATGGACTTTGTAGTTGGACTTTCACGGACTTTGAGGAAGTTCGATGCTATTTTAGTGATTGTGGATTGGCTGACCAAGTCTGTGCACTTTATTCCTGTGTGTACTAGTTATTCTTCAGAGTGGTTGGCAGAGATCTATATCCGGGAGATTGTTAGGTTTCATGGTGTCCCAGTTTCCATCATGTCAGATAGGGGCACTCAGTTTACCTCAAAGTTTTGGAGGTCTGTGCAGCGAGAGTTGGGTACTCAGGTTGAGTTGAGCATAGCTTTTCACCCTCAGACGGACGGATAGTCCGAGCGCACTATTTAGATATCGGAGGACATGTTGTGTGCTTGTGTCATTGATTTCGGAGGGTCATGTGATCAGTTTCTACCGCTTGCAGAGTTTGCTTATAACAACAGCTACCAGTCGAGTATTCAAATGGCTTTGTATAAGGCTTTGTATAGTAGGCGGTGTAGATCTCCAGTTGGTTGGTTCGAGCCCGGTGAGGCTAGACTATTGGGGACAGACTTGGTGTAGGATACCTTAGAAAAGGTGAAGGTGATTCAGGAGAGGTTTCGTACAGCACAGTCGAGGCAAAAGATTTATGCTAACAAGAAGGTTCGAGATGTGTCCTACATGGTTGGTGAAAAGGTTCTGTTGAAGGTTTCGCCCATGAAGGTTGTTATGAGATTTGGGAAGAAAGGTAAATTGAGTCATCGGTTCATTGGACCTTTTAAGGTGCTTCAGAGGATTGGGGAGGTGGCTTAGGAGCTTGCTTTGCCACCCAGCTTGTCGAGTGTGCATCCGGTATTTCATGTCTCTATTCTCTAGAAGTATATTAGGGATCCGTCTCATGTTCTGGATTTCAGCAAGGTTCGGTTGGATGATGATTTGACCTATGATGTGGAGCCAGTAGCTATTTTGGGTCGTCAGGTCCGAAAGTTGAGGTCAAAGGACATAGCATCAGTGAAAGTGCAGTGGAGAGGTCGGCCCATGGAGGAGGCTACTTGGGATACCAAGCAGGAGATGTAGAGCAGATATACTCACATGTTTGAGGCTTCAGGTATGTTTCTTGACTCATTTGAGGACGAATATTTTTTTAAGTTGGGGAGGATGTGACGACCTGACCAGTCCTCTCATGAATTACTGCTCCGTTTTCCCCATTTCTACTTATTTATGCTTTGTTTATCCGTGTTATGTGGTATCGGGTCGGTCGGATCGAGTTCGGAAAAGGATTTGGTACGGTTTGAGACACTTAGTCTCTTTAGAGTGAGTTTTAGTTGGAAAAGTCAACTGAATGTTGACTTGTGTGTTAGAGGGATCATATGTGAGTTTCAATGATTCGGTTAGCTATGGGAGGTGATTTGGGATTTAGGAGCGTGATCGGAATGAATTTTGGAGGTTCAGAGTAGATTTAGGCTTGAATTGGCGAAATCAAATTTTTGGCGATTTCCGATTGGTAGGTGAGATTTTGATATAGGGGTCGGAATGGAATTCCTATAGTTGCAGTAGTTCCATTGTGTCATTTGGGACGTGTGTGCAAAATTTCAGGTCATTCGGATGTGGTTTGGTCGGGTTTTTGATCAAAAGCGGAATTTAGAAGTTTTTGGAAACTTAGGCTTGAATCTGATGTGTTTTGGTCGATTTGATGTTGTTTGAGGTGTTTTGAAGATTGGTTAAAGTTTGAACAAGGTTTTGGGATATGTTGGCGCCTTTGGTTGAGGTCCCGGGGGCCTTAGGTGAGTTTCGGATGGTCAATCGGACCATTTCATGCCTTGGAGAGTTGCAGATTTTGGAGTTCAGCTGTTGCAGAGTTTTTACTCTTCGCGATCGCGTAGGGGGTCTCGCGATTGCGTAGAGCTGTTATGGGGGCAGTCTAGTTTGCTCAGTACGTTCGCGAAGCTGGGGATGCGATCGCATAAGGTGAAGGCATTGTTGATCGCGAAAGCGTGGAGTGGGTCGTGTTCGCGTGGAGTTATGTGGACCAGAATTTTGGACTTAAAACTCGATTCTATTGTGAAATCTACCTAATAAATCATAGAATCTAAGCCTAAAATTGAGGAATTGGGGCTTGAGTTTAAGAGACTTTCAAATGAGAATTTGAGGGGCCATTTGGACTCCGATTTCAGTGTTCTTGGTATGTATGGACTCGTGGGAGGATAAGGATTCCGTTGATATGATTTTTATCAAGTTTCGAGACGTGGGCCCGGGGATCGGGTTTGGCCAATTTCGGGATTTTGGCATAATTTGATTATTTTTGTTTGGGCTTGGTTCCCTTAGCATATTTTGACACCGTGATTCTGATTTTGGATATATTCGACTGGAGTGGAGGTCGATTCGAGGGGCAAAGGCTTCGCAGAGTAGTATTTTCACCGGTTTGAGGTAAGTAACCATTGTAAATCTGGAACTTAGGGTACAAGCCCCGGTATTTGACTTGTTTTTGATAAATGCAGTGACGCACATGCTAGGTGACAAGTGTATGGGCGTGCACCAATAGGGATTGTGACTTGGTCCGTCCCGTAGCAATTATTGAGTCGCGTATTTGATTTGAAACTTTATGATATTCCGTACTTTAGACATTTATACTGTATTATAGGTTGTATGCCATGTTTGGGGCCTTGTGCCGACCTATTAAGACCCTTAGGGGCATTTTTACTATTTTGCTCACTTTACTTGTTGAAAGCATATCCTCAGTCATGTTTTACCTATTTAAATGTTTAAAATTGGTTTTATCACTCCACTTCCAATTGTGAGGGTTGTTTGGGCTGAGTTCCCTAATTTCTATTGTTGTACCCGAAAGGTTGTAAGGTTAATGACTGAGAGAGGTTGAGAACCTAATAGTGAGGATATTATATGTATATTATGGATTGGGCTACACGCCACAGCGATACTTATATGGATCGGGTTGCACGCTGCAACGATATATATGCTGGATAGGGCTACACGCCGCAGTGATATATATATTGGATCGGGCTGCGCACCGCAACGATATGACGCTTGGGCTGCAGGAGCTCCTCCGGAGTCTGTACACCCCTAATGAGCGTAGTTGACTATAAATTATGGATCAGGCTGCACACCGCAATGGTTACTATGATTTCTATTATTATGAGATATTAATGAGCCTGAGTGCTGAGAGTGAGTATTGAGTGACGAGAGTGAGTTACGAGTGACTGAGAGGCTGGTCGAAAGACCATATTATGAGTGACACCTTGCCAAATGGGCCAAGTTATGATATCTTCACTGATTTCACTATTCTTTTAAAAATAGCCTATGTTGGAAAAATTGCTAAGTATATGCGTTTAAACTGAAATTGATGGTTTTACAACACAACTGGTTTTAAACTGTGAAATGGATTTGTTATCTTGTTGTTTATTCAGTTATATGATTTTTAACTTCTCGTCACTGCTTTCAGAACTTATTTACTTTAGTTACTTACTGAGTTGGTGTTACGCCTTGCACCTTGTGTGCAGATCCAGGTGCCCGAGTGGCAGTGTGAGGGTCCTTAGCTGATCCAGAGGTTGCCGGAGATTTCAAGGTAGCTGCATGGCATCCGCAGGTCGAATAATCCGTTCCTCTTATCTTGTTCTTTTTCACATTTCGAGACTTATGTTGTATCAAACAGTCAGTTATGTAGTAGAGGATCTAGACACATGACACCAAATATTTGGGGCTGTGTAGTTCATGTTTATTTGACTTCCGCTTATATTTTGTTGTTTTAAACAGTTGTTCACACTTGTTCATGATTTGGAGTTGGCTGCCATTATTCACGCATTGAAAATTTGGAGGCATTACTTGTATGGTGTGTCTTGTGAGGTGTTTACTGATCATCGTAGCTTCCAGCACTTGTTCATTCGGGGAAGGCCAATGTGGTGGCCGATGCTTTGAGCTGAAAGGCGGTGAGTATGGGGAGTTTGGCATATATTCCAGTTGGGGAGAAACCTCTTGCAGTTGATGTCCAGGCCTTGGCCAATCGATTCATGAGGTTAGGTGTTTCGTAGCCCAGTCAGGTTTTTGCTTGTGTGGTTTCTCGGTCTTCCTTATATGATCGCATCAGAGAGCACTTGTATGATGATCCGCATTTTCTTGTCCTTATGGACAAAGTTCAGCATGATGATGTCCGGGGTATGACTATAGGTGATGATGGGGTGTTGAGGAGGCAGTGCAGGATTTGCGTGCCCAATGTGGATGGGCTTCGAGAGTTGATTCTGGAGGAGGCCCATAGCTAGCGGTATTTCATTCATTCGGGTGCCGCGAAGATGTATCGGGATTTGAGACAGCATTATTGGTGGAGAAGAATGAAGAAAGACATTATGGGATTTGTAGCTCGGAGTCTCAATTGTCAGCAGGTGAAATATGAGCATCAGAGACGGGTGGCTTGCTTCAACAGATGGATATTCCTAAGTGGAAGTGGGAGAGGATCACTATACACTTTGTAGTTGGACTTCCACGGACTTTGAGGAAGTTCGATGCTATTTTAGTGATTGTGGATCGGCTGACCAAGTCTGCGCACTTTATTCCTGTGTGTACTAGTTATTCTTCAGAGTGGTTGGCAGAGATCTATATCCGGGAGATTGTTAGGTTGCATGGTGTCCCAGTTTCCATCATGTCAAATAGGGGCACTCAGTTTACCTCACAATTTTGGAGGTCTGTGCAGCGAGAGTTGGGTACTCAGGTTGAGTTGAGCACAGCTTTTCACCCTCAAACGGACGGACAGTCCGAGCGCACTATTCAGATATTGGAGGACATGTTGTGTGCTTGTGTAATTGATTTTGGAGGGTCATGGGATCGGTTTCTACCGCTTGCAGAGTTTGCTTATAACAACAGCTACTAGTCGAGTATTCAAATGTATCCATATAAGGCTTTGTATAGGAGGTAGTGTAGATCTCAAGTTGGTTGTTTCGAGCCCGGTGAGGCTAGACTATTGGGGATAGACTTAGTGCAGGATGCCTTAGAAGGTGAAGGTGATTCAGGAGAGGCTTTGTACAGCGCAGCCGAGGCAAAAGGGTTATGCTGAGAAGAAGGTTCGAGATGTGTCCTACATGTTTGGTGAAAAGGTTCTGTTGAAGGTTTCGCCCCTGAAGGTTGTTATGAGATTTGGGAAGAAAGGTAAATTGAGTCCTTGGTTCGTTAGACCTTTTGAGGTGCTTCAGAGGATTAGGGAGGTGGCTTAGGAGCTTTCTTTGCCACCCAGCTTGTCGAGTGTGCATCCGATATTTCATGTCTCTATTCTCTAGAAGTATATTAGGGATCCGTCTCATGTTCTGGATTTCAGCAAGGTTCAGTTAGATGATGATTTGACCTATGATGTAGAGCCAGTAGCTATTTTGGGTCGTCAGGTTCGAAAGTTGATGTCAAAGGACATAGCTTCAGTGAAAGTGCAGTGGAGAGGTCGGCCCATGGAGGAGGCTACTTGGGAGACTAAGCGGGAGATGCGGAGCAGATATACTCACCTATTTGAGGCTTCAGGTATGTTTCTTGACTCATTCGAGGACGAACGTTTGTTTAAGTTCGGGAGGATGTGACGACCCGGCCAGTTGTCTCATGAATTACCACTCCGTTTTCCCCATTTCTACTTCTTTATGCTTTGTTTATCTGTGTTAACTGGTATCGGGTTGGTCGGATCGAGTTCGGAAAAGGATTTGGTACGGTTTGAGATACTTAGTCTCTTTAGAGTGAGTTTTAGTTGGAAAAGTCAACCGAATGTTGACTTGTGTGTTAGAGGGATCATATGTGAGTTCCGATGATTCGGTTAGCTTTGGGAGGTGATTTGGGACTTAGGAGCGTGATCGGAATGAGTTTTGGAGGTTCAGAGTAGATTTAGGCTTGAATTGGCGAAATCAAATTTTTGGCGATTTCCGATTGGTAGGTGAGATTTTGATATAGGGGTCGGAATGGAATTCCTATAGTTGCAGTAGTTCCATTGTGTCATTTGGGACGTGTGTGCAAAATTTTTGGTCATTCGGATGTGGTTTGGTCGGGTTTTTGATCAAAAGCGGAACTTAGAAGTTTTTGGAAACTTAGGCTTGAATCTGATGTGTTTTGGTCGATTTGATGTTGTTTGAGGTGTTTTGAAGATTGGTACAAGTTTGAGCAAGGTTTTGGGATATGTTGGCGCCTTTGGTTGAGGTCCCGGGGGCCTTAGGTGAGTTTCGGATGGTCAATCGGACCATTTCATGTCTTGGAGAGTTGCAGATTTTGGAGTTCAGCTGTTGCAGAGTTTTTACTCTTCGCGATCACGTAGGGGGTCTCGCGATTGCGTAGAGCTGTTATGGGGGCAGTCTAGTTTGCTCAGTACGTTGACGAAGCTGGGGATGCGATCGCATAAGGTGAAGGCATTGTTGATCGCGAACGCGTGAAGTGGGTCGTGTTCGCGTAGAGTTAAGTGGACCATGGGTCTTTGCTTGATATTGTTCATTGCGAACGCGGTAGCCAGTCCACGATCGCGTAGTGTTAGATGCCTGAGTATCGTGATCGCATGGGATGTTACGCGTTCGCGTAGGGTTAATTTTGGGAGCTGAGAATTTGTGCTTCGCGATTGCGAAGTATGTCCCGCGATCGCGATGAAGGAATTTAGGCCTGGGCAGAAGGTCTAAAGGTCGTCTTGTCCGCGAATTTCCGTTGTTGGTCATTTTTGGAGCTATTTGAAGCAGATTGAAGAGGGATTCAAGGGGAATCACTTGTAGGTAAGAATTTTGGACTTAAAACTTGATTCTATTATGAAATCTACCTAATAAATCATAGAATCTAAGCCTAAAATTGAGGAATTAGGGCTTGAGATTAAGAGACTTTCAAATGAGAATTTGAGGGGCCATTTGGACTTCGATTTCAGTGTTCTTGGTCTGTATGGACTTGTGGGAGGATAAGGATTCCGTTGATGTGATTTTTATCGAGTTTCGAGACGTGGGCCCAGGGGTCGGGTTTGGCCAATTTCGGGATTTTTGGCATAATTTGATTATTTTCGTTTGGGCTTTGTTCCCTTAGCATATTTTGACACCGTGATTCTGATTTTGATAGATTCAACGCGAGTGGAGGCCGATTCGAGGGGCAAAGGCATCGCGGAGTAGTATTTTCACCTGTTTGAGGTAAGTAACCATTGTAAATCTGGAACTGAGGGTACAAACCCCGGTATTTGACTTGTTTTTGATAAATGCGGTGACGCGCATGCTAGGTGACGAGCGTGTGGACGTGCACCGATAGGTATTATGACTTGGTCCATCCCGTAGCAACTATTGAGCCGCCTATTTGATTTGAAACCTTATGATATTCTGTACTTTAGTCATTTATACTGTATTATAGGTGGTATGCCATGTTTGGGCCTTGTGCCGACCTGTTAAGACCCTTAGGGGCTATTTTACTGTTTTCCTCACTTTACTTATTGAAAGCATATCCTCAGTCATGTTTTACCTATTTAAATGTTTAAAACTGGTTTTATCACTCCACTTCTAATTGTGAGGACTATTTGGCCTGAGTTCCTTAATTTCTATTGTTGTGCCCGAGAGGCTGTAAGGTTAATGACTGAGAGAGGTTGAGAACCTAATAGTGAGGATATTATATGTATATATTATGGATCGGGCTGCACGCCGCAACGATACTTATATGGATCGAGCTTCACGCCGCAGCGATATATATACTGGATCGGGCTGCACGCCGCAACGATATATATATATTGGATCGGGCTGCATGCCACAACGATATGATGCTTGGGCTGTAGGATCCCCTCTGGAGTCTTTAAACCCCCAGTAAGCGTAGTTGACTATAAATTGCGGATCGGGCTGCACGTTACAGCGGTTACTATGATTTTTATTATTATGAGATATTAATGAGCCTGAGTGTTGAGAGTGAGTACTGAGTGACGAGAGTGAGTAACGAGTGACTGAGAGGCTGCCTGAGAGACCATATTCTGAGTGATACCTTGCACGAGGGGCCCAGTTATGATATCTTCACTGATTTCACTCTTCTTTTAAAAATAGCCTCTATTGGAAAAATTGCTAAGTATATGATTTCAAGTGTTTAAACTGAAATTGATGATTTTTTGACCAAACTAATTTTAAACTGTGAAGTGGATTTGTTATCCTGGTGTTTATTCAGTTATATGATTTTTAACTGCTCGTCACTGCTTTCAGACCTTATTTACTTTAGTTACTTACTGAGTTGGCGTACTCATGTTACTCCCTGTACCTTGTGTGCAGATCCAGGTGCCCGAGTGGTAGAGTGAGGGTCCTCAGCTGATCCAGAGGTTGCCGGAGATTTCAAGGTAGCTGCATGGCGTCCACAACCCTGTTTTCTCCTTCTTATCTTGTTATTTTTCCGCATTTTCTAGACTTATGTTATATCAGAAAGTCAGTTATGTAGTAGAGGCTCTAGATTCATGACACCAGATATTTGGGGTTGTGTAGTTCATGTTTATTTGACTTCCGCTTATATTTGGTTGTTTTAAACACTTGTTATGGAAATTTGGTATCTAAACCTGTGTTAGAAAATGGTTTTATAAAAGGAACTTGTTGTGGTTAATGGTTTGGATTTGCTTTCCTAGTAATGTGATAGGCGCCATCATGATCGGGTATTTGGGGTCGTGACAAGTTGGTCCCCAGCAGAGTCGTCAGAGCTATCACACCTTTTTTTACTACCTCCGAAAGGGGGTATAAGGGAGTTTTTTCCATGTTAAGTGACAATCGAAACGGGATTATTTATTTAAAATCGGAGTCGCCACTTGAGATTATTTATGGTGTCCCAAGTCACCGGTTAAAATCCCGAATCGAGGAAATTGACTCTATTTACAGTCTGCGAACACAGAAATTCGGGTAAGAAATTCTGTTAACCCGGGAGGAGGTGTTAGGCATTCCCGAGTTTCGTGGTTCTAGCACGGTCGCTTTGATCTTACTTGACTTATTAAAATTGTTTAATTACTCATTTTAGAACCTATGTGCATTTGCCTTTTTTAATTAAAAAAATATCTTAAAACAAGTCACGCGTATGTGTACCCATTTGTTTGGCGCGTCAAAAATCATGTCACGTGAACGTGTCCACAATTAGTAACGCTTCATTATTATTAAGAAAGTTCGGTCGAAGTTGCGCGAACGCATACTCTGGTTTTATTTTTTTAGAAATCGTAAAAATGTCACGCGAACATGTATGCAATCACGATGATTCAATTAATTTATATTAAGACAAGAACGTGAATTTAATCCCAATTCTACTTTACTTCATCTAAAATCCAAGTCCAATTTTTCAAGTGAATCACATTAAGGAAATTCATTTAACTGAAGAAGGTAATTATTTTCCTTTTTTTATTTTAGAATATAAAATTCAGACATGGTCTCGTGCCCTTTCAGCCAAATCATTAGGATACCTCAAAATCTGCGTAGGATTCCAAAAAATTATAAATTAAACAATTAAACAAAATTCCTCTGCAAATCTAGAAATTTTTGTCTTCATATATATGAAAGCAAGAGGTACAACATACTCACGATTATTCCCCTGTATCGTGCTTGTGCAACTGATTGGAGACTCAAAAAACAATGAAGTTGGTGATGAAAGCTTGACTAGAACAAGCAGAAACAACGATGAAAAACAGACTAACAGAGATCCCCCAAAATCCTAACAGAACCGCGGACGGGGAAGAACGGACGACGGCGAACTCGAACGAGCATCAAACTCAATCGGAAAACTTGAGACTTGCCAGAAAAATATACTAAAGAAGCTCTTAGTTGATGGGTTTCACTGGTGATTATGGAGGTGTTGAAGCTCGACGACTCGCCGGCCAGCTTGCCGGAGATGGCAGTGGCAGCGGATGGAGTCGCTAGTTTGGTGGTTTTGAGATGCGGTGGCTGGAGGGTCTGTGTGTTGAGGATCTAGGTGTTCTTTAGGCTGTTGAAGGTCCCAAAAATGGCTACCATCGGTGTTGTTTTCTGAAGAAGAAGAACGATGTAGGGCTTGTTCCAAACGGTGCTCCTTTTAGCTCTTCCGGGTCTTAGGTTCTTAGAGTCTGTTTTTCATTTTTTTTTGTTCTCTTTTTCCGGCTGATTTCTTTTAGGTATAGGGGTTTTTGGTTATCTCCTCCAGCTCCTTAGGTATTAGGTGTTGTATCTGAAGGAGAAGAAGTCAGCTCTAGGTTATATCTCCAAAAATGAAGTAGAACAGATGGGGTCGTTTGGGGTCCTTTGCGGTGCTGCTTTCCTAAAGTCTAGGCTTTTGTTTTTTCCCGTCTTTTTCAGCTGATAGTCTCTTAGGTCTTTTTGTGTATTAGGTCCCTAGGCTTTTATAGGGTTTTTTTTAGGTTAAGGGGTTTGGTCATAGGAATTATGGGCTAGATCCGAAAATTAGGTCTAAAAATGGGTCGTTTGAGCCCAAGTTTTATTCTTTCCCTGCGAATAAGACTAAAAATACGATCTCATTTATTAATTAATCCTACTTAAGTAAAATAACTATTAAAATAAGACTGACCGTTAAAACAAACGATTTTTGGTATTTTTCAAGATTAAAAATGGCTACAAAACATTAATGAAACTATTTTTTTATAATTTTTATTTTCTTGTAATAAAATAAAGTAAAGGAGTCAAAATTAGTTGAAATAACGATATTAGGCCTAAATTAAATATTTACATGCTAAAATATAAAAATATTTGGGGAAGGTCAAAAATCACATGTCTACACCTACATAAAGCCACGTTTTAAAGCATAAAAAGGACTTACCTGATGTCCAAGATTGGTACAATAGTCGTGCTAGATGTTGAGTGCAAGTTGGTGCCAAGTTGCTTGCAAATTTCCTTCAAGATTTTCAAGATTCTATCCAAAATTAGTTTGGTACTTATTTCCATATATTATGAGACTATATTTATTGCTTTGTTAGTTATTTAAGGTTATGTTTTCCTTTTACTAAGATCTTTGGAATTATTTTCCAAGAATGACTTGATTTTTTCTTTTTAGTATTTTCCTTTTCCTAAGGTAGTTGGACTTGTTGTCCAAAGTAGTTTAGGACTTTATTTCCTTATTTTTTTAGGCTTAATTTCGTGACCCCTCCAACCTATATAAGGGGTATCTTCTTTGTTTTTAGACATAGATTATTCAGATTATTATCAATAACAATTGTGAGATTTTTCTTGCACTCTTATATGTGGCTACTCTTAGATTTATTCTTCAACCTTCAAGACTCAACTTAAGGTGGTAAGATTAAACTCTTTCGAAATATTAAATTACTTCTTGGTATTCAAGAGAGGTGATAAGTTTAGGCTTATTGTTATTCTAAAGGGTCGGGTTTCACAATCTATCTCTTGTTTTTAACCTCAACCAAAGGCGATTAGTTCTTCGTTAGCTAATTGTTATTGTTAGGATTAACCTTCAAGAATAGACTTCTTGAATTCACGAAACTCTTTCTTGAATTCAATTTATCTTTAATTTTTGTCTTCTTTTTCATTTCTTTATTTTCTTTTAGCTTCCACACGTTTCTTGATTTTCTTGTTTTTCCTTAGTAATTCTTGAATCCCCTATCGTGTTGTTATCACTAATAAACATAAGTATTTATTGCTCGGCGTAGGTATCAATCTCACCTCTTTCTACCTTCTTTCAATTCATGTCTCGAAGTAATAATCTTGGTTCTATCCCCTTTTCAGTCCAACCTTCTCGCTTCTGAAGACCTGCAAAGGTTGATTTTGGATGAGCAACAACTTTCTTCTGAGAGAGATTAACTTTTGGCTGAAAGGAATTAGCTTGCTGATGGATATAAATTATTCATATATTTTAATATAAAAAGATAATATTTAAATATAAAACATGACCTATTTATATCCTATTATCGCATTTTTCTAACAATTCTTGTAGGAAAAAGAATACATGAAAAAAGATAAAAAGAAAGAACCTACAGTTCAAGGAAGAAGGATGCATTCGTGACAGCTTCAACTAAGACTACACAAAGTCAAGAGATACAAAGTTATGGCAAATTCTCATCAAAATTTTATGACAATTTGCCATGTCAATTTCTCTTCAAGGTCATATGATATATTGATATTATCTTGCAAGTTCTCACCTAGTCCTCTTAGGAATTCTCCTATAAATAGACATATATTTGTAGAAGAAAGGATCCCACTTTTATCCAATTTCCTATCTAATTTTTTAAAGCTTCTAAAGAGAAAGAGAAGAGTAATCTTGTCTATTTCTCTAGTCTTTCTCTTTTTAGTAAAAATTATTCTTAGTCTTTTGAAAGTACTTTTTAGCTTTTCTTACTTCAAAATGGTGTAATTTGTTTTTGTTGGGATAGTTGATGAAGCTTGATATAATTATAATATTATCTCAGTTTCAATACATTCTTGGCTTGAAACTCTTTACATTTCATACTGTGCTGGAATGATAATTTTTTTAATCAGTATTATCAAATCTACATATTTTATATCTAAGTTATTCTTATATTAGTTTTGTAATTCTCACGGAGCAAAATAATATACAATAACTGATGAATAGAATATTAGAGTTAAAGTAATTTTTAGTAAGATTATTATTTCAAGTCTATAATCTAGCCTCAGTTTTAATTCTCACAAATGAATTGTTGAAGGTAAGATTATTGATTTTCTAGTAAAAATATTCTCACGAAATTTTTATTACGCTTGAACAAAATTCAGGCAAGATATTTCAGTTTAATTGTCAATAGTTTTAAATCAATTAATTAACATAACCCCACAGAGTGTTAGTTATTTATTTATTTCTTAGTGTAAAAATATTATTGTATTTGCAATAAGCAATTATTCTTTAGAGAAATATGTATACTGAGATTCTATTGTAATAATATATCAAGTGAATTCAACGATTCCCAATTCTTTTAAAATATAAACTTTTCAGGAAGAAATTTATCTTAATTTATAATTCCAAACACACTTTTCATTAATTTGATTCTCTCAAATATTAGTCAAAATATTACAAGTCCGTAGCTTAGATTCTCCAATCTCTGTGGGACGATATCATAAACTATACTAGAATTTAACAGAGTACGAGCAGAAAATCCTATACATATTAGCTTCGTCACTTGCTGAGCACCTCCGATGTTAGAGGCAAAAGTTGCTTAGATGAATGAAATCGAGGCTGGTTACAACAAATCGAGCAAGATAAAATGGCCCACAGCCAAGAAGCTTCCCAATTGCATGGAGACCTCAGAGAGGCTAAGGCTAAGTGGGTCGAGCTTCAGATGTTGTAACTGCCGCTGCCGAGCGTGAGTCTGCCTTTGAGTAACAAATTAATAACTTAAAGGCTAGCTTATGCTCCAAAACCGAGGAGGCCATTGCTGTCGAAGAAAGGAGGGCCAAAATGGAATAGAGACTCAAAAGAGTCATGGAGCATAACCTACTTCTCTCAACCACCAATTTGAGCTTGATTCCAAAATCGGCTCAATGAAGGTTGAAAACGAAGAGCTCCAAGACAAATTTGGTAAGCTCCGAGTAAAACTCCAGGGACAAGAAGATTCCCTTGTCTTCGAGAAGACCTACGCCATGTAACATATGAATAGGAAGATTTTGGAGTAGGCAAAAGAAGTTATTGCCAGTATTGATGACTGCATTGCCAAGGCACGAGAATTGGAGTTAACCGCTCGTGAGAACCTTCGTGCTCGGGCCACTGCATCTGACTCCTCGAATACTAATTCTGAGTATTTGGGATCCAAAGGGAAAGAATATGAAGGCCTCGAACCAGTAGCGGAGCAACCTTCTACTACCAGGGAGAATGAAGACCCTTATCTCCTTTCGGGTTTTGGCAGCAAAGATATATAGATTTTTCCTCTTATCTCTTGTAATTATGCCAATATCTCTTATGTATTTGGAGATTTAATAATAATTGTTTTTGACTAAGTGTTGTGCAAAAAATATTTTCTTTCGTTTAATTAACAAAGCCTCGGGAATTTTTCTACATCCGAAAGCTTTTGATTCTGGGTAAAAAACACTTCCGGAATCTACCTTTTACTATGAGGGTTTTATAAAAGAGGGCCCTTATGTTTACGGTACTCTTGAAGAGGAAGTCTCCTATTCATTCTGGCACAAACGTTTGAAGTTTTTGCTAACTTTCGAATGATAAAGTAAATTAACTTATCATTCGGACAAGAAATAAGATAAGACTTTGATTTATTCCCTTTGTCTTTAAAAGTACATTTACATAAACATTTATTTGCTTAAGTAAATAAAGCTGCCACTACATGTGGCAAACTTGTACAACTTATTTCTTCGGGGCTGATCGTGCAGTCCATGGTCCTAATAAGACATTGATCCCGATTCTAATAGTCCATGGTCTGCGTGACACTCTTGGTGTCGTAACATATTACTCCCTCCTAGTGTTCGAATGCTAAGTATAAGAATTCGAACATTGGAAGTCTTGCATACATCAAAGGCCTTTTCCTTCATTTTATACTTTATACTGCTTTATCGATGGAGACGACTTGTGAACGGTTAAATAATTTGTTTGAGTTTTGGGAGGCGATATTTGCCATCGAACCAAAGATTATTTAATCATCCACAAGCTGTTTGCCACACGATCTCATGGTCGTCGATCCCATCGGTGGGAGAACTTTAGTGTCTTGATATTGAATTTCTTGCCTTTGCCGATGATCCTTTGTAACGATCCGACCGGTCGTTTTGAGCTTTTACATTTCTCTCGCCAATTCTAGGGCATGACTAGCCCCAGTGTGCTGTATTATGACTTATTTAAATTATCGGTTTTGGTTTTCAGGATAATCAGAATAGATTTGGAAGAACAATTCTCAATTTGAAGCTTTAAATTTGAAATGTTTGACCAAGTTTTGACTTTTTAGTATTCGATCTCGGATTTGGATTTTTATGATTTAGTTAGAGTAAAAGAAGGGATGGAAAATTTTGTGCTTTACTATCGCATTAGTTTGTCCATGATAGCATAAGGTAAATGCCTGAGCAGATTATAAAGTACTTTATTTCGAGGATTTCAGCCATTTTTGCATTTTTGGAACTATGGAGCTCGGATTGAGGCGATTTCTGAATGGATTTTCAGAGGATTGATTGGGGTAAGTGTTCTGCACTCAAATTTGGTTAAATATCATGATTATGTCTTGATTATTATCATTTAATTTGGGAATTTGGGGTGAAAATTGGGAAAAATGGAAGAAGGTTTGGAGAGTTGATTTTAGGGATTTGGATGGCCATTTGATGTCGGATTTTGGTGAATTTGATATGGGTAGACTCATGAGCGAATGGGTTTTCCAATTTTGTAATTTTTATCGGATTCTGAAACGTGGGCCCAGGGGTCGGGTTTGAGCCAATTTCGGGATTGAGTTAATTTGATTATTTTCGCTTGGGTTTTGTTCCTTTAGCATATATTGATGATAATATACTGATTTTTGTTAGATTTGGATCATTTGGAGGCCGATTCGAGAGGCAAAGGCATCGCGGGCTAGAGTTTGGACCGGATAGAGGTAAGTAATGATTGTAAATGTTTGTCCTGAGGGTATGAAACCCCAGATTTCACATCGTTGTGCTGTTGTGCGTCTAGATGACGAGCGTGGGGTCATGCACCGTTGGGTATTGTGACTTAGTTCGTCCCGTATGATTGTTAATCACGTATTTGATTGAAAATTGTTTGATATCATTGTGTTTAAAAATTATTACCATGTTTTGGGCTGAATGCTATATTTGGGCTTCGTGCCAATTGTTTTGGATCCTTAGAGAATTTTTACTATAATTCCTCACTATTTTTACTTCATATTTGTACTCAGTCATGCTGTATTCTACTGTTTTCATAACTCAACCATATTTACACTATTTTGATATATTAAATGATATTTTAGGCTGAGCATCATGTTTTACTGTTGCCCAAGTGGCATGAGAGATTTTTGACTGAGTCAGGCTGAGGGCCTGTGTTGTGAGGATATTATGGGATCGGACTGCGCGCCACAGCAGTGTGGTACTAATTTATGATTATGAGGCCGAGGGCCTGATTTGTTATGCCACGAGGTGGCTTGATATGAGGACGAGGGCCTGATTTGTTATGCCATGAGATGGCTTGTTATTGCATTTGGGCTGTAAGGGGCCCCTCTCGGAGTCTGTACACCCCTAGTGAGCGCGGGTACCCAATGTGAGTGATATGTTGTAGCCTGAGGGGTTGTTGTTGTTTCATATTGATGCCCGAGAGGCAGTTCTTGATCCGTGTTTGCCCGAGAGGCAATTCGTGATTCATGTTATGCCCGAGGGGCCGATTACGAGCGATTGTGAGGTAGCCCGAGGGGCTGGTTCTATTGATATTATGCCCGAGGGGCAGTTAATGGTACATATTTTGCCCGAGGGGTTGTTTACGTTTCTATCATTTTTACGTACTGTTTTTATCACTCATTTGAAACTATTGAAAGTTATATAATTTTTTTTTACTGAAACTGAGCTTGATTTACAAAGAAAACGAATTATGTACTGTTTTGGAAAGGTACTGCATTTGCTGTAGCGTAATGTTGTGTTTTACATATTTTCTTACTGTTCAACTTTCATTTACTTTTATTACTTACTGAGTTGGCATACTCACATTACTCCATGCACCTTGTGTGTAGATTTAGGCATTTCTAAATCCGGTAGCGGGTGTTGATTGCTCAGTGGCAGAGTCATCGGAGTTGGCGAGGTAGCTACCCGATGTTCGCAGCACTGCTTTTCTCCCTCTTGTCTTCCTTAGACTGTATCTAGTACATTTTTAGACTCTTTGTTGTATTCAAACCTTAGTAGATGCTCGTGACTTGTGACACTGCGATGTCGGACTTGTGTATTTATTCCGCATTGTCATTTAGACTTACATTATGAGATATTTGATTAATTAAAGGCTTAAAAATAGTTGTTATTAATTAAATGGTTAATTTGGGAGTTGTGTCGACTGGACTAGTTTCACGATAGGCACCATCACGACCGGGTCGATTTTAGGATCGTGACAAGTTGGTATCAGAGCCTAGGTTACATAAGTCTCACGAGTCATGAGCAGGTTTAGTAGAGTCTCGCGGATCGGTACGGAGACGTCTGTACTTATCCTTGGGAGGCTGCAGGACCTTTAGGAAAAACTTTACATTCTTGAATTCTTATCGGTGTCTTTAATTCAGCTTGAAATATGACTCTTTGGATTCCTTCCACGTGTTTGTATGCGCGCATGAGTGCTCGGTATCAACTATGCATTGACGGCTTGTGATTCACTGATCGAGGGGCGAGATGTGATCTCGGTGTGTTGATGTTGGACCAGTCTGGAGGATTTGAGGCCGGATTTTTCCTATAGCTTGAGCTCTTAGGCGTTGATCGTGTGAGCATGTGCTTTTGGATCTATATGTCCGATAGTGTCCCTATTAGTGGGAGTGACGACTGGATAGCTACGTGACGAGTGTGATGCAACTACGAGATGTGTTCATATGAATTGATTGAGACGAGAAGGGTTTGCCTGAGGACAGAAAGAACTATTTGGTGCTTGATGTCCATCTTGATTTGATGTATAGCCCCGAGTTATGAGAGTGTGAAGAATATTTTCATGTTTTCTAGTTGGGGAGCGAAGTAAATTTCATGTTGCGATATGAGTTCAGACTCAGGAAGATTAAGTGATTGCGTAATATTTATGACGGTGGAAGGGTATAAAGAGTTGTTAGTTTGAGGCGAAGCAGGTGGGTTATCTCCTGCGGGTGTTCTGAAGTTTGTGCGATCCTTATGTTGTCTGTCGAAAGATCTATTTTACAAGTGAAATATATATGTTGCAATTAAAATTTGGGTCACATAAGAGAGTGGGCTTGACTATTACAAGGGTGGACGCGAGATTTGTAGAATATTTAAAGTACTAGATGGTCTTGTTGCACGAGCTTATGAAGGATTGAGTATAATCTCACAATGGCATTATGGTAGTAATAGAGTATATGCATTATGAGTTATTGTGTGTTTTGATCTATGGCTTTGAGCCAAGTGGGGGAGTCTACTATTGATTAGTTGATTGCACGGTTATGTGCTATGTTGGTTCCAGTTTGAGGCGTACGGGTGAATCAGTTATGGCTTACGGAGGTTTAGACCGAGGATGGCTCGAGTAAAGGAAATTTCAATAAAGGTTATGTTATGCTTTATGGGTGTATAAGAATCATGGAATGACTTGAGTTGTTATTGGTAAAGGATGTACGGTGCATAGAGCAGGAATTTGTTTGGTTGCATTAAAGTGGGGTTACTTATTTAGGTGTTGTTGCACTAGTGAGGCACAAGTTGACCGGTTCATTTGGTCAGTCTAATTGAGGTTTGAGCAGAGTGGATGACTCCCGAGAATGGTTTTGAAGGATTCAAGATCTACATGTAGTAATTGGGAATCTTCAGGATGTATATTTGGCTAGGAATGGGGGTTTACATTGGAGGGTGACAAGGCTTGTGGCATTTCTATATCATCATGGATTCTACACATCGGTATCAGGAAGGTGAAGGCAATGGCTTTAGATTCGCAGGAAATCTCTTCAAGGTAAGCATTTTGAATGTGGTGCTTTTGGGGATATTTGAGAGATTATTCAGCGGCTTATGAGCCTTAGACAGTGTGATTTTATGCTTGGGTCTCGTGTGATGAGTCTGGGTTGAGGAATTGCGGTATTATAGCAAGGAGAAGTATCAATTTGAAGGTAATTTAGAAGGAACTAGGATCAATAGGATAGCTTGGTAGTAGGCTGGATCGGCATGGTAAATATATGATTAGTTCTTTGGATGATTACGAGGTAATGAGTTTCTGTAGGTGTTTCGCGGTAATGCTCTTGGGTTTTAGTGGCCTACGTAGCTTGGTTGAGTTACAAGGACTCAGTCCTGACAGTTTAGTTTTGTGCAAATGGAATTTGGAGAGTTCCTGATGGTTTCCACCACGGTTAGAGATCTGTATTTTCTATGAGCATGAGGAGCATGAGATGTATAGTGATTTTTTTCTAGATGGGATCAATGAAAAGTTCTTGGTTAGTTGAGTATGTAGTTGCTTGTGGCTCGGAAGGGATATGAAGTTCTCATGTCTATCTTAGGATGGTATGATATATGTGGTATGTTGTGTAAGATTGAGATTTGCATGTGTAAGGTCACAGTTCAGTTCTGAAAGGAAGGTCATAAAATTCTTAGGTGGCACGGGCAGCTTCAGATGATTTGGGAAATGATATTACTAATTGGTGTGGCTTGATGAGGGTATACGTTTCAGAAAAAGGGCAATGTGATTGAGTTAATGATACTTCATTAGTATTGTGAAACTCTCTTGTTGGATCGACTACTGATATTCGAGTTTGCTTGGTGGATAGAAGAATTATACGAGTACCTATCATGGGATGATTGGGTATTATAGGTGTGTTATATATTCAGACGGTGAATTTGGGATCAAATATGGTGATTCACGTGCGGTAAGGATTTGTAGATTGGAGTTCTCATAAACAGGTTAGGTCGTGGTTGTGGACCGCGTATATCGATCTTGTTTGGTAACTATTGGAGGTTTGGAGGTCCGAGTGGATCCTTGTTGCTTAGTATGCTAGATTTTGGTGTAATATTGGGTATAGACTGGTTGTCTCAGTGTTGTGTTATTCTGGGCTATTGCGCTAGGGCGGCAATGTTGGCTATGCCGGGAATGCCACGGATTGGGTGGCGATATTCGACGGATTATGTTTACAGTAGGGTGGTTTCATTTTTAAAGACCCAACGGATGGCTGGGAAGGGTTGTTTTTCTTATTTAGCCTTCGTAATGGATGTTAGTGTAGAGACTCCTACCATTGATTCAGTTCCGGTGATGAGGGATTCTTCTGGATGTGTTTCCTGCTGTCGGGCATGTCGCCAGACAGGGTTGTTGACTTTGGTACTGATTGGGTGTCGGGCACTGTATCGTATGGCACCGATGGAGTTAAAGGAGTTGAAGGAGCAGCTTCAGGGACTCCTTGATAAGGGGTTCATTAGTAGGCCAATGTGGATATGTGTTATAACTTGAGTCGGCTTGGTTGACTCCGAGTTGTATTATTGAAGGATGTGTTGATTCGATTGTTGTTGAGCTTATTAGTGACTTGGGGAGATCTATGAGTTACCTTTACGTGTTGCGAGGTGTTGGGATTTGTTGGTTATAGCCACATGTGGTGCGGTTTTAATTGGGGTCTCTCAGTGGAATTCTAGCGGGAAGAGTATTGGGTATTGCTTGGCGGATGGCATATCGATTGTGTCCTTTCGGGTTTGTGTAATGTTATATCAATTGCTTCGCCGTGTTTATGATGATTTTCTTTGGTTCTAGACATCAAATTGCGCGTGGTTGTCGATTTTGAGCATAGTGACTTGAGGTATTTCATGTAGGCTAGTGTTTGGATAGGGTCGCGCATTGCAACGAAGTTATGTGGAGGTATGATCCTTCAGGTTAGATTCGTGTGTTCTATTTCTACGATATGTGACGGTTTCTCAACATTGTGTGTGATGGTACTGGTGAGCTTGCGGTACAACTCTCTCATTTGAGTCATTTTCATTATATGAGTACGATCGGATTGTAGCTTATTGGTGCACGAATTGCACGAGTTATGGCTTAAGATTGTATTGATGTGTCATGTCACCAGAGTAGTTGTGTGGGATTAGATGAAATCGCTGGGATCTAGAGTGAATACGAATGGATTCGATTTTAGCATGTCGGAAGGATAATATCAATGTTCGGATCAGAAATTTGCTATGGTCCTTGCAAAAGGAGAAGTGGCTTCACGAATGGTTGATATGAGGAATGGTTATGACTTTCTACGTGTTTCATTTATCATTGGAAGTATACGGAAGTGTTGGAATGAGGCTTTATTTGATAAGAGGTTTATTATCGATATTCGGTTGTTCTGAGAAACTACTGTGATCAGAAGTTATCGCTATGTGGTATATCATGTAATTGCATCTGAGGCTGCAGGTATGGTTTGTTACAACTGGTTCGGACTTATTCAGAGTATAGATGTGAGATTCTGATCATGTAGATGATTTCAGAAGTGGAAATGTGGTTCTAAGGTTTATGGGCTAGGTTGGATTGCTAAATTTCAATTACATTGTGTTATCGGACCTATATGAGATAGGGTGACATGGGATCATCCCCGAGTATGTGCATGGTAAGGTTACACAGCGATTTGATGGTCTTTGGAGCAACTCTGGGAACGTTCGAGGACAAACGTATGTTTAAGTGGGGGAGGATGTAACGACCCGACCAGTCATTTTGAGCTTTTGCATTTCGCTCGCCAATTCTCGGGCATGACTAGCCCCGTGTGTTGTATTATGACTTATGTAAATCGTCGGTTTTGGTTTTCAGGATAGTCAAAATAGATTTGAAAGAACAATTCTCAGTTTGAAGCTTTAAATTTGAAAGGTTTGACCAAGTTTTGTCTTTTTAGTATTCGATCTCGGATTTTGATTTTTATAATTTGGTTAGCTCCCTTAGGTGATTTTGGACTTGGGAGCGCATCCGGAATGTATTTTGGAGGACCGTTGTAGATTTAGGCTTGAATTGGTGAAATTGGAAATTTGGCATTTTTCGTTCGGCAGTGGAAATTTTTATATCGGGGTCGGAATGAAATTCCGGAAATTGGAGTAGGTCTGTTGTGTCATTTGTGACGTATGTGCAAAATTTCAGGTCATTCAGACGAGGTTTGATAGACTTTTTGATCAAATGCGGAATTCGGAAACTTTGGAATTCTTATGCTTGTATCCGAGGGTGATTCGATGTCTTGATGTTGTTTTGAGCGTTCCACAGGTTGGAACAAGTTTGAATGATGTTATGGGATGTGTTGGCATGTTTGGTTGAGATCCCAAGAGCCTTGGGTGAGTTTTGGGGTGGTTTCGGACCATTTCTAGGCCATTTCTAGTTGCTGGTTTTTGGCTTCAGGGGTCTACAGTGCGTTAGCATAGATCTGACCACGTTAGCATAGAGAAAACTTGGAAAAATGGAGTTGTGCTATGCGATCGTGTAAGTCCTTCCGCGATCGCATACAGTAAAATCTCTGTTGCACGGACCCGACTTTGGAAGCTTATATCTCACAATCTATAAGGAATTTGAAGATGATTTAAAAATGAAAGTTGTAGCCCTTGATGTCTAGTTTTCAGATAGTTAAAGCAATCGCAATTTGGAGTTTTGTACAAAAAGTTATGACCATTATACTAGAGGCTATCCGGAAGAGTTGGAGAAGGCTATTGGAAAAAATTTGTTCTACGCGATCGCGGGGGAATGGCTGTGAAATTTTGGAAAAAAGCCCTTCCTACTTGAAGGCGTAAGGAAGAGCCTATTCATGTGCAGTTGATTCTCAAACGAAGTGAAGAATGAAATGCACTTCTTTTCGTAAGGCAAGAAAGTCGCCTCAGGAAAGTAGAAGTGTATGCGCACTAACCGAATCTTTGGGGAAGGATGGTGGTGCACATTGGCCTTTTCCCTTCTCCTTTCTAAAGCAAAAAAAAAATGCCATCATTCTGATCGCGACTTGAAAAAAGAAAGAAGAGAAGGAACTTGGAGTTGGCGCCCACATAATGGATTGCTTGCTTACCAAGCCATCCTGGCTTTTCGCTCCTTTCCTTAGAGTCAAGTGGCTTTCACTCCTCCAGTTCTATTATTATTGACTTGACTTAGTATTATAAAAACTACTCACTATCCAAATGAAAGACGATCGATTATCTACCCAAGAAGATAGAGAGTCCCACATACGAGAAAAGGTCACAAATAGAGTTGAACCAAGTAACATTGCAAAGGCATAATGATAGTAGGGTCGGGATATCCCCGCCCTCCGAACCGGACGTGAGGGTCTCCCCTCATCCGGCTCTCTGCAGGGGAATCTCCACTCACTGCTTCCCCTAATATCCTCCCTTTACCATATCATGGGGGTTTACAGGAGATCCCAGAGGCTCGCTCGGAAAGGCTGCTATACCATACCTTTTGACTTAACTCTACTCTAGTAGTCACTAGACTCACTATAGTAGTCCGTCTGGCTGCTCTTGCTGAAATCATTACTCTTAATTCTCCCGTGCTCTAGCAATTGCGCTCCCTAGACCACTACCATGTAGTTAGGTAGGGACAATCAGTCCGTAGTGACGGGAATCTAGGAATGAATGGGGATCCCTATCAATATAAAAAGAATATCTAATTAGAGTTTTCTCCCTTTCTCTCACTCAATAGATCTATCTGGTCTGATACGGCACAGTACAATACGAGACGATGGAATGCAATGGGATAGATGGTAGAGGGCTGCCTGCGCCCAAAAGCGATGATTCACTTGTCCCCTTGTCCATAGGGACCTCGTGGCATACAACCGAAACGACTCCCGCTAGATAGCCGCCCCTTTCTCTCTTTTTACAGCCTCGTGGACGGACGAAAGAAGGGAAGTTACAAAACGGGGCAGTGAAGGCTCGCGAAGTAGACAGCAAGAAGCAAGCAAGAGCTTCTTAGCCCCCTAACCTTTCTCTTTTTTAATAATACTTATTTTTTAATCTGGTAAGCTTTGAAGCTGGCTGCTCTGCTATACTAGACTAGTTTTAGGGCGCTAGCGCTTGACTAATATAATAAAAAGTAAAGGGACTCTATTATGATCTTTAGAATCTAAAGACCTCAAAATGGAAGAACGAGCTCTTTTGCTCGCCCCTAACTCTAAAGGGGCATAAGCATTTCACTTGCTAAGGGATGGGATTCATTAACTTGCATTCTTGCTAGCACTACAAAAAGCTCCGTTCTTAACGCCCCTACTACTGCTGTGCAGCCTTTCCTCGGGTTCGTAGAGTCGGGTTTCCCATTTACCCACAATGGAGGAGCCGCCCCCACCAGGCAGGCAGCCTGTAAAAAGAGGCTGTAAAAGGAGAGAAAGGGGCATCTATCTAGCGGGAGTCGTTTCGGTTGTATGCCACGAGGTCCCTATGGACAAGGGGACAAGTGAATCATCGCTTTTGGGCGCAGGCAGCCCTCTACCATCTATCCCATTGCATTCCATCGTCTCGTATTGTACTGTGCCGTATCAGACTAGATAGATCTATTGAGTGAGAGAAAGGGAGAAAACTCTAATTAGATATTATTTTTTTATTGATAGGGATCCCCATTCATTCCTAGATTCCCCTCACTACGGACTGATTTTCCCTACCTAACTACATGGTAGTGGTCTAGGGAGCACAATTGCTAGAGCACGGGAGAATTAAGAGTAATGATTTCTGTAAGAGCAGCCAGACAGGCTGGAAAATTTTGTTCTTTGCTATCGCATTAGTTTGTTCGTGATAGCATAAGGTAAATGACTGGGCAGATTATAAAGTACTCTATTTCGAGTATTTCGGCCATTTTTGCATTTTTGGAGCTATGGAGCTCAGATTGAGGTGATTTCTGAAGGGATTTTCAGAATATTGATTGGGGTAATGCTCTTCACTTAAATTTGGTTAAATATCATGATTATGTCTTGATTCTTATCATTTAATTTGGGAATTTGGAGTGAAAATTAGAAAAATAGAAGAAGGTTTGGAGAGTTGATTTTAGGGATTTGGATGGCCATTTGATGTCGGATTTTGGTAAATTTGATATGGGTAGACTCGTGAGCGAATGGGTTTTTCAATTTTGTAATTTTTATCGAATTCCGAGACGTGGGCCCGGGGCCGGGTTTGAGCCAATTTCGGGATTTTTGAGTTAATTTGATTATTTTTGCTTGGGCTTTGTTCCTTTAGCGATATTGATGATAATATACTGATTTTTGTTAGATTTGGAGGCCGATTCGAGAGGCAAAGGCATCGCGGGCTAGAGTTTGGACCGGATAGAGGTAAGTAATGATTGTAAATGTTGGTCCTGAGGTATGAAACCCCGGATTTTACATCGTTATGCTGCTATGAGGTGACACACATGCTAGATGACGAGTGTAAGGTCATGCACCGTTGGGGATTGTGACTTAGTCCGTCCCGTATGACTGTTAATCACGTATTTGACTGAAAATTGTTTGATATCATTGTGTTTGGAAATTATTACCATGTTTTGGGCTGAATGCCATATTTGGGCTTCGTGCCAATTGTTTTGGACCCTTAGGGGATTTTTACTACTATTCCTCACTGTTTTTACTTTATATTTGTACTCAGTCATGTTGTATTCTACTGTTTTTATAACTCAACCATATTTACTCCGATTTGATATTTTAAATGATATTTTGGGCTGAGCATATGTTTTATTGTTGCCCGAGTGGCATGAGAGATTTTTGACTGAGTGAGGCCGAGGACTTGTGTTGTGAGGATATTATGGGATTTGGTTGCGCGCCACAGCAGTGTGGTACTGATTTATGATTGTGAGGCCGAGGGCCTGATTTGTTACGCCACGAGGTGGCTTGATATGAGGCCGAGAGAATGTTTGATTATGCCACGAGATGACTTGTTATTGCGCTTGGGCCGTAAGGGGCCCGTCCCGGAGTCTGTACACCCCCAGTGAGCGCGGGTACCAAGTGTGAGTGATATGTTATAGCCCAAGGGGCTGTTGTTATTTCATATTGATGCCTGAGGGGATGTTCTTGATCCGTGTTTGCCCAAGGGGCGGTTCTTGATGCATGTTATGCCCGAGGGGCTGATTATGAGTGATTGTAAGGTAGCCCGATGGGTTGGTTTTGTTGATATTATGCCCGAAGGGCGATTTATAGTACGTATTTTGCCCAAGGGGCTGTTTATGTTTCTATCATTTTTACTCACTGTTTTTATCACTTGTTTGAAACTATTGAAAGTTGTTTAAAAAAAGTTTTACTGAAACTGAGCTTGATTTACAAAGAAAACGATTTCTGTACCGTTTTGGAAAGGTACTGCATTTGCTGTAGCATTATGCTGTATTTTACGTATTTTCTTACTGCTCCATGCACCTTGTGTACAGATTTAGGCATTTTTGAATCCGGTAGCGGGTATTGATTGCTCAGTGGCAGAGTCATCGGAGTTGGCGAG
This sequence comes from Nicotiana sylvestris, assembly GCF_000393655.2. Taxonomy (NCBI): domain Eukaryota; kingdom Viridiplantae; phylum Streptophyta; class Magnoliopsida; order Solanales; family Solanaceae; genus Nicotiana; species Nicotiana sylvestris. The sequence goes on along the minus strand of NC_091058.1, from coordinate 102,202,326 downwards.
GTAGTTGCCCGACGTTCGCAGCACTGCTTTTCTCCCTCTTGTCTTCTTTAGACTGTATCTAGTACATTTTTAGACTCTTTGTTGTATTTAGACCTTAGTAGATGCTCGTGACTTGTGACATCGCGATGTCGGGCTTGTGTATTTATTCTGCATTGTCATTTAGACTTACATTATGAGATATCTGATTAATTAAAGGCTTAAAAATGATTGTTATTGATTAAATGGTTAATTCGGGAGTTGTGTCGGTTAGCCTAGTTTAACGATAGGCGTCTTCACGATCGGGTCGATTTTAGGGTCGTGACATCCTTGCTTCATAATATGTTTTACGGTGCGGCCTCATTAAAAACCTTGCCAGAAAAATCTGATTGGGACAAAAATTAGATGAAGGAAAAAAGAGTGTAGCATAGACTTTCAGTACCATCAAGGATCTTCATCAATAATACCTTTTGAGGCGAGTCACGTTCCAACTGCTCGACAATTTGACTCCATCTTGATTTTTTATTTCATATGAGCCTTTACCGATTATATCTGAGACCCGGTAAGGACTTCCCACATTGATCCCAACTTTTCGATGTTAACTTTCTGAGTGCTTTGAGTAACCTTCCTCAGAACCAAATCTTCAACTTTAAAATAACGCAGATTAGCCCTGTTGTTGTAGTCTCTACATCCTTTGCTTTTGGTCCACCATCCTCACGCATGTCAGATCCCGGTGCTCCTCAAGTAAATCTAATCTGATTAGTAATGCCTCGTTATTTGCTTCTTTGTTCTCCCGAAAAAACCTTATGATCGGTTCCTCCACTTCCACTGGTATCAAAGCCTACGAACCGTATACGAGCAAAAAAAAGGTGTTTCACCCGTGCTCGACTTTACAGTGGTCCGATATGCCCATAGTACTCCCAAAAGTTCATCTGGCCACTTGCCCTTGGACTTCTAACTTCATTTTAAGGTTTTGAAGAATTACCTTGTTAGTTGACTCTGTTTTTCCATTAGCACTCGAGTGGTATGGATAAGACGTAATTCATTTGATCATTAATCCATCCAGAAACTTTGTGACTTTAGAACCTACGAACTGTGGCTCGTTATTACAAGTAGGAGTGTTAATGGTTAGGTTCGGCCGGTTATTTTATAAAATTTATACCATACCAAATTTTCGGTTATTCTACTATGTATAACCAAAATTAGACTTTTCAAAACCGTCCCAATCATGTAGGTTTCACTTCGGTAGCGGTATGGTTCGGTTAATTTTCGGTAATTTTTTTACATGTTATGTAAAAGTCACTAGTAGAAGTAGAATGCAATAACATGCATCTTTTTATAGGACTTAGCAAAATTCTCTAGACATTTTTATAGTTTAGAAGGTGATGAATTAAGAAAATATGAAAGATGGATAGGGTATAGATACATCAACTATTCTACAACAGCGTAAAAGAAACTAAGCAAATACAAAAAAAAATATAAATCACACGAGTGGAAAGATATTAATCAAGTTGGGATTCAAGAATAAATTCTATAGAAGATTAAACATTCAAAAAGATAAATTTAAATCATAAGAAAAGAAACATATTCAATACATTGTAGTTTGCAACACATAATCACTTCAATACCTTGTGTCTTGCTAGTGAATATACTGGAAATAATTTAGTTTCAATAGAAGTAGCATAATAGATTTGAGAATTAGGATTTTGACTTTTATTACTTGTTGGTATGTAACTCTTTCATAATTCCAAGGCCAAAGAAAAAATTTAATGCTTTATTATTTGTAAACTTAATATGTAAATATTTTTTCACATTGCAAATTTATTCAATATAGTTCGATATTTTTTCTGTTTATTTCATAAAATACAAAAACCTACCCTAATTACTGGTATGGTTATAGATTTATATAAAAACCTACAGTTTTATTAAAATAAACCTTAAAATATGTTCAGTAAGTTTAATTGGTTTTTAAATATCCACTGACACCCCTAGTCACAAGCAATCACCTTTGGTATTCCAAATCGGCAGATTATGTGGTTTCATATGAAGTCAACCACTTCTCGTTCTCCAATTTTTTGGTAAGAACCTCCTTCAACCCATTTACTAAATAATTAGTTAAAACTAAAAAAAAGTCTTACCTTCTTGAGAACTTGCGGTAAGGGACCGACTATGTCCATCCCCCATTTCATAAATGACAACGGGAACACCACAAAATGCAAAAGTTTTGATGATTAATGCACTAAATGTGCACGAAATTGATATTTGTCGCACTTTTTTACGAATGTTTTTGCGTCCTGTTCCATCTGGGGCCAATAATATCTAGCCCTAACTAACTTGAGAACTAACGAGTCTACATCAGAGTTGTTTTCGCAGACTCCTTCGTGGACTTCTCTCATCACGTAGTCTGGCTCCGAGGCCCCTAGGCACCGAGCCAATGGTCCTTGGAATGATCTCTTGTATAACTGTCCATCAACGAGGCAATAACGAGCTACTTTGGTTCATAGTGCCCGGGGTGCCTTTGGGTCCTTAGGTAATTTACCATACCTGAGATATTCAATAAACTTAGGTTGAATATACTTCGAAGTAGTCATCCACATCTAACACTGAATGCAACAACTGGATGGTTGTACTGGAATTTGATCCTCTTATCTCTGAGGATGACCCCATATTAGCCAATGCGTCTACCTCCACATTTTTCTCCCTCGGAATGTGGACGATCTACCATTCTCTGAATCATGTAAGTAATTATTGAATTCAAGTATTATTGCATGCGCTCCTCCTTTATGTCAAAAATTCCATACACTTGGTTCACCACTAGCTGGGAGTCTCATTTTATCTTGATTACCTCGGAACCCAGTCACCGAGCTAGTTTGAGTCCTGCAACCAAAGCCTTGTACTCAACTTCATTGTTAGTTAACGGTACAGTTCTAATGGCCTATCTTAGGGTTTTCTTCGAAGTAGTGATTAGAACCACTTCGAGACCAGACCCTTTTATTTTGGAGGCTCCATCCATAAATAAGTTCTAAACTCTCGATACCATTTTTGATACCAGCACTGCTTCTTTAGCAGCCAAAGGCATTAACCCTGGATTGAAATCGACCACGAAGTCGGCCAGAACTTGCGACTTGATTGCAATCCTGGACTTGTATTCTATATCAAATTTAATGACTTCGACTGCCTATTTAGCCAACTGACCCAACAACTCGGGCTTATGAAGTACATTCCCAAAAGGGAAGGTTGTCACACAGCTACTGGATGACATTGAAAATAAGGCCTAAGATTTCGAGAGGCAACTACAAGAGCTAAGGCCAGTCTTTCGATTGAAGAAAATAAGTTTCGTCGAATGTTTTGACAAGTTGGAAATGTTATAACATGTACTTTTGGGGTAATACTAGGGTGCCTAACAAGTGAAGGAAGTTATGTTATGATTTATTTTAGTCGTATAATAGTCGTGTATTACGTTTTGAAGTCAAGCAAGTTGTGGAACAAAAGTTGGCAAAGGTCATCACAAGTTACATTCATAAATGTGCTGAATATTAGGACAAATGTAATTGCGTTTTTATCCAATTATACTTGGAATTATAGGATGATATACCTAAAAAAATTGATGATCTATGATTCTACTTTCTAACTCATCAAACCGTTCGTTGATATGAAAACCGAGTGGAGAGATATTCACGTTTTCGTAAGACCGCACAAGCAGCTCCCAATGGGACCCACTTAGGCGGTGGACGACCCTTGAAAATTTTAAAGGGGTAGGACGGCTCATGTTTAGTCATTTTCGACCAATGACAGTTACCAAACTCTCTAAAAACTTCCCTAACAGTTCTCTAAGGTACCAAGTCGAATCCAAGGTGGTTTTACCTAAACCTAGCCTCAAAGGTTAGCCTAAGTGAAGAAGAGAGTATCTATGGTGTTGTGATATATTTAAAGGTACTTGTAAGCTAATGAAAGCTTTGGTTCGAGTTTGTTCTGATTATTTAAGGTATGTATAACTCCCTATTTCTTGGGCTTAAGCTTATCTATGTGTTGGTTAAGTTATTTGGATGAATAATTACATGATAGAACTTGAAGTTGTATAAGAACTTGTTGTCTCTTATTGGACTATTTTGGACTTGTGTATATGACTTCATAGGGCTGGAAATCATGGGGAATAGCTTGGTTATAATGTTCTTATTGTTTTTATGCTTGTCAATACATTGAGTATGTTGATGATGTTGTAAATAGGAGAAGAAGCAACCACACAATACCTAGGAGTTGTCCATGTTGTTGTTATATCTTGTTGGGTTGTTTGATGTTACTTTTATGATGGATATAAGGTTGGAACTACAATGGAGACAGGAGAAAGAGTTGGGGTTTGGTTCCAATCCAAGCTTGCCGCTCGTCGTGTTAAATAGTAATTTTGTTGGTGACATTTGTGCATTTGCTGTGTAGATTAATTGGTGTTGTTGGGTGTGTTGTGGTGCTAAAGGTATATATTTGAAGGTTGTATGTGTTCTTATTATTATGATGAACTTGGGAAAAGCAAGAAAAACAGGGGAGATGTTGTCCATTTTAATATAAAATAAGCTTGTCATTCGTTATAAGATAGTTGCATCATTGGTAGCTTAACGATAGTATTATTATCATTGTTGTGGTTAAAGTGCGACGAGACGAGTTTAACGTGGTCATTGAATAGACTATGATAAGGTATGCTAACATTATCCCTTCTTCCCTTTTGGAATGATCTATACGATAAAAACGAAACGAGCAAACGCATAACTCTCACAAATGACTCTATTCTTAGAAATACTAGGGGTGCCTATTTTCTTGATTTCCCATGTGTCCTATTATTATATTGTATGTGCAGGAGTCTCAGAAAAAATGTAATTTGATAAAGTTTATTTCATGATATTACCCGAAGGCATATTGATCTTATTACATTTCCGAGAGATCTTATCGATGTACTTCCTTATGCATTGCATTCATTTATACATGTACATTGACCCATGACTAAATGGCATTATATACGTGTATATTATATGTATATGGGGTATGGGGAAAGGTTACAATGTTATATACGCACCACTACCTGATTAGCTAGTATACATTGATGATTTTGCCCACTTAGGCCGATATGATATGATGGGATGCCCTTAGAGACTTGAGGATGTTATGTAAGCATATATGCATGATATGACATTTATACGCATATACATGACACTATAAAGGTTTCTTGATTCACTAAGCTATTAAGACTTACAGGTTGAGTCCTTTATTCCATATTTCTTTCATGTATTTTATGTATTGCTTTTCATGCCTTACATATACTTTATTTGTACTAACGTCCCTTTTTCCTGGGGACACTACGTTTTGTGCTTGCAGGTCCTGATAGATAGGTTGACAGTCCTCCTTGTAGGCTATCAGCTCAGTGGAAGGTGTTGGTGCACTCCATTTGCTCCGGAGTTGCCTATTTGGTCAATGTCCTTTGGACATGTATTGTTTGGTATGGTGGGGCCCTGTCCCGGTCTTTATGACGTTTATGTACTCTTAGAGACTTGTAGACATATGTCATGTATATGGATGATCGTATGGCCTTCTCGGCCTATGCTTTAAGTGTACAAATAATCATTTCGGTCTTATAGGCATGTATGTCACATGTATAAATTTGCATACCATGTTGGGTCGTCCTATGTCAAGTATTCTCTTATGTTTAATTCTGGTTATCTCATGACGGCCTTTTCGGCTCATTTACCCATGATAGTATGATAAGGAGGATACGTTATGTTGGTACTCGATTGAGTTAGGCACCCGGTGCGCATCGCGACCCTTCTATTTGGGTCGTGACAAAAGTGGTATCAGAGCAGTTCTGCCCTACGGAGTCTACAAGCCATGTCTAGTAGAGTCTTGTTTATGGGTAAGTTGTGCACCACACTTATAAGTAGGAGGCTATATGGCATTTAGGACAGTTACTCTTTCTTCTTACTCTAGATCGTGTTGTATAGCTTAATTGTAAAAATTCAAACTCCTAAATTCTATTCTATTTGTAATACAACGATACCTACATCTAGAAAGACAGTTGGTAAGAGATTGAATGTGGTCGTGGAAGAGTTGAGCCATAGGAACTCAATTTTGTATTATGCTTATGATGAGTAAATGTGAGGTCTTCAGCAGATCATGTATGCACTAAGACGTATAAGCTTCTTGATAAGGAGACCAAAGGCATGGATATCTATCCACCCATGTGGTAAAAAGCAATAAGAGAATCAGAAGGTATACAAGTTTCAACAAGTAAAGAAAGCAAGGTGAAGAAGGATACGAGGTACCCAATTAGTGAATTTGGAGGTAACATATATAGTTTAGAGAAGGATGGGATATCAGGATCCAGCTGGGGTTAGAGTAACCCAAAATGGTGGTTGGATTGCTATCATTAGCTAACACTTTCCGCAACATAGAGCAAACATAGTAATAGATCTCCTTGTGAGACACCTATATGGTGCACTCTAGAATAGTACAGTAAGATATGAATACTAGAATGTTCAAAAATTTCAGAAGATAGGCAGTGGAATCCTAGAAGAGATAAATAAATAGTATGACTCCCGCCCCTAAAGAGAGAGAGAGAGAGAGAGAGAGAGAGAGAGAGAGAGAGAGAGAGAGAGAGAGTTAGGCATCGCGAAGAGCCTGTGAGATAAAGCAAGGGGAGCTAAAAGTGAAAGAACATTTTGTTAAAGTTTTCAGAATAAAGTGATAGATAAAAATATTATCTAGAGAATAAGAAGAGAGTAAATGAAGCATTATGAGTAAGATATGATAAATGGGTGATAATGGTAAATCAAAATATGACAGAATGACAGAGTCTATAGTCAAGTGAAGGAAAAGACAAGAGGTGACAAGCCTTGAGATAATAAAACTGTATAAGCCACAAAGTCATACCCTCATTTCGAGAAATGAGTTGATGACTCGAACATGATTACTGGAAGGCTAAGTTAGACCCCCGGAGTAATAAAAATCAGTATGGTCTAGTGAACAAGATAAAATGAACATGAATTAGGGATCGAAAGATTTGATAATAGTCAACATTGTGAGAATTTTAGAGATAGTGTTCCTGCAATAATAGAATGGATAGCAAAAGAATAACCTTTAAAGTTCATTCAGCAAGACGCTTCCCTAAATCAAGCACTGTGCGTAAAGTTAAGCTTAAAGGACTAAGTGTGCCAGTTACATTAGGTGTCACCCTTGTGCATAAGGAATTCATTTACCCCTGGTACATAAGGGTTAGTGTAAGGCGAGTAATGGTCATTGATGATGTCAAAACACGCGAAAGATGAAGAGGTAAAACATCTATAGGTAGATCGCCACAGCACTAAATCTTAGTACTCCCCTAAAGGGGGAAGATGGGGTGATGTGGTATTAAGTCGGAGTTAAGTGGTTCAGGTAACTATGGAATGGTAAAGGAAGAATGTGGTAAAAAGGCGAAAGAGATGAGGTTGCATTTATTCTGATCCCACAGATATGTCGCAACTCTAAAATATTATGCAAGCACGACGACGGGGAGAGGCGGTAAGAATTCCCGGCTAGGATGTTATTGATAAAGAAATGCTAATGGACACTTGATAATCAGGAGCCAGTGCGAGTTTAATACAAAGGACATATCCCAAGAGAGATTACATGGAATATTGATATGAGAATGGACCAACAAGTAGTTCGTAGTTGATTCAAGAAGAGCCTAGTTATGGCTAAACAAGAGGATACAGATAAATCAGCAGATTGTGTAAGATAAACGTAGTGAATCCCAACATAGTAAATTCAGTTTCGCAGATATGACGTTGTAATCCTTGAGAAATATTCAGATAAAAGTTGGGGTAGTTAAAGGTATCATATAAGTGTTACGGAAATAAAAGAGAGTGCCACTGGGAAGACAGTCAATAAAATTCAGTTTAGAAGCAACCCTACGAGCATAAAGGAGCGGAGGTAAGTAACTAGGGATAATTTATAGGCAAGCAAGAATATCAAAAATTTCGTCAGGGATATGATGTAATAAGCTTGCAGCTTTACAAGAGTCAGAGGGTCTACCCTAAGTACTACAATAAAAGATTAGCTGAGAAAATAAGGAAGAATTCTTCAACCTAAGCATAGTAACTTGAAGAAGAAAAAGTTTTGTAACAACAGTCTCACTATAATATTGTATACACTCCATAAGAAAGTGGCACCTATTGTGGCTTATCTTATTTGAGATCATGTGAGTTACAGGAAATTTCAGTATTCGTGGGCAATAAGATAAGCCAAGTATCCATGCAACAAGTGGCAGAGCGATCAAAAAAAGTAATTGCTTAAATTTAAAGACAACTGAGAAGGCACGAAAGGAAATCTATGGTGCTAGCAAGCTAAAGAAAAGTTGCGAGTAGTATAAATAGATATGTGTAGGTCGGAAGATAAAGCATCATAGATCAATAAAGTTTTAGGTATAGAAGGTGATGAGAATAGGTAAGTCCTCGCGGTTAAACCTATCAAAACAAGAGAGCTGATGGTTTCCGTAAGTTATAGAAAGCTGAGCACATCCTGAATGAACTCAGAAGAGTCTAAGACTAGGAGCAATTACAAGAGATGAAATGCTACCTTGGTAGTAGAATAAGGGTGTAATGGTGATAAATAAGAGGACGAAGTTTAGGCCTTTGATTGAGTAATGATTTTAAGAAAAGGAATTTCATGAATTGCACGGGATTAGAATACCCCCATAAGATGAATCACGTTGGGATGCTATAAAATACGGTTATTGAGTACAGTATCATCCCTAGTTGAATGTTGCAAATCACTTCAAATGTTCTCCGATGCAACGTGAGCCCTAATGACAATGTATTACATAAGAGGTTTCAAGTTATCAGTAGTAGATTATGGATCAACATTAACGTGAATCAACAATGGATGCATAAAAGTTACAAAGTATGAGATGATATTAGGCTGTCATTATTAATATGAACATTAATGAGGAAGCATTAAAGAACTTAGATTTATACATATAGGATAAGCAGCGAGATAGTAACCTGGATTTGGGTAGCAGACCTCGATAATAATAAACCAGAGTAAGAGTTATGGTATAATATGACCTAACTAGTTGTAGTAAAGACATAAGCATAGATAACTAAGGCTATGAAACAAGATATAGCAATAGTCGTAAGTTCGACAAATTACCGAGGAAAAAACTTCAGTACACCAATAGATTCCTAGAGGGACAACTTGTCATAGTTCTATATCTGTTCACAAAGTGAGACTTAGAGATTGGTTAAAAGCTAGAGGAAAAATAAGAGAAGAGTCGCATAGGTGCGTACAAGCTGCATGATAGAAGATAGAAAACGTTATGAGATTGAAAGAATTCTTATCACAAGTTGTGGTGTGAGAAAGAGGCCTAAAGGGGGGAATGCACTGGCCTTTGGATTTATTCACAGAACAGTTATCTAGATGGCAAGAACAATATTAAAGTATTCGTAAGAGCTATAGTTTATGAGACTTACAACCGCATCAGTCAACATTCGAGGACGAATGTTCCAAAGGGGAGAATGATGTTACACCCCATGTTTTTGTACGTGAGAGTATGTCATAAGTCAATTGATGTAAGATCAGAAATGAGATCGTCTTGAAAGTAAATAAAGTAAGTTAATCATATTACCTTGGAGGTTACAAATCTTTAAGATCATAGATAACAAGTACCAATAGGATTGAAAGGCTTAGAAGCTACACAAATTGAAGAAAATAAGTTTTGTCGAATGTCGACAAGTTGGGAATGTTATAACATGTACTTTTGGGGTGATACTAGGGTTCTTAACATGATAAAGAGGTCATGTTATGAGTTTTTTTATTTGTATGATAGTTTGTATTATGTTTAGAAGTCAAGCGAGTAGTGGAACAAAAGTTAGCAAAGGCCATCACAAGTTACATTAATAAATGTGTTGAAAATTAGGTCAAATATAGCTGATCTTTTCTACTGATATAATTGAAATTATAGGATGGTCTACCTACTAAATTGAAGATCTATAAGTCTAGTTTATAACTCATTAAACTAATCATTGATACAACACCCTAGTAGAGAGATATTTACGTTTTCGTGAGACTGTGCAAGCAGCTCCCAATGGGACCCACTTTGGCGGTGGACGACCCTTGAACATTTTAAAGGGGTTGGACGGCTCATTTTTGGTCATTTTGCTACCAAGGACAGTTCTCAAACTCTCTCAACACTTCCCTAACCGTTCTCCAAGGTACCAAGTCGAATCCAAGGTGGTTTTACCTAAACCTAGCCTCAAACGTTATCCTAAGTGAAGAAGATAATCTCTAATGGTGTTATGATGTATTTAAGGGTGATTGTAAGCTAAGGGAAGCTTTAATTAGAGTTTGATCTGATTATTTAAGGTATGTATAACATCCTATTTCTTGGGCTTAGCTTAAATACGTATTGGTTAAGTTATTTGGATGAAGAATTACAAGATAGAACTTGAAGTTGTATAAGAACTTGTTGTCTCTTATTGGACTATTTTGGAGTTGTGTATATGATTTAATATGAATGGAAATCGTGGGGAATAACTTATTTATAATGTTCTTATTGTTGTTATACTTGTCAATATGTTGAGTATATTGATGATGTTGTAAATAGGAGAAAAAGCAACCACACAATACCTAGAAGTTGTCCATGTTGTTGTTATATCTTGGTGGGTTGTTTGATGTTACTTTTACAATGGATATAAGGTTGTAATGTCATGTCAAAATATATGTTTATATGATGGACGTGTTGATGGTTCTTTAAGTATAGGGGAGATGGGAAAAAGAGTTGGAGTTTTGTTCCAATCCAAGCTTGTCGTTCGTCGTGTTAAATAGTAGTTTTGTTGGTGACATTTGTGCACTTGTTGTTATGTAGATTGATTGGTGTTGTTAGGGTGTTGGGTGTGTTGTGGTGCTGAAGGTATATAGTTGAAGGTTGTATGTGTTCTTGTTGTTTTAATGGTGTGATGACCCGGCCAGTCATCTCATGAGTTATCGCTCTATTTTCCCCATTTCTACTTCTTTATTCTTTGTTTATCCGTGTTATGTGGCATTGGGTTGGTCGAATTGAATCCTGAATGATTTTGGTAAGGTTTGAGACACTTAGTCTCTTTTGAGGAAGGTTAAGTTGAAAAGGTTAACCGGATGTTGACTTATGTGTTAGAGGGCTCGGATGTGATTTCTGATGGTTCGGTTAGCTTCAGGAGGTGATTTGGGACTTAGGAGTGTGATCAGAATGGGTTGTGGAGGTCAGGAGTAGATTTAGGCTTGAATTGGCAAAATTGAATTTTCGACGATTTCCGGTTGGTAGGTGAGATTTTGATATAGGGGTTGGAATGGAATTCCGAGAGTTTTAGTAGTTCTGTAGTGTTATTTGGGATGTGTGTGCACAATTTCAAGTCATTCGGACATGGTTTGGTCGGGTTTTTTATCAAAAGCAGAATTTAGATGTTTTTGGAAACCTAGGCTTGAATCCGATGTGTTATGGTCGATTTGATGTTGTTTGAGGTGTTTTGAAGATTGGTACAAATTTGAATAAGGTTTTGGGATATGTTGGTGCTTTTGGTTGAGGTCCCGGGGGCCTCGGGTGAGTTTCGGAGGGTTTAACGGATCATTTTGAGTTGAAGAAAATTGCAGATTTTGGTTTCAGCTGTTGTAGGTATTCTACTCTTCGCGTTCACGAGTGGACCCTCGCGTTCGCAAAGAGTCAGTTAAGGAAGGTGGAATTTAAGCCTTAGTTTTTGCGAGGAAGGCTACGCATTTGCAAAGGGCAAAGGGTTTGTGCATCACGTTCGCGGGGGAGTTGTTGCATTCGCATAGGAGGAATAGGCAGTTGAGCTTCAGGGAGGAATTTGTTCATCGCGTTCGTGAGGGGCAGAACGCGATCGTGAAGGCTGGTCTGAGCAAAGCATAGCGTTCGCGATGGGGATGTCGCGATCGTGAAAGAGGAAAATTGGTCAAAGTTAATCTGTGCATTGTGAACGCGAGGCTTTGACCGCGTTCGCCAAGAAGGATTTCAGGCTTGGGCAGAAGGGTTAAAAGGTCATCTTGTCCGTGAATGTGGGGTTTATTTCTTCCATTGTTGTCATTTTTGGAGCTTTTTGAAGGGGATTGAAGAGGGATTCAAGAGGAATCACTTGGAGGTAAGAATTTTAGACTTAAAACTCGATTCTAATGTGAAATCTACCTAATAAATCATGGAATCTAAGCCTAAAATTGAGGAATTAGGGCTTGAGATTAAGAGACTTTAGAATGGGAACTTGAGGAGTCATTTGGACTCCGATTTCAGTGTTCTTGGTATGTATGGACTCGTGGGAGGATAAGGATTTCATTGATGTGATTTTTATCGAGTTTTAATACGTGGGCCCGGGGGTCTGGTTTGGCCAATTTCGAGATTTTTGGTATTATTTGATTGTTTTCGCTTGGACTTCGTTACCTTAGCATATTTTGATGCCGTGATTTTCATTTTGAATAGATTTGACGCGCGTGGAGGCCAATTCGAGGGGAAAAGTCATCACAGAGTAGTATTTTCACATGATTGAGGTAAGTAACCATTGTAAATCTGGAACTGAGGGTACAAACCCCGGTATTTGACTTGTTTTGATAAATGTGGTGACGCACATGTCAGGTGACGAGTGTGTGGGCATGCACCAATAGGGATTGTGACTTGGTCCATCCTGTAGCAACAATTGAGCCACTTATTTGATTTGAAACCTTATGATATTCCGTACTTTAGTCAGTTATACTGTATTATGGGTTGTATGCCATGTTTGGGGCTTTGTTCCGACCTGTTGATACCCTTAGGGGCATTTTTACTGTTTTTCCTCACTTTATTTGTTGAAAGCATATCCTCAGTCATGTTTTACCTGTTTAAATGTTTAAAACTGATTTTATCACTCCACTTCTAATTGTGAGGACTGTTTGGGCTGAGTTCCCTAATTTCTATTGTTGTGCCCGAGAGGCTGTGAGGTTAATGACTGAGAGGGGTTGAGAACGTAATAGTGAAGATATTATATGCATATATTATGGGTAGGGCTGCATGTCGCAGCGATACTTATATGGATCGGGTTGCACGCCGTAGCGATATATATATTGGATCAGGCTGCGCGCCGCAGCGATATGTCGTTTGGGCTGTAGGAGCCCCTCCAGAGTCTGTACAACCTCAGTGAGCGTAGTTGACTATAAATTATGGATCAGGCTGCACGCCACAGCGGTTATTATGATTTCTATTACTATGAGATATTAATGAGCCTGGGTGCTGAGAGTGAGTACTGAGTGACGAGAGTGAGTAACGGGTGACTGAGAGGCTACCCGAGAGGCCATATTTTGAGTGATAACTTGCCCGAGGGGCCCAGTTATGATATTTTCACTAATTTCACTTTTCCTTTAAAATCAAGCCTCTGTTGGAACAATTGCTAAGTATATGATTTCAAGTATTTAAATTGAAGTTGATAATTTTACGACAAAACGGGTTTTAAACTGTGAAATAGGCTGGTTATCTTGTTGTTTATTCAGTTATATGATTTTTAACTGCTCGTCACTGCTTTCAGACCTTATTTACTTTAGTTACTTACTGAGTTGGTGTATTCACGTTACTCCTTGTACCTTGTGTGCAGATCCAGGTGCCCGAGTGGCAGAGTGAGGGTCCTCAGCTGATCCAGAGGTTGCCGGAGATTTCAAGGTAGCTGCATGGCGTCCGCAACCCTGTTTTCATCTTCTTATCTTGTTCTTTTCTGCATTTTCTAGACTTATGTTGTATCAGACAGTCAGTTATGTAGTAGAGGCTCTAGACTCGTGACACCAGATATTTGGGGCTGTGTAGTTCATGTTTATTTGACTTCCACTTATATTTTTGTTGTTTTTAAACACTTATTATGAAAATTTGATATTTAAGCCGCTGTTAGAAAAATGGTTTTATACAAGGAATTTATTGTAGTTAATGGTTTGGGTTGGATTGCCTAGTAATGTGATAGGCGCCATTATGATCGGGTATTTGGAGTCGTGACAAGTTGGTATCAGAGCCTAGGTTACATAAGTCTCGCGAGTCATGAGCCGGTTTAGTAGAGTCTCGCGGATCGGTACGGAAACGTCTGTATTTATTCTCCAGAGACTGCAGAACCTTTAGGAAAAACTTCATATTCTGTTGATCCGAGTACTAAACTTCTGTTATTCCATTCTCTTATATATGGTGAGGGAACGCACTACCGGGTAGGATGGACGACCGCCAGTACCACCAGCTGTGGACACCAAAGGTCGAGGATGCGGTCGAGGCCGTGGTAGGGGCAGAGCAGCTAGGGCAGCACCTGCAGATCCACCAACTGCCCCAATTTAGGATCAGGTCCTAGTTGTGGATGCTACAACAGCACCAGCTCAGGCACCAGCTGTGTCTATTGTGATTCCAGGCCTTCAGTAGGCTTTATCTAAGATCTTATCAGTGTGTACAGGTTTGGCTCAAGCAGTTTCAGTTATTATGGCCGTAGCTACTTCTCAGGCCGGGGGAGGCACCCAGACTCCTGTTGCTCGCACACCTAAGCAGGTTGTGCAGGGACTCCCGTTGATCGCACACCTGCCCAGCCAGTTGCACCAGCCTAGGAGTTTGTGGTATCAGTTATGCCAGACGACGAGCAGCGTCGACTAGAGAGGTTTGGTAGACTCAAGCCTCCGACTTTTAGTGGTGCAGAGGGCGAGGATGCCTAGGGGTTCTTGGATAATTGCTAGAGGATGCTTCGTACAACGGGGATTCTAGAGACCAGTGGTGTAGCTTTTACCACCTTTTAGTTTTCTAGGGCTGCCTTCACTTAGTGGGAGGCGAATGAGAGGCGTAGGCCTATTGGTGCAGCGCCCCTTACTTGGCAGCAGTTCTCTATTCTTTTTCTGGAGAAGTATGTGCCATAGTCTCGCCGAGAGGAACTGCGCAGGCAGTTTGAGTAGTTGCGTCAGGGAGAGATGACTGTGATGCAGTATCAGATGCGGTTCTCTGAGTTAGCCCGTCATGCAGTTTGGTTGGTTCCCACAAATCAAGAGAGGATTATGAGGTTTGGTGATGGTCTCACATATCAGCTTCGGATTCTCATGACTAGGGAGAGCATGGCAGGTACTACTTTCGAAGAGGTTGTTGACATCGCCCATGAGATTGAGTAGGTTCACTGCCAGGAGAGAGAGTAGAGGGAGGCTAAGAGGCCTCAGGGATCTGGTAGCTTTAGTAGTTCTCCTTCGAGGGGCCAGTTCCAGTAGGGCAGAGGCCGCCTATTCAGACAGGCTCATTCAGCTTTCCCAGGTTATCGTGGGGCATCATCAGGTCATGGTTCTCACAGTTCTCATCAGGGCCACTCATCACTTAGTGTCCTTCCAGCCTAGAGTTCGTCCCGTGCTCCATCAGTTCAGGGTTCTTCCATGCCAGGTCCTTCTACTAGTCATTCCGGTGCCAGGGGTTTCCTTCAGTCCCTATCTCTAGCACCGGGGAGTTGTTATGAGTGTGGAGAGTTTAGGCATATGAGGAGGCAGTGTCCTCGTCTTCAAGATGGTCAGTCTCAGCATAAGGGTCAGCCCTCGACTTCTGCTCCAGTTACTTCACCACCCGCCCAGTCAGCTAGGGGTGGAGGTCAGTCAGCTAGGGGTCGCCTTAGAGAGGGAGTTCGATTAGGTGGTGGTCATGCTCCTTTCTATGCCCTCCCAGGTAGACCAGATATTGCTGCTTCAGATGCCGTGATTTTAGGTATTGTTTCAGTCTGCCACAGAGATGCCTCTGTATTATTTGATCCCCGTTCCACCTTTTCTTATGTGTCATCATACTTTGTCTGTTATCTGGATATGCCCCGTGAGTCTCTTGTTTCACTGGTTTATGTATCTACTCCAGTGGGCGATACTATTATTATAGACCGTGTGTACCGGTCGTTTGTGGTGACTATTAGGGGTCTGGAGACCCCAGTGGATTTTTTATTAATGTGTATGGTGGATTTCGATTTCATTTTGGGCATGGACTGGTTATCTTCGTGTCGTACTATTTTGGATTGTCATGCCAAGATAGTCACATTGGCTATACCGGGTGCACCACGGATTGAGTAGCGAGGTTTGACTGATTATGTACCCAGTAGAGTGATCTCATTCTTGAAGGCCCAGCATATGGTTGGGAAGGGATATCTTTCATATCTAGCCTTTGTGAGGGATGTCGGAGCTGAGATTCCCAGTATTGATTCTGTCCCAGTTGTGAGGGATTTTCCCGATGTGTTTCCTGTAGACCTGCAGGGCATGCCGCCGGACAGGGACGTTGATTTGGTATTGACCTGGTACCAGGCACTCAACCCATTTCTATCGCATCGTATCGTATGGCACCAGCGGGGTGCAAAGAGTTAAAAGAGCAGCTTCAGGAACTCCTCGATAAGGGGTTTATTCGGCCTAGTGTGTCATCTTGGGGTGCACCGGTTCTATTTGTGAAGAATAAGGATGGCACTATGAGGATGTGCATTGATTAAAGGCAATTGAACAAAGTAACAATTAAGAATAAGTATCTTTTGCCTCGCATTGATGATTTATTCGACCAGCTTTAGGGAGCGAGAGTGTTCTCCGAGATTGATCTCCGTTCGGGTTATAACCAGCTGAAGATCAGGGACTCGAATATTCTTAAGACAGCTTTTAGGATTCGATATGGTCATTATGAGTTCTTGGTAGTGTCTTTTGGGCTGACCAATGCCCCAGCAGCGTTCATGCATTTGATGAACAGTGTGTTTTGGCCTTATCTAGACTCGTTTGTCATAGTCTTCATTGATGATATTCTGGTGTATACGCTTAGTTAGAAGGAGCACACGGAGCATTTGAGAGTTGTGTCAAAGATTGAAGGAGGAGAAGATTTATGCAAAATTCTCCAAGTGTGAGTTTTGACTCAGTTTAGTGGCTTTCCTAGGGCATGTGGTGTCCAACGAGGTTATTCAGGTTGATCCGAAGAAGATAGAGGTGGTTCAGAGTTGGCCCAGACCGTCTTCGGCCACAGAGATTCGCAGCTTTCTTAGTTTGGCAGGCTATTATCATCGGTTTGTTCAGGGATTCTCATTTATTGCATCGCCCTTGACCAAGTTGGCTCAGAAGGGTGCTTTATTTGTATGGTCGGACAAGTGTGAGGAGAGCTTTCAGAAGCTCAAGACAGCTTTGACCACAGCTCCAGTATTAGTTTTGTCATCAGCTTCAGGTTCATATACCGTGTATTGTGATGCTTCGAGAGTTGGTACTGGTTGTGTTTTGATGTAGGAGGGTAGAATTATTGCTTATGCTTCTCGTTAGTTGAAGCCCCATGAGAAGAACTACCCCGTTCATGATTTGGAGTTGGCTACCATAGTGCACGCATTGAAAATTTGGAGGCATTACTTGTATGGTGTGTCTTGTGAGGTGTTTACTAATCATCGTAGCCTCCAGCACTTGTTCAAGTAGAAGGATCTCAATTTGAGGCAGCAGAGGTGGTTGGAGTTGCTTAAGGATTATGATATCACTATATTGTACCATCTGGGAAGGCCAATATGGTGGTCGATGCTTTGAGCCAAAAGGCATTGAGTATGGGGAGTTTGGCATATATTCCAATTCGATGCTTTGTGTGATTTGTAGCTCGGTGTCTCAATTGTCAGCAGGTGAAATATGAGCATCAGAGACCGGGTGGCTTGCTTCAGCAGATGGATATTCCCTAGTGGAAGTGGGAGAGGATCACTATGGACTTTGTTGTTGGACTTCCACGGACTCTGAGGAAGTTTGATGCTATTTGGGTGATTGTGGATCGGCTGACCAAGTCCGCGCACTTCATTCCTGTGTGTACTACTTATTCTTCAGAGCGGTTGGCAAAGATCTATATCCGGGAGATTGTTCGGTTGCATGGTGTCCTAGTTTCTATCATTTCAGATAGGGGCACTCAGTTTACTTCGCAGTTTTGGAGGTCGTGCAGCGGGAGTTGGGTACTTAGGTTGAGTTGAGCACAGTTTTTCACCCTCAGACGGACGGATAGTCCGAGCACACTATTCAGATATTGGAGGACATGTTGCGTGCTTGTGTCATTGATTTCGGAGGGTCATAGGATCAGCTTATACCGCTTGCAGAGTTTGCATATAACAACAACTACCAGTCGAGTATTCAGATGGCTCCATATGAGGCTTTGTATGGGAGGCGGTATAGATCTCTAGTTAGTGGGTTTGAGCCCGGTAAGGCTATGCTATTGGGGACAGACTTGGTGCAGGATGCTTTATAAAAGGTGAAGGTAATTCAGGAGAGGCTTCGTACAGCGCTGTCGAGGTAGAAGAGCTATGATAATAGGAAGGTTCGAGATGTGTCCTACATGGTTGGCGGGAAGGTTCTGTTGAAAGTTTCACCCATGAAGGGTGTTATGAAATTTGGGAAGAAAGGGAAATTGAGTCCTCGGTTCATTGGGCCTTTTGAGGTGCTTCAGAGGATTGGGAAGGTGGCTTATGAGCTTACTTTGCCACCCAGCTTGTCGAGTGTGCATTCGATGTTTCATGTTTCTATGCTCCGGAAGTATATTGGGGATCCGTCTCATGTTTTGGATTTCAGCACGGTTTAGTTGGATGATGATTTGATTTATGATGTGGAGCCAGTAGCTATTTTGGGTCGTCAGGATCGAAAGTTGAGGTCAAAGGATATAGCTTCAGTGAAAGTGCAGTAGAAAGGTCGGCCCGTGGAGGAGGCTGCCTGGGAGACCAAACGGGAGATGCGAAGCAGATATCCTCACCTGTTTGAGGCTTCAAGTATGTTTCTTGCCTCGTTCGAGGACAAACGTTTGTTTATGTTCGGGAGGATGTGACGACCCGGCAAGTCGTCTCATGAGTTACCGCTCTGTTTTTCCCATTTATGCTTCTTTATGCTTTGTTTGTTCGTGTTATGTGGCATCGGGTTGGTTAGATCGAATCCGGAATGATTTGGTGAGGTTTGAGACATTTAACATCTTTTGAGGAAGGTTAAGTTGGAAAAGTCAACCGGATATTGACCTATGTGTTAGAGGGCTCGGATGTGAGTTCTGATGGTTCGGTTAGCTTTGGGAGGTGATTTGAGACTTAGAAGCGTGATCGGAATGTGTTTTGGAGGTCCGGAGTAGATTTAGGCTTGAATTGGCGAAATTGGATTTTTGGCGATTTACGGTTAGTAGATGAGATTTTGATATAGGGGTCGGAATGGAATTCCGAGAGTTGCAGTAGTTCCGTTGTGTCATTTGGGACGTGTGTGCAAAATTTCAGGTCATTCGGACGTGGTTTGGCCTGGTTTTTTATCAAAAGCGGAATTTAGATGTTTTTGGAAACTTAGGCTTGAATCCGATGTGTTTTGGTCGATTTGATGTTGTTTGAGGTGTTTTGAAGATTGGTACAAGTTTGAATAAGGTTTAGGGATATGTTGGTGCCTTTGGTTGAGGTTCCGGTTGTAAGCACGTGATTTTTTCCCTATATGAGAATTACTCCCAAAAAATTCAAAAATAAAATAATTTTTCTTGGTGTGCAATTTTTGTGATATTTTGTGTAACTATTTGTATGTTTGTCTATGCATGTTTATTTGTTAAATTAATAAAAAATACAAAATATGTCGCATTTTGCATGTAGGATTTAATTCTACAATTGTTAGTAATTAAATTTGTTTACAAAAATTAAAAATTACAAAAATAGGCATCTTTTGCATTTTTAGCATTTAATGTCCAAATGAACAATTTTATGCTTAATTATTACTTAATTGTGCGTTAATTGTTATTGGAAGTTAATTTGCGCTTTTATAACTTAATTTAGTTCTTAATAATAATTTAAGTACTTTTATAATTTAGTTTTAGAAAAATAAAAGAAGAAAAGAGAACAAAAATACAAAGAAAAATCGGATTGGGCCACTTCTTCAATTTCAAACCACAGGCCCAAATAATTGCCCAACTTTCCCCATGACCCGGTCCACTTCAAACCGGGTCGACCCGGTCCGCTCCATTAACCCAACACCCCTTCTTCATTTTTGTCCAACACAAAACAAAACCAAAAAAATAAAAAATAAAAGGTGAATTATCACTATTAATAGTTTTATTTTTTGTTTTTTTTATATATAAAAAATCCGAAAATATTATATTTTTTTTATTATTATTAATTTTTTTTTTTAAATATATAATAATTTTGGGAATGATTTAAAAAAAATATAAATAAGAAAAAGGGAAGTATTGAATAAAAAAAATATAAAAGTAAAAATAGGTGAAATTCTCTTTTTAAAAAAAAAGTAAAAGAATGTAGAAAATTTAAAAAAAATAAAAAGTTTTGTGGAATTTTTAAAAAATTTAAAAGTAAAAGAAGGTTGGAATTAAAAAATAAATATAAAGGTATCTGAAAATTTAAAAAATTTAAAGTAATTGAAAGTAGCATTTTTGAAAGAAAAAGAAAAGATAGTGGTTTGTTTTTTAAAGAAAAGTTAAATAAAGTGAGATTCTCTTTTAAAAAAATAAAAAGTGGGATTTTAAATAAGATAAAGTAATTAAAGTTGGAATTTTAAAAATAAAAGTAAATAAAGGTGGGATTTCTTTTTCTAAAAAAATAAAAGCAATTTGTAAGTGGGATTTCTTTTAATTAAAAAAATAATAAAATAATAAAAAACAAATCTGAAAATTTCGAAAATTTTGCTATAAATAGAAGAGAAAATTTAGGAAGAAGGGTGGAAAAAAAGAGAGGAAAAACTAGATAGAGAGAAGAAAAAAAGAGGGGGCGGAGTGAGAAGTATACACCCGATATACATTCTGGATACACTGAATATACAGGGGCAGAATTCAGTTTGGAGAGTTTTGAAGTTGAAAAATAATAGTTACTGTTTCATTGCCTCGCTTAAGATCTGAAATAGTCAGAACCTTCCTGCCTTTTACTTCTTCTCTATACTTGGAGTCGTTTATAGTCTCCTGGGTTTTCTGCTATTCCTACTGTTACTGGTCTATTCCTGTGTTGCTGGACTGTCGTTGCTGTGCTGCATTGTTACTACTGTTGCTGCTTCTCATCTTCATCTTCTCTTGTTTTCCAATACCAGGTACACGAATGTAATACTAGTTATTGCAAGCTAAAAATGTGGAAGCATGAATACATATGAAGAATCGAATTTTGAAGTTTTAATTTCGCTTTTTCTCTGTTCCTTTTATTGATTGTATTTAGGCTATTTTATGTATTATTGAATAATAATTGGAATAAGAGAAAATAACATAAGTTAGTCTTTAATGAATCGGCTTGGCAAAACGGGTTAATTCACTAGCTATGAAGGTTCTAAGATTATCAACAGTAGGTTAATTGTGAACAAGTACTTAAATTTAGCTAAGGCATGAATTTGAACTAAATTTCGTGAATTAGGTATTAAGGCATGATTTGAGTTCAAACAAAATTAGAAGAACGTTTAAGTCTAATAAACTTTCTATTAAGCTTTAGTAATTATGGTTAAATCCAGTTTCAAATGGTTGTGAATAATTAATTCCAATAGTTTTTTATATATATAACAATGCGAGCTTCAATCTAACTATATTTGATTCTTTTGAATATTAGTTGTCGAATTTTTATTTTATTTATAATTTCGAATTTTTTTAGTAAAATTCTTGTTCATCAATATTTGTATTAATATAGCAATTAGTATGCCATGCTTTCTTAAATAAAAAAAAGCTCGTAATTAATTAGGATTTTCTTTATTTATTTTAGAGACTAATTTTAATAGAAAAGATGTAGTCGCTTTAGGATTTGTCCATTTAAAATAAATGAGATGAGCCTCGCCTAGTAAAATGTATAGATTGCGGGGCCCTCACAAATGTATGTGTTAATTACTTAGAACTCGGGATCGGCCGCTTAGCGAACTTCACGGCCTTTTCTCAAAATAACCCTGCGCTAGTCGCTTTAGGCGCGTATTTAATAATGTTATCTCCTTAAACTCGGGTGCACATTTATGTGACCCAAATCCAAATCTCAACGAAATCGAAATGTGTCTCTAATCACGGGTACATTGATTGTGACGTGGTCTGAGATGTATTTCCACGACGTTGCAATTCTCGTAAAATAATAACAATAAGTAAGAAAGCGGTAAAAAGATAAAATTTTGCACATAAGTTCATATTTGTATAAAATCAGATAATCAAGCCGAATATAACAGTTGAGCGACCGTGCTAGAACCACGGAACTCGGGAATGCCTAACACCTTCTCCCGGGTTAACAGAATTCCTTATCCGGATTTCTGGTGCGCAGACTGTAATATGGAGTCATTCTTTTCCTCGATTCGGGATTAAAATTGGTGACTTGGGACACCCTAAATCTCCCAAGTGGCGACTCTGAAATAAATAAACAAATTCCGTTTCGATTGTCCTTTAATTGGAAAAACTCCCCTCCACCCCACGCGGGGACGGAAAAAGGAGGTGTGACAGCTCTGGCGACTCTGCTGGGGATCTCCTGACCCAGAACCACTGGTTCAGGGTTAGAAATTCGAGCTTAAATAAATTGTTATATTCAGCTTTATCTGATTTTGTTACATGATCTGTGTTCAATGTGCTAACTAACTGCTTTACCGCTTTGATATTTTGTGAACTGTATATAAATTGTGCCGAAACCCATATCCTCTCTGAGTCTTCTAAATCATGAAGAAGGGCGTACTTCGTACGGCTTCTTTTCTGTATAGTGTCAAATCCCAATTTAGAACGAGGTTCGGACAAGTTGCTAAGCCGGTGAAGCTTCTGTATTCCCGGTACGCTGCCCCCCCTCGGCTTGAGCTGTCCGCTCGGGTAAGCCAGGTCTAGAACAAACACCCAGGTTCTGAACCTAGAATAACTCAGCTTCATGCCGGATCCCTAGTAGGAACGCTTATTTGCATCATGTGCATTTTTAACTTAGGGGACTCAACACAGGGGTTGGGTCCGTCTAGGAATAGCAACCTGAAACAGAAAAGGCCATCCTGATGCATCCTGCTCACTGCTTGTGCATTTATTTGCTTCGAACATGCATGATGACCGGTTTTGAATGTTGGGAAATTTTTACAAAAAAAAATATAAAAAATAAAAAAAAATGACAAAGTTCAGATAGAAGAGAAAATGAGTATATTTATTTTAATAGTTTGTTTTACTAAAAACAAAGGAAAAGAGAAAAGAGAAAAATAGCAAGGTGAGAATGAGGAATGAGTTTTTATTTTAGTTTACTTTATTTTCAAAAAACAAAATAATAATAAATAAATAAACTAGTTAGTTTATTACCCGAACTACGTCGGTTTGATTCTCACCGGATGTGGGATACGTAGGCAACCCTCATCGGGTCCAACTCCCTTTTTTATTTTACCAATAATGATATACCATAAAGTATATATGTATATATATATATACACATGTATATAAATACATATATTGTTTTTTTTTCAAAGATTTTTTGTTTGGAGTCAAAATAAAGGTTTTTGTTTTCGCCTAAAAAATCACCTTAATAAATGTGCAGGATGAGCACAGAGCAAAATGAACCGTTCTCGGCCCTCAGCGAGGTCCCTCTACAACTCCACATGTGGTGGAATGATTTGGAAGCCGACAGCAAAGAGATAGTGGGAAGAGTATTGGGAGGTTTTGTCAATTTGCTGAGTATTAAGCCAAAGACAGATATTCTTGAAGCTCTAATACCATTTTGGGACCCAACCCGCAATGTATTCCGTTTTGTTGACTTTGAACTTTCACCGACACTAGAGGAAGTCGCCGGATATGCGGGATTGAATGGAAGGTTAAGAGGACAATACCTACTTTCGCCAAGGCCGGTATCTCCGCACGCATTCCTAGATTTGCTAAGCATCAGTCGGAAGGTACAACACGACGATTTATCGAGAGGACGTTGTGCTCTCCAATTCTTGTATCAACGATATGGAACTCCGCAAGGTTTCGAGGAACCAAACCTTGGACTAACTCATGGCGGGAACAGAAACAAATGGGAAGCAAGACGTACTTTGGCTTTCATCACAGCATTCTTGGGAGTCGTGATCTGTCCACGGGAGGATAAAAAGATAGAGATAGGCCTTGTAGGGATGGCCGACGTTGCAATCAAAAGAACCGACAGTACTGTTGTTCCTTTGATTTTGTCCGAAATCTACCGAGCCTTGACGATATGCCGAGAAGGAGGCAAGTTCTTCCAGGGTTGCAATCTGTTACTTCAGCTATGGATGCAAGAGCACCTCCATCACCGAGTAGGATACATGAATCACGGGTTGACCGGGAGGAATTGTATCAGCGGCTTCGAGAAGCGCATGACAAGCGTCAGGTTTCCTGAAGGTGTCGAAGCATGGTTTACACGATTAAGGTCAACAACATCTGACCAAATTGAATGGGCATTCGGCTGGTTGGTTGATACAGAGGTAATATACATGGCAGCTGAAGAATGTCATGTTCTCTTAATGGGACTTCGCAGCATCCAGTCATATGCTCCTCATCGGGTATTGCGCCAGCTGGGCAGGTTTCAAGTAATCCCTACTAATGAAGACCTGAGCAAGCACGCCATTGAGCTAATCCCGGGAGTCATATTTCCCGAGGGAAAGATTAGAAAGCTGTGGCACGAATGTAGATTCTTGGAACCCAAGACCATGGTGCGAGAACTAGATAAAGGTGAGGTAGACCCAAAGTACGATGCTTGGTTCGAAAGAAGATTCCAGATTCGGCAGAGACCTGCTAAAAGAGCTCACATCCAACAATTCACGGATGATTCATGGGAGCAATGGGGATGGTTAAAAAGGGAAGAAGGTTACCGGGTTGAAATCGGGAGGCTAAATCAGCAAGTTGAGAGGCTTATATTTGAGAACAACGTGCAAGTCGCCTCGGAGCAGGGCAAAAAGAACAAGCTAGCCCAAGAGAACCAGACACTAAAGGCCCGTCTACGCCAAGCCAGCAAAAGTAACATTGACCGACAGAGACGTCGCTCCGACGAAAGGTTGATAGCAGGTTTGAAAAATCAGGTCGTCCAAAGCCAAGAAGAATTAGAACAATCAGAAGCTCGCGTAGCCAGGATGAAGGACAGATGGGCAAAATGCACAATGGCCCGGAGGCAGCGTCTGCAACAGGTCATAAGGGATTATGAAATGAGCATCGGGATATTAAGGGAAACGAACTCCACTCTACATGATCGGATCATCAAACAAGCACGAGATGCCCAGGCCGACAGAAGACATTGTTACGATGCAATGGCCTGCATGGAAAGACAAATGGAGTTGTTCCAGGATCGACTTGCCGACAATGCTCAGGCACTGGGATTGAAGAACCGACAAATCAGGCAATTGTTCATTGAAAGGGACAACATTCGAGGAAGGATTGACGAAATTGGGCATTACATCTACATGAAATGCCTAGCATGTGAGCGAACACCTCGGAAGACCCTCCTTGTTTCCATCATGGGCTGCGTCCACCGGATTATGAACGAGTTGAAGAGCTTGCAGAGGGACCTCACACCAAGGGCCGCGGAAATGCCGAATGATGCCTCGCGAGCCCCTAAGTTGGAAAATTAATCTTTGGTCGAGTCCTGTTTATTTGGCTTTGTTGCTTTCCAATATGTTGTTTTCTTTTGTTTTAGTCAAATCGGGTTAAGAACTGTGGAGTCTGTACTATTGTTGTTCCTTGTTTGAAGTAATTTGTAATAGCAAAATTTTGAGAACGAATTTAATGATTCCAAAAGAATTTTGTGTTTCTTATTTTATGGCAGAACTACGCCTGGTCTGATTCGCGCGGGGACGTGATACGTAGGCAATCCCCATAAGATTCGACCGCTTTTAATAAAGAAAGAAAAGAAAATACAAAAATAAAATAAAATAACAGAAAAAGGGGACAAATGAGCAAACCGGGATGACGCATGTTGTTTGAAGCGAAGCATGTAGAAACGGTTAACTGCCTAGGAGCATTGCATCATCTATGTGTTGAGATCAAATCTGTTAAACTCTAACGCTAACAAAGTTTGTTGTTGTCTGATCCACACAGTTAGTTGTTAAAGAATTCTGGCAACACACCCTTACCAAACCAGATCCAAAGGACCGGTAGCAATAAGCATGACTATTTCAGAGAATAGTAACGAGGAAGAAAGGCCGATGAGCCAGTTGTTAAAAGAAGCGATGGAAAAGATTGAAAGAATGGGATTAGAGATGAATGCAATGCAGCTAGCTTTAGCCAAAGCACAAAAGATCCCTGAGCCACTGGGGCGCATGCCGGAATACCCTCATTCCGGCCCTTCCACAAGCCTCCCAAATCCCCGTTATCATCAAGAAAGAAGCCCTCATGATTCCCAAGCTCCACCACCCCATCAACCTCTCCCAACACCAAATATTCCCACCTTTGTGGGACCCACATCAGCCACCTTGCAAAGAACGACTAGTGAGCCATTGTTTCAGGCTCACGATACGCAATACTATCCCCCTGAGCCCACATTCCATGCCCCCGAACCACAGGCCTACAATCCGCACTTGGAAATACCGGCAGAGATTGAAAAGCCGGTTAAAGCCCCTGAACAGGATGAGGTATTGAGAAAGTTCAAAAGCCTGAAGCATTCCTTCAGGAACCTGCACGGATTAGGCAACCAAGTCAGCCTAGCTTACAAAGATCTATGCCCTTTCCCGGACGTCCAACTCCCGGCTGGGTTCAAGATGCCTAAGTTTGATTTGTACGAAGGGCACGGTGATCCCATGGCACATTTGCGGGGATTTTGTAGCAAAATGAGAGGGGCAGGCGGCAAAGATGAGCTGCTGATAGCTTATTTCGGCCAAAGTCTGAGCGGACCTGCACTAGACTGGTATACCAGGCAGGATTCCAGTAGATGGTACACTTGGGATGATCTGGCGCAGGCTTTCGCGGGTCATTTCCAATACAATCTCGAGATAGTCCCTGACCGTCTCACATTATTGAGAACTGGGAAGTAACCCGGGGAAAGCTTTCGCGAGTTCGGGTTCCGCTGGAGAGAGCAAGCGGCCAGAGTCGATCCTCCCATGAGAGAGGGAGAGATGGTGGATTATTTCTTACAAACATTGGATCCAACCTACTTTGGTCACTTGGTGACAACGGTTGGAAAATCCTTCAACGAGGTGGTCAAGATAGGGGTCATGATAGAAGAAGGTCTGAGGTCTGACAAAATCTTGAATTATTCGGCACTCAAGGCCACGACCCAAGCTATTCAGAGCGGCACCGGAGGGTGCGTTGGGAAGAAGAAAGAAAGAAGAAATTGCCACGATCGAGGCAGGCAGTTGGTCCAGGGCTAGCAAGCCACACTACAACCAACCCAGACCTCACAGGCCAAACTACCCATACAACCCACCACAACATTGCTATCCACCTCGAGAACCACATTGTTCCGTACACCAGGCCTAGACATACACTCAGCCTCCGGTTCGCCCGCAATGGCGTGCGCCGGTTCCCCAGAACACATATGCACCCCCACAAAACACCTATCCTCCACCAGGAGCATATAGAAACCCTCCAGGGGCAGCCTTTCGGGGAAATCCAGCTGCTAGGAATGACAGGCTGCGGAAACAGAGAATTTTCACTGAGTTGGGAGAAACCTACACCGCTTTGTTCCACAAATTGAGGCAGTTGGGTTTGGTTAGTCCGGTCGAGACTCGAGGACCAAATCCCCCGCCCCAAAACTTGGACCAATCAATAAGCTGTGAATACTGCTCAGGGATGTTGGGGCATGATACCGAAAAGTGTTGGAAATTGAGGCATGCCATACAGGATCTTATTGACACCAATAAGATCGAGGTCCAGACACCGGAGGCTCCTAACATCAACCAGAACCCACTGCCAGCACACCATGAGGCTCACATGATCGAGTTGGTGTATGAGGGAAGAGAGTTGAGAAAACCTTCACAGACAGTTATGATGATCCAGGCCGCTCCGAAAGAAGGATCGACCAGTGGAGGAACCGGGGTAAAGTCGCAGAAAGAAGGCGTCAAGCCAGTGGTGATATTGGGAAAGAGCCCGTCCGCCATAACAAGCAAACCCGAGCCAAACAAGTTGGTAATATCAGGGACTCCACCCACGCCTGCAATTGTGTTGAAAGGGGTGTACAGGGAACTGGTCACTATAAAGCCTGTAGTCCAGCTACCGATGATTGATATCAAGATTGTGCCTTGGAAATACGAGAAGGCAGTGGTGATGTACAAAGGAAAACAGGTGGAGGAAGTTAGTTGCGAAGCGCAAGGGCTGACTCGATCAGGTCGGTGTTTTGTTCCGGTGGAGTTAAGAAGAACCAACCCAACTACAACCAAGAAACCTGTATCCGAAGAAGAGGCTGAGGAGTTCCTGAGAAAGATGAAGGTACATGACTACTCCGTGGTCGAACAGCTGAGGAAAACACCGGGCCAGATCTCGCTGCTGTCATTACTGATCCATTCTGAGGAGCATTGTTGGGCCCTGATGAAGATATTGAACGAAGCTCATGTGCCCAACTAGATTTCTGGAAACCATTGCCAACAAGATTTTCGAGGTGAACAGGGTAACATTCTCAGATGATGACCTGCCGATGGAAGGTACAGAGCATAATAAAGCTCTCTACCTAACTGTCAAATGTGAAATGGATTCGCAAGAATAGCATCTGCGTCCGAGGATTTGACGGAAATGGAACAGCCACTGTAGGGGATGTTGTACTTGAATTGACCATCGGTCCAGTCCTGTTCACCATGGAGTTCCAGGTTTTAGATGCCACAGTATCTTATAACCTTCTGTTAGGACGACCATGGATTCATGCAGCCAAAGCAGTGCCCTCCACCTTACATCATATGATGAAGTTCGAGTGGGAAAGACAAGAGGTCGTGCTACACGGTGAGGACACGGCGTGCACCATGGGTGGCGCCATTGTACCTTTCATAGAGACCGCTGATGACAAAGGTCCTTGGGTCTACAAGATTTTCTATACAGGGTCGGCAAACAAAATTGCTGAGGGAGAAAGCATCCTGCACCCTAGGGTAGCTGTTGCGACAGTCATGATGGTTTCGGAAATGCTGGGTAATGGATTTGTGCCGGGAAAGGGCCTGGGAGTCGAGCTTCAGGGGATTGTCCAACCTGTTTCCCTTCCTAAAAATCTGGAAACTTTCGGATTGGGGTTCAAACCAACCGCAGCAGATAGGAAGCAAGCGCGAAAAATGAAGAAGAAGGTTTGCTTTCTGCCCAAACCGGTGCCACGTCTCTCAAGGTCTTTTGTCAGAGCAAGAGCCCAAGGGCCGCCTGTCCCAAAGATTCTAGGACCATTGATTGGTATGGATGGGAACTTGAATCAGAGTTTTGAGAGGCTATTCGCTGATGTCAGTATGGTAGAAGCTGGAGAAAGTTCCAGCAGAGCAGAGATACAGTTTGTGGGGCCTGAGACCAAAACCAACAATTGGATGGTTACTCCTCTCCCTGTCCGAGGGGAGTCTTGGTAGTAGGCTTTGATTTATGTTTTGTTTGTTTTGTTTTGTTCGGATTATTCAGGGTGTAATCCAAGTTTTACTTTTGTTTTGTAAAAGTGTGAACCCTTTTATCCCGCAAGTTTAATAAAGTTCTCTTCTTTTGTCCCCATTTTAATTTTTGTTTTGTTCTTTTTCTTTCTGAACAGTTCTCTTTTTACTGGTTCTAACGACATGGCATGCACAGCGGATCTTCGACCTAGTCTAATAAATCAATCTGAATCCGACTTAATGACACAAGAGGTCGTTTGCGACGATGAATCTGAATATGACAAAGATAAAGCCTTCGAAGAGATAAACCGAGAATTGTGCCAATTTGAAGAAAAACCCAAACCTAACCTAAATGACACTGAGGCTGTGAATCTAGGAGACGCTGATAATGTCCGAGAAACGAAAATCAGCATCCATATTGAGCCGAATGTCAGGGAAGAATTGATCAAAACCCTCGTGGAATTCAAAGATGTTTTTGCATGGTCATACGATGATATGCCGGGATTAAGCACCAATTTAGTGGTTCACAAATTGCCCACTGACCCGGCATACCCTCCGGTCAAGCAAAAGCTAAGGAAATTTAAAACAGAAATGAGTGTAAAGATCAAAGAAGAGGTGATTAAGCAGTTGCAGGCGAAGGTCATTCGGGTCACTCGATATCCCGAGTGGTTGGCCAATGTGGTACCAGTCCCAAAGAAGGATGGAAAAATCAGGGTGTGCGTCGACTACCGCAACCTCAACAAAGCAAGTCCCAAGGACAATTTTCCGTTACCCAACATCCATATCTTGATCGATAATTGCGCTAGGCGCGAGATCAGATCATTTGTGGATTGCTATGCGGGTTATCATCAGATCCTAATGGACGAGGAAGATGCGGAAAAGACAGCATTTATCACGCCATGGGGAACTTACTGCTATCGGGTAATGCCGTTCGGACTGAAGAATGCCGGGGCAACGTACATGCGAGCAATGACTGCTGTGTTTCACGACATGATACACAAAGAAATTGAGGTGTACGTAGATGACGTGATCATAAAGTCTTGGCGTCAGGAGGACCATGTAGCAGACCTAAGGAGATTCTTCCAAAGACTCCGAAGGTATGATATCAAGCTTAACCCGGCCAAATGCGCATTCGGGGTTCCATCAGGAAAGTTGTTGGGATTCATCGTCAGTCGACGGGGGATTGAGTTAGACCCATCCAAAATCGAATCCATCCGAGATTTGCCACCGCCAAAGAACAAAACAGAGATAATGAGTTTGCTGGGTAGACTCAATTACATCAGCAGGTTCATCGCTCAACTCACAGCAACTTGTGAGCCCATATTTCGGCTGCTGAAAAAGGATGCTGCGGTAAGTTGGACGGCAGAGTGTCAAGAGGCTTTCGACCAAATCAAAGGGTATCTGTCTAATCCACCCGTATTGGTAATTCTTTACCTGACGGTCCTGGAAAATTCATTTGGTTGTGTACTGGGGCAACATGATGACACAGGAAGGAAGGAGCAGGCCATCTACTATCTTAGCAAGAAATTCACAGTATATGAAGTCAAGTACACTCAACTCGAGAAAACATGCTGCGCCCTAACTTGGGTAGCTCAGAAGTTGAAACACTACCTGTCCTCGTATACTACTTATCTCATATCCCGTTTGGACCCATTGAAGTATATCTTTCAGAAACCTATGCCCACAGGGAGGTTGGCAAAATGGCAAATTCTGCTCACAGAGTTCGATATCGTCTATGTGACGAGGACAGCCATGAAAGCCCAGGCGCTGGCCGACCATTTGGCAGAGAATCCAGTTGATGAAAAATACGAACCCTTAAGAACGTATTTTCCCGACGAAGAGGTATTGCATACAAATGAGTTGGAGTTACCCGAGGAACCGGGTTGGAAGCTTTTCTTCGATGGAGCTGCAAACGCGAAAGGGGTTGGAATAGGAGCGGTACTCATTTCTGAAACAGGACGCCATTATCCTGTTACGGCTCAACTACGCTTCTATTGCACCAACAATATGGCCGAGTATGAAGCTTGCATTTTGGGTCTGCGATTGGCTGCGGACATGGATGTCCAAGACGTTTTGGTCTTGGGAGACTCGGACCTCTTGGTACATCAGATTCAGGGTGAATGGGAAACGCGGGATCTGAAACTCATACCATATCGACAATGCTTGCATGATCTGAGCAAGCGATTTTGATCAGTGAAGTTCAAACATGTCCCGAGAGTTCATAACGAGGTTGCGGATGCATTGGCCACCTTAGCATCAATATTGCACCACCCTGACAAAATGTATGTTGATCCTCTGCACATCCAGGTCCGTGATCAGCACGCTTATTGCAACGCCATAGAAGAGGAAGCAGATGGCGAGCCCTGGTTTTATGATATCAAAGAATACCTCAGAATGGGGATATATCCGGAACAGGCCACTGGAGACCAAAAAAGAGCCCTTCGGCATTTGTCAAATGGTTTTTTTCCTCAGCGCAGGAGTGCTATACAAAAGAACCCCTGATTTGGGATTGTTAAGATGTATAGATGCTGGTCAAGCCATGACGGTTATGGCAGAGGTACATGCTGGAGTTTGCGGGCCACATATGACCGGATATGTATTGGCAAGGAAGATCCTTCGGGCAGGGTATTATTGGCTCACCATGGAACATGACTATATCACTTTCGTGAGGAAATGCCATCAGTGTCAGATACATGGAGATCTGATTCATTCTCCACCAACAGAGTTACATACGATGTCAGCACCCTGGCCGTTTGTGGTATGGGGCATGGACGTCATTGGACCTATCGAGCCAGCAGCATCCAACAGTCATAGGTTCATTCTAGTAACCATTGACTACTTCACCAAATGGGTTGAGGCTAAAACCTTCAAGTCGGTAACTAAAAAGGCAGTGGTGGATTTTGTGCACTCCCATATCATCTGCAGATTTGGGATCCCAAAAGTGATCATCACGGATAACGGTGCGAATCTTAACAGCAGCCTGATGAGAGAGGTATGCCAACAATTCAAGATTACACACCGCAATTCCACCCCATATCGTCCCAAGGCGAATGGAGCGGTCGAAGCAGCCAATAAGAACATCAAGAAGATACTGCGAAAGATGGTGGAAGGATCTAGACAATGGCATAAGAGATTACCCTTTGCTTTGTTGGGTTACCGCACTACCGTCCAGACTTCCGTAGGTGCAACTCCTTATTTGTTGGTGTACGGAACTGAGGCTGTAATACCATCGGAGGTCAAAATTCCATCCCTACGGATTGTCGCTGAAGTAGAGATTGATGACAATGAATGGGTCAAAGCTCGATTGGAACAGTTGAGCTTGATAGATGAGAAAAGATTGGCAGCAGTGTGCCATGGTCAGCTGTATCAAAAGAGAATGGCGAGAACATATAATAAGAAGGTACGCCCCAGGAGGTTTGAAGTAGGGCAGCAGGTATTGAAGAAGATCCTCCCATGAATTGGCAAGGGCCTTATATCGTGACCAGAGTATTGTCCAATGGAGCTTTGTGTTTGACGGATATCGAAGGAAGATGTGTTGACATGGCTATCAATTCGGATGCAGTCAAGAGATATTATGCGTAATTTCTTTTGATTATGGCAATTATTGGTTCGTTTGTTTGTACTTGGTACTTATTGGATAATGAAATGACGGAGGCAATTCTTTCTTCTATCCAAACACTTTTACCCTTGTTTTCCCCTTTTGAGCCTTAAGTTATTCTTTCATACCCCTCTTTTGGAATCACTAACGGAAAAGATATGAAAAGAGGAAGAAGAAGAAGAGAAAATTTTTAAGAGAAAATGAAAAAAAGAGAAGAAAAAAAAGAAAAAAAGAAGAAGATAAAAACCACAAACCGTGGGAACTACGTTTGACCTGATTCCTCAAAGAGGATACGTAGGCGCCTCACGGCTCGGTCATAGTGTGCATCATAGTATACATAGATGCATAGTGTACATAAATACGCATAATAAGGCACAGTGTACATAACGCACATAGCTCAACATAGAGTAGAAATAAAATCCCCCAAGCAAGAAAACTGGGGCAGAGGTTATGTTTTAAAAAAGTCGAACAAAAGGTTTGATTCCAAAAGTTGTTAGCGGATCACCCATCAAAGTTATTTCATTTTTTGATAAGCCTTTCTTTTAGCCCCACACCAAAACCAACATCGACGTCCAAAAGACCTCCCGACCAATATCCAAGAGGTGCCAAGTCAAGCAAATGAAGCCGAGAATAATACACTGATCCCCGGCGAAGAAGAGGATCATAAAACTGGAAATGAATTGACAGTCCAAAGGAATCTCCAAAGAGAGGGTCATATCAACAGCACTCCAATTCCCCGCTGGAAGAAATAAAATGAGAGAGTCTTATCGGTGAAAACCTTCACAGGCACCATAAGGCGACGAAAGATGAGAGATATAAAACGAGAGAGTCTTATCGGTGAAAACCTTCACAGGCACCATAAGGCACCGGGAGCCGAGAGAAAAGAGAGAGTCTCATTAGTGAAAACCCCTCAAAGGGCACTATGAGGCGACAAGGCAGATCAGCAAAAGGGTTCGCGTTCGCAAAGAAATGGACGTTCATTTATCCCCAGCAAGTAAGACCATCAGGCAAGATGATTGATACAAATAGACTGGGTCGGAAATCTATGGTGCACGTCATGATCATAAGGACCAGTCATGTCATCCAGATAAATTTTTGGTTCAGAAAGATTTTTCTCCTTTTCTACCTTTTTCATTTTTCTTTCAAAAAAATTGGTTTTGAAAAAGATCTGTCAAAATTTACTACCAGAGACTGACGGGGGTCCAAAAGCAAAGTATGAAAGGGATAGGCAAAAAACCGAGAATAAGACAAAAGGCGTCGGTCGCAAAACCAAAGGACGAATTGCATCAAAAGAAGGGTGACGTAAAGAGAGCGGAAAATAACGAGTGAATGACTCGTGGACAAAGTTCCGAGAAGGACTCCCCGCAGAACGTCGATAAATCACGGACCCAAATCCGAAGTGGTCAGACGCCACAAGAAAGGGAAATCAATCCGGTGCAAGATATCCCCAGGCAATGCAATTCTATGCCTTGCCATTCCGGGAGGAAATAAAACTCCTAAAGGAGTGGTTTCGGGAGGGAAGTGGACTCCCACAGTTTGATTCTGTAAAGAGAAAAGCAGAAAAGGGGGAAAACCATCCCCATCAGACAGGTCACCCCCAGCAAGCAACTTTGTTCCCCAACCAGTGGTGGGGGCACAGAGCAAGAAAAGAAAATCGGAAAATTAACACTAGGATTAAAACTAACAAAGTCCTTTTGTCTGCTGCAGGAAAATAAAGGTTGATGATGGCAGAAGGACGCGATGCCAGAAAAGTCACCAAAATCGGGGCAGAAAATTTTCTGTCGTTGTCAAAAGTTTTCTCGGAGAAACGAGGAAAGAAATACATTTCTGTTCTAGGTCGCCCACTAGTATAATGCGGGAATACATTTCTGTTCTAGGTCGCCCACCAGTATAATGCGGGAATACATTTCATGTTCTAGGTCGCCCACCAGTATAATGCGGGAATACATTTCATGTTCTAGGTCGCCCACCAGTATAATGCGGGAATACATTTCATGTTCTAGGTCGCCCACCAGTATAATGCGGGAATACATTTCATGTTCTAGGTCGCCCACCAGTATAATGCGGGAATACATTTCATGTTCTAGGTCGCCCACCAGTATAATACGGGAATACATTTCTGTCTTTTCATTTCTATTCTAAGTCACCCACCAGTATAATGCGAGATTACATTTCTGTTCTAGGTCACCCACCAGTATAATGCGGGAATACATTTCTGTTCTAGGTCGCCCACCAGTATAATGCGGGAATACATTTTCTGTCTTTTCATTTCTATTCTAGGTCGCCCACCAGTATAATGCGGGAATACATTTCTGCTCTAGGTCGCCCACCAGTATAATGCGGGAATACATTTCTGTTCTAGGTCGCCCACCAGTATAATGCGGGAATACATTTTCTGTCTTTTCATTTCTATTCTAGGTCGCCCACCAGTATAATGTGGGAATACATTTCTGTTCTAGGTCGCCCACCAGTATAATGCGGGAATACATTTCTGTTCTAGGTCGCCCACCAGTATAATGCGGGAATACATTTCTGTTCTAGGTCGCCCACCAGTATAATGCGGGAATATATTTTTGTTCTAGGTCGCCCACCAGTATAATGCGGGAATACATTTTCTGTCTCTTCATTTCTATTCTAGGTCGCCCACTAGTATAATGCGGGAATACATTTCTGTCTTTTCATTTCTGTTCTAGGTCGCCCACCAGTATAATGCGGGCATACATTTCATATTTTTGCATTCAGGCACCCACCTGTATAACGAGAGGAATACTTTTGAGTCTTATACTGCAAATCTTGAAATCAGTAACCCACCGGAAGGTAGAAGGTTACAACAGGAATCCCCAGCAGGAAACAATAAAAATCCCCAACACCGGAAAGCAGAAGGTTGCAACAAGAGGTCCCAGCACAAGTTCAAGTGCATGAGTCAAAAGGAAGAAAAGACGCGTCTTGAAAGAAGCGGCCTGTGAACATTAAATTATGCCCAGCATAACAGATCTGATGAAGAGAATCGTATCCCCAGAGGAACCGCCAAAAAGCTTAATGAAGGAAGCCATGTACCCAGCGGACCGAACAAAATGATGAAAACTGGTATTCAGAAAAGCAAAGGGCCAGTGTCATCCCCAAATTCACGGAAGAAAAGCATCGGAGGAAACACAAGCCGACAAGAAAGCAAGGCAACAAGAACAAGTTGCAGTCTAGCCTAGCTTCTTGTTTTCTTTTAAGCACGGTGTAACAAAGAGATCGGTAAGCAGTGGTAATAGCATGCAACAACAGTAACATTGTAGTCCCACGGTAGTCCCAGCTACCAAAACTTCCCGAACTACATTGACCTGATTCCTGTTTAGCCCAGGATATGTAGGAAACCTTTGAAGCAAAGGTTCGGTCAAATCTTTTTCAAAAAAAAAATGCTTCACACGGAGTACTCGGATGGGCAAAAATCGCTCGCTTTATCTTTGCACGAAAACCCTTCGTGTCTTCGGGCAAAGAGGGGCAGCTGTAAGCACGTGATTTTTGCCCTATATGAGAATTACTCCCAAAAAATTCAAAAATAAAATAATTTTTCTTGGTGTGCAATTTTTGTGATATTTTGTGTAACTATTTGTATGTTTGTCTATGCATGTTTATTTGTTAAATTAATAAAAAAATACAAAATATGTCGCATTTTGCATGTAGGATTTAATTCTACAATTGTTAGTAATTAAATTTGTTTACAAAAATTAAAAATTACAAAAATAGGCATCTTTTGCATTTTTAGCATTTA
Organism: Nicotiana sylvestris; assembly: GCF_000393655.2. NCBI lineage: Eukaryota > Viridiplantae > Streptophyta > Magnoliopsida > Solanales > Solanaceae > Nicotiana > Nicotiana sylvestris. The sequence goes on along the minus strand of NC_091058.1, from coordinate 102,165,604 downwards.
ATGTCCAAATGAACAATTTTATGCTTAATTATTACTTAATTGTGCGTTAATTGTTATTGGAAGTTAATTTGCGCTTTTATAACTTAATTTAGTTCTTAATAATAATTTAAGTACTTTTATAATTTAGTTTTAGAAAAATAAAAGAAGAAAAGAGAACAAAAATACAAAGAAAAATCGGATTGGGCCACTTCTTCAATTTCAAACCACAGGCCCAAATAATTGCCCAACTTTCCCCATGACCCGGTCCACTTCAAACCGGGTCGACCCGGTCCGCTCCATTAACCCAACACCCCTTCTTCATTTTTGTCCAACACAAAACAAAACCAAAAAAATAAAAAATAAAAGGTGAATTATCACTATTAATAGTTTTATTTTTTTGTTTTTTTTATATATAAAAATTCCGAAAATATTATATTTTTTTTATTATTATTAAATTTTTTTTTAAAATATATAATAATTTCGGGAATGATTTAAAAAAATATATATAAATAAGAAAAAGGGAAGTATTGAATAAAAAAAATATAAAAGTAAAAATAGGTGGAATTCTCTTTTAAAAAAAGTAAAAGAATGTAGAAAATTTAAAAAAATAAAAAGTTTTGTGGAAATTTTTAAAAAATTAAAAAGTAAAAGAAGGTTGGAATTAAAAAATAAATATAAAGGTATCTGAAAATTTAAAAAATTTAAAGTAATTGAAAGTAGCATTTTTGAAAGAAAAAGAAAAGATAGTGATTTGTTTTTTAAAGAAAAGTTAAATAAAGTGAGATTCTCTTTTAAAAAAATAAAAAGTGGGATTTTAAATAAGATAAAGTAATTAAAGTTGGAATTTTAAAAATAAAAGTAAATAAAGGTGGGATTTCTTTTTCTAAAAAAATAAAAGCAATTTGTAAGTGGGATTTCTTTTAATTAAAAAAATAATAAAATAATAAAAAAACAAATCTGAAAATTTCGAAAATTTTGCTATAAATAGAAGAGAAAATTTAGGAAGAAGGGGTGGAAAAAAAAGAGGAAAAACTAGATAGAGAGAAGAAAAAAAGAGGGGGCGGAGTGAGAAGTATACACCCGATATACATTCTGGATACACTGAATATACAGGGGCAGAATTCATTTTGGAGAGTTTTGAAGTTGAAAAAGAATAGTTACTGTTTCATTGCCTCGCTTAAGATCTGAAATAGTCAGAACCTTCCTGCCTTTTACTTCTTCTCTATACTTGGAGTCGTTTATAGTCTCCTGGGTTTTCTACTATTCCTACTGTTACTGGTCTATTCCTGTGTTGCTGGACTGTCGTTGTTGTGCTACATTGTTACTACTGTTGCTGCTTCTCAGCTTCATCTTCTCTTGTTTTCCAATACCAGGTACACGAATGTAATACTAGTTATTGCAAGCTAAAAATGTGGAAGCATGAATACATATGAAGAATCGAATTTTGAAGTTTTAATTTCGCTTTTTCTCTGTTCCTTTTATTGATTGTATTTAGGCTATTTTATGTATTATTGAATAATAATTGGAATAAGAGAAAATAACATAAGTTAGTCTTTAATGAATCGGCTTGGCAAAACGGGTTAATTCACTAGCTATGAAGGTTCTAAGATTATCAACAGTAGGTTAATTGTGAACAAGTACTTAAATTTAGCTAAGGCATGAATTTGAACTAAATTTCGTGAATTAGGTATTAAGGCATGATTTGAGTTCAAACAAAATTAGAAGAACGTTTAAGTCTAATAAACTTTCTATTAAGCTTTAGTAATTATGGTTAAATCCAGTTTCAAATGGTTGTGAATAATTAATTCCAATAGTTTGTTTTATATATAACAATGCGAGCTTTAATCTAACTATATTTGATTCTTTTGAATATTAGTTGTCGAATTTTTATTTTATTTATAATTTCGAATTTTTTTAGTAAAATTCTTGTTCATCAATATTTGTATTAATATAGCAATTAGTATGCCATGCTTTCTTAAATAAAAAAAAGCTCGTAATTAATTAGGATTTTCTTTATTTATTTTAGAGACTAATTTTAATAGAAAAGATGTAGTCGCTTTAGGATTTGTCCATTTAAAATAAATGAGATGAGCCTCGCCTAGTAAAATGTATAGATTGCGGGGCCCTCACAAATGTATGTGTTAATTACTTAGAACTCGGGATCGGCCGCTTAGCGAACTTCATGGCCTTTTCTCAAAATAACCCTGCGCTAGTTGCTTTAGGCGCGCCTTTAATAATTTATTTTCCTTAACTCGGGTGCACACTTATGTGACCCAAATCCAAATCTCAACCGAGTCGAGATATGCCAAACAACTACGGGTGCAATGATGTAACATGGTTCGAGATATGTTTCCACGACGTTGCAATTCTCGTAAAATAATAACAATAAGTAAGAAAGCGGTAAAAAGATAAAATTTTGCACATAAGTTCATATTTGTATAAAATCAGATAATCAAGCCGAATATAACAGTTGAGCGACCGTGCTAGAACCACGGAACTCGGGAATGCCTAACACCTTCTCCCGGGTTAACAGAATTCCTTATCCGGATTTCTGGTGCGCAGACTGTAATATGGAGTCATTCTTTTCCTCGATTCGGGATTAAAATTGGTGACTTGGGACACCCTAAATCTCCCAAGTGGCGACTCTGAAATAAATAAACAAATCCCGTTTCGATTGTCCTTTAATTGGAAAAACTCCCCTCCACCCCACGCGGGGACGAAAAAAGGAGGTGTGACACCGGTGGCCTCGGGTGAGTTTCAGAGTGTTGAACGGATCATTTGAGTTGAAGAAAATTGCATATTTTGGTTTCAGTTGTTGCAGGTATTTTACTCTTCGCGTTCGCGAGTGGACCCTCACGTTCGTGAAGAGTCAGTTGAGGAAGGTGGAATTTAAGCCTTCGCGTTCGCGAGGAAGGCTAAGCGTTCGCGAAGGGCAAAGGGTTTGTGCATCGCGTTCGCGGGGGAATTGTCGCGTTCGCATAGGAGGAATGGGCAGCTGAGCTTCAGGGATGAATTCGCGAGAGGCGGAATGCGATCGCGAAGGTTGGTCTGAGCAAAGCATCGCGTTCGCGATGGGGATGTCGCGATCGCGAAAGAGGAAAATTGTTTAAAGTTAATTTGTGCTTCGCGAACGCGAGGCTTTGACCGCATTCGCGAAGAAGGATTTCAGGCCTGGGTAGAAGGTTTAAAAGGTCATCTTGTCCGCGAATGTGAGGTTTATTTCTTCCATTGTTGGTCATTTATGGAGCTTTTTGAAAGGTATTGAAGAGGGATTCTAGGGAAATCACCGATTTCAATGTTCTTGGTATGTATGGACTCGTGGGAGGATAAGGATTCCATTGATTTAATTTTTATTGAGTTTTGAGACGTGGGCCCGGGGGTTGGGTTTTTCCAATTTCGGGATTTTTGGTATTATTTGATTGTTTTCGCTTAGGCTTCATTAATTAGCATATTTTGATGTCGTGATTCTGATTTTGAATAGATTCGACGTGAGTGGAGGCCAATTTGAGGGGCAAAGGCGTCGCGGAGTAGTATTTTCACCGGTTTGAGGTAAGCAACCATTGTAAATCTGGAACTGAGGGTACAAACCCCGGTATTTGACTTGTTTTGATAAATGCGGTGACGCACATGCCAGGTGACGAGCGTGTGGGCATGCACCGATAGGGATTGTGACTTGGTCCATCCTGTAGCGACTATTGAGCTGCGTATTTGATTTGAAACCTTATGATATTCCGTACTTTAGTCATTTATACTATATTATGGGTTGTATGCCATGTTTGGGGCCTTGTTCCGACCTGTTGATACCCTTAGGGGCATTTTTACTGTTTTCCTCACTTTATTTGTTGAAAGCATACCCTCAGTCATGTTTACCTATTTAAATATTTAAAACTGGTTTTATCACTCCACTTCTAATTGTGAGGACTGTTTGGGTTGAGTTCCCTAATTTCTATTGTTGTGCCCGAGAGGCTGTGAGGTTAATGACTGAGAGGGGTTGAGAACGTAATAGTGAGGATATTATATGTTTATATTATGGATCGGGCTGCATGCCGCAGCGATACTTATATGGATCGGGTTGCATGCCGTAGCGATATATATATTAGATCAGGCTGCATTCCGCAGTGATATATATATATATTGGAACGGGCTGCGCATCGCGGCGATATGACACTTGGACTATAGGAGCCCCTCTAGAGTCTGTACACCCACAGTGAGCGTAGTCGACTATAAATTTTGGATCGTGCTGCACGCCGAAGCGGTTACTATGATTTCTATTACTATGAGATATTAAAGAGCCTGAGTGCTGAGAGTGAGTACTGAGTGACGAGAGTGAGTCACGAGTGATTGAGAGGCTGCCCGAGAGGCAATATTCTGAGTGATACCTTGCCCGAGGGGCCCAGTTATGATATTTTCAATGATTTCACTTTTCTTTTAAAAACATGCCTCTGTTGGAACAATTGCTAAGTATATGATTTCAAGTGTTTAAACTGAAGTTGATAATTTTACAACGAAACTAGTTTTAAACTATGAAATGGGCTTGTTATCTTGTTATTTATTCAGTTATATGATTTTTAACTGCTCGTCATTGGTTTCAGACCTTATTTACTTTAGTTACTTACTGAGTTGGTGTATTCACGTTACTCCCTGCACCTTGTGTGCGATCCAGGTGCCCGAGCGGGAGAGTGAGGGTTCTCAGCTGATCCAGAGGTTGCCGGAGATTTTAAGGTAGTTGCATGGCATCCGTATCCCTATTTTCTCCTTCTTATCTTTTCTTTTCCGCATTTTCTAGACTTATGTTGTATCCGATAGTTAGTTATGTAGTCGAGGCTCTAGATTCGTGATACCAGATATTTGGGGCTGTGTAGTTCATGTTTATTTGACTTCCACTTATATTTTTGTTGTTTTTAAACACTTATTATGGAAATTTGGTATTTAAACCGGTGTTAGAAAATGGTTTTATAAAAGGAATTTGTTGTAGTTAATGGTTTGGGTTGGCTTGCCTAGTAATGTGATAGGCGCCATCACGACCAGGTATTTGGGATTGTGACAGATGGACTTGGGAAAGGCATGGAAAACAGGGGAGATGTTGTCCGTTTTAATATAAAATAAGTTTGTCATTCGTTGTACAATAGTTGCATCATTCATAGCTTCATGATAGTATTATTATCATTGTTGTAGATAAAAGTACGACGAGACGAGTTCAACGTGGTCATTGGACAGACTGTAATAAGATATGTTAAGGCTATCCCTTCTTTCCTTTTGGCATGATCTATATGATACAAACAAAACGAGTAAATGCGAAACTTTCACAAATGACTCTATTCTTAGAAATATTAGGGGTGCCTATATTCTTGATTTCCCATATGTCCTATTATTATATCGTCTGTTCATGGGTCTTAGAAAATACGTAAGTTGATAAAGTTTATTTCATGATATTAACTGAAGGCATATTGATCTTATGACATTCCGAGAGATCTTATCGACTTACTTCTTCATGCATTGCATTCATTTATACATGTACATTGACCCATGATCAAATGGCATTATATATGCATATATTATATGTATATGGGTTATGGGAAAAGGTTACGCCATTATATATGCACCACCACCTGATCAACTGGTATACGCTGATAATTTTGCCCATTGAGGCCGATATGATATGATAGGATGCTCTTAGAGGCCTAAGGATGTTATGTATGCATATACCTATACATGATATGACATTTATATGCATATACATGACACTATAAAGGTTTCATGATTCACTGAGCTATTCAGACTTCCAGGTTTAGTCCTTTACTCTATGTTTCTTTCATGTCTTTTATATACTGTTTTTCATGCCTTACATAGTGGGTTCTTTATTTGTACAGATGTCCCTTTTGCCTAGGGAGCGTTTCATACCCGCGGGTCTCGATAGATAGGTTGACAGTCCTCCTAGTAGGCTACTAGCTCAGCGGAAGGTGTTGGTGCACTCCACTTGCTCCGGAGTTGCCTATTTGGTCATTAAGCTTTGGACATATATTGATTGGTATGGAGGGGCCCTATCCTGGTCTTTATGATGTTTATGTACTCTTAGAGGCTTGTAGACATATGTCATGTATATGGATGATCGTATGGCCTTATCGGCCTATGTTTTGTGTGTACAAATAATTATTTCGGTCTTATAGGCCCGTATGTCACATGTATAAGTTTGTATACCATGTTGGGTCATCCTATGCCAAGTATTCTCTAGTGTTTAATTTTGGTTATATCATGACGGTATTTCCGGATCATTTACCCATGATAGTATGATCAGAAGGACATGTTATGTTGGTACTCGATTGAGTTAGGCATCGGGTGCCCTTCGTGGCCCTTTGGTTTGAGTCGTGACAGTTTCTCCGCTCATGATAGTATCTTACTAATGTAATAAATAGGAAATTACGTACCTTCTTCTTCCCGAACCAATACGGCGCTTACCGTAACTTCCAAGACCGCTAGATAAATTAGCAGCTACTTGCCTTCTCCCGATTTTGACAATAAGGGAGCGCTGGGTACCCTTTTAGCCCCTTCAGTGCCTGTTGAAATTCCAGAGTCCATACGAAGTCATTCTTCTTTCTAAAACGTGAAAAGAAGCGGTGGCATTTATCATAGGACCTTGAAATGAACTTGCTTAGAGCCACCAATCTACTAGTCAGCCTCTGCACTTCTTTTACACTTGTTAGCTAGTTTGGGATGTCCTCGATGGCCTTGATTTTGTCAAGATTTACCTCGATCCCTCTTTGCGAGTCCAGAAACCCCAATAGTTTACCAAAAGTCAACCCCGAAGGCACACTTATTCCGATTGAGCTTCATGTTGTACTTACTTAAAATGTCGAACGTATTTTGGAGATGTTTCAGATGATCTATTCCATTGCTTACCTATCTACTTTTCAAACAACTTATTATCGAGCCTCTGATAACTAGCTCCGACGTTTTTATGTCCAAAAGACATCACATTATAATAATATGTGCCGAAGTTCGTGATGAAAGAGGTTTTTTCTTGATCTTCTGGGTTCATCCTAATTTTATTATACCCAGAGTAAGCATCAAGAAAACTCATCAGCTCATGTCTGGCTGTAGCATCGGTCATTTGATCAATGTTCGGCGACGGGAATGAGTCTTTGGGGCACGCCTTATTTAAATCCTTATAGTCCACACACATCCTAAATTTGTTATTCTCTTTAGGTACTAACACTATGTTAGCTAACCATTTAAGATACTTTACCTCTCAAATGAAACCGATGTTAAATAGTCGGGTTACCTCTTCCTTAATAAACCTATTCCTGACCTCTTCTATCGGGCGTTTCTTTTGCCTTACGATCGGAAATTTGGATCCAGACTTAGTTTATGGAGCGCTATCCCTCAAATGGAATACCTCTCATATCCGAGTGCGATTATGCAAAGCAGTCAACTTTAGCTTTAAGAAAATTTATAAGTTCTAACCTGAATTTGGGACTTAACCACGTTCCCAAATGAAATTTTCTTTCCAAAATTCCCTGAACAGGGCTACTTGCTCGAGCTCTTCCGCGGTTGATTTGGTTGCATCTATCTCCTCAGCTACCTGAAAAGATCTTGGTACCTGATATAATTTAGATGACTCCTCCTTTTTGTCATCTTCGATTGGGATCGGAGAAGGCATCAGTTCCTGTAATTGCTATTTTTTGGATTCTCTGTCCTTGTTGTTGGAAATGGTTACATCGTTCATCTCCCTTGCCGCCGGTTAGTCTCCTCTTATCTGTTTGATCCCTTATAGTGTCGGAAATTTCAACAATTGGTGATAGGTCGAGGGCACAACCTTCATTTCGTGTATCCACGGCCTTCCGAGGATCACATTATAGCCCATGTCCTCATCAACCACTTCTAACAAAGTGGTCTTCGTTACCCCTTTGGAATGCGTGGGTAGCAAAATTTCTTCTCCTTTTGTCACACATGTTAGGTTGAAGTCGGCTAGAAGTTTTGTCGCTGGAATGATGTTCCCGGTAACTTTGCTTGTTCTAGAACCCTCCATTGTATGATGTTGGTCGAAATCCCTGGATCGATAAAAACACGCTTAATTTTGAAATCTAAGACATTAAGTGAAATTACCAATGCGTCATTGTGCGGAGAAGATGTCCATCAACATCTTCTTCCGTAAAGGTGATGTCATCTTCCGAGATCTCGTATCCTCTTTCAATGAGTCACTGATATTTTTGTCTTTTTTGCTGCCAAAAATGTCACCTCATTGACCTTGCTTCTTCCGAATATCATGTTGATTGTCACCCGAGGTGACCCTGCTGATGTCTTTGATGGCTCCGCATTGGTACCAAAATTGTTTTGGTGAGGTCTCTTAAGAACTCTCTAAGATGGCCATTCTTCAACAATGTTGTGACCTCCTCGCGAAGATGTCGGCAGTCCCCAGTTCTATAGCCGTGAGTATCGTGGAATTCACACCATAAATTAGGATCCCTTTGGCTAGGATATGGTAAAATTGGTTTCGGAAACCGTGCTTCTTTGATATTCCTTATTGCCAGCACCAATTCTACAAGGCTGATGTTAAAGATGTAATCTGATAACCTGGGATATGCGGGATCTCGGGACTTGGTATCTCTTTCTCTTGCAATGATCTATTATTCCGGTCAAGATCCGTCCTTCTGTCGGAAGTGCACCTATCTGATGACTGGATTCCTTTACTACTACGCCCATCGGTCCTCTCGTGCGGTAGAAAATGACCCTTAGAGGACCTCCGATCTGTATCAAAATCATTTTTCGACTTATCCTGATTTTAATCGCGCCCCCATCCCTTGGATGACACTGAAGAGCCAAGTTGATCATCTTCTATCCTTATCTTCGACTCGTAGCGATTATGGACATCCGCCCATGTGGTTTCCGAAAACTCGAGCAAGCTCTCCTTAAATTTTCGGGAGGCATCAGAACTCAGTGAATTTAGAACCTTCGTGAATGCCTCCGCTACCCATTCATAGGAATCACTGGTAACAACATCCTTTCTTTTTGGAATCAGATCACGAATTCTCGCAGCAACTTGGATTCTCCTTGCGAAATTCAGAATATATCTGCCTTTCTCGCATGGACTTTTCTTGCTTCAGCATGAGCTTTAATGAATGAATCTGCAAGCATTTCAAAAGAATCGATTGAATGCTCGGGTAAGAGAGAATACCATGTCAGGGCACCGTTCGTGAGGGTTTTGCCAAATTTTTTTCAACAAAACCGACTCGATCTCATGTTGAGCCAAGTTGTTTCCTTTCACTATCGTGGTATAGGTTGTGATGTGCTCTTGCGGATCTAAGTCCCATCAAAATTTGGTATATCTGGCATTTTGAACCTCTTTGGGATCAAATCTGGTGTTGCACCTGATTTAAATAGCAATTGCGTGTACTTTTTTGAATTGGACCCTTTAACACTAGCAGTGCGACCGAAATCTAATCCAACCGAGCATGAAATTCTGTCGCATTCTTATCCATTCGTTCATTCTTCTCTCTCATGAATCTCATTAGCTTTGATTTGAAAGGATTATTCACGTTGTTATTCCCAGATCCGCTTCCGGTTCCCCCCGGCTTTGTCGTAACCGACTTCACCCCTTGGTGTGTTGTTATTGGTTCTCTGAGTCGTTTGATTTGGGGGAACACTGGGAGGAATCAGGGCACTTCCATTTGCATAATTGGAAGCACCCGTCAATGTTTATTTTAATTCAGTCAGCACCCCATCTTACCTTGAGAGGTGATCCATGATTACTTTTTGTTGTTCTCTCAGGAGTTTGACCGTTTTAAAAACGTGTTCATCCTCCACATCATCAAAAGTTGGGCCTCGCACATGCCGAGGGTACTGACCTTCACGAACTGAGGTTGTTTCATCCCCTTCATTGTTGGTCTCGCTGTTTGAATCATCAGGTTGAGATGCCTCTTCCCGTTCATCGTGTGCTCTAACATTGTATGTATTGTTGACATCATAAGCTGCCATATCTTATTTTTACTAAGGAAAGAGTCAAAACTTTATTAGTAACAAACGAACCGATCAAAGCAATTACGCAGCTGTCGTGGTGTGCGCCAAATTATTTACCTGTAAAAAGATATAGTTAAATTATAGCATGATTTATAGACAAGCGAATCAATTTAATCCAAAAACGATAAACAAATAAGAACTAAAATAATATAACGACCGGAATTAAAGGAAATAACAAGTTATAGACTTAGCCTTTCCGATGACAAGAGCGGATGAAATGTTCAAATGTTAAAATTGAGCGTAAAATGATAGTAGATTATAGCTTTTCGTGTACAGAATATTTCGTGTCCCTATAATGGTTGTTAATCATGCTATTTATAGTCTTACTTAGGGAGACAAGATCCAAAAATCAAGCCCCCTCTTGAATGAGAGTAAAATAGCCAATGATGGGTGCATCACGACTGACTTTGAATGACGATATCCTCTGTAACGGCTACTCATTAAATGCTATCCGACATCGAACCTTTGAATCTTTATTGTCAGCTATACTCTTTTCGTGATTCATCCAGCACCGGTCACGTACTTTACACCCGGTGTCAATTATTTGTTGACTTACTTTTCATCTGTCTTTGGTTCCACGTGTCACCTCATTAGTTGACCACATGTTATCAACCAATTTCACCCGTACACATTTACCTTTTCGTTCAATACCGTTGATGGTACTTAGAGAACATATACTCCTTAGGCAATAAAACTATAACAGTATGTACTATTTTACCTGTTTTTCTTTTTTCGTGGTTGAAACTTTTAGTTCAATTAACAGGTTAAACACGATGTAACTATGATAATGCGCATCAAACTAAAATTAAAAGAAAAATCTTTTTGACTCAACTCTAGAGGGAAACTACCCAACCACTGGTCACTACAATGTGTTGGTGTATTTTAGCATTTTAATATTAAAATTATATTATGTCATGACCTCTTACTAATTTATCCATTAACTCATGTTTTCCATAATCTCATAATTTATTATCCCACTTTCTTCCAATTTAATCCAAAAAAGAATTTCTATACCTATAAATTAAAGTATTTCTTCCCTAACATTGGGTGTGAAAATATTATAGAGTGCTGAAAAAAAGTAAGGTTAAAGTTGTGAAGAAAGAAGAGAATTTGTACTTTTATTGAAGAAAGGTGTTCATCTTGGTAGAGCTTTGGACTCAACAACGTATCCATATTTGTTCGAGTCATATGACATGATCGGGGTTGTTGTATCCTGTGGGAGACAAGTCAAGAAGATTACTACTGAACCAGTGAAAATTTTGCAACAGTAAACTTGAATCTCGTGAAAGAGAGCGAGATATTTATACTTCAACCTATAGATATTTTATTTTTATTTTATTTATTTTGCAACTTTTATTGTATTTTCCTCACCACAATGGACTTACGGCGTAGGACCAAACAATCATTGTTCTCTCTACCTGTTATAGTGGCATAGCTAGAACTGATTATTCGGTGGCTTAATAATCTGTTTACAGAATTGTAGTAAGAATTTGCAGTTGTCCTTTATGTGTCAACAAACAAAAGCGGAACGGGATTTAATAAGAACGGTTCGACAATAATGGCAGTGTTTTAAATTTTGCAAACTGACATTCGTAACTTCTGCTAAAGTTTTGGGGCGGCGGAGGTTGCAAATTGTTTACCCTTAAAATCGGATAACAACTAAACTTATAAGTGGTTTTAGGGATACGTAATTTTACCTAGCACCAATTGATAAATATGATGATTAATAATAGAAATAAACAACGAAGTAAAGCAAACCAGTATTGAAATGCAATTCAGCCCTCGAGCTAGGTCGCCCTCGAACTGAGTGAATGTGAGTAAGAAAATAAACTGATGAACAAAAGAGTACGAAAGAAAAAGAGTATTGTATTACTTTGATATGCGTGAATGTAAGATTGTTACAAAATGATTAGAACCCTCTTTATATAGTAGAGGAATCCTATCTATGGTACAATTCTGATTACAAAAGTAAATCTCATGATCAACTAAACAACCACCCTTGATTTGATCTATTCCGAGATTTCTGCCATGATCTTCGACCAGTCACGGATATATCGTCTTTCCGTTATTATGCTATCTTCGGTCTTGCTCGATGTCTGTTCCGTTCGACCTCGATCATTACCGATTTCGATCTTGTTGGGTACCTCGAATCCGAACTTGGTACCTTGTCCTCGTATCTCGGTCAGATATGCTTTTGAGCTGATCCTCGATCCATCCCCTGGTCTTGGTTAATCAGCAAAGGTGGGCCCGGTTTTAACCGTATACAGATAGTCATTTTTTGGTGTATAATGACAAGAAACGAATTGAGTCCTCGATCTTTACCCCGATTTGTCATGAGGTCATCATCGTGACGTAAGCGACAGGAATGATTGAAACATCCCATCAGTTCAATTTTCCAGGCATTTAAGGCGCGTCAGTTGTTGGTCGGCCACTAGCAACCTTGAACTATCATCGTGAAACCCATAAATAGGCCTTCTTTCCACTCTTTTAAACTTTACTTTTAATCTCTTCTTCTCTAATCTTCAAAACTCCTTGAATCCTTCAAGTTCTTTATCTGCAAATCTTCAAGTTTCATTGCTAACCTCGTTTTAAAACTCCAAATACCTTAATTCTCGTTCTTCCTTGTTCGTAAAAATGGACAAAACATCTAAGACTGTTCCGTAGAAAGAGAAATCTTCCTCGTCTCAGCCGGCCAGCGAAAAACCGGCAAAGGAGCCACACCCTGAAGAGTTCATTCCCGGGGGGTGCATTATTGACTCTGATTTTAAGGTCGAAAAGACCTCCTCGATTCCGGGTCGATGCGAGCCTATGTCGAGGTGTATATGCACGATCACTGGTAACCTCCTCGACCAAGTCAAAAAGGACTGCAACTGGGTCGACAAAGACGTGATGGTGCCCTCACCTGAGGAGTCAATCACTACTTACGTGGAAGGGTTTCTAAGTGTTTACACTTACCCTTTCACATTGGATCCCTCGGACCCGGTCATCGTGGACTTCTGCAAGAAATATGAAGTCACCCTCAGCCAAATATACCCTTCCTTCTGGAGGATAGTGGTACTGCTCCGTTATTTCGTGAGCCAAGTCAACAGGCTTCCTTTCACACTCGACCATCTTATTCGATTATATAGCCCCTGACTTTATCGAGAGGGGCTAATAAAGCTTCAGCATCGGGCCTCCAAGGCGTCTTTCTCGAGCATAAACGATGATAAGGACTAGGGCTGGATGGGCCGATTCGTCGAAATGAAGACCTCAGACCTGATCCCGGCCGAAAATATGCCATTTCCAGAGAAATAGAATATGAGACGTAAGTATAACTCCCGTTTCTAACTTCTTTTTTATTACCTTCATTTATCTTTTCTTATTAGTATTTCATTTGGTGCAACCGTTGCCTGGATACTGGGTGTTATTCCCCAGCTCAAGAATTGGGTCAGAAGTTTGGTGTCAAAATTGACACATGCTAAACGTGCATGGCGTGAATTGGCGAAAGGTCGATGGGAAGCCCGAAACCACGATAAGTTTCGTACAACTCGATAACTCTGACCACTACCCTAATTTCTTCTTTGATCTTATTTACCCTCCTTTCGCAGGTCTTGGGGAGGATGCGCCGATGAGGCCCCCATCTGGCGATGAAGATGACTCACTCCTTGCCCCGAAGCCGGCAAAAAAAAGCAAGAGGAAAAGGACTTCGACCTCCAAGGGGCCACAGCCTAAGAATAAAGTGGCTCGAAAGTCCAAGAAGGATGTGACTCCCCTGTCTATGGAGTCAGTTCAACTCCTAAGAAAGGAGGAGGAGGAAGAAGAAAAGGAGGAGGCTTCTGGTCTGGTGGCTCGAACACGAGCCAACATCGAGGGTCAAAAGGCCACCAGATCAGTCAAAACCGAAATGTTCTGCCTCGATCTGATGAGGCCCAAGAGGGGAATTCAATTGGAGTCCATGAATCGACTAGAGCTGAAGGTACCTCACCAGATCAGTTGAAATGGCTATGGGGGCCGATCCTGAGGCTCCTTGAAATAAGGAGAGTGTATCACAAGATCCACCGGGGGTAATAGAAATTGGAGACTTTTCTCCGAAGAGGAAGTTCGGGAGGCTCCGGCCATGAAGACTCCTCCGGTAGAAGGCGCCCTCAGAGGGGAGGATCTTTTTTGTGGTTGCTTCGATGGGGTCGACGATGTCACCGGCCTGAGCGACTTGGAGGTACCGAGGAGTTTGGGCGAATCTTCCTCGAGTTTTAGATTGATCAGCCAATTTTTGGCCCCCAGTGTTAATCCCGAGTGCAAACTGACAATCATTATTTCGATCCCGGAGGATGCACGAGTTTTTGCCACCCCCATAGGGGTGACTAGTTACCTTTGGAGTCCGGTCACCGAGGAATATCAAGCTCTGATGGACGAGGTGGGAGCACTCTGTCTCTTCAATGAGGCCTAAAAGGCTTTGAATCGGGTAAGCCCTAAATACCAGTCTCCATACTTGTATTTTTCTTTTCTTGCCTAATTATGTTTCTTCTATTTGTGTAGGCCTCGGTGTTTCATCATAAAGCTTTCTTTAGGTCTCGAGGGGAGTTGAAACGATGTGAAGCCAAAATTCAAGGGCTTACTAAGGAGAAAAACGCTCTCAAGTTTCTTGGTGAGCAAAAAGAAGAAGAAATCAAGGGCCTCCAAGCTGAGCTGGTTGCGGCTTTGAAAGAACACAGCGAACTGGCCGAGCAGGTAACAAAAGTCTTAGAAGCTCATGGACTTGGCTTGGGAGTGATGGCTAATAATTCGATCTCACAGTTCCAGCGGTTGCACGAGATAATCTGGAAACTCCGTGGAGAGGTACATGCAGTAAAGGCGGAAACCATAGCGTGGAAGCAAAATGTGGACTGCCTTGCCTCATATAAAGAGGCTACTCGAGTTCAGTTATCCTCGGATGAAAGCCAACTCTAAGGCATAAAAGATAAGAACTTGGTGCAAGCTATGAAAATTGAGGAGCTCCAGGCTTGAGGCTTAGGCAATTCGACCGAACCTGCATAGTTTCTGCGATCGAGTGAGTGTTTGCTCGGATTATAAATAAGGGAACCCTCATGTTTTATTTGAATGAGGATGTTCTTTCGAACTCAAGAGCAAAAAATAACCCTTGGCTTAAAAATAGTCCCCGAGTGAGAATTTATTCAAACTCGAGTTGAAGTAGCCCGTATGCTTAATGATCAACTAAGGGCATGCTCGAACTCTAAATTCGGTAGCCCTTAGGCTTTCTACTCAAGCAAGAAGGATCTCTCGAATTTGAAGTGAAAGTAACCCTTAGGCTTTTTATAAGTTTTGTATTCGGCCGATTTGGCCTTTGTAAAACGATTGTATATGGAAGGATTTTTCTATTCTTTTCGGTTTTTAAAGTTTTTCCTTTGTTTATCATTTGTGTTCACAAAGTTTATAATGCCTTAGCATGAAATAATGAAGTCATTTTTGAGGCTCGACGCTATCGAAGCCCTTTGTAGTGTCGAATATAGACGTTTTACCCGATGTATGAGAATATTTGAAGCCCTATTTTGTTACAAAATTCGGACGTCTCCGAACCGTGTCAATTTGGCCGTAGCCTTTAGTTTTGGATTTTCCTCTCGGGCTCGTTTTCCGTTATACTTCAAGCTTGTTCGAAGTGTCAGTCCTCGAGTGGGGTTGGTGTGGCCTATAAAAATCAAGTATTGCCTTTGAAGGTCTTATAATCTCGAGATTTGAATAATCGATCTCATCTATTTTTAAGACGGCAGTCCCCGAGTGAGGGGTTAACTATTCGAACATCGGTTGCAATCGGCCCTTAAGCTTGTTTACACAATAGATCGAGTATGGAATTGTGAAGTAGAAAATATTTCTAAGGCATGAGATATTGACAAGCAAAAATACTTTTTCCAATAGATGATTATACATGCGTACATGTTTGATGTTAGGGCTCGAGTAACCTATATGGGCACGGTTCATTCGACTGTTTGGCCCATACAAAATTTACCTATCGAGACCCCGCTATTACGAAGTAATTTTCTTGCAATAAAGTTGACATTCAAGGTTAATGCCCCCCAGTATTCGAGGTTGATTGTAAAGAAACCTCGGATACTGTTGAATTGTTCCAAGTTAGCATGATTAATGGTTGCCTCGTTAAAAACCTCACCAAGAAACTCGATTGGGACAAAACTGGTCTAAGGGAAAAAAAGTGCAACGCATGCTTTCAGACTTAAAGACTTCGTGTTGAAGGATCCATCGTCGTTCCCGATCGAACACCCGTAATTTGTTAGTTTAAAATATAAATGAAAATGGAGAAGGTCGTACCTTGGCAGTAGTATCGTTTCAAGTGCGATACATTCCAGTTGCTCGGTAGTTGCTCGCCATTCGTTGTACCGATCTTGCAGGACCCTTTTCTGGTAATTTCGAGAACCTGGTATAGTGCTTCCCAGTTTGGACCCAGCATCCCTTCATTTGGATTTCTAGTGTTGGGGTGACCTTTCTTAGCACTAAGTTCCCGATGTTGAAATGTTGAAGATTGGCTCTTCGATTGTAGTACCTTTCGATCCGCTATTTTTGAGCGGCCAATCGAACGACGGCAGCTTCGCGTCGCTCGTCCAACAATTCTAAACTCGTATTCATGGCTTCATTATTCGACTCTTCTGTTGTGTATCGAAACCTGATGTTGGGTTCTCTGACCTCAACCAGGATTAAAGCTTCGGCGCCATAGACTAACGAGAACGGTGTTACTCTAGTACTGGATTTTGATGTAGTGCAGTATGCCCATAGAACCTCTGGAAGTATCTCTTTCCACTTCCTTTTGGCATAGGTAAACCTTTTTGTCACGCCCCAAGCCTAGGGGCGAGACCGGCACTCAGTGCCTCAACTATCCTTGCGTACCACTTGCGACTAAGAGTCTCTGAATATGTAATGTCATATCTTGGTCATGGGCCACATTACAAGATAATGTGCGATGTAAAATATAATAAAGGGAATAGAGACTAACGCTGACTAAATGTCAACATAAGGCTGGGCCGGCAAGGCCGTCATAAGTACTACAACTGACAAACCAACAAAATATACATACAGGGCCTACAGGCCCAACATACTGCACTAACCAACAAGATATGTCTACAAGCCTCTATTGATAAATGTACTATGATCGGAACAGGGCCCCGACCTACCCATAACCTATCTACATATATACACAAGATATATACCACACTACTAGACCTGTCAACTCCAAAAGAAGGGGAGCTTACCGATAAAGCTGAACTCGGGCAACACCTACTGAGGAGCGCCCTGTACGCATGAAATGGAGCGCCCCCAGAAAGGGACGTCAGTACGAAATAATGTAGCGAGTATGTAAGGCAATATACTGAAGCTGAAACTAAATTGATAATATAATAACTGAAAGCAACTGGGGATCAAAGATAATCTGAGGATATGCTCATCAGCTGATACTGACTCAACTCTCTCAATATAGTGAGTAAAATAGTCGTCCGGCCCTATAAGGCTCGGTATATATATATTTGTATATATATATATATATATATATATATATATATATATATAACTGCTCCACCGTAGTAGGCTTGCTCATAGGCGCTCGGCCATACTAGGCTCTATATCTCGGACAACTGGGCTCGCCCATAGGCGCTCGGCCACAGTATACTCGGTATATAACTTACCATCTGATTAGAAGTTGCCCAATAGAGGCCTGCCCATCCATTATAGCTCGATGGTAATGAAAATACTTTTAATACTGTATATATGTGAACTCTCTGCTCTTTTGACCGGAAGAAGGAAATATTCAACTGAATATGCAGTCCCGATAAGAAGAATATGATAACTTACAAAACTAGAAAAATATATGTAATTTGCGAGACTAGCAAAATATACGTAAATTCCGGGATACGAATTTTTTTTTATGCCTCGTTATCAAACTTGTGTAATTACGATATCATGCTAAAATGAAGGATAACATACCTAGAGTAGGAAAACTCCGCATAATATTCCATTGGAAACCTTTGTGGATTGAACTTAGAACCTAAAAATCGGATTAAGCTTCTGTGCTTTGTAATTGAGGAACGAAATCTGCTTTGATTTGTTGAAGTTTTGGACGAAATTGCTTCTAAGCTTTTGGTTTTGAAAATGGAACGTTTCTGCTTTGATTTAAAATGGAACGCTTCTAAGCTTTTGGTTTTGAAAATGGAATGTTTCTGTTTTGATTTAAAATGGAACGCTTCTAACATTTTTGAACAAAAAGGTTTTTCAAACTTTCAAGCTAAGATAGGAGTTCCAAACGTTATATGTTCTGATCCTTGAAAAGAGATAAGACTTTTAGTCTTATCTCGTTAACTTTAAGCTTTATTTTAAACCTTAGGTGTAGACTAGACACCTATACATAAATGGCTTATGAATCATCTTCTTGTTTGTTGGCTTTGTGCCACGTGTAAAATGGGTATATTTTATAAGTTTTTATCCATTTATTAGTTAATTGGGTAATATTCCGTTATCCGGTAATTAATCAATTACCTGTATAATTTAAAAATTATCACAAATTACTTAAAATTTTATTTATTTTTAAAATACTTCATATATACATTATATATTATACTACCGTGGTCAAATGGTACCTAGCATGGTATTAGTTCATAATTATCGGGTATTATCGCTCGACCCGTATTTTATTCCAAATTGGCCACTTTCAACGAAACTTGTTTTCTTTAATCCGTGTACCCCTTTATCCTTCATAACACTTATTTATCGCTTGTTATAAATAGCGTAAATATACTAATCTCAAGATAATCTCGTACCCGAGTCTACGTCAATTAACTAAAGACGAAACTTTAGCGTACGAAAAACGCGAGATGTAACATCCTTCCCCCCTTAGAAACATTCATCCTCGAATGTCTACTCTTAGATACTTTGGGAAATTTTTTGCCGGAGTCTTTTCTGTATACTAGACACAAACCACCCCGCACGCAGCTAGAAAATATACTCTATATATGCCACAGTTGGCCTCACACAGCTGTCTACCATAAATTCTGATAGTCAAAATGAGAGCTTAACTGATGACTTACTGGTGTCACAGTTTCACAGACGGTCTAAGAATACTACAAATAAAGGTCTGAAAGAATTAATTACAACATGGTTTCTGAAAATACATGTAAGAAACAGGAAAGTAGATAGAAGGAGATGTCAAGGCCTGCTGGTAAGTGCCTAGCCTAACCTCGGCAAAGTAGTGACGAGGCTAGGACCAGACTACCAAATAAACCTGTGCAGTTCAATTATATACAGCAGAAAAGAAATACAGAAAATAAACAAGTTAAGTTGGAAGGGGGAAACATGCTTCGGGGAATAGTAGGTAAAACAGAATATGAAGAGAATTATTAAGGAATCAAAACCACCCACTAACACGAAAAAGGGAACAAAGGCAGATTTCACTTTCTTTTCATATCTCGTGGCATGCGTGCCACCCGCTCCCATTTCACTTGTCTTGTGGTAGGCGTACCACCTGCTCCCATTTTATTATATCTTATGGTAGGCGTACCACCCGCTCCCATTTCACTTGTCTTGTGGTAGGTGTAGCACCCGCTCCCATTTTATTATATCTTGTGGTAGGCATATCAACCGTTCCCATTTCAATATATCTTTGTTGCGGCGTGCAACCCGATCCACATATAATATTGTTGCGGCGTGCAACCCGATCCACATATAATATTATTGTGGCGTGCAACCCGATCCATATATAATATTGTTGCGGCGTGCAACCCGATCCATATATAATATTGTTGCGGCGTGCAACCCGATCCATATATAATATTATTGCGGCGTGCAACCCGATCCACATATAATATTATTTCGGCGTGCAACCCGATCCACATATAATATTGTTTCGGCGTGCAACCCGATCCATATATAATATTTTTGCGGTGTGCAACCCGATCCATATATAATATTTACAATTATAACAAGAGTCCCGACAAGAGATCAATAAGGTCTACACTGTCCCGGCAAGGGAGAAACAGCTATAACCAAACTTGATACCACACCTAACTACCTCAGCTATAACCAAACTCATTACAACATTTAACCACCTCAGCTATAACCAAACTCATCACCACACCTAACTACCTCAGCTATAACCAACCTCATTCCGACACCTAACTACCTCAACTATACCCATAATCCCTACCCAACACAAAGAATCCTCAACCTAAGCATCCATAATATCAATTAAGAACACAATGCAAGGGAACCACAATTCAATAATAGCCCGGCAAGGGGGTAACATAATGATCTCTTCTTTTCCACACTCTTACTTCACAATTCACTTCACAACTCGAGCCAATGCTCTAAAGTTTCAATTATCACTTATACATTCACAATTCATTTCACAACTCGAGTCAATGCTCTAAAAGTTCAATTGTCACTTATACTTTAACAATTTCGCTATACAACTTGAGCCAACGATCCTCAATGTTTATAGGTCACAATTCTTTCCACAAACTTTATACAACAATTAGAAATCGAAATCATGAAAATCACAATATAAGACTCACGGTCATGCTTGACACCAACGTATAGATACTCGTCACCATGCCTATATGTCGTACTCAACAAGAAGCAAATAGCAAATAGGACACAACTCCTAATCCCTCAAGCTAAGGTTAGACCAAACACTTGCCTCGATGCCACGAACACATTTCACGATTCAATTATAGCTTTACCCCTTGATTCCACCACCAATTCACTCGAATCTAGCCACAAGTTACTTAATTACATCAATAAACGCTAAATGAATCAATTTGGATGCATAAAAATGAGTTTTCCAAAGTTTTACCCAAAACGTCAAAAATCGCCCCCGGGCCCACATGGTCAAAACCCGAGGTTCGAACCAAAACCCGATTACCCATTCCCCCCATGAACTCAATATATAATTTGTTTTGAAATCGGACCTCAAATTGAGGTCCAAATCCCCAATTTTTTGAAAACCCTAGGTTCTACCCAAAACACCCAATTTCCCCCATGAAAATCATTGATTTTGAGTTGAAATCATGTTAAAAGATGTTAAGGAGTGAAGAAAATGAGTTAGAAATCACTTACCAACGTTTTGGAGATGAAAGGTTGTTTGAAAAATTGCCTCGTATGTTTTTGGGTTTTTGAAAAATGAAAAATAACTGAAAATCCCGTCTAAATATACTATTCTCTGGTGCCCTGTGCGGACCGCACAAAACCAACTGCAACCGCACAGTACTACTTGTGTTCTGCAGTGACAGGTCTTAGTATTTTGGCCATAACTTTCTCTACAGATGTCCAAATGCCTATTATAATATGTTTCTGTAAACTAGATTCAAAGATCTACAACTTTTGTTATTGAATCATCCCCAAATTCGCGTAGATCAAAAGATATGAGCTTTCGAAGTCGGATCAGTGAACCTGTGCGAACCGCACAAAATGGACTGCGGACGCACAATCACTAGTGCGGACAGCACTAAAACTAATGCGGTCAACACTGCGGGTTCAGAGGTTTGCACTTCTCTGAACCTGCAACATCCATGTTTTTAAGCCTAAGACATACTGGGACCTATCCAAAACTCACCCGAGCCCTCGGAACTCCAAACCAAGTGTGCATACTAACTCAAAGACATTATACAGACCTATTCGTGCGATCACATCCTCAAAATAACATGTAAAATCATGAATTAAACCTCAAAACTTAACATTTTCATCAAGAACTCTCAAAGTTCATAAATCTTCAATCGGAAGTCCAACTCACGTCAAATAAACTCCATTTTTCACCAAATTTCATAGTTATCTTTTAAATACTATAACAAGTTTGTACCGGGCTCCGGAACCAAAATACGGGCCCGATAACAATGGTTTCAAACATTAATACTTTTCTTCATTTCTTAGATAATTCAGTAAAATAATTTCTTTCAAAAATTGATTTCTAAGGCTTAGGACCTCAAAATTCATTTCCAGGCATACGCCCAAGTCCTATATTTTTCTGCGGACCTCCCGGGATCGTCGGAACACGGATCCGGGTCTGGTTGCTCAAAATATTGACCAAAGTCAACCATAATCAAATTTTTAACTCTAGAAATTTCTATTTCTCATATTTTCACATAGAAGGCTTACCGGATATAGGTCCAGACCATGCACGTAAATCAAGGTGGGGTAAAAAGGAGGTTATTAGACCTCGGAACACTGAATTCACTTGCAACACAAGTGATGACCTTTTGGGTCATCACATTCTCAACCTCTAAAACAATCATTCGTCCTCGAACAGACATAAGAAGGAAGTACCCGAGTCAGGAATGATGGGGATAACGGCTCCGCATATCAGACTCGGACTCCTAGGTCGATGCCTCAGTGGGCTGACCTCTTCACTGCACACGAACAGAAGGAAAACTCTTCAATATCAATTGACGAACCTGTCGGTCTAGAATAGCTACCGGCTCCTCCTCATAAGACAAGTCCTTGTCCAAATGGACAGTGCTGAAATCTAATACATGGGATGGATTGTCGTGATACTTCTGAATCATGGACACATGAAACACTGGATGCACGACTGATAATCTCGGCGGTTACGCAAGTCTATAGGCCACCTCTCCCACTCGATCAAGAATCTCAAACGGGCCAATGAACCTAGGGCTAAGCTTGCCCTTCTTCCCAAATCTCATCATGCCCTTCATAGGCGACACTCGAAGCAATATCCGCTCACCGACCATAAATGCCAAACCACGAACCTTACGGTCGGCATAACTCTTTTGCCTGGATAGAGCTGTACAAAGCCTATCCTGAATAATCCTGACCTTGTCCAAGTCATCCTGGACCAGATCTGCACCCAACAACCGAGCCTCTCCTGGCTCAAACCATACAACCAGAGACCGACACCGCCTACCATATAAAGCCTCATATGGTGCCATCTGAATACTGGACTGGTAGTTGTTGTTGTAGGCAAACTCTGCTAAGGGAAAAAACTGATCCCATAAGCCTCCAAAGTCAATGACACAAGCTCAGATCATATCCTCCAAAATCTGAATAGTTCGCTCGAACTGTCTGTCCGTCTGAGGATGAAATGTTGTGCTCAACTCAACCCGCATGCCCAACTCTCGCTGAATTGCCCTCCAGAAATGCAAGGTAAACTGCGTACCTCAGTCCGAAATGATAGACACGGGCACGCCGTGAAGGCAAACAATCTCTCGGATATATATCTCAGCTAACCTCTCAGAAGAATAGGAGACTTCCACAGGAATGAAATACGCTGACTTGGTCAGCCTATCAACAATGACCCATACTACGTCGAACTTCCTCCGAGTCTGTAGGAGTCCAACAACGAAATCCATAGTGATCCGCTCCCACTTCCACTCGGGAAGCTCAATCCTCTGAAACAAGCCACCAGGCCTCTAATGCTCATACTTAACCTGCTGACAATTCTAACACTGAACCACATATGTTATGATATCCTTCTTCATTCTCCACCACCAATAATGCTGCCGCAAATCTTGATACATCTTTGCGGTGCCCAGATAAATAGAGTACCGGGAGCTATGGGCCTCCTCTAAGATCAACTCCTGAAGCTCATCCACATTAGGCACACAAACTCGACCCTGCAATCTCAAAACTCCATCATCACCTAAGGCAACCTGCTTGGCACCTCCGCGTTGCACCGTGTCTCTAAGGACACACAAATGGGGATCATCATACTGCGGATCAAGGATACGCTCCAATAATGAAGAACGAGCGACTGTGCAAGTTAACACACGGCTGGGCTCAGAAACATCCAAACTCACGAATTGATTGGCCAAAGCCTGAACATCCAAAGCAAGCGGTCTCTCACCAACCGGAATATAATCAAGACTGCCCATACTGGCTGACTTCCTACTCAAAGTATCGGCCACCATATTGGCCTTTCCCGGATGATATAAGATAGTTATATCATAATCTTTCAACAACTCCAACCACCTCCTCTGCCTCAAATTCAACTCCTTTTGCTTGAGCAAAATACTGATGACTCTTGTGATCCGTGAACACCTCACATGCCACGCCATACAGATAATGCCTCCAAATCATCAATGCGTGAACAATGACTGCCAACTTTAAATCATGAACTGGATAGTTCTTCTCATGAATCTTCATTTGTCGTGAAGCATAGGCAATGACCTTGCCATCCTACATCAACACTGCACCAAGCCCAATACGAGATGCATCACAATAAACTATATAAGGCCCTGAACCTATGGGCAAAACCAACATCGGTGTCGTAGTCAGGGTTGTCTTGAGCTTATTAAAGCTCGCCTCACACTCGTCCCACCATCTGGACTGGGCACCATTCTAGGTCAACCTAGTCATCGGGGCTGCGATAGATGAAAACCCCTCCACGAACCGATGATAGTAGCCTGCAGATCCCAAGAAACTCTAATTCTCTGTAGCTGATGATAGTCTAGGCCAGGTCTTGACTGCCTCAATCTTTTTCGGATCAACCTAAATACCCACTGCTGATACAACATGACCCAGAAATGCAATTGAACTCAACCAGAACTCGCACTTCGAGAACTTAGCATATAACTGACTATCCCTCAAGGTCTGAAGAACCACTCTAAGATGTTGCTCGTGCTCCTCCCGGCTACGGGAATATATCAAAATATAATCAAAGAAGACTATCACAAATGAATCCAGGTAAGGCCTGAACACTCAGTTCATCAAATCCATAAAAGTTTCTGGGGTATTTGTCAACCCGAATGACATCACCAAGAACTCATAATGCCGTACCGAGTGCGGAAAGCTAACTTAGGGACATCGGATGCCTTAATCCTCAACTGATGATAGCTAGATCTCAAGTCAATCTTCAAAAATACCTTGGCACCCTGAAGCTGATCAAACAAATAATCAATCCTTGGCAATGGATACTTATTCTTGATTGTAACCTTGTTCAACTGCCGGTAATCAATACACATTCTCATCGACCCATCCTTCTTCTTAACAAACAACACCGACGCACCCCAAGGCGAAACACTGGGTCTAATGAAACCCTTCTCAAGCAAGTCTTGCAACTGTTCCTTCAACTCTTTCAACTCAGGCGGGGCCATACGATACGGCAGGATAGAAATGGGCTAAGTGTCCAGAGCCAAATCAATGAAAAAATCAATATCCCTGTCGGGTGGCATACCCGGCAGGTCTGAAGGGAAAACCTCAGGAAACTCACGAACAACGGGCACAGAATCAATAGAAGGAACCTCAGCACTAGAATCACGAACATATGCCAAATAGGCCAAACACCCCTTCTCGGCCATTCGTTGAGCCTTTACATAAGAGATAGTACTATAGGTAGAATGATCAGGAGTCCCTCTCCACTCTAAATGAGGTAAACCCGGCACGGCTAAGGTCACAGTCTTGTCAGGACAATCCAAGATAGCGTGGTAAGGTGATAACCAGTCCATCCCCTATATGACATCAAATCAACCATCTCTAGAAGAAGCAAATCTACATGAGTCTCAAGACCTCTAATCACCACAATACATAAACAATGGACACGATCCACCACAGTAGAATCACTCACCGGTGTAGACACACAAACAGGGGAACTCAAGGAATCACTAGGCATGACAAGATACGGCGCAAAATAAAACCGAAGCTTCTCTACCACAAACCAGGACAGTACCTGCACCTCCACTTCTAATACCTTTACCTCCACCTCTAGCATCTCTACCTCCATCTCTAATACCTTCACCTCCACCTCTAGTTAATTGAATGGGCTGTACGAGTCCCTCAATGAACCTCCTTACTCTCTCTTACGTGGAAAGTATGATAAGAGCATAACGAGCCAAGTCGATGAATCTGATCTCGTACTGAGTAATAGTCATAGAACCCTGCTGGAGATGCTCAAACTGCCTCTGATAGACCTCTCTCTGAGTGATGGGGAGAAACTTCTCCTGAAGTACCTGTGTGAACTGTTCTCAAGTCAAAGCTGATGACCTAACTGGTATAGCCAATTAATAATCTCTCCAACAGGTCTTGGCAGATCCAGACAAGCGAAAAGTAGCAAAAATCAACCCAATTGGTATCCATGATCCCCATGTTCCTGAGAACCTCATGACAGCTGTCTAGATAATCTTGGGGATCCTCAGAAGATGCACCACTAAAAGTAGTAGTGAAGAGCTTGGTGAACCTACCCAACCTCCACAAAGCATCGGCAGACATAGCTGCTCCATCACCAGCCTAAGCTACTGTTCAGCTGTAGAAGCGGTACGTGACCTCGCCATTCACGAAAGGACAAGAGTATGGGTTTCAATTTAGCACTGAGAGAACAAAATCGCACGACAGGAAGGAATGAATGTGATGTTTTTCCTACCTCTGTAGCCTCTGGGGATAAATACAGACGTCTCCATACCGACCCCTCAGACTCTACTAAGCTTGTCTGTGAACTGTGAGACCTATGTAACCTAGAGCTCTGATACCAACTGTTCACAACCCGAATTTCCCACCTTGGGAGTCGTGATGGCGCCTACTAATGTGAGCTAGGCAAGCTAATTATTAAACCATCTACTTTTTTACCAATTTTATTCTCTTTAACAATTATGAAGAAATAACATTTAAACAACGGAATATAACATAAGCGGAAGAAAATAATAAGCCATCTGAACATGAATATCTATTACAACTGTTTGAGTCTCGACTACCCAGAACTGGTGTCACAGTTTCACAGACGGTCTAAGAATACTACAAATAAAGGTCTGAAAGAATTAATTACAACACTATTTCTGGAAATACATGTAAGAAACAGGAAAGTAGATAGAAGGAGACGCCAAGGCCTGCAGACGCCGACAGGACTACCTCGGGTCGTTTGATGATCAAGAATCAGCAATCTCACTGCAGTCCGAAGTCCACAACACTGGGGTCTACACAAAAGAGTGCAGAGTGTAATATCAACACAACTGACCCCATGTGCTGGTAAGTGCCTAGCTTAACCTTGGTGAAGTAATGACGAGGCTAGGACCAGACTACCAAATAAACCTGTACAGTTCAATTATATACAACGGGAAAGAAATACAGAAATAAATAAGTAAAGTTGGGAGGGGGAAACATGCTTCAGGGAATAGCAGGTAAAACAAAATATCAAGAGAATTATTAAGGAATCAAAACCACCCACTAATATGAAAAGGGGAAAAAAGGCAGATTTCACTTTCTTTTCATATCTCGTGGCAGGTGTGCCACCCGCTCCCATTTCACTTGTTTTGTGGTAGGCGTACCACCCGCTCCCATTTTATTATATTTGGTGGTAGGTGTACCACCCGCTCCCATTTCACTTATCTTGTGGTAGGCGTATCACCCGCTCCCATTTTATTATATCTTGTGGTAGGCGTACCACCCGTTCCCATTTCATTATATCTTTATTGTGGCGTACAACCCGATCCACATATAATATTGATGCGGCATGCAACCTGATCCACATATAATATTGTTGCGTCATGCAACCTGATCCACATGTAATATTGTTGCGGCGTGCAACCCGATCCATATATAATATTGTTGTGGTGTGCAACCCGATCCATATATAATATTGTTGCGGCGTGCAACCCGATCCATATATAATGTTGTTGCGATGTGCAACCCAATCCATATATAATGTTGTTGCGGCGTGCAACCCGATCCATATATAATGTAGTTGCGGCGTGCAACCTGATCCATATATAATATTGTTGCGGTGTGCAACCCGATCCATATATAATATTGTTGCGGCGTGCAACCCGATCCATATATAATATTTACAATTATAACGAGAGTCCCGACAAGAGATCAATAAGGTTTACACTGTCCCGGCAAGGGATTTGACAGCATAAGCAATCACGTCCCGGCAAGGGAGAAACAGTTATAACCAAACTTGATACCACACCTAACTACCTCAGCTATAACCAAACTCGTTACAACATCTAACCACCTCAGGTATAACCAAGCTCGTCACCACACCTAACTACCTCAGCTATAACCAACCTCATTCCGACACCTAACTACCTCAGCTATACCCATAATCCCTACCCAACCCAAAGAATCCTCAACCTAAGCATATGTAATATCAATTAAGAACACAATGCAAGGGAACCACAATTCAACAATAGCCCGGCAAGGGGGCAACATAATGATCTCTTCTTTTCCTCACTCTTACTTCACAATTCACTTCACAACTCGAGCCAATGCTCTAGAGTTTCAATTATCACTTATACTTTCACAACTCATTTCACAACTCGAGCCAATGCTCTAAAAGTTCAATTGTCACTTATACTTTCACAATTTCTCTATACAACTTGAGCCAACGCTCCTCAATGTTCATAGGTGACAATTCTTTCCACAAACTTTATACAACAATTAGAAATCTTCACCAAGGCATGAATAATACAACGAAATCATGAAAATAACAATATAAGACTCACGGTCATGCTTGACACAAACGTATAGATACTCGTCACCATGCCTATGTGTCGTACTCAACAAGAAGCAAATAGAAAATAGGACACAACTCCTAATCCCTCAAGCTAAGGTTAGACCAAACACTTACCTCGATGCCAAGAACACAATTCATGATTCAATTATAGCTTTACCCCTTGATTCCACCACCAATTCGCTCGAATCTAGCCACAAGTTACTTAATTACATCAATAAATGCTAAATGAGTCAATTTGAATGCATTAAAATGAGTTTTCCAAAATTTTACCCAAAAAGTCAAAAATCGCCGTCGGGCCCTGATAAGTTAGGATTTTAACGTGTTTATGCCCCTACTTGCCTATGCTTTGAATATAAATTGCTACAAAATAGTCCCAAAATGCTCACAAGCTGTGATTGATTGCAGGTTTGATCGACAAAGTGACGAAATGTCAAAGATCGGCTAAAAAAGGAGTGAAACCTGCTCAAGTATCAAAGACCAAGAGAATTGAAGAAGAAAGGGGCTAGTGCGGACCGCACAACAGTGACCGTGGCCACACTAGGAGGTTCAGAGATATGACATATTCAGGCTTAAAGTCATGCGGCCGCGGAAGGATTTTTGCGGTCCGCGGTGAAGCTTCGCAGCCGCACTCCTGCTTTGTGCGGTCCATGTTCATAAGGTTCAGAGAGTTGGACAAGGGACCAAAACCATGCCACGCGGTCCGCGTCCTGTTTGTGCGGACCGCGCCCGACCCTCTACGCGGCCGCACTGCATTTTCACGTGGTCCGTGTCTTCCAGTTCAGAGAGCTTAAAGTTGAAGTCAAAAGAGCTAGTGCGGCCGCGGTTGCTTTTGTGCGGCTCGCACTGACCCCGTAGGGGTATTTTTGTCCAGTTTTTCCAGCCCACTATAAATAGGACATTTTACCATTTTTAGAGGAAGTTTTGTATTCAGAAACGCAGCTGAGCTCGTGAGACCGATATTGTAGCCATTTTTTGCACTTTTGCTTCCCATTAACAATAGATTATTGTAGTTTCTTCTTAGTAATTAATTAATATATTTAGTTCTTCATCTATTTCTTCAGTTTCTTCTTTAATTATGTGTAGCTAAACCCATTAGCTAGGGTTGTGGCTCAACCCTAGCGTGGGTAATTGATGGGTGTTGCCATCTAGGGTTAGATTGATATTGGGTGCTTGCTATTTTGGTTGATTTTATGTTTTTATTCAAGAATTGGTGGTTGCAAACATTGATTCAAGCTTAGTGGGTTTAACGCTTCTCGAAAGAGAGAGTCTATGACCCCAAAATTGACCCAACAAGGAATTGGGATGGACCCATGAGAAATGGTAGTCCCAATTAACGGGTTAAATCTCGAGAGAGTAATCACCCTACTTGAACCCTAGTTGCTTGGTCTCATTGGCCTACCCAATTGATCGAGAGAGAGTCAATTGGGCAAAATCACTCTCTCTACCGAGAGGTGTGAGAGTGGGTGCAATTGTGTAATGGTTACAGCATAATCCCCAAATATGTCAATCTATCCTTAGTAACATCTACCCGTCAATTAGCCACCTAGGTGATGCTACGACCCTAGTGCTCTTCTTCCCATTAATTACAACTTAACAATATTCTCTTAGCATAATTTAGCTTTAATCCTTAGTTTTACAATAGTAGTTATAAATACAAAAACTCAAAAAATGTTTGAAGTGACATTAGAAGCACAACCGCAACTCTAGGCTAGACAGAAAATACAAATCCACTACTAGCTCCTTGTGGAAATTCGATCCCGAACCTCTATTCGGGCAAAAGCTATTACGACCCGCTCTTCCTACCATAGCGTAGTGCCGAGTCGGCAGCGATCAGGCCCACATGGTCAAAACCCGAGGTTCGAACCAAAACACGATTACTCATTCCCCCACGAACTCAAATATATAATTTGTTTTGAAATCGGACCTCAAATCGAGGTCCAAATCCCCAATTATTTGAAAAACCTAGGTTCTACCCAAAATACCCAATTTCCCCCATGAAAATCATTGATTTTGAGTTGAAATCATGTTAAAAGATGTTAAGGAGTGAAGAAAATGAGTTAGAAATCGCTTACCAACGTTTTGGAGAAGAAAGGTTGTTTGAAAAATCGCCATCTTATATTTTTGGGTTTTTGAAAAATGAAAAATAACTGAAAATCTCGTCTAAATATACTATTCTCAGGTGCCCTGTGCGGACCGCACAAAACCAACTGCGGCCGCACAGCACTACTTGTGTTCTGTAGTGACAAGTCTTAATATTTTGGCCATAGCTTTCTTTACAGATGTCCAAATGCCTATTATAATATGTTTCTAAAAACTACATTCAAAGATCTACAACCTTTGTTTTTGAATCATCCCCAAATTCCTCGTAGATCAAAAGATATGAGCTTCTGAAGTCGGACCAGTGAACCTGTGAGGACCGCACAAAATGGATTACGGCCGCACAGTCACCAGTGTGACAACACAAAAACTAATGTGGTCAGCACTGGGGGTTCAGAGTTTTGCAGTTCTCTGAACCTGCAACATCCATGTTTTTAAGCCTAAGACATCTCGGGACCTACCCGAAACTCACCCGAGTCCTCGGAACTCCAAACCAAGTGTGCATACTAACTCAAAGATAATATATGGACCTACTCGTGCGATCACATCCTCAAAATAACATGTAAAATCATGAATTAAATCTCAAAACTCAATATTTTCATCGAGAACTCTCAAAGTTCATAACTCTTCAACCGGAAGTCCAACTCACGTCAAATAAACTCTGTTTTTCACCAAATTTTATAGTTATCTTTTAAATACTATAACAAGTTTGTACCAGGCTCCGGAAACAAAATACGGGTCTGATAACAATGGTTTTAAATATTAATACTTTTCTTCATTTCTTAGATAATTCAGTAAAATAATTTCTTTCAAAAATTGATTTCTAAGGCTTGGGACCTCGGAATTTATTTTTCGGGCATATGCCAAGTCCCATATTTTTTTGCGGACCTCCCGGGATTGTCGGAACATGAATCCGAGTCCGTTTGCTCAAAATGTTGACCAAAGTCAACCATAATAAAATTTTTAACTCTAGAAATTTCTATTTCTCATATTTTCACATAGAAGGCTTTTCGGATATAGGTCCAAACCACGCACGTAAATCAAGGTAGGGTAAAAAGGAGGTTATTTGACCTCGGAATACTGAATTCACTTGCGACACAAGTGATGACCTAAAAGGTCATCACACTCCCGGATAAGCTTTACTTTTTCTATGGCATGTTGAACCAGGTCGGGCCCATGTAACCTAGATTCTCTAACATCAAACCACCCTATAGGAGATCTGCACCTGCGCCCATACAAAGCCTCGTACGGAGCCATCTGGATACTGGAGTGGTAACTGTTATTATATGCAAACTCGATAAGTCGTAGATGTCCATCCCAACTTCTTTTAAAATCCAGCACACATGCTTGCAACATATCCTCGAGCGTCTGAATCGTGCGCTCGGCTTGTCCATCCGTTTGTGGATGAAAAGTTGTGCTGAGATTCACTTGAGTCCCTAGACCTTTCTGAAATGACCTCCAAAAATGTGTTGTATACTGGGCCCCACGGTCAAATCTAATAGATACTGGTACTCTGTGTAGTCGCACTATCTCTTTAATATATAATTTGGCATAATCTTCTGTTGTATATGTAGATCTGACCAAAAGGAAATGAGATGATTTCGTGAGCCTGTTGACTATCACCATATGGAATCAAACTTACGATGGGAACGAGATAAACCTGCGATAAAGTCCATGTTTATCGCCTCCCATTTCCATGTCGGGATCTCTATAGTCTGCATTAGCCCTCCGGGCTTCTGGTGCTCTATTTTCACCTGCTAGCAACTAGGGCATTGAGCGACATACTCAACAATGTTCTTCTTCATACCTTTCCACCAATACACATCCTTAATGTCATGATACATCTTTGTCGACCCACGGTGAATGAAATACCATGAATAATATGCCTCTAACATAATCCTGTCTCGTAGCCCTACTACATCTGGAATACACAAACGACCCTTGTATCTGAGAACCCCATATCCTTTGAGTTCTAACATGGCTTCTTCTGTTGTAGAACCCGCTCTCTCAACTTGACTAACTATGGATCCTCGTATTGCCTCTCCTTTACTTCAGTTATGAGAGATGATTTTGCAATATTTTGGAGTACAACTCCTCCATTGCCAGAGTCTACTAACCGAACCCCCAAACAAGCCAATTGATGAATTTCTCTAGCTAATTGTCTTTTTCGGCCTCTATATATGCTAAGTTACCCATAGATCGGCGACTTAAGGCATCTGCTACAGCATTAGCTTTCCCTGGATGGTAGAGAATATTAACATCGTAATCTTTCAATAACTCAAGCCATCACCTCTATCGCAAATTT
Organism: Nicotiana sylvestris; assembly: GCF_000393655.2. Taxonomy (NCBI): domain Eukaryota; kingdom Viridiplantae; phylum Streptophyta; class Magnoliopsida; order Solanales; family Solanaceae; genus Nicotiana; species Nicotiana sylvestris. The sequence goes on along the minus strand of NC_091058.1, from coordinate 102,132,788 downwards.
AACTCTTTTTGCTTGAAGATATATTGCAGGCCTTTTTGATCTGTGAGCACATCAACATGAACACCATATAAGTAATGCCGCCATATCTTAAGTGCATGGACAACCGCAGCTAACTCGAGGTCGTGGGTCGGATAATTTCGCTCATGCTTCCTTAATTGCCTTGAAGCATATGCAATTACTTTTCCATGTTGCATTAGGACACATCCTAACCCGACACCTAAGGCATCACAATATATGGCATAACCATCTGGACCTTCTGGAAATGCTAAAACTGGCGCTGAGGTCAACCTGCTCTTAAGCTCTTGGAAACTCTGCTCACAGGCCTCTGTCCACCGAAACTTAGTCGCTTTCTGCGTCAGCTTTGTTAATGGTGCTAAAAGAGAAGAAAAACCCTCTACGAATCTCCGGTAATATCCTACTAAGCCTAGAAAGCTACGAATCTTTGTCGGAGTGGTAGGTCTAGGCCAGGATTTCACAGCCTCAATCTTTTGAGTGTACCTTTATACCTCCGTAGGATACGATGTTCCCCAAGAATGCTACGAACTTCAACCAAAACTCACACTTAGAAAACCTAGCATACAATTTATTATCACGGAGGGTTTGGAGTACCGCTCGCAGGTAATCCACATGCTCATTCTCTGAATGTGAATAAACCAGAATATCATCAATAAAGACTATCATGAATAGATCCAAATATGGCCAAAATAGGCTATTCATCAAGTTCATAAATATGGCAGGTGGATTCGTCAACCCGAAGGATATGACAAGGAACTCAAAGTGGCCATATCGGGTCCTAAAGGCTGCCTTGGGAATATCTTTCTCCCGAACTCTGACCGGTGGTACCCCGACCTCAAGTCTATTTTTGAAAAGCATCTAGCTCCCTACAACTGATCAAACAAGTCGTCTATCCTTGGAAGTGGATATTTATTCTTAATAGTTACCTTGTTCAGTTGCCTATAATCGATACACATCCTCAGCGAGTCGTCTTTCTTTTGTACAAATAGTACCTGTGCACCCCGCAGTGAAGTATTGGGCCTGATGAAACCTTTCTCCAGCAAATCTTTTAAATGCTCCTTGAACTCCTTCAATTCAGCAGGTGCCATTCTATAAGGGGGGATGGATATTGGTTGCGTTCCTGGAAGCAAATCGATGCCAAAATAAATCTCTCGCTCTAGAGGAATACTTGGAAGTTCATTTGGAAATACATCCGCGTACACTTTGACTAATGGAATAGACTAAAGTGTAGGTATCTCAGCATTCACATCTTTAACTCACACAATATGATAAATACACCCTTTTGCGATCATTTTCCTAGCCTTCAAATATGAAATAAACCTACCTCTAGGTGTCATTGTATTACCTACCCATTCAAGGACTGGCTCACCCGGAAAATGAAATCTGGCTGTCTTCGCTCGATAATCAACTGTGGCATAACAAGCTGCCAACCAGTCCATGTCCATGATAGCATCAAAATCTAACATCTCTAGCTCAACTAGGTCGGCTGAGGTCCGATGACCACAAACTGATATTGTACAACCTCAGTAAATACGTCTAGCGATAATCGATTCTCCGACCGGTGTAGATACTGCAACAGAATCACTTAGTATTTCAAGCACTATACTAAATTTCCTCACAACAAATGGGGTAATACATGATAATGTAGATCATGGGTCTATCAAGGCATAAACATCGTGAGGACAAATGGTCAGCATACCTGTCACAACGTCTGGTGAGGACTCCTGGTCATGTCGACCTGCTAGCGTATAGATACGATTCTGGTTACCACCTGAACAGGACCTTCTACCTCTGCCTCGACCTCTACTAACCGAAGACTAAGAATCGCACCCTGAAGGATGCACTGACATAGCTGGTCCTGTTGCTGGTTGCGCCATACCCCTAGAATCTCTATTTGGGCAATCTTGCATCATATGCCCTAAACGTCCACATGTATAACAAGCATCGGAACCGACTCGGCATTGGCCCAAGTTTCCTCGACCGTAGATGACACACCGCAGCGGAAACAGCCCTGTCTGCCTCGAACCTTGTTGTTGCTGCAAACTTGACGCCTAGGAGCTCTCACCTAGTCCTGACTGAGTATAGCGGTCATACCTGTAACCCTGTGGCTGAGGTGGCGGAGGTATAACTGTTCGTTCAAAGTACTAGGGCCTGTAACTACCCTGAGATTGCTCCTAAGACCTGGCAAATCTCATCCTCTTACGCTGCCCTAACTCAGTCCTCTGCGCACCCTACTGCCGACGCCTACCCCTTTCTATATTTTGGGCAAATGCCTGAATTCAGGAGATATCCATACTATCCTGCAATGCAGCGGTGGCACATGCCTCGGTCAACTTTGGGGCCAACCCTGCTATAAACCTGTGGATCATGTCCCGCATAGTAGCAACTATGGATCGTGCATATATGACCAATGAGTCAAAACGGAGATTATACTCTCAAACACTCATATTGCCCTGCTTGAGGGCTAGAAACTGATCGAGTTGGGCCTGTCGGATCTCTCACGGTAAGTACTAGTCAAGGAAGGCATTTGAAAAATTCTCTCAAATAACAGGAGGTGCATCACGTCCCCTGGACCTTTCCCATCCCTCATACCAAATGATGGCTATATCTCGGAGTCGAAAAGTTGCTAACTCAACTGCCTCTTTCTTCGTGGCATGCATAACTCAAAAGATCCTATGAAGTTGATTTATGAAATCATGCGGGTCCTCCCTCTAATCTGTCCCCGTGAACTCTGGGGGATTCAAAGCAATAAACTCTCGGACCCTTGAACTCCCAGATCCCTCAGAAGGTCCTGCACTAGCAGATGCCCTAGCCTGTTGCTGGGTAGCTACCAACTGTGCCAACAAATGCACTACACTTCTCAAGTCCTGATTTGATGGAAGCAGAGGGAAAGCGGATGTGCGGTCTCCCTAGGAATCTCCCCAGGTGGTGAGAAGCCGGTAATTGCTGGGTAGGGTTCTCTCCCTTCGACTCCGATTGGGCCCCATCTGTTGGGGGTACCTTGCTAGTCCCCTCACCTACTGATGTTTCGCTCCTCTGGCTAGCCGTAGTCTTCCTAATTACCGTCATATGTGCATGCACATGTCAACATGTAAGTTTAACTCAAATTTCCTATAACTCAGTGCTACAGCACGATTTAGATTAGAAAGAAGGATAACCAACTCTTAAATTCCCTATAGTCCATTTATATAATGTGGTGCACCACACATCTATAAACAAGACCCTATTAAACACGAATTGTAGACTCCCTAGGACAGAGCTGCTCTGATACCACTTTTGTCATGCCCCAAGCCTAAGGGCAAGACCTGCACTCAGTGCCTCAACTATCATTGCATATCACTTGCGACTAAGAGTCTCTGAACATGTAATGTCATATTTTCGCCATGGGCCACATTACAAGATAATGTGCGATGCAAAATATAAAAAAAGGGAATAGAGACAAATGTTGACTAAATATCAACATAAGGCTGGGTCATCATAATTACTACAACTGACAAGCCAACAAAATATACATACAGGGCCTACAGGCCCAACATGCTGCACTAACCGATATGATATGTCTACAAGCCTCTACTGATATATGTACTATGATTGGAACAGGGCCCCGACCCACCCATAACTTATCTACATATATGCATAAGATATACACCACACTACTAGACCCGACAACTCCGAAAGAAAGAGAACTTACCGATAAAGCTGAACTCAGGCAACACCTACTGAGGAGGTCTACCCGTCTGTCTGTCTGAACCTGTACGCATGAAATGTAGTGCCCCCAGAAAGGGACGTTAGTACGAAATAATGTACCGAGTATGTATGGCAATATACTGAAGCTGAAACTGAACTGATAATAAAATAACTGAATGCAACTGGGGATCAAAGATAATCTGAGGATATGCTCATCAGCTGATACTGACTCAACTCTCTCAATATAGTAAGTAAAATAGTCGTCCGTCCCTATAAGGCTCGGTATATATATAAACTGTTCTGTCGTAGTAGGCCCGCTCATAGGCGCTCGACCACACTAGGCTCTATATCTCGGCCAACTAGGCTCGCTCATAGGTGCTCGGCCATAGTAGACTCGATATATAACTTACCATCTGATCAGAGGTTGCCCAATTAAGGCCTGCCCATCGATTATAGCTCGATGGTAATGAAAATATTTTTAATACTGTATATATGTGAACTCTCTGCTCTTTTGACCGAAAGAAGGAAATACTCAACTGAATATGCAGTCCCAATAAGAAGAATACGGTAACATACAAAACTAGGAAAATATATGTAATTTGCGAGACTAGCAAAATATACGTAAATTCCGGGATACGAATTTTTCTTTATGCCTCGTTATCAAACTTGTGTAATTACGATATCATGCTAAAATGAAGGATAACATACCTGGAGTAGGAAAAACTCTGCATAATATTCCGTTGAAAACCTTCGTGGATTGAACTTAGAACCTAAAAATCGGATTAAGCTTCTACGCTTTGTAATTTAGGAACGAAATCTGCTTTGATTTGTTGAAGTTTTGGACGAAATTGCTTACGAAATTGCTTCTAAGCTTTTGGTTTTGAAAATGGAAAGTTTCTGCTTTGATTTAAAATGGAACGCTTCTAAGTTTTTGGTTTTGAAAATGGAATGTTTCTGCTTTGATTTAAAATGGAACGCTTCTAATATTTTTGAAGAAAAAGGTTTTTCAAACTTTCAAAGTAAGATAGGAGTTCCTAACGTTATATGTTCTGATCCTTGAAAAAAGATAAGACTTTTAAGTCTTATCTTTGTTAACTTTAAGCTTTATTTTAAACCTTAGGTGTAGACCAGACACCTATACATAAATGGCTTATGAATCATCTTCTTGTTTGGTGGCCTTGTGCCACGTGTAAAATGGGTATATTTTATAAGTTTTTATCTACTTATTAGTTAATTGGGTAATGTTCCGTTACCCGGTAATTAATCAATTACCTGCATAATTTAAAAATAACCACAAATTACTTAAAATTCTATTTATTTTTAAAATACTTCATATATATTTTATATATTATACTATCGTTGTCATATGGTACCTGTCATAGTACTAGTTCATAAATATCGGGTATTATCGCTCGACCCGTATTTTATTCCAAATTGGCCACTTTCAACGAAACTTGTTTTCTTTAATCCGTATACCCCTTTATCCTTCATAACACTTATTTATCGCTTTTTATAAATAGCGTAAATATGCTAATATCAAGATAATCCCATACCCGAGTCTACGCCGATTAACTGAAGACGAAACTTTAACGTACGAAAAATGCGAGATGTAACACTTTTCTTAAGGTTTTGAATAATGGTTTTGTTGGTCGATTCAGCTAGTCCATTTCCGTTGGGATGATAAGGTGTCGATAGGATTCTTTTGATCTTGTGATCCTCGAAAAACTTAGTCACTTTACTGCCGACAAATTGCTTTCCATTATCGCATACGATCTCGAAAGGCATCCCGAATCGACATATGATGTGGTCCCATATGATGTCTATGACTTCTTTTTCTCTGACTTTCTCGAAAGCCTGTGCTTCAACCCACTTATAAAACTAATTAGTCATAAATAAAATAAATTGAGCTTTACCTAGGGCTGATGGAAGGGGGCCGATGATATCCATTCCCCACTTCACGAGAGACCATGGGGATAAGACAGAATGGAGTTGCTCCCCGGGCTGGTGGATCATCGGCACATACCTTTGACATTTGTCGCACCTTCAGACGAACTCTTTGGTATCCTTTTCCATATCAGCCCAATAGTATCCCGCTCTGATAACTTTGTAAACCGGGGATTCGACACCAGAGTGGTTCCCACAAGTGCCTTCGTGAATTTCCCGTAGGATATTGTCAATATCTCCTGGTCCTAAACATATTGTTAATGGCCCATCGAACATCCTCCTGAATAGCATTCCATCCTCGACCAAAGAGAATCGTGTTGCCTTCGCGCGCAGAGCTCTTGACTCTTTTGGATCCGATGGGAGCTTTCCATTCTTTAAGTACGATATATACTTGTTTCTCCAATCCCAAGTCAACTTGTAGAGTTTATATCGGCATGGCCTTCCTCGATTATTGATCTCGAGATTTATACGACAGTCCTGGGTTAAGTTTATTATGCTCGACCGACGATCCCAAGTTTGCAAGGGCATCGGCCTCGCTGCTCTGCTCCCGAGGTATGTGTTGTAAGGCCCATTATTTAAATCAGTGCAAAGTTACTTGTAGCTTGTCTAAGTACCTCTGCATTCGATCTTCTCGAACTTCGAAAGTTCTGTTGACTTGGTTTACCACAAGTAGGGAATCATATTTGGGCTCGATGACCTCTGCTCCCAAACTTTTAGCGAGCTTGAGACCTACAATCATGGCCTCATACTCGGCCTCATTGTTAGTTAACTTAGAAGTTTTGATAGATTGCCTAACTATATTGCCCGTGGGAGTCTTCCAGATGATGCCCAGTTCGGACCCTTTCACATTCGAAGTGCCGTCTGTGAAAAGGGTCCACACCCTCCCCTCCCTGGTGATGTACCTTATTTCACTAATAGTTCCTTTTCGACCTCGGGTATGAGGGTTGGCATGAAGTCGGCCAAAAGTCTGCCAAGATTTGAGACTTGATGGCCGTTCGGGGTTGATATTCGATATCTTACCCGCTGATCTCGATGACCCATTTGGCCAATCGACCTGAAAGTTTGGGTTTGTGCAAAATATTGCAAAGCGTATATGTAGTTACAAAACAAATTGGATGACACTGGAAATATGGTTTTAATTTCCTAGAAGCTCTTATTAAAGCGAGCGCTAATTTTTCTAAGTCTGGGTATCGGGTCTCAGCCTCACCTAAGGTCCAACTAACATAGTAGACAGGGAATTGCGTACCTTGTTCTTCTCGAACTAGGACCCCACTTACTGCTATTTTCGAGACTGCTAAGTATAAGTAAAGTTGCTTGTCCGCTTTCGAGGTGTGAAGCAATGGAGGGCTCGACAGGTATCGTTTCAATTTTTCTAAGGCCTGCTGACATTTCGAGGTCCATGCAAAATTGTTCTTCTTTATAAGCAGCAAGAAGAATTGATGACTCCGGTTTGAGGACCTCGAAATAAATTGCCCCAGGGCAGCTATGCGCCCGATTAGCCTCTGTACGACCTTTATTTTATCTACGACCTTGATCTCCTTGATAGCTTTGATTTTATCGGGGTTGTACTTTCTTAATATGTCGAAGGTCTCCTGTAGATGTTTCAAATGGTCCTCTGCTCGTAGAGACTTAATTAACATGTCATCAATATAAACTTCCATTGATTTTCCTATTTGTTCTTTGAACATTTGATTTGCTAAGCGTTGATAAGTTGCACCAACATTTTTTAGTCCGAACGACATTACATTGTAACAATAGGTGTCGTACTTAGTGATGAACGAGGTCTTTTCCTGATCCTCCGGGTTCATCTGTATTTGATTGTACTCGGAGAAGGCATCGAGAAAACTGAAAATCTCTTGGCCAGTCGTGGCATCGATCATGCGATCGATATTTGGTAAAAGAAAAAGAATCCTTAGGGCAGGCCTTGTTCAAGTCCTTATAGTCTACACACATTTTAAGTTTATTTCCCTTATTAAGGACCACCACTACATTTTCTAACCATTCGGGATATTTTACTTCTCGAATGGACCCTATTTTGAGAAGTTTAGTTACATTGTCCTTGATGAATGCATGCTTAACCTCGGACTAGGGCCTTCTCTTTTACTTTACTGGGCAGAACTTTGGGTCCAAGCTCAATAAGTGGGTAGTGATCTCTAGTGGGATCCCTGTCATGTTGAGATGGGACTAAGCAAAGCAATTCATGTTAGCTGTAAGGAAATGAATAAGTTTTTTCTGAGCTCGGGGGTTAGCCCTGTGTCCAGGTATACCTTTCGTTCTGGCTGATGTTCGGTCAATGTGATTTGTTCTAGATCTTCGACTGTTGATTTGGTGGCGTTGGATTCGTCGGGAACTACGAAAGATCGAGGTATCCCATAATCGTCGTCCTTCTCCCGCTTCTCCGGTTGGGTCGAGGCCGACATCTGTGGTTGCTATTTAGCCTCTTGCTTTCCCTTCGAGTCTGATCCCTTTGCCAAAGAAAGAGCTGACATCGGTATTACCTCGTCAATTGCAAACATATCCTTAGCGGCATGATGTTCCCCGTACACTGTTTTGGCTCCTTCAGATGTCGGGAACTTCAGAACTTGATGAAGGGTCGAGGGTACCACCCTTATGTTATGGATCCAGGGTCTTCCGAGCAGGGCGTTGTATCTCATGTCGCCCTCGATCACATGGAATTTTGTTTCTTGGATGGTCTCGTCCATGTTCACTGGCAAAACAATCTCCCCTTTGGTGGTTTTGCTCGCCATGTTGAAACCGTTAAGTACTCGAGCTGTGGGTACAATTTGATCTTGTAGGCCGAGCTGCTTAACGATCTTGAATCAAATAATGTTGGCCGAGCTACTTGGATCAACCAAAACACGTTTAACTTGAATTTTATTTGTAAGGATAAATATTACCAGTGCGTCATTATGAGGTTGTTCGATCCCTTCTGCATCCTCGTCATTGAAATACAAGGTCTCTTCCAGTAAGTAGTCTCGTGTCTGTTTTTCCCTTGTAATCGTCACCTTGGTGCATTTAAATATTTGTCCTTGAGGAATATTGACCCCTTCAATGATCATGTGAATCACGTGATGTGGCTCTTCCTGCTCATTTTGTCTGTTCGAATCCCCATTTTTGAAGTGGTTCTTGGCCCGATCACTTAAGAATTCTCGAAGGTGACCCTCGTTGAACAATCGGGCTACTTCCTCCCTTAGCTGCCTGTAATCTTCTACTTTATGGCCATGGGCACCATGGTACTTGCAATTTTGGTTTGGATTTCTCTAGGCCGGATCGGTCTGCATAGGTCGAGGCCATCTGGTATCTTTGATACGACCAATGGCTGATACTATGGTGGAAGCATCCACATTGAAGTTATATTTTGATAATCGAGGTGCTTCGTTGGTCCCAACATCCCTATTGAAACCACTTTTGCTCATGAGCCCTTGGGAAGTTTACCCCTGATCATTCCTTCTATCATTCCAAATGGGATTGCGCCAGGGCCCGTTGTTTCTCCGATCTCCACCGTATGGCTGATATCGTTCTCTATTCGACCGCGGATCCCAGTCGATATCCCTTTTTACTCTGTCCATAGACCTGTTCGTATAAATCGACCCGATCGGAGCCCCAGTTGATCATCCGCAACCCTGATCTTCGACTGATACCGATTATGTACATCGGCCCAAGTGACAGCTAGATATTCGACCAAATTCTATTTCAACTACTGTGAAGCTGCGGAACTTCGAACTTTGAAACCTTGAGTAAAGGCTTGAACAACCCAATCGTCAGTGACCAGTGGCTATTCTAATTGCTCCATTTGGAATCGTGATACGAACTCCCTGAGCATTTCGTTGTCTTTCTGTCTTACCTTGAAGAGGTCTGACTTTCAGGTAGCGGCCTTAATGGCTCTGGCATGTGCCTATACGAAAGCATCTGCAAGCATAGCAAACGAATCAATAGAATTAGGTGGTAAGTTATGGCACCATATCACAGCACCCTTCGATAGAGTCTCCCCGAACTTCTTCAGCAACACAGACTCAATTTCGTCGTCTTCCAAGTCATTTCCCTTAATGGCGCATGTGTACGAGGTGATGCGCTCATTTGGATTTGTTCTCCCGTTATATTTCGGGATCTCGAGCATACAAAACTTTTTGGGGATTGGCTTTGGAGCCGCACTCGGGGGAAAGGTACTTGGACAAACATTTTGGAATCTTCCTTTCAATACCGGTGGCGCCCCCGTGATTTGGTCGACCTTGGAATTATAAGTTTCCACTTTCTTATAGTTTTCCTCAATTTTCTTTTCCCTGTCTCGATCGGCTTCGTTAGCTCATCGAGCATCTTTACGGTAGCAGGATTGGTCTCCGATTCTCCTTCATTTGACCTCTTTGGCACAGACTCGACTCTATGAACAATTTCTTGAAATGGCTCGATCTCGATCCTGTTTGGTGCACGATTCTGATTTTGGAGTTGTGCTATTGCAGCTTGTTGGGTCTGCAACATTTCAAATATCATTCGAAGGTTAATACCAACTTCTTCGCCATCCTGGCATTCTAATCAGCCGTTCGAGCACCTCTGCGGACGCTATTTTCAGGGTCTATGCCTAAATTCCCATTAATGGTAATATGAGAGCCGACGTCGATTAGATCCACGGCCGGAGCACCATCGGGGTTGACTGGGGGTACTCTATTTCGGACTGCTATGTTATCGTTCTCGCCATGGAGACCGATGCCATTGTCCGTGTGTGTAGGTGCTACTTGAGAGTTTGACATGTTTGTCCTGAATCGAAGACACTTCAAAGAACAAGTGTAAAATAGTGTTACGAAAATTGTACCAGGCAATCACTATTATCTTTAGCCCCACAGTGGGAGCCAAACTATTTACCCTTAAAATTGGATAACAATTAAACTTATAAGTGGTTTTAAGGATACATAATTTCACCTAGCACCGGTTAATAAATATGATAATTAATAATAGAAATAAACAGCGAAGTAAAGCAAACCAGTATTGAAATGCAATTCAGCCCTCGAGCTATCTCGCCCTCGAACTGAGTGAACGTGAGTAAGAAAATAAACCGATGAACAAGAGAGTATAAAAGAAAAAAAAGTATTGTATTGCTTTGATATGCGTGAATGTAAGGTTGTTACATAATGATTAGAACCCTCTTTATATAGTAGACGAATTCTATCTATGGTATAATTCTAATTACAGAAGTAAATCCCATGATCAACTAAACAACTGCCCTTAATTTGATCTGTTCCGAGATTTCCGCCATGATCTTCGACCAGTCACGAATATCTCACTTTTCCGTTATTATGCTATCTTCGGTCTTGCTCGATGTATGTTCCGTTCGAACTTGCTCGATATCTGTTCCGTTCGACCTCGATCATTATCGGTTTCGATCTTGCTAGGTACCTCGAATCCGAACTTGGTACCTTATCCTCGTATCTCGGTCAGATATGCTTTGGGGCTGATCTTTGATCCATCCCCTGATCTCGGTTAATCAGCAAAGTCAGGTGGTCCGATTTTAACCGTATACAAATATATGCAAATAGGTATATTATTTGGCACTTAGCTCCGTTAGCGACAACATCAAATAAAATGAAAAATATTTTCCTTACTGAATAAAACTAGAGTTAGGATTTACTTTATGTACTTTAATATTTTTAAGTCTTCGTATACATGCATATATGCTGCCTAGACGACAATTTATTTCCTTAAGCAAATATATTCGGAAGATTATTCTTTAATTAACAAGTGTAATTGCTTTTTTCTGTAATGTTTGTTTCTTTAACACTTGACGATTTACCTTCTTTGTTAAGGAAGAAACCAAACTGAGTGACTTACCTTTTAATTTACTCATTTCCTCTCTCATAATATACTTTTTTATGTCAAAATTTTCAATTCAAGTACATAGACTTAAAGTTATGACTTTTATTTTGTTTCCTCATATTGATTAGTTTATTTACATAGATATGAAGCCTTTCGGAAAAAAAAAATCTTCGTTATTGATGTATGTATGGCTATTTAATGCATGTATTGATGTCGCGCAACCAACAAATCATAGAGTATAAGTTACGTTCTTTTAGAGTTGAGGGCATATCAAGACATTAAGAAAAAGCAATCTCAACCGAAAAATGTTTCCATTGATATTATGCCTATAAATAGACACAGACTATCTTTATTATTTTAATAAATGCGTGTATTTTCTTTCATGATGACCGAGTTTAAGTTCAGTCTTTGTTGATTGAATTAAAATAGATCTTTACTATTCCGAAATGCTAACAATTAGTAAATGCCAACGAAATAAGGGTTTAGCAATAAGCATGTTAATGTGGATGTATGAAGACCTCGTACTCAAATATTGTAAAATGTATGGGTCATTTCATTTAAAGTGTAGCAACATTATACTTGGGCCTTTTGGTTTTGATGTCTTCGACCTCTTGTAAGATCGTTGTCTTGCTACCAACATCATTCAATAGCCGGACCCAAGCCCTTTTATTGCACTCTTGGGCTTTCGCCACTAGATATGATGTTGTGGATTTTTACTTTTCTATACACTATTTGAAACGTTATTATCTTTCCTACTTAAATTTCAATTTAATTACATGGTTATATATAATTTACAAATTATATACAAATAAGTTTTAAATGAGTATCCATTTATATCAGGAATTAAATAAGGAATATCAGTTATTTCCTTATACTTGCCCGCTCTCTCTCTCTCTCTCAATCTCCCTCTCTCTTCGTCTCTCTACTATTCTTCTCTATTTTCCCCCCAATTTTTCCTCATTTGATGTTCTCTTCTTTTTTTATGCTTTCTTGTTGTATAGAATTTTAATAGAATTCATCAATGGATTTCAATCGTTTTAACTTAGCAATGCCCTTTCATGTTGCACAATTGGTGTTCAAATTAAAATTGTCAATCAATAAATTTTGATGGTGTTTGACTCTCCACCATTGACAGCCATTAAATAGCTTGTAAGCTTTGAAATCGAATTTGGGTTTTCAAAAATCATTATTTGTTTGGATCACATGATATACAATGTACTTACGAAATTGTAGTAAAGTTGTAATATAATTATATGTAAATTGTATTCTGTTGTATATATATATATTTGAATGTTGTATGAAAGTTGAAAAATAGTTGAATAATGTATGAATCGTTGTATAAAATTTGTATTTAAACTATCAATAATATCTTTTTACATAAAGTTGTTGATATGTATCAAAATTGTATTATGAGAGTGAGTTTTAATTGGAATTTTAGAGAGGAAGAAGCACACACCACAAACAAAATATATACAAATTATATACAAAATATATACGAATTAGATACAAAATATATACAAAAGACATATTGTATAAAAATTGTATTTAAGTTGTATGATATTGTAGTTGTATTTAACTGAGTAGAAATAATATATGAAAGTTGTAGATAAGTTGTATAATATATAATTAGTTGTATAAAATTTATTTTTGCTATGTATGTTATTGTAGATATTCAAATTTGCATTAAATTTGTACGAAATTTATTTTTAATTTGTATGTTGATATACCATATATTGTTCTTAGAGATAAGAGATTTTATGTGTTTAGTTTGAATATAAATATGCAATGAATTTTAGATTCAGTAGAAGTTCTCTTTTAGATTATGCTGATGAATAACTGTTGATTCCTTGGGAAACATAATTCCGACTCTATCCTATGTATTATATAAGTATTTCTATTATATAAAAACTGAAGGACGAGCATTTCCTGATTGAGCAAGAACAATATTTGGATCATAGATTCCATAGTACTCGCTTTGTTTCTTTTTATATGGTATTATTTCCTTATTAATCAATTTTAAAAAGAATGTCAGCTTTCTATCTTTGAAAACAATTTAATTTTAAACTTCTTCATTTATCTCCAATAACATAATTTTCTAGCCACAGAAATCTATGGCTTGTTTACGACCATATATATATATATATATATATATATATATATATATATATATATATATATATATATATATATATATATATATATATTCTCGAGGTTCTAACATTTCCATCACCAAAAACCGCAGCACATAATTCAACTAGAAAATAAATTGGCAATATTTTATACCTTTATGGGTTACAAGTATAGTGAGACCGCCAATTTTAAATTATATTTGTGCAGAGTAAAAAGGTAAAGTGGAATAAAAAATAAAAGAGATTACCAACTTCTAATAGCTAAGGCTTCACTCTTTGATCGCCTTCAAGTAGGTTTACGATTGGTTTAACATATGAAGTCAAATAAAATATGCTTTGGAGAGGAATTCCTGGGAGCTATCCATGAAACTAACTGATGCTCCTTGTAAGTGTGGAATATGATTATTTATCAACTGGTTTTCAACTGCAATGCATTGTAGAGCATGACTATCGACTTCATAGTATGTAGTTTAAGAAATGAAACTGGTGTTTTAGTTGAATACGATATTCTTCGTGGAAAATTTAGTTACTTGATTTGTTTTGTAGAAAATGGTAACTGTTGGGAGTATCTTTGGTCCCAATATTCTGGAGAGAAGAGGGGAGAGAGGAGAGAAAAAAGGAAAATGGTGTAACTATTTCCCTTGATTGAAGGCACTAATAATAGATTGAGAGCCTTTTAAGGTGGTTTGTATAATTTGTAAGTAATCCTTATTTAAAACGGGTAATATACAAAATTAGAACAATTTTGATAAATAAGTTTCAAATATTGTAGAGGAACGAAAAAATCCCCTAATCTAATTTGAAAACCCAACAAAAGTCTACTTGGCCTTTGAGATGGATTTATCTAATGTGAAAGGCTTTGGGTAATTCCTCTATACTTTCCCATGTTTAATTCTCCTCAACATATATTATTGGAAAATATATAAATAACGTACAAATACAATTAACACTGTAATACGTGTATGAATATGTTATGATACACGTACTATAGAAACGATACAACCCACGGTAAAGAATAATAAATTAATCCAGTCACTAACAAACAATTGCAACATCACAATTGGCTACAACAACACAAAACATGATCCATCATATGCAAAACCACGTTGCCTTGGCAAGTAACACGAAAAAATATATGGAGATGCCGAGTTGTATTTGCCGATGCTAGGCATAATAAATCATGCACAAGAACAACTTAAATAAACTGGTAATAACGACCGCGGAATGATGTATATATTCGGATGGAATGGAATGAGATGATGTGAGAAGAATATAAAAGGTTGAGACAGCCGAAATGAATTATTCAGACCTACGAAAATTTTGCTATCTCTTATTGCAAACATCCCAAAATCGTATTTCTCTTCATTGTGGTTGATTGTAGGATTCAACCTGATGGCGACACTTGACCAAGAGTACGTCGCTTTATAGGAGTTAAGTTATTGTTATTTGTCCCGAAGGGGAGGCCCGGCTGGTTTGGAGGGTGTTGTCCACACGGGCGACAGGAGATCGATTCCCCTCAATACCTTTTGGGTCTGAGTCTGTCGTACAGGGCTTGTCTAGTGTGGTTTACATCCCTGTGTGGTTTGCAAACTATTACACAGTGGAGGGTTTACTCAGCGCGCACAGAGTGCTCACCCGAAAGGCAGAAACTGTGACAGAGACTGTAGCGGCTGCGAATTTTCCTGGGGTTCCAAAAAAAGTTATTGTTATTTATGCTCGTTCTTTGATAACTATCATTTATATTAGTTATTTTAATCAACATGGAATAATATAAAGTTCAACATCAACTTCTCTTATTTCCTCTTAAATTTCATTGATTCTTTTCCACATCATGCACTTTTGGCTTAGTTTGTGTTGTTTTTAAGGGAATATCAAGTTTATGCAAAATGTAATTTAGGATGCGATTTAAGAATAAAGTATAGTAGGAAAATAGAGAGAACTCTGTATACGGCTAAAACTCGATTTTACTGATTTACAGGGACTGGGGTGAAGGATCGAAGACTGGGCACCGAGGCACGAAGACTGGGTACCGAGTTCGGGATTCGAGATGCCTGTTGAAATCGTGGCCAGTAGTGATCGAGGCCAAATGGGACAGACAGCGGGCAAGATTGATGACTGCATAATAACGGAAAGGTGAGATATTTGTGACTGGTTGAAGATCATGGCCGTAATCTCGGAATCGAGCACCAAGCATAATTGAGCTCGAAACATCATAAGAAGTTATTCATAGAGCCGAACCAGTACCGGAGAAACCGAACGCCACTGAATCAGGGACTGACCCCACCATTATGATAATGCTCGAGAAGCTCACTAAACGGATTGAATCAGGTGAAAAAAAATCGAGGCTAATGATAAAAAAGTAGAAACGTATAACTCCCGGGTTGGCCAAATACCAGGGGCACCACCGATTCTAAAGGGTTTAGATTCGAAGAAGTTCGTGCAGAAGCCTTTCCTTCCAAGTGCGGCTTTGAAGCCCATCCCGAAGAAATTCCCAAATACAATGGAACCACCGACCCTAATGAGCATGTTACTTCTTATACATTCGCGATAAAGGAGAATGACTTAGAAGATTATTAGATTGAATCCGTTCTAATGAAAAAAATTGGAGAAACTTTATCGAAAGGGGCGATGATATGATACCACAATTTGCCGCCCAATTCCATCGATTCCTTCGCCATGCTTGCAGACTCCTTCGTAAAGGCACACGTCGGAGCAATAAAGTTTGCGACTAGGAAGTTGGACCTCTTCAAAATGAGACAAAAGGACAATGAAATATTAAGGGAATTCGTATCTCGGTTCTAGATGGAACGCATGGACTTATCCCCAGTCACAGATGATTGGGCTATTCAAGCCTTCACTCAAGGTTTGTACGAACAAAGTTTTATAGCATCACGATGACTAAAGTAGAATTTAATTGAATATCCAGTTGTGACCTGGGCCGATGTACATAATCGATACCAGTTGAAGATCAGGGTCAAGGATGGTCAATTGGGAACCCCTTCCGGTTCCTATACTCGAATAGGCACGTCGGCAGAATTCAAAGGGATATCGATAGAGAACCCCAATCGAATAGAGATTGGTACCTACCATATAGCGCAGGTCGTAAAAGCAGCGGCCCAGGACGTAATCCTGCTCAAAACGATTGAAGAAATGATCGAGGACAGAGCAGTAAAAGTGGCTTCGACAAACATGTCGAGCCCACAGAAGCAACATGACTATCAGAATACAACTTCAGCATCGATGCATCGGGAATTGTGTCAGCCATTGGACGGATCAAGGATACTAGATGGCCCAGACCCCTATAGACTGATCTAGCGCAAAGGAACCCTAATCAAACGTGCAAGTACCATGGTACCCATAAACACAAAACCAAGGACTGCAGACAACTGAGGGAGGAGGTAGCTCATTTATTCAACGAGGGTCACCTTCGATAATTCTTAAGTGATAGTGCCAAGAATCACTTCAAAAATAGGGATTCGAAAAGGTAGAACAAACAGGAAGAGCCACAATATGTGATTCATTTGATTGTTGAAGGGGTCGATATTCCTCAAGGGCTGGTATTTATGCACCAAGGTGACGATCACAAGGGAAAAGCGAACTCGGGACTATTTACCGAAGAAACCTTGTCTTTCAACGATGAGGATGCAGAAGGGATCAAACAACCTCACAACAACGCACTGGTAATATCTATCCTTATGAATAAAATTCAAGTTAAATGTGTGTTGATTGATTTAGGTAGCTCGGCGAACATTATTCGATCAAGGGTTGTAGAACAACTCGGTCTCCAAATCAAATCGTGCCCGCATCTCGAGTACTCAACGGCTTCAACATGGCAAGTGAAACCACCAAAGGGGAAATCATTTTGCCAGTAAATATGGCCAGGACTATCCATGAAACAAAGTTCCATGTGATCGAAGGTGTCATGAGGTACAACGCGCTACTCGAAAGGCCTTGGATTCATAACATGACAGCAGTGCCCTCGACATTTCATCAAGTCTTGAAATTCCCAGCATCAAAAGAAATCAAAACGGTGTACAGTGAACAACCCGTCGCCAAAGAAATATTTGCGATCGATGAGGTAGTACCAGTAGTGGCACCGTCATCAACAAAGGGATGGAGTCGAAGGGAAAGCAAGAAGTCAAATAGCAACCACAGTCACCAGCCTCAGCCCGATCGAAGGAACAGGAAACTTTCGAGGATGATGATTATATGATACCTTGAACCTTCACAATCCCTGATGATTCTGATGCAACGAAGACAACAGTCGAAGAGGTGGAACAAATAGTACTGATCGAGCATCTGCCCTTGGCACGGGGTTAACTCCTGAGCTCAGGAAAAAAACTCGTTCAATTCCTTTTAAATAACATGGATTGTTTTGCTTGGTCCCACCTAGATATGACAGGGATCCCACTGGAATCACTACACATCTACTGAGCTTGGACCCGAAGTTCCGCCTGGTAAAACAAAAGAGAAGGACCCAGTCCGAGGTAAAACATGCATTCATTAAGGACGAGGTAACAAAACTTCTCAATATAGGATCCATTCGGGAGGTAAAATATCCCGAATGGTTAGCAAACGTAGTTGTAGTCCCTAAAAAGGGAAACAGACTTAGAATGTGCGTAGACTATAAGGATTCAAACAAGGCATGCCCTAAAGATTCCTTTCCTTTGTTGAATATCGATCGCATGATCGATGCCCCGGCCAGCCATGAGATCCTTAGTTTTCTCGATGCCTACTCTGGGTACAATCAAATACAAATGAACCCGGAGGATCAGGAAAAGACTTTGTTTATCACTAAATACGGCACCTATTGCTATAATGTAATGTCGTTCGGACTAAAAAATGCTGGTGCTACTTATCAACGCCTAGTAAATCGAATATTCGAAGAACAAATAGGTAAATCAATGGAGATTTATATTGATGATATGCTAGTTAAGTCCGTGCGAGCAGATGACCATTTGAAACATTTGCAGGAGACCTTCGACATACTGAGAAAGTACAATATGAAGCTTAACCTAGAGAAATGTGCATTCGGGGTCGGCTCGGGCAAGTTCCTCGACTTTATGGTATCAAATCGGGGAATCGAAATCAACCCCGATAAAATCAAGGCAATCGAAGACATCACAGTTGTTGATAATGTCAAGGTCGATTTATTTTGAGGTACTCAGATAGGAGCCACCGGTTCTTCTCACTGCTTAAGAAAAAGAGCAATTTCCCATGGACTCCGCAAAGTCAACAGGCCTTGGAGGAACTCAAACGATACTTGTTGAGCCCGCCATTGCTTCACACCCCAAAGGAAGACGAGCAGCTTTACTTATATTTAGCGGTCTCGGAGATAACAGTAAGTGGGGTCTTAGTTCGAAAAGAGCAAGGTATGTAATTTCCTATTTATTATTTTAGTCGGACCCTAGGTGAAGCGGAGACCCGGTACCCACACTTATAAAAATTAGTGCTTTCTTTAATAAGTGCCTCTAGGAAATTAAAACCATATTTTCAATGTCACCCAATTTGTGTTGTAACCACCTACTCCTTTCGCAACATTTTGCACAAGCCCAAACTCTCGGGCCGATTGGCCAAATGGGCCGTCGAGCTCAGCGGGTACGATATCAAGTATCAACCCCGAACGTCCATCAAGTCTCAAATCTTGGCAGACTTCGTGGCCGACTTCACGCCAGCCCTCGTACCCGAGGTCGAAAAGGAACTATTATTAAAATCGGGTACATCTTTGGGAGTGTGGACCCTCTTCACAGATGGCGCTTCAAACGTGAAGGGGTCCGGGCTAGGCATCATTTTGAAGCCACCCACAGGTAATACAATTAGGCAGTTTATCAAAACTTTGAAATTAATAACAATGAGACCGAGTATGAGGCCATGATTGCAGGTCTCGAGCTAGCAAAGAACTTGGGAGCGGAGATCATCGAGGCCAAATGCGACTCCCAACTTGTGGTAAATCAAGTCAACAGAAATTTTGAGGTTCGAGAAGATCGAATACAGAGGTACTTGGACAAACTACAAGTGTCTCTACATCGATTTAAAGAATGGACCCTGCAGCATATAGCTCGAGAACAAAATAGCGAGGCCGATGCCCTTGTAAATTTTGGGTCGTCGATCGAAGATGATGAACTTAGCTCAGGGACTATCATACAACTTTCGAGGTCAGTAATCGAAGAAGGACACGTCAAAATAAACTCCACAAGTCTAACCTGGGATTGGAGGAATAAGTACATCGAATACCTAAAGAACATGAAGCTTCCATTAGATCCTAAAGAATCAAGGACTCTATGCACGAAGGCCGCACGGTTCACATTGGCCGAGGGAGGAACACTGTATAGGAGAATGTTCGATGGACCATTAGCAAAATGTTTGGGACTAGGAGACACCGACTATGTTCTATGGGAAATTCACAAAGGCACTCGCGGAATCATTCTGGTGCTGAGTCATTGGTTCACAAAGTCATCAGAGTAGGATACTATTGGGCCGATATGGAAAAGGACACTAAAGAATTTGTTCGAAAGTGTGACAAATGTCAAAGGTATGCATCGATGATCCACCAGCCCCGAGAGCAACTCCACTCAATCCTATCCCCATGGCCGTTCATGAAATGAGGGATGGATATCGCCGGTCCTCTACCATCGGACCCAGGTAAAGCTAAATTCATTTTGTTTATGACTGACTATTTCTCTAAGTGGGTTGAAACACAGGCCTTCGAGAAAGTCAGAGAAAAAGAAGTCATAGACTTCATATGGGACCACATTATATGCCGATTCGGAATGCCTATCGAGATCGTATGTGATAATGGAAATCAATTCGTCGGTAGCAAAGTGATAAAGTTTTTCGAAGACCACAAAATAAATCCTATCAATGCCATATCATCCTAGTGGGAATGGACATGCCGAATCGACAAACAAGATCGTCATCCAAAATCTGAAGAAAAGATTGAACAAAGCTAAAGGAAAATGGAAAGAAATACTGCCCGAGGTCCTTTGGGCGTATCGAACAATGTCGAAATCTAGTACAGGGGCAATACCCTTCTCTTTAGACTACAGTGCTGTAGCTCTAATCCAAGTTGAAGTCGGGGAACCTAGCTTCAAGTTTCGGTATGCAACGGAAGAGTCAAATCACGAGGCTATGAAAATGAGCCTCGAATTTCTAGATGAAAGATGGGAAACCGCCCTCGTTCGAATGGCCACACAGAAATAGCGGATCGAGAGGTATTACAACCGAAGAGTCAATCTTCGGCACTTTAAATTCGGGGACAGATTTCTAAGAAAGGTCACCCGCAATACTTGAGATCCAAACGAAGGAAAACTTGGCCCGAACTGGGAGGGACCATATCAGGTCCTCAATATCATCGGAAAGGGATCCTACAAACTTGACACGGTGGATGGCGAGCAATTACCAAACAATTGGAACGTGTCACTCCTTAAATGATATTACTACTGAGGTACGACCTTCCCCATTTTCATTTACATTTTGTACTAACCAATTGTAGGTGTTCAATCGAAGACGTCAAAGTATTCTTCATCACAAATCCTTAGGTCTGAAAGCACGCATTGCACTCTTTTTTCCTTAGACCGATTTTTATCCCAAGTGGGTTTTTCCGGTAAGGTTTTTTCACGGCCTAGACTTCCCACCCTCGAGAGTCGTGATGGCACCTACTAGTGTAAGCTAGGCAAGCAAATTAGTTTACCCTTTTCATTTTTAATCCATTAACAATTATAAATTAATATTTATAAACAACGAAAATTAATAGAGCGGAAGAATGAAAATTTAACAATTTTAGCTAATAACAATACGAATCCATAACATAAACTACCCAAAATTGGTGTCACAATCTCACGGACTATCTAAGAAAACTACAAATAAAGTCTGAACAAGAAAGTACATGTCTGTCTCTGAAATAGTAATGAACAGATGAAAACTAGATTGGGAGGGGACGCCAAGTCCTGCAGACGCCTGCATGACTACCTCAGGTCTCCTGGTGGACTGAAGGCAGCAACCCCTAACTAAGGCTCGTATGCTCCAGTACCGGGATCTGCACAAAAGAGCGCAGAGTGTAGTATCATCACAACTGACCCCATGTGCTGGTAAGTGTTGAGCCTAACCTCGGTGAAGTACTGACGAGGCTAGGACACAACAACCAATAACCTGAGCTGAACAGTATCTAACAGAATAATAGTAATAAAAGTAATTCAAAAGTAACGAGGAAAGGGTAACATGCTTTAGGGAAGAATACCAACATAATGAATCACAGTAATAGTGGATTAAGACAAATAAGGTACTTGAACCAAAGCAGCAAGAAATCAAAATAAACAGGCAATAAATGCACGGCATCACCTTTCGTGCTTTTACTCTCAATCCTCATCAATGCAATCAAATTATGAAAATCTGCACGGCATCACCCTTCGTGCTTTATCTCTCTTCCTCACCATATAAGTATTAGAAATGTGCACGACATCACCCTTCGTGCTTTACCTCTCTTCCTCACCATATGCATCAATATCAATAAAAATGTACACAGATTACCCTTCGTGCTTTATCACTCTTTCCTCACCAAATGCATAAATATGAATGTGCATGGCATCACCCTTCGTACTTTATCACTCTTTCCTCACCCAAACAATAGCAACAACAACATCCCGGCAAAGGAATCAACAACAAGAATAAACACATCCCGGCTAGGGAATTAATAGTAAGAAATAAGGCGTCCCGGCAAGTGAATCAGCTATAACCAAATTTATACCAACACTTAAATTCACAATCAAAACCTCAACTAAAGCCAGTGCTCAACAATAAATAAATACCACAAGTTAATCATAGGTTTTTCTCAACACGGAGAATCAACAATTTAGGCAATTTTATTACTTATTAAGAAATGCAACAATTACAATTTAAGACTCACGGGCATGTTTGACACCGACGTATAGATATTCGTCACCACACACCTATACATCGTATACTGCACTAGCACATAGCAAATAAGGCATAATACATATTCCCTCAAGCTAAGGTTAGACCAAACACTTACCTCGAACTTCCACGTCCAACTCAAGCCTAAAACACCATTTTTCCGTTAGAATTCGCCTCCAAATTACTTGTATCTAGTCCAAATTAAGTTAACAACATCAATAAATGTTAAAGAACTCATACCCAATGCTTAATTATAGGTTTTCTATCATTTTCCTCAAAAAGTCAAAAATCAACCCCTGGGCCAGCTTGGTCAAAACTCGAGGTTCGGACCAAAACCCGATCACCCTTTAACCCACGAGCCCAAATATGCAATTAGTTTCGAAATCCAACACCAAAACGAGGTCTAAATTCTAATTATTTAAAAAACCCTAACTCTACCCAAATTTCCAATTTCTACCATAAAAACCATTGAGTTTTGATGAAAATTGATAAAATGCAATGGGAAATCGAAAGGAAAAGGTTTAGAATCATATACCAGTGCTTTGGGGAAGAACTTGTTCCTTAAAAATCGCCTCAATGCTCTCTAGTTTTGAAAATATGAAAATATGGGCTAAATCCCGACTTAGCTATTGTTTTAAGTGTTGGGTGACAGTGTTCATCGCGTTCGCGAGAACACTATTGCGATCGCGAAGAGCTGCCAGAAGTGGACTTACGCGATCGCGATTTCCTGTACGCATTCGCGAAGGGTAAGCCTCCCTCACCTTCGCGTTCGCAGACAGCATTACGCGTTCGCGTAGATTTAAAGATAAGTCCCCAGCCCACCTCCATTTTATACTACGTGTTCGCGTCACACAGGTCGCGTTCGCGATGAGCAACCCCCTAGTGCTCTGGGTTCGCGATGGTGGCTTCGCGTTCGCGAAGAACAATCCACCCCTGTCCCAATGTCCCTTTCACGATTGCGAGTGTTACTACGCGATCGCGATGCACAAAAGATCTGTGCACCTGAAGAATCAATTCTACAACTTTTCCTAAGTGTAAAAACCTTCCGAAACCTATCTGAAACTCACACGAGCCCTCGGGGCTCCAAACCAAACATGCATACTAACTCAAAAATATCATATGAACTTACTCGTGCGATCAAATCGCTAAATTAATACCTTTAACAGCGAATTTAGCATCAAAATCAAAGAAGAATTGCAAGAACTCTTAAGTTCAAATTTTAACAACCGAGGGTCCAATTCACATCATATCAAGTTCGTTTCTTACCAAATTTTACAAGCTCAACCTAAATACCATATAAGACCTGTACTGGGCTTTGGAACCACAATACGGGTCTGATACCATCAATTTCAAATACATTTAAATTTCCAAAAACTCTTAAAATTTTAATTAAACAATTTTCTACAAAAATCCATTTCTCGGGCTTGGGACCTCGGAATTCGATTCCGGGCATACACCCAAGTCCCATATTTTTCTACGGACCCCCTGGGACCTTTCAATCATAGGTCCGGGTCCGTTTACCCAAAATGTTTGCCGAAGTCAACTTAAATTCAATTTTAAAGACCAAATTAGCATTTGCATCAAATTTTCACATAAAAGCGTTCCAGATATATGCCCGGACCGCGCACACAAATTAAGGTTAGATAAGAATTAACTCAAAAATCATCACATCCTCCACCTCTAAAACAACCGTTCATCCTCGAACAGACATAGAAAAGAAGTACCTGAGTCGGGGAAAAGATGGGGATATCGGCTCCGCATATCGGACTCGGACTCCCATGTAGCTGCCTTGGTAGACTGACCTCTCCACTGAACACGAACTGAAGGGAACTTCTTCGATCTCAACTGATGAACCTGCCGGTCTAGAATAGCTACCGGCTCCTCCTCATAGGTCAGATCCTTGTCCAACTGGACAGTGCTGAAGTCTAACACGTGGGATCGATCGTCGTGATACTTTCGAAGCATGAACACATGAAAACTAGGTGCACAGCTGATAAACTCGGTAGCAATGCAAGTCTGTAAGTCACCTCTCCCACTCGATCAAGAATCTCGAAAGGACCAACAAACCTAGGGCTTAGCTTGCCCTTTATCCTAAATCTCAACACGCCCTTCATGGGCGACACCTAGAGCAACACCCGCTCTCCGACCATAACTGCCACATCATAAACCTTGCAGTCGGCATATCTCTTCTGCCTGGACTGAGCTGTACGAAGCCTATCCTGAATGATCTTCACCTTGTCCAAAGCATCCTGCACTAGATCTGTACCTAACAACCGAACCTCTCACGGCTCAAACCATCCAACCGACGACCGACACTGCCTACCATATAAAGCCTTATAGGGAGCCATCTGGATGCTCGACTGGTAGCTATTGTTGTATGCAAACTCTGCTAAAGGTAAGAAGTGATCCCACGAACCTCCAAAGTCCATAACACAAGCTCGGAGCATATCCTCCAAAATCTGAATAGTACGCTCGAACTGCCCGTCCGTCTAGGATGAAATGTTGTGCTCAACTCGCCCCGTGTGCCCAACTCATGCTGAACTACCCTCTAGAAATGCGAGGTAAACTGCGTACCTCGATCAAAAATGATAGACACGGGAACATCATGAAGACGAATAATCTCCCGAATATAGATCTCAGCTAACCTCTCGGAAGAATAGAAGACTGCCATAGGAATGAAATGCGCTAACTTGGTCAGCCTATCAACAATGACCCACACTGCATCGAACTTCCTCTGAGTCCGTGGGAGTTCGACAACAAAGTCCATAGTGACCTGCTCCCACTTCCACTCATGAATTTCAATCTTTTGAAACAAACCACCAGGTCTCTGATGCTCATACTTTACTTGATGACAGTTCAAACACCGAGCCACATACGCAACAATATCCTTTTTCATCCTCCTCCACCAATAATGCTGCAGCAAATCCTGGTACATCTTAGTGGAGCCCAAGTGAATAAAATACCGAGAACTATGGGCCTCCTCTAGAATCAACTCACGAAGTCCATCAACATTAGGCACACAAATACGACCCTGCATCCTTACAACTCCATCATCTCCAACTGTAACCAGCTTGGCACCTCCGTGCCACACTATGTCTCTAAGGACAAGTAAATGAGGATCATCATACTGCTTATCTCGGATACGCTCAAATAATGAAGAACGAGTGACTGTGCAAGCTAGCACATGGCTGGGCTCCGAAACATCCAACCTCACGAACTGATTGGCCAAAGCCTGAACATCCAAAGTAAGCGGTCTCTCACCGACTGGAATATATGCAAGGCTGCCCATACTGGCTGACTTCGTACTCAATGCATCGGCCACTACATTGGCCTTTCCCGGATGATACAAGATGGTAATATCATAGTCTTTTAATAGCTCCAACCACCTCCTCTGCCTCAAATTTAGTTGCTTTTGCTTGAACAAGTATTACAAACTCTTGTTATCCGTGAACACCTCACACGACACGCCATATAAATAATGCCTCCAAATCTTTAGCGCGTGAAAAATGTCTTCTAACTCCAAATCATGAACTGGATAATTCTTCCCGTGGATCTTCAACTGTCGTGAAGCATATGCAATAACCCTACCATTCTATATCAACACCACACTAAGTCCAATATGCGATGCATCACAGTACACTGTATATGGCCCTGAACTTGTGGGCAAAACCAACATCGGCGCCGTAGTCAAAGTTGTCTTGAGCTTCTGGAAGCTCGCCTTACACTCGTCCGACCACCTGAACTGGCTTCTAGGTCAACCTGGTCAACAGGGCTACAATAGAAGTAAACCCTTCCATAAACCGGCGGTAATAGTCCGCCAAACCTAAGAATCTCCAGATATCTGTAGCTGATGCGGGTCTAGGTTAGTCCTTGATTACGTCTATCTTCTTCGGATCTACTTGAATACCCTCTGCCGATACAACATGACTCAAGAATGCAACCGAACTCAACCAAAACTCACACTTCGAAAACTTAGCATACAACTGACTATCCCTCAGAGTCTGAAGAACGACTCGAAGATGCTGTTTGGCCTCCTCCTGACTGCGGGAGTAAATAAAAATATCATCAATAAAGACAATCACGAAGGAATCCAAATAAGGCTTGAATACTCGGTTCATCAAGTCCATGAAAGCTGTTGGGGCATTTGTCAACCCGAATGATATCACTAAGAACTTATAATGCCCGTACCGTGTGCGAAAAGTTGTCTTAGGGACATTAGACGCCCTGATCCTCAACTGATGGTAGCCAGATCTCAAATCAATCTTAGAAAACATTTGGGCACCCTGAAGCTGATCAAACAAATCATCAATCCTCGGCAATGGATACTTGTTCTTAATGGTAACTTTGTTCAACTGCCGATAATCTATACACATCCTCATCGACCCATCGTTCTTTATAACAAACAACACCGGTGCACCCCAAGGCGAGACACTCGGTCTAATAAAGCCTTTATCCAACAAGTACTGCAACTGTTATTTCAATTCTTTCAGCTCTGGCGGGGCCATACGATATGGTAAAATAGAAATGGGCTGCGGTACTGGGACCATTGCACGAGAACCCTGGTGCTGAGAACTGCTCGAGGCTTGCGGGCACAACCTAGCAATATGCCTCGTATTACCACAAGTATAGCAAGACTTGGGCTACTGAGACTGCTGACCTTGAAACTGACCCTAACGGCCTAGATAACCACCCTGAAAACTCTAAAGCGAAGGTGCACTAATAGGAGCTGGCGGTGCACTGTAGGGCAATTGATTAGAATACTGCATATGAGAACCACGGCCACCTGGAGCACTGTGAGAAACCTGAAGTGCTAACTGGAATGGCCTAGGAGGATGGCCTCTACCAAAAGAATCCTTGCCTCCAGACGAGGCACCACTGAATCTGCCTGAATGACGAGGCCTCTTATCGGACTCCTTACCGCTCCCCTAAGCCAAAACAATCTCAACTCTCCTGGCCACAGTGGCCGCATCCTGAAAAGAAATCTCGCTACCTGTCTCCTTAGCCATCTGCAGTCTAATAGGCTAAGCGAGTCCCTCAATAAACCTCCTCACTCTCTTTCTCTCTCAGTGGGTAGTATCAGAAGAGCATGACGAGCCAAATCTATAAACCTCATCTTGTACTGGGTGACAGTCATAGAACCTTGCTGGAGATGCTCGAACCGCATGCGGTACTCCCTCTCTGAGTGACGGGAAGAAACTTCTCAAGAAAAAGCTGCGAGAACTGGTCCCAAGTGAGAGCTGGTAATCCAACTGGTCTGGCCAAATAATAATCTCTCCACCATTTCTTGGCGGAACCTAACAGACGGAAAGCATCAAAGTCGACCCAATTGGTCTCCATTATCCCCATGTTCCGAAGAACCTCATGACAGTTGTCTAAGTAATCCTTGGGATCCTCTGAAGATGTACCACCATAAGTAGTAGTGAACAGCTTGGTGAACCTATCCAACCTCCAGAAAGCATCGGCAGACATAGCTGCTCCATCACCAGTTTGAGCTACTACACTCGGCTGAACTGCTCCAACTATCTGAGCTGCTGGAGTCTGAAACTGGGGAGCCATCTGCTCCGGAGTGCTGGTAGCGGGAGTTTGTGCTCCTCCCCCAGCCGAAGAGACGGCTGGTGCTATAGGAAGTAAGCTTACCTGAGTGACACTCTCCATAAGGCCTACTAGACTGACCAGAGCATCCTGGAGTACTAGGGTAGAAATGAACCCCTCTGGGACCTGAGTTGGGTCCACCAGAACTGTCAAGGCCGAAACCTCATCATCAAACTCAACCTGAGGCTCCGCTGCTGGTGCTGCTGCTCTGGGCTGCGCTCTGCCCCTGCCGCGACCCCTAGCATGGCCTTGCCCTCTACTCCTCGTAGGTGCTGCTGCTGGGGGCTTGGACTGCTGATCGATGGATGAAGAAGCACGTGTTCTTTCCATCTACAAAAGAATAGAGTAGAAGTTCAATTAGCATTAAGAAACCAAATCACACGACAGAGAAGAATAGCAGTGAAATTGTTTCTAACTCTATAGCCTTTGGGGGATAAGCACAGACGTCTTTGTACCGATCCCTCAGACTCTACCAAACTTGTCCATGAATTGTGAGACCTAAGCAACCTAGAGCTATGATACCAACTTGTCACGACCCAGACTTCCCACCCTCGGGAGTCATGATGGCGCCTACTAGTGTAACCTAGGCAAGCCAATTATTTTACCCTTTTCATTTTTAATCCATTAACAATTATAAATTAATATTTATAAACAGCGGAAATTAATAGAGAGGAAGAATGAAAATTTAACAATTTTAGCTAATAACAATACGAATCCATAACATAAACTACCCAGAACTGGTGTCATAATCTCACGGACTATTTAAACTACAAATAAAGTCTGAACAAGAAAGTACATGTCTGCCTCTAAAATAGTAAAGAACAGATGAAAACTAGATAGGGAGGGGATGCCAAGGCCTCTGGACGCCTGCATGACTACCTCGGGTCTCCTGGTGGACTGAAGGCAGCAACCCCTACCTAAGGTCTATATGTTCCAGTATCGGGATCTACACAAAAGAGCGCAGAGTGTAGTATCAGCACAACCGATCCCATGTGCCGGTAAGTGTCGAGCCTAACCTCGGCGAAGTAGTGACGAGGCTAGGACACAACAACCAATAACCTGAGTTGAACAGTATCTAACAGAATAATAGTAATAGAAGTAATTCAAAAGTAACGGAGAAAGGGTAACATGCTATGGGGAAGAATACCAACATAATGAATCATAGTAATAGTGGATTAAGACAAATAATGTACTTGAATTAAAGTAGCAAGAAATCAAAATAAACAAGCAATAAGTAAACAGCATCACCCTTCATGCTTTTACTCTCAATCCTCACCAATGCAATCAAATAATGAAAATGCGCATGGTATCACCCTTCGTGCTTTATCTCTCTTCCTCACCATATAAGTATTAGAAATGTGCACGGCATCACTCTTCGTGCTTTATCTCTCTTCCTCACCATATGCATCAATATCAATAAAAATGTACATGGCATCACCCTTCGTGCTTTATCACTCTTTCCTAACCAAATGCATAAATATGAATGTGCACGGAATTACCCTCCGTGCTTTATCACTCTTTCCTCACCCAAACAATAGCAACTACAACATCCCGGCAAGGGAATCAACAACAAGAATAAACACATCCCGGCTAGGAAATCAATAGTAAGAAATAAGGACGTCCCGGCAAGGGAATCAACTATAACCAAACCTGAACCACTTAACTTCACAATCAAAACCTCAACTAGAGCCAATGCTCAACAATAAACGAATACCACAAGTTAATCATAGGTCTTGATCAACACGGAGAATCAATAATTTAGGCAGTTTTAGTACTTATTAAGAAATACAACAATTACAATTTAAGACTCACGGGCATGCTTGACACCGACGTATAGTTACTCGTCACCACATCTATATGTCGTACTCAACAATTAACACATAGCAAATAATACCACAACTCCTATTCCCTCAAGCTAAGGTTAATCCAAATACTTACCTCGATGCCACGAACACAATCAAGCCTCAACTACCACTACCTCTCGATTCCATTTCCAATTCGCATGAATCTAGCCACAATTTACATAATAACATTAATAAATGCTAAATAAACCAATTCTAATGCATAAAAATAGGTTTTCTAGTGTTTTCCCCCAAAAAGTTAAAAATCGACCCCGGACCCGCTTGGTCAAAACCCAAAATTCGGACCAAAACTCGATTACCCATTCGCCCCCGAGCCCGGATATACAATTGGTTTTGGAATCCGACCTCAATTTGAGGTCTAAATCCCCAAATTTTGATATTCCTAGGTTTTACCCAAAATTTTCAATTCCACCATGAAAACCCTAGATTCTCGGAAGAAATCTTGTAAAAAGAAGTTAGGGAGTGAAAGAAATGAGTTCAAAATCACTTACTTGTGTTTTGGGCAAGAAAGAGTGTTTAAAAAAATCACCTCTTATGTTTTAGGGTTTTGAAAAATGAAAAATGGCTGAAAAGTCCCCTTTATATACCCCTCTCAGACCCTCACCACTGACCGCAGAAAAAGGATCGCGGCGCGGAGCTCCACCGCGGACCGCGAAATATCGAGCGCGGCCGCGAAGGTCGCGAAGACCCCATCGCGGTCGCGAAGTTTCACTGTGGACTGCGAAGCCCATTCCAGAGACCTGCAACGTCTCTGAACCTGCAACAGTTATTTTCTAAGTCTAAATTCACTCTGTGGCCTATCCAACTCTCACCCGAGCCCTCGGGCTCCAAACTAATCATGCACCAAGTCTAAAAATATCATACGGACTTGCTCGTGCGATCAAACTATCAAAATAACATCAACAACTATGAATTAAACCTCAATTTCATGAAATCACTCAAGAACATTGAAATTTCTATTTTCTCTCAACTATAGGTCCGTTTTATACCAAACCACTTCCGATTCTTCCCAAATCGCACAGATTCAACTTAATTATCATTTTAAACTTGTACCGGGCTACGGAACTAAGATATAGGCCCGATACCATCAAGAAATTATATAAATTCACTTCTAAAAGCCTTTATATTTTTCAGCAAATAATTTTTTTAAAATATTCTTTTTCTCGGGCTTGGGACCTCGGAATTTAATTCCAGGCATACGCACAGCCCCAAATTTTACTACGGACTCTACGAGACAATCGGATCACGGGTCGAGGTCCGTTTACAAAGAATGGTGATCAAAGTCAATTTTAATCCATTTTAAAGGCCAATTTCCTTATTTTACTTAGATTTCACATAAAAGCTTTCCGAAAACGCGCTCGGACTGCGCATGCAAATCGAGGTGAGACAAAAAGAGATTTTAAGGCCTCAGAACACAAAATTTACTTTCAAAACGAGTGGTGACCTTTTGGGTCATCACATGGAAGAACCTCCTGAGTCCTTTACTCCAAAGAAATCGAAAATTCATCTCTCAAGTTCCTTAGAGTCTGACCTCAATTTTTGTGATTCTCCAAACATGGATTTTTTTTATTGCTCTAAAAGACAAGCCAATCGTTCATGGTATAGTAGTCGACCTTGATGACATGGAAGCCCTAAACTATAAGGTAAAAGATCTTTTTGTTTATCAAGGCTAGTCAAAATTCCTCTTTGTTTCCCCTCCTAAAGTCTATGAACGCCTAGTGAGAATGTTTTATGCCAATCTTCGCTCTAGTAAGTCTGACAAGTTGGAATCCTTAGTGTTAGGAAAGTGCATTGTTCTTGATTGTGCCATGTTTGATTCAATATTCTAGTGTAAGTGTTCTGGTTTTCCCATGCTTTCAAAAATTCCTGGCCTGAAGATTTTGAAATCACCTTTGATCAAGCAAAACGATGTATTGCTGCATGTTCATCTGAATCCCTCCCGAACCAGTTAGGTCCAAGTGATGTTAGCTTTGAAACTCGTGTTCTAGCCCGCATTGTTGCAACTCCTCTGACCCCTCGTACTGGCTCTTTCTCCACCTTCTCTAATGACCCAAAAGGTCATCTCATGTTTTAGAACCCAATCTGGGGTTCCGAGGCCTTCAAGGCCTCATTTCCTTCCTCCTCGTTACGTGCGCAGTACGGGCATATATCCGTAAAGCCTTTATGTAAAAATTTGAGGAAAATGCTAATTTTGCCTTTAAAATTGAATTTAAGTTGACTTCGGTCAATATTTTGGGTAAATAGACCCGGACCCGTGATATGACAGTCCCGGAGGGTCCGTAAAAAAATTGGGAGTTGGGCGTATGCCCGGAATCGAATTCTGAGGTACCTAGCCCGAGAAATGAATTTTTGAAAGAAATTGTTTAACTAAAAATATAAGAGTTTTTGGACATTTCACAAATGTTTGAATTTGATGATATCGGGCCCGTATTTTGGTTCGGGATCCCGGTACAAGTTGGATATGGTATTTAAGTTGTGCCTGTAAAATTTGATAAGAAACGGAATTCATATGACATGATTCGGACTCTCGGTCGTGAAAATGGAAACTTTAAGAGTTCTTGAGATTTTTCTTTGATTTTGATGCTAACCTCGTAGTTCTAGGTGTTAATTTGGCGATTTGATCACACGAGTAAGTTTGTATGATGTTTTTAGGTTGGTGTTCATGTTTGGTTTGGAGACCCAAGGGCTCGAGTGAGTTTCGGATAGTTTTCGGGATGTTTTGGACTTAAGAACTTCTGCTGTTTTGCTGTTGTTGGTATTCTGTGATTTTGTTCTTCGCGTTCGCAATGCATCTCACACAAACGTGAAGTACAAACTGGGCTGGGGAGGGATTTCTTCTACGCGAACGCGAGGCCTTGGTCACGAACACGGAGCACTAGGGGTTTGCTCTTCGCGAAAGCATGGAAGATCTCGCGATCACGTAAGCCTGAGCAAGGCAGCTCTTCGCAAACGTGGCAGGCCTTCGCAAATGCAAAGAAGGTCTGCCCAGTCTTTTTTAAACAGAATCAAAGCGGGAATAGGCTATAATTTCATATCTCTTTCCATAGAATCCGACCTAGGGTGATTTTTGAAGAGAAATTTCAACACCAAATCATAGGTATGTGTTCTTGAACACATTTCTTTCATTTTCCATCAACACCCATTAGATTTCTAGGCCTAAATCTTGTTCTTTCATGGTAGAAATTAGGGATTTAAAGGGAATTGGGGCTTTACAAATTTGGGGATTTAAACCTCGATTTGGGGTCAGATTCCGAAGCTAATTGCATATTTGGGCTCGTGGGTGAATGGGTATTCGGGTTTTGGTCCGAACCTCGAGTTTTGATCAAGCGGGTCCGGGGTCGATTTTTGGGCTTTTTGGAGAAAATGATAGAAAACCTATAATTAAGCATTGGAGTTGAATTCTTTAGCATTTATTGATGTTGTTAATTTAATTATGACTAGATACAAGTGAATTGGAGGCAAACTCTAGAGGGAAAGCGGTATTTGAGGCTTGAGTTTGGCCGTGGAATCTGAGGTAAGTGTTTGGTCTAACCAGAGCTTGAGGGAATATGTGTTGTGTCTTATTTACTGTGTGTTAGTGTCGAGTACGATGTATAGGTTAGGTGACGAGTATCTATAAGTTGGTGTCAAGCATGCCCGTGAGTCTTATACTATGATTGTTGTGATTTTATTATGTGTTGCGCATGCTTCAATTGATGATTAGCACTGTGGAACGAGACTTATGATAAATGCTTGGTAATTGACCATTGTCAAGTGTTGGCTCAAGTTGGGGTTTATTTTGTGAAGTAACTGTTGAAACTAGATTGGTTATAGCTGATTCCATTGCCGGGATGATATTGTTTCTATGGTTGACTCCCTTGCAGGGATGTTATCATTTCATTTGTTTGGTGAGCAAGAGTGCAAAACACAAAGGGTGATGTCGTGCATGATATTGTGAGTGAGTATTAATGCACGAAGGTTGATACCATGCCGATATTGTGATTGTTAATGCGCAAAGGGTGATGTCGTGCCATATTATTGAAATTAAAAGCACGAAGGGTGATGTCGTGCCACGATTATAAGAGAGTAAAAGCACGAAGGGTGATGCTGTGCCGTTTCTGTTTATTTCTATGGTGAGGATGAGTGTGAAAGCACGAAGGGTGATGACGTGCACTTGTTACTGTGTTATCATTTCCGTTACTTCAAGTTTTGTATGTACTTTGTCGCTTTACTTTATTATTGCCATAACCTGATATCCCCCTCAGCATGTTTCCCCTTTTCCCGTCTTATTCTATTTAATTCTTGCTATTATTGCTTCTCGTATATGATTTAATTGCACATGTTTATATGGTTGTCGTGTCCTAGCCTCGTCACTACTTCGCTGAGGTTAGGCTCGACACTTACCAGAACATGGGGTCGATTGTACTGATACTACACTCTGCACTCTTTTGTGAAGATCTCGGTACTAGACCCTACGGACCGTAGTTCGAGGTTGCTGCCTTTAGTCCAGTGGAGACCCGAGGTTGTCCTGCAGGCGTCCACGTGCAGATCTCGGTACTAGACCCTACGGACCGTAGTTCGAGGTTGCTGCCTTCAGTCCAGTGGAGACCCGAGGTTGTCCTGCAGGCGTCCACAGGCCTTGGCGTCCCCTTCTATCATATTTCCTTTCCGTTTTATCTATTTCTGAGACATATTTGTATTTTCTTGTTCAGACTACTGCTTGTAGTATTCGTAGATAGTCCGTGAGATTGTGACACCAGTTCTGGGTAGAGTTTTAATATGGATTCATATTTGTATTAAGTTAAATTGTTAGATTCTGTTCTTCCGCATTTTATTCCACTGTTGTTCTTATGTTAACTTGTAAATTGCTAAAAGATAAAGTAAAAAGGTAAAATAATCAGTAACATTGGCTTGCCTAGCGGGTTCAATGTTAGGAGCCATCACGGTCCCGACGGTGGGAAATTCAGGTCGTGACAAGTTGGTATCAGAGCTTTAGGTTACTTAGGTCTCATAATTTACAGACAAGCTTAGTAGAGTCTGAGGGATCAGTACGGAGACGTCTGTGTTTATCCCCTAGAGGCTACAGAGTTAGGAACAATTTCACATTTATTCATCTCTGTTGTGCGGTTTGATTTCTCAATGCTAATTGAACTTCTACTCTGTTCTTTCGTAGATGGCGAGAACACGTGCTTCTTCATCCACTGATCAGCAGCTCGAGCGCCCAATGGTAGCTTCTACGAGGGGTAGAGGATGAGGCCGAGGTCGTGCTAGAGGCTGAGGCAGGGGCAGGGCTCAGCCCAAAGCAGTAGCACCAGCGGCGGAGCCTCAGGTAGAGTTTGAGGAGGAGGCTCCAGCCCAGACCGTTCCAACAGGGCCAGCTCAGGTCCTAGAGGGGTTCATCGCTACCCCGGTACTCCAGGATGCTCTGGTCCGTCTAGTGGGCCTTATGGGGAGTGTCGCCTAGGTAGGCTTACTTTCTGTAGCACCAGCCGTCTCTCAGGCTGGGGGAGGAGCACATACTCCCGCTACTCGCACTTTGGAGCAGATCGCTTATCAGTTTCAGACTCCAGCAACTCAGCCAGTTAGGGTAGTTCAGCCGGGTGTTGTAGCTCAAACCGGTGATGGAGCAGCTATGTCTGCTGATGCTTTGTGGAGGTTGGATAGGTTCACCAAGATTTTCACTACTACCTATGGAAGTACATCTTTAGAGGATCCCTAGACTATTTGGACAGCTGTCATGAGGTTCTACAGAACATGGGGATAGTGGAGACCAATGGGATCGACTTTGCCGCTTTTTGTCAGTCAGGTTCCGCCAAGACATGGTGGAGGGATTATTGCTTGGCTAGACCAGCTGGGTTGCCTCCTTTGACTTGGGACCAGTTCTCTCAGTTATTTCTAGAGAAGTTTCTTCATGTCACTCATAGGGAGGACTGTCGGAGGCAGCTTGAGCATCTCCAGCAGGGTTCTATGATCGTCACTCAGTATGAGACCAAATTTATTGCCTTGGCCCGTCATGCTCTTATTATACTTCCTACCGAGAGAGAGAGGGTGATGAGGTTTATTGAGGGACTAGCTCAGCCTATCAGATTGCAGATGGCTAAGGAGATAGGGAGTGAGATTTCTTTCCAGGATGCAGCCAATGTGGCTAGGCGAGTTGAGATGGTTCTATTACAGGGGAGTGGTCAGGGGTTTGACAAGAGGCCACATCATTCTAGCAGGTTCAGTGATCCCTCATCTTGAGGCAGGGATTCTTTTGGTAAGGGCTATCCTCACAGGTCATTTCATTCAAGGCTTCAGGCTTCTCAAGGTGCTCCAGGTGGTCGTGGTTCTCATATGTAGTATTCTGATAAGTTGCCCTACAGTGCACAACCAGCTCTTATCGGTGCACCATCGCTCCAAAGTTTTCAGGGTGGTTACTCAGGCCGTTAGAGTCAGTTTCAGGGTCAGCAGTCTCAGTAGCCGAGGTGTTGTTATACATGTGGTGATTCGAGGTACATTGCTAGATTTTACCCTCGAGCATCGAGTAGTTCTCAGCATCAAGTTTCTCGTGCCATGGTTCCGGTACCGGGTGTTCCACCGCCCGCATAGCCAGCTAGAGGTAGGGGTCGAGGTGTTAGAGGTAGAGGTCAAACCGTTAGAGGTGGAGGTCAGTCAGTTAGAGGTGGATGTCAGGCAGCTAGAGGTGGAGGCCAGCCAGTAGGAGGCTGTCCCAAGGATGTAGTTTAGGGTGGTAGGGCCCAGCCCCAATGTTATGCTTTCCCAGCACAGCCTAAGGCTGAGGCATCCGACTTCGTTATCACCGGTACGGTTTTAGTTTGCAGCAGATATGCTTTAGTAATATTTGATCCAGGGTCTACATACTCTTATGTGTCTTCTTATTTTGCTTCATATTTGGTTATGCCTCGTGATTCTTTGAGTGCTCCTGTGTATGTGTCTGCACCGGTGGGTGATTCTATTGTGGTATATCATGTTTATCGTGCCTGCGTGGTCATTATTGGGAGTTTTGAGACCCGTGTAGATATCTTACTTATCGATATGGTTGACTTTGAAGTCATTTTGGGAATGGATTAGTACCCTTATCATGCTATATTGGACTGTCATGCCAAGACCATGACCTTAGCATTGTCGGGGTTGCCTCGCTTGGAGTAGAGAGGGACTTATGGTCATTCTACCAGCAGGGTTATCTCATATATGAAGGCTCGGCGTATGGTTGATAAGGGGTGTTTGGCCTATTTAGCGTATGTTCGTGATTCTAGTGTTGAGGTTCCTTCTATGAATTTTGTGCCCGTTGTTCGTGAGTTTCTAGAGATATTTCCTGCAGACTTGCCGGATATTCCACCCGACAGGGATATTGACTTTTGCATTGATTTGGCTTTGGGCACTCAGCCAATTTCTATTTCGCCATATCGTATGGCCCCGCCAGAGTTGAAAGAATTGAAAGAACAGTTGCAGGACTTGCTAGATAAAGGCTTTATTAGACCTAGTGTCTCGCCTTGGGGTGCGCCGGTGTTGTTCGTTAAGAGAAAGGATGGGTCGATGAGGATGTGCATAGACTATCTGAAGTTGAACAAAGTCACCATCAAGAACTAGTATCCATTGCCAAGGATTGATGATTTGTTCGACCAGCTTCAGGGTGCCAAGGTATTTTCGAAGATTGATTTGAGGTCTGGCTACCATCAGTTGAGGATTAGGGCATCCGTGTCCCTAGGACAGCTTTCCACACTCGGTACGGGCATTATGAGTTCTTATGATATCATTCGGGTTGACAAATTCCCCAGCAACTTTCATGAATTTGATGAACCGAGTGTTCAAGCCTTATTTGGATTCCTTCGTAATTGTCTTCATTGATGATATTTTGATCTATTCTCGCAGCCGGGAGGAGCACCAACATCATCTTCGAGTCGTTCTTCAGACTCTAAGGGATAGTTAGTTGTATGCTAAGTTTTCAAAATGTGAGTTTTGGTTGAGTTCAGTAGCATTCTTGGGTCATGTTGTATCAGCAGAGGGTATTCAAGTGGATCCTAAAAAGATTGCGGCAGTCAAGGACTGGCCTAGACCACATCAACTACAGAGATCTGGAGCTTCTTTGGTTTGGCGGGCTATTGTCGTCGGTTTGTGGAGGGGTTTTCATCTATTGCAGCCCCGATGACCAGGTTGACCCAGAAGGGTGCCCAGTTTAGGTGGTGGGACGAGTGTAAGGTGAGCTTTCAGAAGCTCAAGACAACTTTGACTACGGCGCCGGTGTTGGTATTGCCCACAAGTTCAGGGCCATATACAGTATATTGTGATGCATATCGTATTGGACTTGGTACGGTATTGATGCAGAACGGCAAGGTTATTGCATATGCTTCGCGACAGTTGATGATCAACGAGAAGAATTATCCAGTTCATGATTTGGAGCTAGAAGCTATTGTTCACGCGCTGAAGATTTGGAGGCATTATTTATATAGCATGTTGTGTGAGGTGTTCACGGATCACAAGAGTTTGCAATACTTGTTCCAGCAGAAGGAGCTAAATTTGAGGCAGAGGAGGTAGTTGGAGCTATTGAAAGACTATGATATCACTATCTTGTATCATCCGGGGAAGGCCAATGTAATGGCTAATGCTTTGAGTAGGAAGTCAGCCAGTATGGGCAGCCTTGCATATATTCCAATCGGTGAGAAACCGCTTGCTTTGGATGTTCAGGCTTTAGCCAATCAGTTCATGAGGTTGGATGTTTTCGAGCCCAGCCATGTGTTAGCTTGCACAGTCGCTCGTTCTTCATTATTTGAGTGTATTAGAGATAGGCAGTATGATAATCCTTATTTGCTTGTCCTTAGGGACACTGTGCGGCACGGGGGTGACAAGTAGGTTACAGTTGGAGATGATAGAGTTTTGAGGATGTAGGGTCGTATTTGTGTGCCTAATGTGGATGAACTTCGTGAGTTGATTCTAGAGAAGGCCCATAGTTCCCGGTATTCTATTCATCCGGGCACCGCTAAGATGTATCTGGACTTGTGGCAGTATTACTGGTGGTGGAAGATGAAGAAAGATATTGTGTCATATGTAGCTCGGTGTTTGAATTGTCAGCAGGTAAAGTACGAGCATTAGAGACCTGGTGGTTTACTTTAGAAGACTGAGATTCCTGAGTGGAAGTGGGAGCGTATCACTATGGATTTCGTCGTTGGACTCCCACAGACTCAGAGGAAGTTCGACGCAGTATGGGTTATTATGGATAGGCTGACCAAGTCAGCGCATTCGATTCCTGTGGCAGTTTCTTATTCTTCTGAGTAGTTGGCAGAGATTTATATCCGGGAGATCGTTCGTCTTCATGGTGTGCCCGTGTCTATCATTTCTGATAGAGGTACGCAGTTTACCTCGTATTTCTGGAAGGCAGTACAGCTTGAGTTGGGTACACAGGTTGAGTTGAGCACAATATTTCATCCCCAAACGGACATACGGTCCGAGCGTACTATTCAGATTTTGGAAGATATGCTCCAAGCATCTGTTATTGACTTTTGAGGTTCTTGGGATCAGTTCTTGCCATTAGCAGATTTGCCTACAACAATAGCTACCAGTCAAGCATCCATATGGCTCCCTATGAGGTATTATATGGTAGGAGGTGTTGGTCGCCGGTTGGGTGGTTTGAGCCGGGAGAGGCTCGGTTGTTGGGTACAAATTTAGTTCAGGATGCCTTGGAGAAGGTTAAGATCATTCAGGATAGGCTTCGTACAGCTCAGTCTAGGCAGAAGAGTTATGCCGACCGCAAGGTTCGCGATGTGGCATTCATGGTCAAAGAGTGAGTGTTGCTTCGGGTGTCACCCATGAAGGGCGAGATTAGATTTGGGAAGAAGGGCAAGCTAAGACCTAGATTCATCGGTCCTTTTGATATTCTTGATCAAGTGGGAAATGTGTCTTACAGACTTGCGTTGCCGTCAAGTTTATCAGTTGTGCATCCAGTGTTTCATGTGTCCATGCTTTGGGAGTATCACGGCGATCAATCCCATGTGTTAGACTTCAGCACTGTCCAGTTGGACAAAGACTTGACCTATGAGGAGGAGCCAGTAGTTATTCTAGACTAGCAGGTTCATCAGTTGAGATCAAAGAGTTATCCTTCGGTTTGTGTGCAGTGGAGAGATCAGCCTGTTGAGGCAGCGACCTGGGAGTCCGAGTCCGATATGCGGAGCCGATATCCCCATCTTTTCCCCGACTCAGGTACTTTTCTATGTCCATTCGAAGATGAATGGTTATTTTAGAGGTGGAGAATGTGATAACCCAAAAGGTTATCTCGTGTTTTAGAACCCAATCCGGGGTTCTGAGGCCTTCAAGACCTCATTTTCTTCCTCCTCGATTTACGTGCATAGCCCAAACGTATATATGAAAATCCTTTATGTGAAAATTTGAGAAAAAAGCTAATTTTGCATTTAAAATTGAATTTAAGTTGACTTTGGTCAACATTTTGGGTAAACGGATCCAGACCCGTGATATGACGGTTCCGGAGGGTCCATAGAAAAATATGGGACTTGGGCGTATGCACGGAATCGAATTTCGAGGTCCCTAGCCCTAGAAATTAACTTTTGAAACAAATTGTTTAATTGAAAATATAAGAATTTTTGGAAATTTAACTATGTTTGAATTTGATGGTATCGGGCCTGTATTTTGGTTATGGAGCCCGGTACAGGTTTGATATGGTATTTAAGTTGTGCCTGTAAAATTTGGTAAGAAACGGAATTCATATGACGTGATTCGGACCCTCGGTTGCGAAAATGGGAACTTTAAGAGTTCTTGAGATTTTTCTTTGATTTTGATGCTAAATCGTAGTTCTAGGTGTTAATTTTGCGATTTGATCACACGAGTAAATCTGATGTTTTTAGGTTGGTGTGCATGTTTAGTTTGGAGCCCCGAGGGCTCGGATGAGTTTTAGATAGGTTTCGGGATGTTTTGGACTTAAGAACTTCTGATGTTTTGCTGCTTTTGGTATTATGAGATTTTGTTCTTCGCGTTCGCAATGCAGCTCATGCGAACGCGAAGTACAAGCTGGGCTAGAGAGGGATTTCTTCTATGCGAATGCGAGGCCTTGGTTGCGAACGCGGAGCACTGGGGGGTTTGCTCTTCGCGAACACGACTGGCCGCACACGAACGCGTAGTGTAATGGAGGTGGGCTGGGAATCGATCCTTTCTTCTACGCGAACGCGTACATTGGTTCGCAAATGCGAAGGCCAGGGGCATACCCTTCGCGAACGCGTGGAAGATCTCGCGATCGCGTAAGCCTTAGCGAGGCATCTCTTCACGAATGCGAAGAAGGCCTGCCCAGTCTTTTTAAAACAGAATCAAAACGGGGATAGGCCATAATTTCATATCTCCTTCCATAGAATCCAACCTAGGGCGATTTTTGAAGAGAAATTTCAACACCAAATCATAGGTATGTGTTCTTGAACTCATTTCTTTCATTTTCCATCAACACCCATTAGATTTCTAGGCCTAAATCTTGTTCTTTAAGGGTAGAAATTAGGGATTTTAATAGAATTGGGAATTTTACAAATTTGGGGATATTAGACCTCGATTTGGGGTTGAATTCCGAAACTAATTGCTTATTTGGGCTCGTGGGTGAATGGGTATTCGGGTTTTGGTCCGAACCTCGAGTTTTGACCAAGCGGCCCCGGGGTCAATTTTTAGGCTTTTTGGGGAAAATGATAGAAAACCTATAAATAAGCATTGGAGTTGAATTCTTTAGCATTTATTGATGTTATTAAGTTAATTATGACTAGATACAAGTGAATTGGAGGCGAAATCTAGAGGGAAAGCGGTATTTGAGGCTTGAGTTTGGCCGTGGAATCCGAGGTAAGTGTTTAGTCTAACCCAAGCTTGAGGGAATATGTGTTGTGTCTTATTTGTTATGTGTTAGTGTCGAGTACGATGTATAGGTGAGGTGACGAGTATCTATACGTTGGTGTCAAGCAAGCCCGTGAGTCTTATACTATGGTTGTTGTGATTTTATGATGTGTTGCTCATGCTTCAATTGATGATTAGCAGTATGGAATGAGACTTATGATAAATGCTTGGTAATTGACCATTGTCAAGTGTTGTCTCAAGTTGGGGTTTATTTTGTGAAGTAACTGTTGAAACTAGATTGGTTATAGCTGATTCCGTTGCCGGGATGATATTGTTTCTATTGTTGACTCCCTTGTCAGGACGGTATTGTTCTATT
Organism: Nicotiana sylvestris; assembly: GCF_000393655.2. Lineage (NCBI taxonomy): Eukaryota > Viridiplantae > Streptophyta > Magnoliopsida > Solanales > Solanaceae > Nicotiana > Nicotiana sylvestris. Next base: position 102,090,678 of record NC_091058.1, on the reverse strand, counting down.
GTTTATTCCCTTACCAGGATGTTATCATTTCATTTGTTTGGTGAGGAAGAGTGCAAAGAACAAAGGGTGATGTCGTGCATGATATTGTGAGTGAGTGTTAATGCACGAAGGGTGATGTCGTGCATGATATTGTGAGTGAGTGTTAATGCACGAAGGGTGATGTCGTGCCGATATTGTGAGTGTTAATGCACGAAGGGTGATGTCTTGCCATATCATTGAAATTAAAAGCATGAAGGGTGATGCCATGCCACGATTATGAGAGTGTAAAAGCTCGAAGGGTGATGTCGTCCCGTTTCTGTTGATTTCTATGGTGAAGACGAGAGTAAAAGCACGAAGGGTGATGTCGTGCACTTGTTACTGTGTTATCATTTCCGTTATTCAAGTTTGATATTTACTTTGTCGCTTTACTTTATTATTGTCATAACCTGATATCCCCCTCAGCATGTTTCCCCTTTTCCCGTCTTATTCTGTTTAATTCTTGCTATTATTGCTTCTCGTATATGATTTAATTGCACATGTTTATATGGTTGTCGTGTCCTAGCCTTGTCACTACTTCGCTGAGATTAGGCTCGACACTTACCAGTACATGGGGTCGGTTGTACTGATACTACACTCTGCACTCTTTTGTGCAGATTCCGGTACTGGACCCTACGGACCGTAGTTCGAGGTTGCTGCCTTCAGTCCAGTGGAGACCCGAGGTAGTCCTGGCGTCCACATGCCTTGGCGTCCCCTTCTATCATATTTCCTTTCTGTTTTATCTATTTCTGAGACATATTTGTATTTTCTTGTTCAGACCACTGTTTGTAGTATTCGTAGATAGTCCGTGAGATTGTGATACCAGTTCTAGATGGAGTTTTATTATGGATTCATATTTGTATTAAGTTAAATTGTTAGATTCCATTCTTCCGCATTTTATTCCACTGTTGTTCTTATATTAACTTGTAAATTGTTAAAAGATAAAGTAAAAAGGTAAAATAATCAGTAACATTGGCTTTCCTAGCGGGTTCAATGTTAGGCGCCATCACGGTCTCGGCGGTGGGGAATTCGGGTCGTGACACCTTATCTCAAAGAGATATTTTTCTTGTCTATTGCCTTGTGACCAAACTCAAAGATCAAACTGTCCTCCTGGGTCATAAATCTTATGATTGAAAGTGGTGATGATCTCACCATTCTGTCCTATAGCATGGCCATCACTCACATTCTGGAAGCTCATAATATCTCTATCTCTAACTATCTCTTCGTCTCTGTTTCTATATCTTACAATTCTAGGGCGTTTGCTAGTATGAGATATGTGTATGTGAAGGGCTCCTAGGTTAAGAAATAGGAAGGTAAGGTCAAGCATGTTCAACCTGATCCCAAGACCAAAGCCTCGATTTCCCATCACAACCTTAGTAATCCTGACCTTGCTGAGAAACTGACTGCCACTGATAACCAGCTGACCACCATCAAAGATCTTCTTGCTGCTACTCAGTCCATTGTTAGGTACATACATGCAATCTCCAAAGAGATAGCGTCTGATGTTTCAAAGATAAGGATTGCAATTCTCAGAGTTAGGGGAAATACAGTCAGGGCATTCAAGGAAGTACACGACATGCTTGATGGAGTGACTATCTCAGCCAATGCTAGCTTTGAACAACTGAATGAGGCAATTTGCAACAATCCTACTTATTTCCTACGTCATTAGTATGGAAGTTTCAAACATTTTTTTGCTATGCTATTTTGGACTGGATAACCAGTCGTTGGATGATTTTTTTTTTCTTTTCTTGTTTTGCTATAACTCTACATGCATATAATGCATTTCATGCTACAAGTATGCCTTAGTATATTCTTGTTGTTATCCCCTCTTTGCTAATGTCAAAAAGGGGGAGAAAGCTGCTATAAATATATTCATGCAGACACATTCATTGCAGGGAAAGTCGACTATAGCTACTACAAGAGAAGTCGACTAAATGAAGTAGTCCCAATGGCACCTATTGAGGGGGAGTAAAATAGAGGGAAGTTAACTGATGTTTACATATATTATTTTTTGTCATCATCAAAAAGGGGGAGATTGTTAGGTTTTATTTTAATGATGAAAAATAATATAAGTGTTTTTAGTGTAAGGACTCAAGGTAATCAACCAAGATCGAAGTGCAACAATCAAAGCCGAAGGAGAAATCAATCAAAGATTGATTGAAGCACTCAAAAGGAAAAGAAGCACTGAGAATCCGGTAAGAAAATCAAATAAAAGATTGCTTGAAGAGTTAAAAAGGAAATAAAGCATTAAAGATGGAAGGACCCAGATTTAAGAAGAAAATCTGGTGCTATCAAGACTCAAAAATGGAAAGCTATCAAAGTCCACACATCAAGGAAGAGTAATGGGAATTAACCTTGGAAAGAATCAATTTCATTTTAAGGATCAAATCTCTTGGGTTGGAAAATCTCTTCAGTAACGGTCTCCTACAAAGTATTTATATGCAACCTTAGGTCTTAGAGAAATATACTTTGATCGAACCAATTACCCTCTCTTTGTTCTACTACAAACAAATATTGTAGCTCTTCTAGATCTACTGAGTAACAAGTTAGAGAAGAAAGAGAGAAAAACACTGGTGAAACATTGTATCAAGAAAAGATAAGTGACATAGAAACTGAGTTGTTGGTATAAACTACACCATTCACTTTGTACTCAAGAAACTCAATCACTAAAATAGAACTCCCTTGCAACCCAAGGGGACTGGACTAAGATTCACATTGAATCCAAACCAGTATAAAAACTCTGGTGTCTTTAATTCCTGCACTTTACTTCTGCATTTTAATTCTGCACTTCTTAATATCTCGCTATTACATCTAGTCGACTAATTGGAAAACTATCAACTTATAATAATTAAGTTTTAAAAATAAGCAACTCACCCCTCCTCTTGTACTTTCAAGAAGTATTTTTCCTTGCCAAATATTTCATGCCTTTGAGAAATTTTTACTTTACAATTTCATACTTTTGGTATGTTGTGGAAAAAGGCTTAAGGGTCGATCGCAACTGAAGTTCAAACAACTTACCCCGTACTCGGGGACTATCATCCGAAAAATCGATGTAATCGAACTACTAAAATCTCGAGATCATAAGACCTTAAAAAGGCAATCCTCATTTTTTATAGGCCACTGCCACCCACTCGGGGACTGACACTTTGAACAAGTTCGAAGTGTAATGGGGAAACAAACCCAAAAGGCAAACCCCAAGTTAAAGGCTACGACCAAACTAACATGGTTCGGAGACGTCCGAATTCCGTATTGAAACATGCCTTCTAATATCTTCACAAAACCGGTTAAAAGGGCTACCCTTGGCAAGATTATAAAGAGTTTCAATAACATCAACCCTCAAAAACCCTAAGGGGTACCGGATTGTTCGAACTCTCGAACAACCTTATTTCATGCTAAGGCATAACAAATTTCTATATGGTTAACTTTTCTGAGCTGAAAAGGGAAAAAAGTCATTCTTTCAAGGCCATACCGGCCTAATTCAAAAGGCCTAAAGGCCATGTTATTTTTGAGTTCGATGGATAATCCTCACTTGATTACGACCTAAAGGTTGTCCTACTTCGAGTTTGAGCAAGTACTCACTCGACATTAGTTCGGTTTCGGTCCAAATTGCCTGAACTTCTAACCTATGAGTGCAATTTCATGAGGCATAATAAAGTAAAGTAAAGACAGAAGGGAAAGGGAAATAAAAGACCTTTTATATATCAAAAAGTTATTTACAAGGGCAACATGGCCCGATCAAAATTTATGAAAAAAGATCCTAAAACACTTAATCTTCTCCAGGAGCAACATTTTCGTACTCAGAGCCTTCTCCATTCCCGGAATCATCATCATCATAAGAGAGCAACGCTTTAGCTTCAGCCTCAAGCTCTTTCACATTCTCGATCTCTATAGCAAGGTTAAAGCCACGAGCATGAATCTCCTCAAGAGTCTTTTTTCGAGACTGGAACTTGACATGCTCGCAACCCAGTATGCTCGAGTCTGAGTAGCATCGGCAACTTCTTTTGTTCAAGCTTGAGAGGCCTCAGCATCAGATTGGTAGACAGCCACGATCGCCTCAGCATCGGCCTTAGCCGTCTCAACCTCAAATTTCGCCACTGCAAGCTCCGTGTCCAACCGAGCCTGCAACTCCTCAATTTTCTTGGCTTGTTCCAAGTTCTTCTCTTTCATGCCTTGGAGTTGGCTTTCGGTTGAGGATAATTGAGCTCGAGCAGCCTCTTTCTCTGAGGCAAGGCGGTCCATCTTTTGCTTCCACATTGCAGTCTCCGTCTTCACCTCATCTACCTCTCCTCGGAGTTGCACGATCATTTTGTGCAGCCGCAGGACCTGTGAGATCGAATCATCAGCCATCACTCCCAAACCGAGGCCATAAGCGTCTAAGACCTTATTTACTTGCTCGGTCAGTTCGCTTTGTTCTTTCTGTGCCACAGCTAGCTCAGCTCGGAGGCCTTTGATTTCTTTTTCTTTTTGCTCACCGAGAAGCCTGAGAGCATTTTTCTCCTCGATAAGCCCTTGAATTTAATCCTCATATCAGCTCAACTCTCTTCGAGACTTAAAGAAAGCCTCGTGATGGAGTACCGAAGCCTTCACAAATAGAAGGGAAAGAATTAGGCAAGGAGAGATAATACAAGTATGAACACCGGTGTTATCAAAGAAAGTTAGGGCTTACCCGATTCAAAGATTGCTGGGCCTCATTGAAGAGACACGGAGCTCCCACCTCGTCCATCAAAGCTTTATCTTCCTCGGTGACCAAACCTTGAAGGTAAATGGCCACCCCTATAGGGGCGGCAAAAACTCGTGCATCCTCCGGGACTATAATAATGATAGTCTGTTTGCACTTGGGATCAACACTGGGGGGCGAAAATTGGCTGGTCAATCTGAAACTTGAGGAAGATTCGCCCAAGCTCCTCCTCGGTACCTCCAAGTCATTCAAGCCAGCGATATCGTCGACCCCTGAAAAACAACCTTGGAAAAGGTCCTCCCCTCCGAGGGCGCCTTCTACCTGTGGGCCTTCATGGCCTGAGCCTCCCGAACTTTCCCTTCCAAGAATGAATAAAGCGGCGGGGAGTCTCCGATTTCTATTGCCCCAAGTGAATCACTTTGGGCATTCTCTTCATTTTGAAGGGCCTCAGAGCCGGCTCTGTAATAGCCCAGCCTGCTAGTGATATTATTCGCTCTGGGCCTGGGCCTTTACGGGTTTAAAACGCGTCACTAGGGTCTAAGGCTTGTTAACTTATATATCCAGCATCCCTCTTGTGTTTTTCCATTGTGGGACTCTGTCTAATATCTGGGGTGTTACATACACCCCTCTTATGAACTCAGCATCCTCGCTGAGGTTTGCCCCACCGCACAGGATTCGCCTAGACTCAGCATTGAGGTTTGCCCCACCTAACCAGGATTTGCCTAAACTCAGTTGAACTCAGACCCACCGTCCGCAAGGCTAACATAAGAGTGGCTCTAATACCATCTATAACAGCCCAGCCCGCTAGTGATATTGTCCGCTCTTTGCCTAGGCCCTTACTGGTTTAAAATGTGTCACTAGGGTCTAAGGCTTGTTAGCTTATATACCTAGCATACCTCTTGTGTTTTGCCGATATAGGACTCTGTCTAAAGTCTGGGGTGTTACAGGCCCCTTCGGATATACCAGCTGACTACTCATTTCAACAGGAGGCATCTTCGGTCTCCAACAACTTGGGGACTTGCTCAGGTCCTCTTCCAACACCCCCTTAGTTCGAGGCTGAATCTCTCTAACCCTCACCGACTCAGAGGCCTTTGGGTCCTCGATGTTCCTCTTTACTCGGGCTACCAGCTCGGAGTTGTCGTCTTCATTTTCTTCTTTCTTCTCTCTTAGCTGCTGAAATACCTCCACAAGCAGGACGGCGGTGTCTTTATTTTACTTACAAGCCATATTTTTTTGGGCTTTGGATCCTCGGAAGTTGATATACTTTTCCTCTTCTTATCCTTCATCGGTTTCGCAACCGGAGGCGAAATCTCCTCCTTACCAGATGGAGGCCTCTTTCACATATCCTTTCCGAGACCTACAAAAGAAAAGCAAGTATGAGAAGAAATTTAGACAACGATCAAGGTTATAAAGATATGCGAGAGCTTACCATGGCTTCAGGCCTTCCATCGATTCTTCGACAATTCCCACCATATGCGCTTAGCGTGTGTAGACGTCGACACCAATTTCCTGACCTAATTCTCTATATAGGAAATCGCACCCAGCATCTAAGCAACGGCTGCACCAAGTAAAACACCGGTAAGAAAGGATGAAAAAAGAGGAGATAATAAACAGAAGTCAAAAAGAGGAATTATACTCATATTTCATATTCCATTTCTCTAGAAATGGCATGCTCTCAGCTGGTATCAGGTCTGAGGTCTTCACTCGGACAAATCGGCACATCCAACCCCGGTCCTTGTCCTCATATGTGCTCAAGAAGACCGCCTTCAAAGACAGATGTTGAAGCTTTATTAGCCTATCTCGATAAAGTCGGGGGCTATACAGACGAATGAGATGGTCGAGGGTGAAGGAAGCTGATATTTTATACTTCAATACTACACAAGAGGGGGTGATTGGTGTGGTGACCAATTTTTCGCTTAAACTGATTATGGAAGGACCTGGTTCTTCTATGTGTTCCTTCTACTACTGTTGCGTAATAATAAATGTAGAAAGTAAAGAACACAAGTATTTTTACGTGGAAAACACCCGGCTCAAAAGGTGAAAAAACCACGACCCACTACTCAGTAGGATTTTTCCCAACACTTCACTAAATCACTAAGCCAAAACTGCATTTACAAAACTCTTTGTAAACCTAAGGATTACCTCTAATCTCGTTGTAGCAACCAGCCTCTAACTGTTGCGACAACTTCAAGTTAACTCTAACTTGAATACTCAAAGTACCTATTACAATTGCTTCTAGATAAAGCTGAAAGGTACAATATGAAAATACCTACTACAATTGAACTAGAAATAAAGAAAGACACATAAAACTCTTTATGGAACTGGTTCTTCAATATCGTTCATGTAGCTTCACGTTTGCACACTTGAATCACACACGAACTGCTAGCAAAAAGCTTGCTATTTTGCTCTCAATTCACGTTTAACTTCCGTGTTTTTGTGCAACACATGTAATGTGAGATCATCCTACAATTTATAGAGTTAGTAGATGAAGAAAGAACTAGAGTTCTGATGCAACTCTTCCTTGGTGGAAGAGTTCTAGTTGATCTCAACTTCTAACTCCTTCCCTATCTTGGATAATATTCTCTTTGAGTAAGGAGTCCTTCTCTTATCAATTATGCAACCTTTTCGGTCAGGAGATATTAAATACACCAAGTTAAGCTTATCTCCTTCATATGCACCCCACATGCTCGAATCTACCTATTTTTGTGCACCTGAGGGATGGGCCTGGTTCATGTCTGTGTTCCTTTGTCAGTCTTCAAAACTAACTTTTACTTGGGCCAACAAATTCCACCTTTTTGATGATGAAAAACTCTGTGCTTTTCATATGCTTAGTCCCTGTTTCAACTTAGCTCAACATCAACACAATGTTAGAAACATTTTTCCTTTTTATCACTTATCATCAAGGATCAGGTACATTAGGTTATAACATCACTATTCAAAGTGTAAACATCAGTTGTTTAAAGCATAACCTTTTTCCCCCTTTTGGCATCATCAAAAAGTTGCATAAAAAATGTGAGATAACCAGATTTTAAAGCTTGCTCATAGCCACTGGGGCTACTTCAAATGCAATCATGGATTAATCATCATAGATCATGCTAAGAATTTTAACCATCAAAGAAATATAATCAAACAGTTAGAGCAAAAACAGTGAATTTCATTGATGATTGATAAGATTCTACCACAAAGCATAAGAAAAAATAAAAATACTGAAAACATGAGCAAAAGAAACAAAACGTCCCGAACTGGGTCACTGGTTGATCTACACTAGGCTAGGAAGCTTAAGGCTGGGAAGAACTAGGTGCTTGATTTTTGACTTGGAGGAGTTTCAGCATACCTTGAAGAATGCCATCATTCTCGAGCAGCTCTATTAGTCTCCACCTCAACCAACCTCTTCTTCAGCCTTTCAATCTCAGCATCCTTAGACCCATTTTCTTGCACCAAGACGCTGACCTTGCTATTCACTGGTACCTTTTTCGAAGAACTAGGTTCTTTAGGAGTGACATTAACTTCATAATCGCAAGCAAGCAGAGTATTAACCCAAAATGATCCATGCTTGTACTAACCTCCCACCTTTTCATAGGTACATAGAAATGTGCAAGCATAGTTGTGAGAATGAAGCCATAGGGAATGGTATGAATTTTGGTGCCATTGATAACTCTATCAAGAAGATGGATTATAGCTTTCTGTCATTTTCTTCTGCAGGTCTGCGAGGTTTCCTCTACAGATGAACCAGGTTCATCTCCCCAAACAACCATTGCACCTGCATCTTTGGTTAAACTCACAAGAGTGGGTGAAGAATCAGCCACTCTTGTCCCCTTTCCCCTCACAGTACTCCTAGCACCCTTGCTCTCCTTTTTTTTTCTTTTTCATTTTTTTCACCACAAACTTCTCCAGATTCTGTAGTCTCAACACCTGTTATAGATCCTACAAATCTATTTTCCAAATTTGCCGCAACTTTAGAAATTGTCTCAGGAGAAACTTTAGAATTAGAAGATACTTGTTCAGTTTCGAAAGAACCACTTTCTTCCCCCCTGAGTAGAAGACTTAAAAGAATCTAGGTAGTTTAATATGGTCAGGAGTCTTGAACATAACTGGTTCACTTGTAGCGGGCAAGTTCCAAAGAACTTTGGTATTTGGTAGGACTCTAATCATGATTCAAATATAGTTATTTCAAATTATGCAGAGTATAGAAAACCATAGTCTTTGTTGATCCTTTGTTCTTCTTGGGTTGAACCTGTTCCTTCTTCCTGTTCCTTCGTTTAGCTCTTTTCTTCTTCCATTCAATTTCCCATTGAGGGCAATTATTGATGTGGTGATCAGTCTTCGCACACTTATAACACTCCTAATTGGTTTGTTTTTCAGGAACCCTTGGTTTGCTGTAGCTTCCACTTCTTGAATGACCATTTCCTCTCATTAGGTACTTCTTGAAGTCCTTTGTGATCATGATTATTTCATCCTCCTCTAGATCAGCATCTTCAGTGATTCTGAATGCTAGGCTCCTTTCCTTCGTGGGTGTATCCAACTTCATGGTTTGCCTTCTAAGTTCATAGGCAGTGAGATTTCCAATTAGCTCATCCAACTTAAGAGTGACAATGTTCTTTGATTCCTGAATAGCAATAATTTTGCTTTCCCAAGAGACTGGCAGAACCCTTGTTAAAATCTTCTCAACTTTGTCTTCTTTAAGAATAAACCTTCCAAAAGACTTAAGTTCATTTGTTAGTGTGGTGAACCTTGTATACATCTCTTGGATGGTTTCCCCTTCCTTCATGGTGAAATTCTCATATTGAAAATATAGCAGTGTTCCTCTGGACCTCTTCACTTGAGGTGGTCCTTCATGAGCCACTTGCAAAGTATCCCAGATTTTCTTAGTAGTGGTACAGCTTTGAATTCTACTGTACTCGTCTGGACCAAGTCCACACACAAGCCATTTCTTGGCCTTAGCATTCTTTTCTCATTTCCTCAGGTCCATAGCATTGCAGTCAGCTCTTGTTTTTGGCACGTCTACTCCTTCAGTATTCTTCTTCATGGTAGCCAGGGGACCATCAGTGACAATGTCCCATAGCTCATAGTCTTCTCCGATGATGTGATCTCTCATATTGTTTTTCCACTAAGAGTAGTACTGGCCATTAAAGAGTGGAGGCCTATCAGTGGATTACCCTTCCCAGTTTCCAGGCGGTGCGCTCATCTTGATCTGTTCTTAAGGTGTTAGCCTCTTCAAGGATAACCTGCTCTCGTACTAATTGATGTTTTATACTTCAATACCACACAAGGGGGGTGTGATTTGTGTGGTGACCAATTTTTCGCTTAAACTGAATATGGAAGGACCTGGTTCTTTTATGTGTTCCTTCTACCACTGTTGCGGAATAATGAATGTATAAAGTAAAGAACACAAGTATTTTTACGTGGAAAACACCCGACTCAAAAGGTGAGAAAACCACACCTACTACTCAATAGGATTTTTCCCAACACTTCAATAAATCACTGAGCCAAAACTGCATTTACAAAACTCTTTGTAAACCTAAGGATTACCTCTAATCCCGTTGTAGCAACCAGCCTCTAACTGTTGCGACAACTTTAAGTTAACTCTAACTTGAATACTCAAAGTACCTATTACAATTGCTTCTAGATAAAGCTGAAAGGTACAATATGAAATCACCTACTATAGTTGAACTAGAAATAAAGAAAGACACATAAAACTCTTTATGGAGCCGGTTCTTCAATCTGGTTCATGTAGCTTCAGGTTTGCACACTTGAATCACACACGAACTGCTTGCAAAAAGCCTTGCTACTTTGCTCTCAATTCACGTTTAACTTCTGCGTTTTTGTGCAACACATGTAATGTGAGATCATCCTATAATTTATAGAGTTAGTAGATGAAGAAATAACTAGTGTTCTGATGCAACTCTTCCTTGGTGGAAGAGTTCTAGTTGATCTCAACTTCTAACTCCTTCCCTATCTTGGATAATGTTCTCTTTGAGTAAGGAGTCCTTCTCCTTATCAATTATGCAACCTTTTCGATCATGAGATATTAAATACACCAATTTAAGCTTATCTCCTTCACGTGCATCCCACATGCTTGAATCTGCACGTTTTTGTGCACCTGAGGGATGAACCTAGTTCATGTCTGAGTTCCTCTGTCAGTCTTCAAAACTAACCTTTACTTGGGCCAACAGAAGTTCCTCGACTTTGCTCACAAAAAATCGAAGCAATGTCACTATCCTCCAAAAAGAAGGATGAATCTGGCCGAGGGTGATCTCGTACCTCTTGAAGAAGTCCACAATAATTGAATTTTAAGGACCGAATGTAAAAGGGTAGGTGTAAACACTCAAATACCCCTTCACATGCGTAGTGATTGACATTTCGGGTGAGGGCACCACCACGTGTTTGTCTACCCAGTTGCAGTCCTTTTTAACTTGCTTTAAAAGGCTACTGGTCATTGTGCATATGTATCTCGACATCGGCTCACATCGGCCCAGAACCGAGGAGGTCTTTTCAACTTTGAAATCAGAGTCAAGGACACACGGCGGAAGAAAGAAATCTTCGGGGAGTGGTTCCATTTCTGGTTGTTCACTGGCCGGCTTGACGAGGAAGCTTATTCCTTCAACAGCACAATTTTGGATGATTTCGCCATTTTGGGGTTGAGTTTAAAGGAAAGAACAAGAGAATAAGACTTGGTGTATTGAGAGAATGTTGATAACAAAACCTGGAGATTATGCAGAACGGAAAAACTTAAAAGATGTAAAAAGCTTTGAAGATTAGAGCAAAGATTAAGAGTAAAGTTTGGGCAGAGAGAACGGAAACGCATTTATAGGATGAAGGTGACGGTTCAGAACCGATAATGGCCGACAACAACTGATAGGCATTTAATGCCTCGATATACGAACCAACGGGACGTTTCGGTCACCTTTTCCACTTACGTCATGGTAAATCGAGGGCAAGTTCGGAGCCTCAATTCGTTTCTTGTCATTACACTCCAAAAAACGAGGGGACTATCTGTATACGGCTAAAATCGGGTCCACCCGATTTTACTGATTTACCGGGACCGAGGTAAAGGATCAAAGACTGGGTACCGAGTTCGGGATTCGAGATGCCTGTTGAGATCGAGGCCAAATGGGACAGATAGCGGGCAAGATCGATGACTGCATAATAACGGAAAGGCGAGACATCCGTGACTGGTCGAAAATCATGGCGATAATTTCGGAACATATCAAATCAAGGTAGTTGTTTAGGCTAATCATGGGATTTACTTCCGTAAATATAATTGTACCATAGATAGGATTCCTCTACTATATAAAGAGGGTTCTAATCATTTTATAATCACCTTACATTCACGCATATCAAAGCAATACAATACTTTCTGTCTAGCTTATATTCTTGTTCATCAGTTTGCTTATTTCTTAACAATTCGGGTACCGACCAGTTCGGGGGAACTCAAGCTCGATGACTGAATTACATTTCAACATTGGTTTGCTTTATCTCATTGTTAATTTCTATTATTGATCTTCATATTCATCAATTGGTATTAGGTGAAACCATGTGTCATTAAAACTACATTATAAGTTTAATTGTTATCCAATTGTTAGGGTAAACAAACTCAAATGCGATTTATAAATGCATTAGGTTTGCGATTAATAAAGTCGCATTCGTTGAATCCGACTTATAATATATAAATCGCAATAGCTAACCCGATTTGTTTTCGCTAATAATCGTGTTGTTTCTCCGACTGACACATACTTCCTAATGTAACACCGTCTTTCACTGCTCTAGTTTACTGATCTCCCTTGTATCTAAATTTCATAGCATTGGTTTTAACATGAATGATTAAAAAAAGCCAACCCAAGAAAAGGGATTATGGTAAAGCGCTGAATTTCTGAAGACTGAAGAGGAGTTTGCTTTTTGGTTGGCCCATTTTTCTGTTTTCTTTGCCTTTAGGTATATTCCTCTTCTTTGATCAGTCTGAAATTACGAGAACCCAATTGGCCAGTGCTAGAAATAGGTTTGTTGCAATATAAATTTGAAGCTTTACTTTTTGCACGATGTTAGATAGTTAGAGTATAGGGTTCAGCTAGAGCTGTCAATATGGGCTGGGTCGGGCTAGTCCAGCCCAACCCACGTGGATTTTAGCAATTGACGGGCTGGGCTGGGCTGGGATAGCCAACCATTTTGATGGGTCTTATAATGGTCAGCCCACCCCAGCCTTATGTGGGCCGCGGGCCCCCACGGGCCGGCCCATCATTTTTAAAAATATAATTTTATATTTTTTCTTTAAGTTGTGACCTAAAAAAAGATAATTATTTAAAAGTTAAAAAATATATTATTGAAAAAAATTCGCAAAACTTAATAACTTTTTATATTGTTCCAATATATCACAAAATATACTAAAAAAAGTAAAAGACAGACTATATTTCATTCACTAAAAGTCAAAACTTAAAACAAACTATTCAAGAGAACGTTCATGATGCTTATGAGATATCCAACACATCATCTTCATCAAACACATTTGAATCCGCTTGTGACAAGGTTGTCTTAACACATATGCAATATTAATTAGTTAAATATTAAAAATAATTAAATTTTAAAATTAATAATATTTAAATTCACATAAAAAAATATTACCAATTTGAGTTCAGGAAAACCTGTGCAGCCAATTTCGAGTAGTAACAAGTGTTTGGACATTTTCATAATAAATGCAACTTCTGTACTTTTAAGAACACGCCACCAATGCTAAATGTTGATTCCGAAGTACATCACGCACCATCATTGAAAGATCGGGATATTTTCTAGAATGGTCCTTCTAATACATGACAACATCATCTCTTGAAACTTCTCAAGATCAAGTTTTGATTCCTCTTAGTAAAGATCCAATTCTGACTTTCCATCTCTAAAGACAGTATACTTTTTATTTTTTATATATTTTAAATAAATATTTTTCTAGGCCCACGGGCTGGCCCGACCCAGCCTAGTCAAGCCTCACGGGCCACGGGCTTACTCGGGCCGAGCTTAAAAGCCTCATTTTTAAACGGGCTCCAAAAATTCTAACTCAGCCCTACTAAATCACGGACTGGGCTGGGCTGGCCCAACGGGCCAAGCCCATATTGACGGCTCTAGGTTCAGCCCTTGCTGGTTGGGCCAGCCCATATTGACGGCTCTAGGTTCAGCCCTTGCTGTTTTGCTTAGACTTCGTAATGAAACTTTATTTATATCTTTGATTTCTTTCTTATTATTTTGGACTCAAAAAATGGTTTCTCTATGTTTTTTTTTTTAAAAAAATTTCTGTTGGCAGCTCCAGTGTTATTATGAAAGAAGGCATTTTATATTGTATATTTTTTCTCTTAACCTTTTAGCACTAGCTTTCGAATTTGTGGGTTTTCATGATTCGGTTTGGATCGGTTTTTTCCTAAAAAGAAATTAAACCAAGTAAGCCAATTTTTCAAATATTAATAAAACCAAACCAAACCAAACCAAACCAATTAAGTCGGTTCTTTCTCGATTGGGTTTATGTCGGTTTTTCAGTTTTTTGGTTATTTGTCGGTTTTTCTTAATTATAAGACATACACTACCAAACACATATTTCAACGACTACATTTTTTACGTAAAACTATCAAATCAATTGCCCTTTGAGAAAATCTATTATTTACCAAGATATATTGATGATAATTGAATCAAATAGTGATGAATAATTTAAGGACTCAATTAAAAATATATTATTTTTAACATGAAATAGATTCTTACGCTTAGAGTCTGTTTGGCTTAGCTGATTTAGAGTAGCTGATAAGCATTAGGTGCTGAAAAGCACTTTTAAGCGCTGAAGCTGATTTAAAAAATAAGCAGTTACATGTTTGGATAAAAGTGCTGAAATTAATAATAAGCAGCTGAAGAATTGGGTATACGAAGAGTTTTGTTTTAAAAAGAAATATTTTAGGGATAGAATAGTAAATATTTTGGTCAAACCTAAAGTGCTTATAAGCTGAAATTTGATAAGTTGGGGGAGACCAACTTATGGCTTTTGGCTTATAAGCACTTAAATTATAAGCACTTTTAAATTTACCGAACGTGTAGATAAGCCAAAAAGTGCTTATAAGCCAGTTTGACCAGCTTATAAGCTCAGTCAAACACCCTCTTAACAAAAGAAAACTGTCAATCAAACTAGAATGTAAAGGTAAAGAACTATACTAAAAGCGCAAACGATTAACATTTACTATAAAATTTTTGAAACTTTGTATAAAAGTACACACACACATATATATGTGTGTGTGCGTGTGTAATAATAAATTTAAAATAACTACTCTTATATTCGGTTTGGTTCGATTTTTTTATTATTAAAATCAAATTTGATCGGTTTTTAAATTTCAAAACCAAAATCAAACCAAACCAAATAAAAAAGTATCGGTTTTTTTGATCGGTTTGGTTCGATTTTTCGAATATGTACGAACACCCCTACCCCTACCCATACCTTTCTTTTGTACATGGAATGGATTAAAGAAAAGCAGAAATAGAAAAAAGATGATACGAATAAAACAAAAACTGGGGAATAAGCGATGATTTGATTCTCTATTGCTGGTACGATCCATTCTATTGATTCATCTCTGCGCAGAGTTTGGAAAAAGAGGATGAAAGAAAAAAATTAAGTAAATGTTTCCCTTTTTCTTCTCTGACTTTATTTCGCTTTTGGGCACGCCATCAGGTAATGTGTATTTGTCTTCTTCTGTATATTTGCATTAAATGAAAAACATGTTTAAGCCTTTGAAAAGAAGAAGCAATTGCATGACTTTTGGTACTCGTTTTCAAGACATTCTGAGCAAACACAGGCCTTTTTTCCAGCTTTAATTAACTAAACTATACACAAAAATGGTTGATAATCTTGTTAATTCCTTTTATTGCTACAAAGCGAAAACTAAAGTTTCCATAATCCGTAAGAAGAAAAAGAAAAGCTTAAAGTAGATGACAAATAGTGAAAGCCCGATTCCAGAGCCATTATGGCAGACATGAAAGGCACCCCTTGTAAACAAACATGAACAAGAAATTTTGGATTTCCTTTTTCTTTTCCTCTGGTCTATGTAGGAGAATAAAATTGAAGATATATAAAATAAAATAAAAAAGGAAGAACAAAAGAATCGTTAAATTGGAATTACGAAACAAAGTCTCACTATAAAAGAAACAAATAAATTGCATGTAAGGAGATAAAGATATTTTAGCAATCTGATTCCTCTGGAAAGGTAGGAGTTTGCTTCAAAGCGGACAATACTATACATTTCATGCCATACCATAAAAAAGTATTTTGGGCAGACGACAACCAACAACCATAGCAGATACTAATATTTAATGCTTTCTTGAAAAGAAGAAGTGTGTAACTGTTTGTATTTTGGCTGGGTCCTAGAAGTCTACGAGGTGTTATTGTTAATGTCCTGAGCATGCCTTTCAACATGCTACTCTAGGGAATTCCTGTTCTACTTCTCTTCTTCCATATATTTCTTGGAGCTTTTTCTTTTTTGTGATAGAAATTCTAGGGTCAGTGGGCCTTCTACAAGACTAATGAAACTACCCAATTCATTTAATTTGTATACTTCAATTCACTTGTGAGTATAGTGAAAGATTTTTAAAAATAAAAAATAAATGTAACTTTATTGGTAGATAAGGAAAATGCCAGCAATAGCATGCTGCATGCCTACTATGGCAAAGCCTAGAGGAAGAATGAATCAGAATTCAGAAGACTATTTTTGTATTTTTGTCATCAGCAATCGTAAATCCTAAAGTAGGTTTCAAGCCAATGACTATAGTGGGTCTAGATAGAGAGAATCATCGATGAATATGACAAGACACACAGGCCTTGGACTATGACATTTCACACAAACATAAACGTAAGCATATCGTCTAAGTTTTTCTATTCACATAGTGAAATGTGTAATTTTTGTGCGTTTTGAAGGAAAGGTGAATGAGGTTAAGTGAAAGAAGTTTAATTTTTGCAAATAATTTTATTACATTATTAAATTAATTAAAATACAATTATTAAGTAATTGTTCATAATAAATAATATATATTAATAACAACATAAAATATATGACACGTTAAAATAAGTTAATGTATGCTGATAATATAAAAATATTGTATGTTGTCCCTCAAAACCTAATGAAAGAGTCTTAAATGAGGAGTGAAATTTAATGAGGAGGAAGAGAAGGATAAGTCTCAGTCCCTAAAAAGGGAAAGTAGGTGAAAGAGCTTTTTATATCAAGGATAGGGGCAGGGCACGGCAGCGTTATATGGTCGATCTCAGTTAGGTTTGCCCTACGCTTTTAACTTTTTCTGTTGACTCCTGTTTAGCCATTGATGTGACCTTATTTAGATTTTGTTTGGATTTTCTGTACCCACCTGAATTCACTGGACCAATCTTTAATATTGCCCCCGGTACCCCCTTCGGTTGTACCTTGGCTTTTTTATCGTATTCAAAGCAAACACCTTCCCTGTATAGAATGTTTACATTAAATTCTACCTTTTATTATGGCAAATGAAGATTTAAGTTTAAAATATATAATAATTAACTATTACTAATGTTTAGTGATAATCATATTTATAAAGACATATGTTATAAATTTATTGATTTGATATTATTATTTAGTACAAGTAAGTGGCATCCACTCACAAGGTCACTTCAGCCTAAGGGTGTCTAACGGGTAGACCGGGCCGGGCTGGGTAGGGAAAATTTTGAACTGTACGGGTTTAGAACCGGGCCGGTTACGGGTTAGGAGTTACTGGGCTTAACAGGTTCAGATTCATCTGGGTAAAAAATGAACCGTAAGGGTTACAGGTACAAAGGGGCCGGGCCGGGTTAGTGTAATTTTTTAAAAAAAAATTGTATTTTGTATAACTATTGTAAGTTATATTAATATAAAGTAAAAATATAAAGAATACAATGAAGATGAGAAAAAAAATTGCACTTATAAATTGTAAGTGCTTTTTTTATTTCAAACTTACAAATTGAAGTTTCCATTTAACAACAAGTAAACTAACGAAAAAAGAGTAAAACTAAATTTTCAT
This sequence comes from Nicotiana sylvestris, assembly GCF_000393655.2. NCBI lineage: Eukaryota > Viridiplantae > Streptophyta > Magnoliopsida > Solanales > Solanaceae > Nicotiana > Nicotiana sylvestris. The sequence continues at coordinate 102,072,953 of NC_091058.1, read as the reverse complement.
GCATAATAATACTTCAAATTAATCTAACAAACTAAAACATTAAGCATAAATACGTCTAAAACAACTCTTCAACTCTACCAAACTAAAACATTAAGCATAAATTAATCTAACAAACTAAAACATTAAGCATAATACTTCAAATAACACAAATTGTCTCAAATCAACTTAAATACGAATTTCTAGAGGACGCTCAAGACAACTCTTTATATGCCTCTTTAAACAGCTTGTGCCCTCCAACTTTGGACAATGAGTGAAGACTCGACCACAGTTCTTGCACTTTATTATGTAAACTTCTTCATTTTCTTCTACCACATTAAAGTGTTCCCAAACAAATGGGCGTACTCTAAAATTACCGAGCATGATTTAACTTGAATTGAGAATTTGAGTTTGAGAAATGAGAGACGAGTGAAGAAATGAAGAAGGGGGAGGGGGTGTATTTATAGTTTTTCAAAGGGCTAAATTAGTAATTACAAAAAGTGTGAAATTTAAAAATAAATGGCCCAAAAAGGACTATTTGTGCAAAATAGTGGTTGGGCAACGACCCCTTGGCCCAGCTGATCGTTGCCAACGTTAACACTTAACAATCATTTTTAAAAATTGAAACAAAGTCGTTACCGATCTGGGCCGGTCCGGGCCGGCCCGGTTAATCGGTTCTACAGTGAATCGCGTTGATCGGGTTTGACCGGTTCAGTTAACCGCTAGAATTAAGGTGAACGGACCAAGAGTACGGAACCTAAATATTATTTTTTTTACTCAAATTACCTTAATAGGTGTTTAAAAAAATATATTTCTATATATAGCGAACAAATAAACGACGCTATATATTAACAGTAACGTCTGCCGTTAAGATATAGCGTCTTGTATTCATACGATGTATGGTTTGACGATTTGACTTCCATATATAACGTCTTGTTATTATACGCTATATATAGCGTTTTCTTTTCATATGCTATACCCCCATTTAAATACTGCCCTTCGTCTTCTTCCCCAACTACCCTTTCCCCCATTTTTTAAAACCCCTTTCTGGTCCCCCCCCCCTACTGCCCTCCCACTGCCCGTTATTAAAAAAAATTGTGGGCCCCTCCCGTCACACAAAAGGTTAAGAACGTAGGTCCCATATCGTAGTAGAGCATTGTATTGTTATGGTTTAACTCCTTCGTTTTCAAATTTTCACACAAAACACTCACTATATCGAGGTATTTCGATTTATTTTATGTCCAAACTTGTATAATAATGTATATCACTGCCTATTGAATGTGTTTTCATGTCGTTTTGTGTTTTATTTGCGAAACTAGTATGTTATATTTATCCTAACTTAGATATTAGTGTTCTAAAAAAATGTAAAATTGAGATTTAATTTTTTATGTTAATATCCGAATTTAGATATTAGTGTTTCCATGTCGTTTTGTGTTTTATTTGCGAAATTAGTATGTTATATGTATTTTTGTTAAAGTTATGTGATTAAAATGTATTTGTTGTTTATATTTCGTTTATTTATTAGCGTAGTAAAATGTAGAAACTTTTAGTGTAGTAAATTGTATAGTATTTTAGCGTAGAATCCTTGTAGTTTAAGTATTTCTTATGATGGTAGATTGTTATATATACTTTGTACAATTAAATAATCAAAACTATAAAACAAACACACACAAAATTATCAAAAAATTGAATTTGATATACATAAATATTCATGATAAGTTGATGCTACTGGGTCTCAAATATCGAGCCTGGAACCCAATTGTTATATATACTTTGCACAATTAAATACTCAAAATTATAAAACAAACACACACAAAATTATCAAAAAATTAAATTTGATACACATAAATATTCATGATAGTTTGGTGCTACTAGGCCTCAAATATCGAGCCTGGAACCCAATTGTTATATATACTTTGTACAATTAAATACTCAAAATTATAAAACACACACACACAAAATTATCAAAAAATTAAATTTGACACACATAAATATTCATGATAGTTTGGTGCTACTGGGCCTCAAATATCGAGCCTGGAACCCAATTGTTATATATACTTTGTACAATTAAATAATAAACATACAATTAATGTTGTTTAATTTACAATTGACGACATGGACGCGCCTATACATCCCGGCCCTTACTCTCGTGAGCTATTAGTGCTTCAGGGCGATCATAGGTCCGCCCATATATGGGAGGGAGAGTTACTTTCCCAGACTCTCCGTGCTAGGAGAGTGGACGACCTGTGGGATTTTCTGAGGCACAGAGTTCTCCAGAAGTGTGTAGTCCATCGCCTCCAGGACACAGGATTCTATAGGATTATTGAGATCGGGCGGATACAGGTTGACTGGTCTTTGATCATGGTGTTGATTGAGCGGTGGCGACCGGAGAAGCACACTTTTCACCTGCCCATTAGCAAGGCTACCATCACGCTGCAGGACGTTGAGGTTTTATATGGCCTGCCCGTTGATGGCATGCCCGTTTCACTGCCTATTGCTATGAGATTTATGTCGCGTGATGCTTATTTGGACATGCTGCAGCAGCTCACGGGTTTCAGGCCACAGGATGAGACTGCATCATCGGGTGCTAGTCGGTTGACTTTGACCCCTATTAGATAGCACATGGAGCTACTCCACCCCGATATCATCGATAATACAGAGGAGGTACATATCACCTAGTATACGAGGTTGTTGTTGCTTCTTCTATTTGGAGGGGTCTTGTTCCCGAACACTTCGGGGAACATATCATCGAGATTTTTGCATTATCTTCAGCTGCTAGATGAGTTACCCTATTACAGCTGGGGTGTTGCTGTTCTCGGCTACATGTATAGGCAGATGTGCCGGGCGAGCATGGGCACTCAGAGAGATGTTTGTGGTTTTATGCCGCTTCTACAGGTGACAACATATTCAAATAAAGTGTTCATCAGTTCCAACTCTACGTAGTTAGACTTTATCTTAAACATTACGTCAACTTTGTATGTTAGGTTTGGGCCTGGGAGAGGTTCTTGCAGTTTCATCCACCGCGACCACAATTACCTCCTACTGTAGCACCTTCGTTTCTCCCTCTAGCCAGGAGGTGGGTTTCACGAGAGTATGATGCTCATCATAATCTCCCCCTCTACAGGGATGTGTTGGATCTGATGGAGGGCGCACAGGTAAATATGTACCTAAACTTACCTGGTGTAGATTAACTTAGTGTTGCGCATACTCACGTTTCATGTTCTTATTTGATAGTTCATCTGGACGCCATACAGTGACGATTTGATAGCTTCTCTGCCACCTTATTGCTTGGCCGACCAATTGATTTGGAGCACTTCTGCCCCACTCATATGCCCCGATATTGTGGAGCATCATGCCTCGGAGCGGGTACTTCGGCAGTTTGGTCGCCCGCAGTATATACCGAGGGGGCCTATATGGGAGCCTACACATTATCAGAGGGATGATCATTGTAGGGCGGACGACGCATTTATGGCATGGTTGACGGCGTAGATCCATATTTGAGACCATCGAGATCAGATGATTCCGCCCCCACCTACATATATCCAGGAGGTTGATCTTCAGAGGTATATGTCCTGGTACCGGCACGTCACCCGAATTTTTATCGGGAACCCTATTCATCAGGCTGGCGGTCGGTACATTCCATACGCCGAGCGACACGAGGCCCTGGTATGTTTTTTTATTATTATTCATTATATAACTGTATTTTAGTGCAATATACATACTTTATATTTTATACATTGTGCAGGCTATTGGAATACACACAGTCTATCAGATGGGACTGCAGATGCATGATTATGTCAGCGATCCTGCAGATGCCTTGTAGGATTATAGCCATCGATTTGTAGAGTTGGCTGCCCGAACACTACAGTGAGCCCGGGAGGATCAGCGTTTGGCACACATGCCTGATTATGTGGAGCCAGAGCAGTATGAGTGAGGCCCTGGTGTGGCACGAGGTGGTGGTGGCCGACGAGGTGGAGGTGCCCGATGAGGTAGTGGTGCCGGACGAGGCGGGGGTGCCGGACGATGTGGCGGTGGGCGGAGAGGAGGTGGTCCCCAGCAAGGGGGCGTTGAGGCCCCTGCTGATTATGTTGCTACCGATCTGCCAGGTGGCCTACATGAGACGGGCATGCCGTCATACAGCCTTGGGATGGATCTCACTCTAGAGACTTCCCAGGTGACCCCGCCAGGTCAATTGTTGATAACGGGCACGCACCTTTCTGGAGTGGATTGGGATACATACTTTCCAGGCTTGTCTACTGTTGCTGAGGAGCGGCCGACCCGAGATTTACATAGTGGGCGCCGGTTGAGTTATGGTTCATCATCACGTTCGCAGGTATGGTTTTCATAGTATTGAATTAGAATTTGTCTTTATTTTCCATACCTTTATTAATTTCCTTTTAAGGCTGAACGCGATGTTGACATGGCTACGACAGATGATTACATTCAGGAGCCCGACGAGATAGTGGTACGACAATTCAAATATTTGTGACTTATTATATACTTTGCTATTCTGAGCTTTTTATTCTTATGTAGGTTTCTACTGGACTGAAGGCCCCTTATAATGATCCTGTCAGCACCACTGATGATCATGCAGCGGCGCATCCAGCTATAAGGAGGCGACTTGATTATGACGTTCCCGATAGCGTACCCAGGCGGGATGCGATGCGTCTCAGCCCAGCGGCTGCATTGAAGCACAATGGATGCGAGACACATTGATTTTATTCTTTTTTTCTATATTATATGTAAATAATATTTTTGTATATACATTAACAACAACTTTTATATAATATGTGCATTACTTTTTTATTTCTCCGTTAATTAGCTAGTTTCGTACTACAACACAAACACAAGTCGTAAAGAAGTAAAATTCCATTACAATGATTGAAAATAAAGTTCATTACAACTATTTTAGCTTAATACTACAACACGAACACAAACATAGCAACTTAACATAAAAAAATGCTTCAGTACAACTAATAAAAATGCACGACAACATACATAAAGATAAATTGATACACTAAACACATACATTTAGTCACTGTCGCCCATTATTCTCTGCTCTAACCACTTAAATTATTCTAACAGCTTATTTTTTTCTTCTTCTACCTCTTTAAGTTTCTCTTTCAACTCCACAACCTCTTTTTTAAGTTGTTTTTCACGTTCCCACTGTTTTAAATACAAATCATTAAGATCGTTCAACAATCCGTTGTAGTATTCCTGATGACAAGGTTCATCAATCCATACCTCAAAATCGCAAATAGGTTCACCGGGAACCTTATAAAACTTGTTCAAACATTCCTAGAAGCGGCGTCCAGCTGCACCATTATCCCAACAACTTTGCATCTGGCATTTTTTTCCGCATTTGCACCTTGGGACATAAATAGGCTGAGACATTTTTCTGATAAAAAAACTTGCTTTTCAAGGAAGATTTGATATTAGTTATTTTTAGCGAAGAAAATGTGTAGAATGAGCTCGTCATTTATAGGCAAGACAACACACATAACGTAGTATTTAACCGCGTTATATATAGACATAACGTAATATTTAACCACGCTATGCCTTGCGTGTTAAATTTTCTGACGGGTACGAATCTGACGGGTACGAAACAACTTTATGTCAGATCGACAAGACAACACACCACGCTATATATAGACAAAACGTAGAATTTACCCGCGCTATGCTTTGTGTGTTAAATGTTCTAACATGTACGAAACAGCTTTATGTCAGTTGGACAGCTTTTTCAGATCGACAAGACAACACACAATCATAAATTATTCAGATTTATGAAAGTTCAATGATGTTTCAAGTTCTTCCGAATATATAATTTTATTTATTATCATTAAAAAACTGAAATGGAGATATTTAACTCATAATTAACAACATAATTTTATTTTATAAATCTTGCAACATAAACAAAACAATTAAATATTACAACACAAACTCATTGATAGTTAGGCACAATAGAAGAACACCCACCCCGAGCTTGATTACTGTTGCCACCCTAAGGATATTTTCGACGGTCGTGTCCTGTTTGCGAGCATATACCACATCTGCATGCATAAATGGTATCACTAACATCCATTTGGTTCTGTATACGCGTTCTCTTCTTCACCTATATTCGACGCAAATAGGACTTGTTACATACCATTTTAAATGGTTCAGGCGGCCAATAATGCTCAGCACCCACTGGCTGCAACTGCCCACTATATGTGTTTAGGTACTTCGCAACACTATATTGTTGATCAACATAGTTGGTTATACCTAAACCAACTTGTTGAAAGCACTTGATGGCATGTGAGCAAGGCATGTGGTAGATGGACCATTTCCCACAAGAGCATAACCTTGTAGATTCATTTACAGTATGTACATTATTACCCCGATTTTGATGGATAGCGGTGTGAACTTCAAAAACATTTCTTTCGTTATCATACTGCAAAAATGAATGCCAATGCACTCGCCGTCTGTATTTCTCAAATCTCTGCATCGGCACTGGCATAAATTCAACACCCCTTTCTATCAATGACGTTGCAGCTGCAGACCTTTAAACAAACCTCTCCGCCATCTGCTTGAACGACATCTGCACCATGGATGTGACAGGCAATCCTCTTGCCGACTTCAATAACCCATTGAAAGACTCTGACATATTTGTAGTCAGATATCCCCATCGTCTGCCACCATCCGCATGCAAAGTCTACTTTTCAGGGTCATGTCACATTAACCAACGATAGGCTGCCTCGTCTTCTTGCCTGATATATTCCATATGCCTCCGGAATTTATGTTGTTAGTGGTCTGTTGCTGCTATCCACATCAAATCATGCAGATCCTTGTTGGGATATGCCTTTTGGAAATTGGCTTTAAGGTGCCTAACACAGTAACGATGGTAGGCATAAGGTTCTTGCCAGGCAGGCAAGTTCTCTACAGAACTTAAGATACCACCGTGCCGATCAGATATTAGACAAATACCGGAATGTTGTTTGACAACGTGCTCTTTCAAGTGGTTCAAAAACAGCATCCACGTCTCTTGGCTTTCATTGGCACAAATAGCAAAAGCTAGAGGAAATATCTGTCCATTAGCATTTACTGCCACGACTATCAATAGCTTGATATCGTACTTTCAATAGACATGAGTGCCATCTATGGATATTACGGGCCGACAATACGAAAACCATCAATTGCTGGTTTAAATGCCTAGAAAACGTAATTGAATGTATATTCTAGTTTACCTGGAATCCCCTCAAGCTTCCATTCAACAATTGTCCCGGGGTTAAACTGCTGCAGTGCAGCCATGTACCTAGGCAGATCTGCAAATGACTTATCCCAATTACCATAGACTATTTCAAACGCTCGTTTGCGACCGAGATATGACTTTCTTTTAGTAATGGTATGACCATGTTCCTGGTGGACTGCTATAATGCACTCTTTGATTTTATACCTTATGGACGCTTCGATGTGTGGAATAAGAACAAGAGAAATCAAGTCAATATCTAAGTTAAAGTGATTCCTGTTGAATATGTCTATTTCGCATGTGTGGGTGAGAATGTATTTACCCACTTTCCACAGACCTGTCTTCTTCTTGCTCGCTCACAACATCCAATGACATGGCCATAACCACCTACGACAAACAACCTTGTATATAACTGGACTTGACTCCCATACCGTCATCTCACGACACTCTTTTACGTTGTGCATTTACAAGCCCTACTTAGGCGCACTTTATTAGGAAAAAGCATGCCCTTTGCCAGCACCGTTGGTCTAGACTCATCCTACATTGCTGTCCGAATTTCATCAAAATCCCTTATGAGAGCTTCCACATCCAGCTTGCTTGGCAAGTTATCAAGGTAAGGAATCTCCCTTGAATGAAACAGCACTTGGGACTCGTACACTCTTCGTCTAGGGGGGAGGTGGAGCATACTCTCTCGTCAAATCAGGTCCTTCCTTCTTATCCTCCTCATCACCATCCTCATGAAGAAAGGGTGTCTCATCTCCAGATTCATCAGCATTGTTGTCGTAATCACTGTTCTCTTCCTCACTCTGTGCATCTGCCAGATCCCAATTTAATACGTCGTCTTCGGGCAATTGAGTGAGTACATTTGGTTCAACTTGCTCGTTTTCACTGCACAATCAACAAAATAATAAGATGCTGAATTTAATAAATACTTTTCATATAGCCGTATCACTTCACTTACAAGTCGTAATGTGATGAAATTCCATGATGGACATTTTCATTTAGGTGATGGATTTCGGATGGACCACCATGATCCAACACATCAAAACTATGCTTGGGTTCAAAATTTGTAAAATTCATATCCAGCCTGTACCCCCTGTTAAATATATGAGCCTTAATACAAATTCAATACAACAAAAATGTACATCGTAACACAAAGGAAAATTGAAGCTTACCACCCATCTTTTGAATTATGTAAAGCAGGCGGGGATAAGTTTAAATCAAGGAAAACTCTTTCATTCGGAACCTGTCCGGCAAACACTCCTCCAGAATAGCCACCCGATGACTGGGGGTTATCTGGAACCTGTCCGGCAACCTCATTGTTTGGAACGTCTTCGACCTTGACGTACATATCCAACATATTTATTAAAAGATATTCCCGGTATTCATCCGGAGTCCTCATAAAATTCCTCAAAGTTTCATCATCATAGATGTTTAACTCCGAGTAAAAAGCAGCCCCTTGCGGAGTGACGGAATACGGATATCTTCCGGTTACTTTAAGTATCACTGAACATTTCCTCACACCCATTTTTTTGCATAACAATGATATCAATTTATCGTACTCTATTGTAAGTGGTAATTTAACATGACCCTGTGGAGATAAACTATATCGCACAGAGTTATTCTCCATCACAACCTCACCCCCAATATAATAAAACTCTTATTCTATGCTCTTCAGACATTACAAAAAAAATACTTCAGAATTTACAAGAAAAAATTGAGCGGGAGTTAGAATTTTATGTGAACGAATTTTTTTAAAATCCTAACCACTTTATATAGGAAATGGCTAGCCTGAGATATGAATTTTTTTTGTCGTATAGCGTTTTATAAATATACGCTATACACATGTAAATTATTGTGTTTGTCAGTTCACTTATTGGTGGGTCCATATTCAGGGTATAGAGTTTTTTTTGGGCGTTATATGTATAGCGTATGAATACAAGACGCTATACCTTAACGGCAGACGTTACCATTAATATATAGCGTCTTTTATTTGCACGCTATATATAGAAATGTATTTTTTTTAAAACACCTATTAAGGTAATTTGAGTAAAAAAAAACAATATTTAGGTTCCGGACTCAACGGACCAACCCCTTTTACCCCATTACCCAGCCCCACCCGACCCCTTTGTACCAGTTCGGGCCGGTTTCGAATTCAACTGATCTGGGCCGGTCCAAAAATGGGCTGACCCGGCCTGTTAGACACCTTTACTTCAGCCTCAACCTCAGCTTTTTATTACTCTCGGCAATAACGTTATCTTTGTTATGAAACAATAAAAGAAGAAGAAGAGTATTGCAGAGAAAAGTAGAGAGAAGAGAATTCTTATTGATATGGGATGAATTACAATGGAATAGAACCCTCTATTTATAGGGAGAGATTGGTTTAGCCACCAAGCAATAAACCCTAGAATCTCTCTAAATATAGATATTCACCTTAAATAGAATTCTATTTATAACACTTCCCCTTGAATGTCTATTCAAAAAATAATGTGCCTCGTTAAAACCTTAACTAAATAAAACCCAATGGGAAAAAATTGTAGAAAAGGAAAAAGAGTACACATATGTAACAATACGCTTTTTGGTTGCCTCGTTAAAAACCTTGTAAGGAAAACCCAATGGGAAAAAATCTTGTAAGGGAAAAGAGTACAACGCGTATTAACTCCCCCTGATGAGAGCATCAATTCACATCTTTAAGCATTTGCATTCCAATCTTGTGCACCATCTTCAAAACGATCTTTGATAGAGACTTGATAAACAAATCAACCATATTAACTTAAATGAATGTATTGCATCTTGAAATCATCATTCTTGATAGAGATGTAATGTCTTCATAAACATCCGTAGAATGGCCTTTTCAATATCTCCATAGAGGTATTCTCGCTATCACATTATCATGCTTATAGTTATAGCAAAATACATATGTGCGCAAATTACACTTATCATATGGTACTTCGGGACCAAGAATTGTATATGCTTCAAGCGATTTAAATCCTTCAAGGATTGTCATATAAGTTAAGTCATATAAGCCATATAATAGACTTTAGATGCATATCAAGTTTTTATGTCATGCTAGACATATAAGATATCGAAAACTGATTACACATACCATTGACTTTATACTTTCAAGTATTTGAACAACATAGACAAAATTATATGTCTTTTATATGGAATCAACTCTACTTGAATTATGTCTCTTCCATTTGGCCAATATTTTTTTGTCTATATTCGATAGACTTAAGATCCTCATCTATACTTAGCGCTATGATAGATGTCATCGACAAACATTTTATATCGGTTCCAATATTTTTTCATAAAGACATAACATAGAGATCTCTTCATTCATATATTCAGGTACCTGAATCTTTCATGAGACTTTATGAAGTGTTATGTCATGTGATCTTCTAGATCATTTGCCTCCTTTATTATGATCATTTTGATCATTTGCACATCTTCTTTATCAAGAAGTTCTATTTGAAATCGATTTGTCTATACGCTTTAAGCGTACCATAGACTTTGTCCTTCTAGGACTTAATATGAGCATTTGCAATGAGAATATAGTTACTTTCTTTGGGTCAGCAAATGCGTCTGGCATGCTTTGCAATATATTGCAGATGAATTATCTATTTATGAACTTCAAGTTCATATTATCTTATTCGAGGATTGAGATGTATAAATAATAATTCATTCCACGTAACTTTTTCTCAATTGTTTATCTTGTCTCCCCCTCATGTTAGAAAAACTAACTTTTTCCCTCAATTTTGGGAACCCATCTTTGTGCGTTATGGTGTTAATCAATATATACAGCGCATATCAATAATAACAAGATGGAATTATTTGGTTCCTGATCCCGAACCACTTGTGAGGGGAGAATATAATATATTTTCGTATATAACGTATATCAAACTGATATAGATAACTTCGTTCTCATAAGAAATATTTTAGCTATTAAGTGGAGGCACTCAATAAATCATTTTGCTAAACCAACTGTGATGTAACTCAACTTATCAAGATAAACTATCTTGGATATAAAATATAGAAATTATGCTCTAAATTAAATTATTGAGCAAATTACTTCGCAAACACCAAGTTGCAGGTTAATAATAATCGCACATGTAACCATCTCATAGATGCATCTTATGTGGTATACATAGCAGGTGAATGGACCCATATTCACTTTTGATATTTTCAGCATTCATGGGATTCAATCCCAATTTTAGTTGGTCAATTAATTAACGAGAACAAGCAATATAAGAGAATTCGTAAAGAACTTTCTAGTTCTTTAATATTTACCCATGTGAATTCTCTATTATTTTTGCACATCATACTTAAATTGATATGGCCAAACCAATTATGCCAACTGAATAAATTATCAATATTGATAAAGTTCAGGTGTACAGCATGACGTGTGCAATTATCGATAAACACCAAGTTTATTATGATATGGGTTTTTATATCAATAAACATCCACTTTAGTGTGATGTTCTTTTATTTGTGTAGTACAAACTGGAGAATAAAGCGGGTAGCTTTTTCACATACATATTATCCCGCTACAAGTTGTAGTAATAAAAGATATTAAATCTTTCCTTTATTTATAGTCTCAATATAATCAACCGCTTTCGCGTGTACTTTGGAAATTGAATAAGTTTCTTTGAGATTTACTACAACACAATACCTTATTGGTAATCAATTGTGTTTCTCCAAAATAGTAATAATTGGCTCTTCCAAAGCTCTCAATTAATTTTGTAGTACCACATATTCATAAACATCCATATGGTAAATATTTCTTTGAAGAAGGATGTTATACCATTATGGTAATTGTTAAAATTATATGCAAGATATGTTCCTTGCATCACTGTTATCCTTTAATAGTCACATTACCAGATTATTTTGCGTACAATAGGTACATGACCAGTGATCATTCATGTCATAATGATGACATTATTTTCTTATTTCATCTCAAACCTTCCTCTAGAGGTGAGTGTGGTATATTCACTACCACTAGCACGTTCATATTCTTCCAATAATGAATATGTATTCATAAATCACATGTTGTCACATTCACATCATGAATGAACCATAATTATCTATATGTGTTTTACAAAATCTCATGTCAAATCGATGACAAATATTATTTTCACAAAGTGAAGGATTATTTTGAGAATTCTTATTGTTCTCATTACCACAATGATGACGATTATAATTTCGTCTATTGCCACGTCCACATCCATTGATACATTCATAGTAATAATTTTGTCTTCTTTCAGACTTATCACATACTACTATCACATTCTCTAAAGGGAATGAGAATGGAGCAAATTCAATGGGACGGATTTTCAATTCTTTGCACACAATCATATATGAATTTGATCATGGTAAGGCATAGAAATTTTACCACTTTGAGTGATTATAATATCTTTCAAACTCCATTAGAGTTGCAATCAAAATTCATCGTCTTTGCTTGTATTTAAAATCAAATTATAGAATGTCAAGAATTTGAAAGAGAAAAGTAAAATACTTACCTTAAATCCAGAATTTAATCATGAAGGAAATTCATAGAATAATTGACAATCATTATGCTCAATCCCAAATCTTCTACTCAATTGGTTAGAGTCTCGTGCTGATAACGTATTATGAAACAATAAAAGAAGAAGAGTATTGCAGAGAAAAGTAGAGAGAAGAGAATTCTTATTGATATGAGATGAATTACAATGGAATAGAACCCTCTATTTATAGGGAGAGATTGACTTAGCCACCAAGCAATAAACCCTAGAATCTCTCTAGAATATAAACATTCACCTTAAATATAATTCTATTTATAACAATCTTTCTTTTCTTTGCACGGATATGAATTTAGTTGACGTTGAAAAGTTTTAGAAGAGACTATATTTTTATTTTTTATTTTTAGTAACTTTTCCTCTTCGATTATATTCTTTTTCTACTATTTTTTTTTGTTTTGTTTTTTGAAAGAATCTAAAACATGTAGTCCTGGTTTATCCTTCTTGCTATGAAAATGCACGTTATTCACGTTGAATTTCAACATCAATTATTTTGTACTAACCTTGTATCGTTCTTATTGTCTACAAGCTCAGTTTGCATTGTGAGTTTGTAACCAAAAAAACATGCGCATTACGTTTTGCCAATTAAATTGATATCTTCCATGAATTTGAAAACGCTCTTAATCAAGTAATCCACTGCAAGGCCGGCCGTTCTTTAAATCTTGATGCATATGCCTTAGCATATTCTTTAAGGCTTGGTCATCCCAAGATTTCCAAATACTAATAAATGTATTGGCGGAGAAAACTTGGAAAGATTCATGTTCAATACATCTTATAAAATTTGCTAGAGAAAATGAGTTAAACCAACGAAATAATATGCGTGACCAAAAGGTTGTTCTAGTCACTGGCTGCGCCAAGGGTGGCATTGGTTATGAATATTGCAAGGCTTTTGCTGAGCAGAATTGCCATGTTTTTGCATCAGACATAGCTCCACGAATGTCTGATATGTTAGATCTACAAGCAGATAAAATTGAGACACTTGAGCTCGATGTTGCATCGGACACAAGCGTAGCATCCGCCGTGAATTCAATTATATCCCAATGTGGGAAAATAGATATCTTGATCAACAATGCTGGAATAGGCAGCACAGGCCCTTTAGCCGAGCTTCCTTTGGATGCATTCAAAAAAACTTATGAAATTAACACGTTGGGGCAACTAAGGTTGATTCAACAAGTAGTCCCTCACATGGCATCGCGACGAAGTGGAAGTATAGTGAACGTAGGGAGTGTTGTTGGGAAAGTGCCAACACCTTGGGCGGGATCATATTGTGCTAGCAAGGCTGCAATTTTTTCTATGTCGCACACTTTAAGGGTTGAGTTAAGCCCGTTTAATATAAATGTAATTATCGTGGTCCCGGGGGCTATAAGATCAAGTTTTGGGAACAATAGTGTGGAAAGATTGCAAAACTATGAGTGGAAACTTTACAAGGATTTTAAAGAAGCCATAATTGAGCGTGCAAAGGCCTCTCAAGGGGGTAAATCGACTGATGCGTCAGTTTTTGCAAGACATGTAGCAACAAAGGTCTTGATTCCAAAACCACCAAAGGTGATTGAATTTGGTCATATGACTGGACTTTTTTCTTTGCTTTCATGGTCCCCTCTTTGGGCAAGAGATCTGTTCTTTTCGACTAGATTCAAGTTGAATCCCAAGGTTTTTAAGGTGTAATAGTAGTCGATAACTTTATTTCTTCCCTATTCTTCCTTGTTATGAAAGGGTTTGGGAAGTAATATGTGGTTGTTATCCATGCGCCGGATTGTGCATTTATTTCTTATGAACATATAAATAAGTTTTAGCGTGTGACAAATATAATTGCTCCCTTCCACTTTAAAATTAGAAAGTGTAATTACTCACCCATTCCACACATTAGTCAAACTATGTAATTATATCCAGTTATATTCAAACCAAATTACAATGTGACCTTCTAGGTTGTCTCGCCCTGAACTCTCCCACGCCATATATGCCACCAATATACTGGAGTAGTTTAATTCTTAAATCCTTTCATTTTAAGACCAAACTAAACCATAATTTGTCATTTGTAATAATTAGAACAGCCAAAAGTAGTAATATTACACTGTTGTCTCAATTCTGGAGAGTATAAAGGGTCTTAAGTAATAAAGGATATGGGAACCCTTTATATACGGGTAAACCACATTACCCAGAAAAGGGTTACTTGATAAGGCCAATTCAAAGCAGACAGAGCTAAGAATAGAGGCTCCTACCCACATTCCATTACCCATCTGTTTCAACAGCGAAATGGAGATGAAAATGAAAGAAAGCTATCTTTGCTGGGGCATAGCAAAGAAACACTTTTCTTTTGTTAGGCCATGCACTTTAGGCAAATTGCTAGTGGCCCGTTGTGTTAGGTGGAGTTCCTCATCATTACTTCAATCAAAATGGTCATCTCTCCCACATTCTTCCCTTTTTGCTAGTGTATCGGCCAAATCATTCTCACTAGAAAATCTGTCTCCGTGGAATATTACATGCAAAATTGCATGCAATATCTTGAAAATTTTGGAAATAGTTAAGCCAGCTCGAAGTTGGTACTTAACTTTGGTGCGATGACAAATCCACTTCTATATTATCTACTTATCAGGAATGTAACATATAGCCCTAATTTGAATTCTCTAATAGAAAGGAAAAATATATATTTTTTTTCTTATGAAAAATGAATTTAACTGGTCTATGCCTTACGGAACAAAGAAACTTAATAAGGACACGCAGAATGGTCACAATTTGCAATTTACTAATGCCGGGTAGTGTACTACTATTTTGTAGAAGTTTGGTCAGTTTTAACTAAAATTCAAAATTATGTATTTGAAGTAGAAGTAGAAATCGAGTATTTGAAAGTTGATATCGTATAAGGACAAAGATTTGATTTGGAAAAAGAAAAAAACTGAAGACTTGTACGTGATTTCACTAGGAATAAATTTCAAACAAGTTCTTCAATATTTCGCAATAGAGGATTTTTTTTCCATGCTATATGCAAGCTCACAATGTGACTAGGGCGCTGTAACACTCCAGATTTTAGACAGAGTGTCGGTGATCACGCCCAACTATGCCTTATAAAAAGAATAAAGCGGACGTTGCAAATATAATCCGAGTATTTAGCCTAGAGTCGATTCCTCAGGGAATTAACCTACCAATTACTTTTGTTAGACTCACTAAATTCTTCGTAATCAACTTCCCAGATATTTTAATAACAAGTTGTGATGTTTTAACTAACTATAGCTGAATGAAGTTAAGTAAACTAACAGCTAACTATGATTGAGTTGTAAGCAAATAAGAGAAGGATCTAAGATTATGATTTCCCCTATTGATGGAATCCCTTCCTGTTATGTTTCGCATAAAATTGCCTAATCGTCTCTATCGATCATGAGCACTCTTACTACCGTAAATCTCTCCCGAGTAATAACGACAATTTACTAGACGCACTCTCCCGAGTTACGCTAGCTGACTTTTATTACACCTCACTTTCGATCGCACCCAAGGTTTCGTTATCCCTAATCCCACCTTTAAACCCTCGGTTATTGATCCCTCATATACTTTGAGAGTGGTGTAGTTCAACAATTACCTAAATATGCACTCTCTCCCGAGTAATACATACTAAATAGGCACAGCTAATTGAGAATCCTATCAATTAACTACAACAAGAACGTAGTTGAACAAATAGAGATTAAACCGAGCAAACTATATTAACATAACACGAAGTTCATCCTTCAACAGGTTCTATCAAAACCCTAGACTAAATATTTAGCTACTCATAATCGTATTCATACTAACAACAACAAAATTCATCATAAATGGTAAATATAAAAGGAAGAAAGGAAGAACTCGATGTCGAATTATCCTCATTGCCTTCAACTAAGCTGTAAAAACCTTGATAATATTCCTTTGGGCCAGCTGGACCTCTTATAGGTTAAGTGGAATTACCCCCGAACTTCCAAGTTTACCCCTGAAATTATATAATCCGAACTAGACTAGCGCGGCCACGCTAATGGCCACGCATATAGCATAGTATTCTGTCTCGAGTTCCTGGGCTAGTGCGGTCGCGCTAGTGGACGCGCTAATGGCCGCGCTAAGCTGGGTCATCATTTTAGCTCTTCTTTTCTCTCTTCTTTCACAATACTCAGCTCTGAGGGGCTTCCCTTGCTTCAATTTAGCTCCAAACACTGTCCTAAGTAGTCATAAGCGCAACTCGCTCGTGCAAAACATGAAACTCACAATTAGTATCAATTTATCGTGATTTAACTATCCTAGAACAGTGAAGCATAGTCAAGTTAGGGCATAAACATTCGCAAAATTACATGAATCTAGCCTAGTATCAACTCCACACACTTAAATCATTTCTAGTCCTCGAGCAATCCACCACACTCTATAAAGTTTCCTTTACTAAGCTTTTCCCCTAACGTATCACACCAAGAACAAATCACCAAAGATATGTCTAGTAGTGTACAATCTTTGCCTCAAAAGTTGACTCTCACGTGCCGTGCAATATTCGTACTTACTCAAATTACTCTATATGGAGGTCAAGACTTACCTTCCCTTCGTGAATCATATGCCCTCACATCACACAAGAGAGTAGTTCCACAAATAATAATATTAAGAACAATTAGGAACTTAGATAGACAAAATCCACTCACTCTCCGAAATAAAATTCATATGCCACACAGATGCACCATAGGCTTACCCGTAGTGTACTACTCTACTAATCGAGCTCATTCAGTCTAAGATCAATTAGAACTTCATTTGGTTGTAATGTAGGCTAAGGGACGGGTAGCATATATTTGGATATAGTGACTAACCTCCCTAAGCACTTTTATTACAATCACATTAGCATTCAAAACCATACTTATGTCAAACCAGACATTTCACCACACTTCTCTTTATAATACCCCAACTCCATTAGGTGTAATTATCTCAAGTCACCACTTATCAAATACTACATTTACTCATTCTCTTTTTTCTTTTTCTTTTTTTTTTCTTTTTCTTTTTAAGTGATGTTTATTCTTTTACTTTATCAAATACTGCACCTTTTTCTCTATTTCATCGGTTCCACTCAAAAACCAAACCACCACCCCACACTTTAGCGTTTGCATATTTCATAACCATTCAAGTGCCCATGGGAAATAAAAGGATTCAAACAGATGGGTCGTTCAAACAATTGGGTAAAGTTTGTAATGTGATTGCCAAAGAAACAGGCTTATAGGCTCAACGAGGTTAACTACGATGTATTGCATTTAGGTGGGTCTACTTTATATATCTGGCTTAACAAAGAAATGCCTATATCACTTCTAAGACTGAATAAAGCTACAATTTCTCTTTGCAAACACACGGGGCAAGTTCTAGAAATCAAATGTAGAGCATAGAATACAGTACAACTCACACACACATGACACATGACTCACTCTAGATTGGCTTATCAAGACACTCAGTGATTCGGCCCTCACATCCTCCTGCTCAGCCTCCTCTTCCTTAGAGTCATCAGATTCACCACTATCATCACCACCCGCTGTTACCGGCTCCTTCCCAGTAGTTATCTTATCTGCTCGGAACTTGGAGTCTTTTCGCACTATCCCATCCACAGCCAAATTTTTCGGCACACGAACTGCCCGACATAGTCTAGTAACCAAGGAAGGGAAAAAGAACACATACCTTTTCACCGGACAACGGGTGAACATCTCCTCATGAATCAGCTTGGCCAAGTCAAAGTTGTGACCATTCATAAAGCACCATATCAGAGCTGCTCGAGGACCATTCACCTCTGTGGTGTTGGAAGACGGGATCAGGCGGTTGTTGATAACATATAACCAGTACTTCCCTTCAAAGGTTAGCGTCGCGGAGTGAAACTCCTGACCATACTTCATCCATATAATTTCCTTGCCGAGTGCACAGATTATTGCAAAGAACCTCTCCCACTGCGTGTGTGATCTGCCATACATCTCATAATAGTCTTCATATGGGTCCACAGGAGCAGGCAGCTGGTATATCCTCCGTATAGCCTCAACAGAGGCATCCACCGCCTTTCTGCACACTGTTACTGCGCCATTCACATGTTCCTTTACATTGGCATAGAATTCATGGACAACCATCACATTCCCCTCGTCCGGCTCTTCAAGGAAGATTTAAAGCCCCTACCTTACCAGCTCATTATACAAGTTAGGGCAGCCTAGCTGGACCGACCCTATATCTATGCCCCTTTCCGGTATCGATTTCTTAGGGGCCTTATCCGCAAAGCGGTCCTGAGTCTTGGCAGAGACGAACCTGCTACTATCAAAGGGACGAGCATGAGCCGACCCGTGCGCCTTGGACGATCCAGCTTGACTGCTGGAAGAAGCACCTGTGGTGCGGCGTTTCCTAGATAGAGCCATAGTACCAAGAAAAGGAATAACATTAGCACAGCCCAAAAAAATGTGACTCAATGCGGTTACTGAGACTCACGCTCACAATTGGTCACAATTACTCATTTACACTCATTGTGGCATTTAAACAAATACCTTGTGGGCATTATATACTCACACCCCAATTCAAACATGTTGCACCCCAATACCACCACAATTTCCCCAAATTCACCCACTAAGTTAAGATACAACTCCACCAACGTTACCACCCACAATCACTACACAAACACTACAATTTACTACACTAGGAAAAGAGAAGAACAAAAACCACTACATAATGAAACAAAATAAACAAAAACCTCTCTAAACAATTACAAAAACAATGGTAAAAAGAAAACCTTACCTGTAGTGAGAAAAGATGGTGAGAAGTGAAGAAGAGTAGAGTGGAGCGTCGCTTGAACCTTGGGGAATTTGGGTTGGGAATTTGGAGAAGAGGGAATTTGAAGAAGATGGAATGTGAAGAAGAAAGGGGTTAGGGTTGGGGAATTTGAGCGTTGGGGATTTTGGGAGTAAAGAAGAGGGGAGTAATTAGAATGGGGGGGGGGGTAGTTAGGGGAAATAACACTTACAGATTTAACATACAAAATAAAGACTAAAAAAATAGTAAGTTAAATAAAGCATCAGTTGGCGGGACTAGCGCGGTACGAGCGCGGCCGCGCAAGTGCAGACAGTGTACTTGGCCATATGCACAGCCACTAGTGCGGTCGCGCTTCTACCGTGGTCACTAGCGCGGTCAAAGCGCAGTCGCGCTAGTGGTTGAGATGCTGAGGCAGAATGTTTACCCATATGCACGGCCTGTAGCGCGGTGGTAACGCGGGCGCGCTCCTAGGCACAAAAACTTTCCATTTTTTCACCTGTTCTTTCCACGTCCGATGCACTTATCACCTGTCCAAGCTCACCTGTATTGGTTAGTACTTACCAAATTCAAAATTAACAACTACGAACTATCATTGGGTTGCCTCCCAACCAGCGCCTTAGTTAATATCGTGGCATGATAGTTTCAACAAATCAATGGGTTGCCTCCCATGCAGCGCCTGATTTAACGTCGTAACACGACGCATATAAGCGCATTTAAGGCTTGCTCGACCTCTGAGGTTCAGTCAGATGGATCACTAACACTTCCTTTGGTTCATCCATGCCCACATATGGTTTCAATCTTTGCCCATTGACTCTAAATGTATGAGAGTCTTTCTCTGAGGCAATCTCTAGGGCACCTGAAGGGAATACTTTGACCACTCGAAATGGTCCAGACCATTGTGACTTGAGTTTACCTAGAAATAGCCTTAATCTTGAGTAATAAAGCAACACCATGTCTCTGGGATTGAAATTTCGCTCAACAATGTTCTTGTCATGCAACCGCTTCATTCTCTCCTTATACATCCTCGTGCTCTCGAAAGCAAAATATCAGAACTCGTCGAGCTCATGCAATTTTGTGACTCTAGTTGTGCCCGCAGCCTCAATGTCCAGATTCTGCTGTTTTATTGTCCACCAAGCTCTATGTTCTAATTCCACTAGCAAGTGACAGGCCTTCCCGAACACCAACTTGTATGATGACATACCAATTGGTGTTTTGAAAGCAGTTCTGTAGGCTCAGAGTGCATCATCTAGCTTTTTCGCCCAATCAGTTCTTGTGGCATTCATAGTCTTGGTCAGTAAACTCTTTGTTTCTCTATTAGATATTTCGACCTGTCCACTAGTCTAAGGATGATATGGTGTTGCCACCTTGTAGCGCACATCGTACTTTGCTAGCAATTTCTCAAAGGCTCGATTGCAGAAGTGAGTGTCTCCGTCACTGATAATAGCTCTCGGGGTCCCAAAATGGGTGAGTATATTCTTCTTCAAAAACCCCACCACCACTCTTGCATCATTGGTGGAAAGTGGTGCAGCTTCCACCCATTTGGACATGTAATGTACAGGAACAAGTATGTACTTATTGCCAAAGGAGCTGACGAAGGGGCCCATGAAGTCTATCCCCCAGACATCGAACACTTCAACCTCCTGAATTAGGTTCATGGGCATCTCATGGCGACAGGAAATATTTCCGGTTTGCTGTCATTCATTACCCATTAATGTGCATCCTTAAACATTGTTGGCCAGTAGAACCCGGCTTCTAGCACTTCCGTTGCCGTCCTGACTCCTCCAAAATGCCCGCCAAATGCCGATGCGTGACATGCCTGCAAAACAGAAGATTATTCTATCCTGGGGACATACCTCCAGATCATATTGTCAACACATATTCTAAACAGATAAGGTTCATCCCAGTAATACATGCGGTAGTCACGATAAAACTTTTTCTTTTGCATCGAGAAAAGGTCATAGGGAACTATACCACTTGCTAGGTAATTTACAAAGTCTGCATACCATGGCACTTCCTCAAGACCTGTAGCGAGTAGCTGCTCGTCTGGAAATGTTTCTAGAATATCCTCAACCTTAACTGAGTTTTTAGCTCCTTCAAGTCATGATAGATGATCAACGACTTGGTTTTCTGTGCCCTTACGGTCGCGAATCTCAAGGTCGAACTCTTGCAGTAACAGCACCCAACGAATCAGGAGCGGTTTGGACTCCTTCTTCTCAATCAAGTACCTGAGAGCTGCATGGTCAGTATAGACAATTACCTTAGAACCAATAAGGTATGATCTGAACTTGTTGAATGCAAACACCACAGCCAGCATCTCCTTTTTAGTCACAGTGTAGTTCAGCTGGGCTCCACTCAACATTCTACTGGCATAGTAAATTGGGTGCATTAGCTTGTCTTTCTGCTGTCCCAGCACTGCCCCCACTGCATAGTTACTGGTGTCACACATGAGTTCAAATGGTTGCTCCCAGTCGGGGGCAACAATGATGGGTGATGTGACTAGCCTCTTTTTCAACTCCTCGAATGCTACCCTGCAATCATCAAAGAATAAGAAAAAGGTGAATTTTTCTAACAACTTACAGAGAGGTTTGGCAATTTTTGTGAAGTCTTTTAATAATCTTCGGTAGAAACCGACATGCCCGAGGAAGCTCCTGATTGCCTTGACTGAAGTGGGGGGTCGCAGCTTTGCTATCACGCCAACTTTAGCGCGATCCACCTCAATTCCCTTGCTTGATACCCGGTGTCCCAAGACTATGCCCTCTTGTATCGTGAAATGACACTTTTCCCAATTAAGTACTAGGTTAGTCTCAACACATCTTTTCAACACTCAGGTCAGATTTATAAGGCACTCGTCGAATGAGTTTCCCACCACTGAGAAATCATCCATGAACACCTTCATTATGTCTTCGACAATGTCATTGAATATGGCTATCATGCACTTTTGGAAAGTGACGGGTGCATTGCATAGGCCAAAGGGCATCCTCCGAAAAGCATAAATTCCATATGGTCATGTGAAAGAGGTCTTCTCTCTGTCCTCTGGTGCAATAGAAATTTGATTGTACCCTGAGTACCAATCCAGAAAACAGAAGTGGGACCTCCCTACCAATCTGTCAATCATCTGATCAATGAAGGGAAGTGGGAAGTGGTCTTTCCGGGTGGCCAAATTTAATTTCATGTAGTCCATACAAATTCTCCAGCCCGTGACGGTTCTTGTAGAGATCCGCTCATTGTTATTATTTTTGACCACCGTCATACCACCCTTCCTAGGAACACATTGCACCGGGCTAACCCAGTTACTATCAGAGATGGGGAAAATGATTACCGCATCCAACCACTTAATCACCTCTTTCTTCACCACTTCCTTCATGTTGGGGTTCAGCCTTCTTTGGTACTCCCTGGAAGGTTTGTGCCCCTCAGAATTTTATGCATACAATATGTCGGGCTGATCCCCTTAATATTTGCCATGGTCCACCCAATGGCAGTCTTGCACTCCTTGAGTACCTGCAAAAGTTGTTATGCCTGCACATCTAACAAACTAGATAAGATAATAACAAGTAATGTGGAGTTAGGTCCTAGGAACTTATACCTAAGATGGGCGGGCAGTGGTTTCAACTCCAGCTTTGGTGGTTCTTCTATGGATGGTTTGGCTGGAGGAGTTTCTCTGTTTTCTAAATGCAGGGACTCGAATTCAAGTGTTCTATCCCAAAACCCTCTGCCCTTTAAAGCCAGCACCCATTCTGCCAATTCTTCCCCATTCACCTCATCTAAATTTACAAGACAAGCAATAAGAGGGTCCTCAATAGTCAACGTCTCATCATCTGCTTCTACGATTACATCCACGACATCAATAAGAGAGCAATTGGCTAATTCACTTGGTCGCCTCATAGATTTCTGCACATTGAATGTTATCTCCTCATCGTTCAATCTCATCTTGAGCTCCCAGTTTCATAATCAATGAGAGCTCTCCCTGTGGCCAAGAACGACCTTCCCAAAATTATGGGAATTTCTTCATCCACCTTATAATCCAGAATCTCAAAATCTGCAAGGAACACAAATTTCCCTACCTGAATCAACACGTCATCCAAGATACCAGAAGGTCTTTTCACGGTCCTGTCAGCTAGCTGCAACAACATAGATGTGGATCTAGCTCTTCCTATCCCCAACCTCTTATAGATTGCCCGGGGCATAAGATTTATGCTAGCCCCCAAATCACAAAGTGCCTTGGCAAAAGCAAAGTTTCCAATGGTGCAAGGAATTGTGAAACTCCCTGGGTCAGACAACTTCTCAGCAACTGGTCTAGTTAGAGTCACTGTGGCCAAGTCTTGGAAATCAAATTTTCGGGACATCAAGTCCTTCATCATTTTTGCATAACCAGGCATCTCCTTCAAAGCATCAATCAATGGAATATTTACCTGGATTTGTTTCAGCATATTTAAAAATTTCTTGTATTGTTCCTCGTTCTGGTATTTAGCCAGTCTCTATGGGAATGGTGTTGGAGGTCTCTTCTTTCCAATGATTTGGGTTTTCTCTTTGTCAGACACCACCTCAACTACCGGTTTTTGGGCTGTCTCAACTTCTTTCTCAGCCTCAATCTGTGTGTTGGGTTCTTCTTGGGCAGGTTGTACTGTCACCTTTGTCAATTTCGTTGAATCATCTAGCTCAATGGGCACTGATACAAGTGTCTTAGCATGTCTGCTTTCTCGAGCCCTCTCTTGCTCCAAGTCTAAGTCTCTGCCATTTCGTAGACTTACTTCCATTAGCTGCTTCGGGCCTTGATCTTTTGGATTTACCTACGTGTCTGCAGGCAATGTCCCATGAGGACGATTACTCAAAGACATCGAAATCTGGCCCATCTACACTTCAATATTATTTATAGCTGATCATGTGCATATACCCTTTCACTCATTTTTACATTTGACCCAATAATCTGCTGCATCATTGCCTCGAGTCTAGCAAACCCATCTTCATGTCTCCCACCATATTGCTGCTGAGGAGGATGAAAACCCTGCTGCTGAATTTGATTGTTGTATCCCTATGGCCTTTGGTAAGGCACCATATTATTGTGAGGTCGCATACCTCCCATATTTCCATTATTGAGTTGTGGCTGCACTGGCCTGTATGGCTGATTCTGTTGGCCCCAATTCTGATCACCCTGTCTCTGGCCCCCATAATTAGACACATAATTCATGTCCTTAGGGTAATGATGATGATCACTTTCTGCATTCCATTGGTTACAAATTGGCTGACTAATGCAAGATGTGCATAAGCCCCATTGGTAGTATCAACAATGTGTACCTGCTGCTTCTGCCCTGACTCTTCCACTTTTTGGTATACTCATCTGTGTCATTAATGTGGCCATATTTTCAGCAAGAGTGCTGGATAGATCTAAGGGCACTGAGTGAACTACTGGAGTGATAGGTGCATTCCTGGTTGTCCACCCCAAATTCTGTGCCATCTTGTCAAGTAGGCTTTGGCTTTCTCTCCATGTTTTGCTCAAGAATGCTCCACCAGCTGAAGCATCAACATTAGCCTTTACGCTATCTGTCAAACCCATCCAACATCTGATCTGGAATACCGTGGTGCGGACATATAACCAACATCCCTTTTAATCGTTCCCACGTTTCTTGCAGTGTCTCCATTGATTTCTGTTTGAAGCTCAAAATTTCATCAATTTGCTGAGCAGTCTTGTTGGGTAGATGAAACTTATTCACGAATTGCTTGACTAACTCCTCCTAAGTCATGATGGAGTTAATGGGGATCGAATTTAGCCAAGTATGGGTAGCTCCTGTCACTGAGAATGGAAACAACAACTTTATTCCTTCCTGAGTTACGTTAGGCTAGCTTTGAGTTTTGTAGATCGACAGGAAATTTTTCAAGTGCTATTGAGGATCTTCAATGTATGACCCCGAAAATAGTCCCTTGTTTTGCAACAAGTACAACATGATATTCGTGATTTGAAAAGATTCTGCCTGTATCTACGGTACTAATATCGCCGTGGACAAATTCTCTGCTGTGGGTTGTGCCCAGTCATATAGAGCAGCCTCTGGCACAAGAGGTGCCACTGGTGCTACTGGCGCAACTGGGTCTAACACGTTATCCCCCGTATCTGGTTCGAGTTGTTCAGTTGATTGTGGTTGTTTGTTTTTCCGGTTGGCCCGATTCAAAGCCTTGAAAACTTTCCTGGGATCTGATAATACTTCAAATACTTCACCAGTTCTCGATGAGTTTCTAGGCATGCACCTGTACAACCAAGTCAACAAATGTTAAAATTTCAATGTATAGATTGAAAATAAAGAAAACTGACAACACTAAGAATTTTTGTATTTCTTTCAACTGTAATTGATAACACCGTTAATTCCCCGGCAACGGCGTCAAAATTTGATCACGCCCAACTATGCCTTATAAAAAGGACAAAACGGTCGCTGCAAATATAATCCGAGTATTTAGCCCAGAGTCGAATCCTCAGGGAATTAACCTACCAATTACTTTTGTTAGACTCACTAAATTCTTCGTAATCAACTTCCCAGTTATTTTGAATAATAAGTGGTGATGTTTTAACTAACTATAACTGAATGACGTTAAATAAACTAACAGCTAACTATGATTGAGTTGTAAGCAAATAAGAGAAAGATTTAAGGTTATGATTTCCCCTATTGATGGAATCCCTTCCTGTTATGTTTCGCATAGAATTGCCTAATTGTCTCTATCGATCATAAGCACTCTTACTACCGTAAATCTCTCCCGAGTAATTATGACAATTTACTAGACGCACCCTCCCGAGTTACGCTAGCTGACTTTTATTACGGCTCACTTTTGATCGCATCCAAGGTTTCGTTATCCCTAATCCCACCTTTAAACCCTCGGTTATTGATCACTCATATACTTTCGGAGTGGTATTGTTCAACAATTACCTAAATATGCACTCTCTCCCGAGTAATACATACTAAATAGGCACAACTAATTGAGGATCCTATCAATTAACTACAACAAGAACGTAGTTGAACAAATAGAGATTAAACCGGGCAAACTATATTAACATAACGCGAAGTTCATTCTTCAACAGGTTCCATCAAAACCCTAGACTAAATATTTAGCTACTCATAATCGTATTCATACTAACAACAACAAAATTCATTATAAATGGTAAATATAAAAGGAAGAAAGGAAGAATTCGATGTCGAATTATCCTCCTTGCCTCTTGCTTCTCCTTGCCTTCAACTAAGCTGTAAAAACCTTGATAATGTCCCTTTGGGTGAGCTGGACCTCTTATAGGTTAAGTGGAATTACCCCTGCACTTCCAAGTTTACCCTTGAAAATTATATAATCCGAACTGGACTAGCTCGGCCGCGCATATAACATAGTATTCTGTCTCGAGTTCCTGGGCTAGCGCGGTCGCGCTAGTGGGTGCGCTAATGGCCGTGCTAAGCTGGGTCATCATTTTAGCTTTTCTTTTCTCTCTTCTTTCACAGTACTCAGCTCAGAGGGGCTTCCCTTGCTTCAATTTAGCTCCAAACACTGTCCTAAGTACTCATAAGTGTAACTTGCTCCTGCAAAACATGAAATTCACAATTAGAGCCAATTTATCGTCATTTAACTATCCTAGAACAGTGAAACATAGTTAAGTTAGGGTATAAACATTCGACAAATTACATGAATCTAGCCTATTATCAGTCGGCAAAACACAAGAGAGATGCTTTGTATATAAGTTAACAAGCGTTAGATATTAGTGACGTGTTTTAAACTCGTGAGGTCCTAGGCCTTGAGTAGGCAATATCACTAGAGGACTGGAATGTTACAAATGATATTAGAGCCACTCTTGCGTCAGCCTTGCCGATGGTGGATCAGAGTTCACTGAGTTTTGGTAAATCTCGATTAGGCGGGGCAAACCTCAATTCCGAGTTTAGGCGAATCCCATGCGATGGGGCAAATCTCAGCAAGGACACTGAGTCCATAAGAGGGGGTGTATATATGTAACACCCCAGACTTTAGACAGAATGTCACATCAACAAAACACAAGAGGCATACTGGGTATATAAATTAACAAGCGATTAGATCCTAGGAACACATTTTAAACCTATCAACAGTGGACTGAGCTGTACATGCGCCCATTCTCTTTGTACATAAACTGGAGAAGCCAGAGGTAAATGCCTAGTGCGCTATATTAATAGTACTAGTATTCTGATTTCTGTGAAGTGACCAGATGTTTCTGAATTCTGCCTCTTGTGAAGATCTAAGGCTTAGCTTCCCTGATGCAGTTGGAAGACTGTAAAAGGTAATATAGGCACAGCTAATTGATTGTTGTATCATGTCTTATTAATATTTCTAGATTTTTGGCCGCACTCACTCCACTTTTGTCCTCTGCCACATTTACTAAAATGACCATTGATTTCTCTTGTTACTCATTAAATTCCAACAGATAGATGATGGAATTTGGCTTCTCTTTGATCAATTAAATTAACCAGTGCGCTGGTACTTACTTGTACAGTTTTCTTCAGCAACGCCTGTCTTCTTTTCTTTCTTATAAGTGGCAGTTTTGTTTAGCAAGAAGAGACTTTTGTTGGTTCACATTTTTATATAATAGTCATTATCTACAGTAGAAGCATTAATCCACAAGGATGGATCCGAATCAACAGTCTTCTTATGCAGTAAATGTATAGTCGTACACAAAGCAAAAGGGAGAAAAGCAAAAGCAAAGAAGGAAGCAGGGGGTGGAGCATAAGAAAAGCAAAAGAAGATGTCTTTCTCAAACACAGATCCCAATGGAATGCAGGAACGATGCCCGGCATTCCTTGCTGGAACTCATTCTTTTTGTTTACAGGGACTCCCTTTGTTCTCCTTGGTAATCTTTTCAGTGTGATATATATGTGTATATATACTCACATCACACACACAAAGCCCAACCATTAAGTTGTGTCTAAGACTTTGTTTTTAGGTTTATGGTTAGATTTTGTTCTACCTAGTGAGTCTGCAACTAGAAAACAAAAGTAGAAAATGAGTCTCAAATGGAGGGAACAAAAGAAAGGGTGGAGTATGATTAATTTATTTGTCTCCCAATGATTGACTTGCCTTGCTCTAAGAGAAACTCGAATCTTTTTATATGTGTCAGGATATTTCAATTCCATAGCAACAAAGATGAAGTCTTTGAGTAATGATGACAATAGCACCAACACTAACAGCAACAGCCACTGGCTTGGTTTTTCACTTTCCCCTCACATAAACAGCTTAGAGGGTCCTTCTCCTGATCAACATCACACTCAACCTTGCTCTAGTGATGTTCCAAGTTCAGTCCCCATTAGATTTTCTCCAATCCCTCTCACCTATCCAGGCATGTTCTATAATACTGAAGGTGACAATGCAGCCTTTCTCTCTTCATATTCTGTGATGCCTCTCAAGTCTGATGGTTCATTATGTATTATGAAAGCATTCAACAGGTCACAACAACCACAAGGTTATTTTCAGCTCAATACTTGTCCTGCTTTTAAATGGGGTCCTTTTTTTGTTTTGTACTTTGGGATTCTTACTTTTTTCATGGAATATCCTTTTGTTTTGAAGGTATGGCAAGTTCAACACCAAAACTGGAGGACTTCTTTGGTGATGCATCAATAGGGACCCATCACTATGAAGATTGTAACAGAGGAGGTATGGCTCACAGCTTAGACAACAACATTTACTACAACCAACACCAAGAAAATGAAACCTCCAACAGCCAAGATTTCTTAAACCATTTTCAAGACAACTCTAGACAGCAACAACAACAACATTACCCTGATTTCTCAGCATTTCTAGGGCATGAACTATATCACCCTACTGAGCAGGGGAAAACAGAGTGCAATCCTCACGTTCCGACAATGCCAGTTGATGAAATGTCTGGAATGAATAACTGGGTGTCAAGAAACTATCAGAATCCAAATGCGCATGCATTGGAGCAGAATATGATAGGATGCATGGCTGATAATGGTGGTGAATCTGGATCAAGTGGTGCAATGACATATGGAGATTTTAAGTCACTTAGCTTATCAATGAGCCCTGGCTCTCAATCCAGTTGTGTCACTGGAACACAACAAATCTCGCCAACTGTCGCGGATTGTATTGCTATGGAAACAAAGAAAAGAGGGCCTGCGAAGGTGGAAAATCAAAAGCAAATTGTTCATAGGAAATCCATTGATACATTTGGCCAAAGAACCTCACAGTATCGAGGCGTCACTAGGTTAGATCTTCACTTTTATCCTATTTGTTGTTTCTTTTTTCCTTCTGATGGCATTTAATTTGTAATAGGTGCTTATATGTTTTTTCTACTAAAAAAGAGCAGACACCATGATTTTATTTGTTATATTTCATTTGAATTAGGCATAGATGGACTGGTAGATACGAAGCTCATCTATGGGACAACAGTTGTAAGAAAGAAGGGCAGAGCAGGAAAGGAAGGCAAGGTTAGTTTCAAACATATTTTTTTTTAATGGATTTACCTTTTTCAACTTCTGAGCAGTTGTCTATGTACTAATACAAAAATGCTCCATTTTTTACCTTCTTCATGATTATCGCTGGGGATGCATGTTGGTTCTTTCAGTCTATCTAGGTAAATCTTGATTTAGGTTTCTGTATACATTGTATATTTCAGTGAAATGATTGAGCCATGAGTGTATATGTCTATCTTGTTGTTAACCAAATGATCATAAATATAATAAATTTAGGTGGGTATGACATGGAAGAAAAAGCTGCAAGATCATATGATTTGGCAGCACTGAAGTATTGGGGACCCTCCACACATATAAATTTCCCGGTATGCAGTAGTATATTGATTATTTATCAACTGTATTTTGTTCGTTTATGCTGTCATTTAAGTTTTTAAAACCTCTAACGCAGTTGGAAAATTATCAACAAGAGCTTGAAGAAATGAAAAACATGACACGACAAGAATATGTAGCTAACTTAAGAAGGTAGGTATCGTTGCTGTTTCAATTTATGTGTTAAAATCCATTTTTATCTTTTCTTGATTTCGTTTTCCTTTCCTGTACTTAAATCAGTATTCATTTGATTTGTCCAAATATTTGCAGAAAAAGTAGTGGTTTTTCAAGAGGAGCTTCAATGTATCGAGGGGTGACAAGGTTTGATACTCACTACAATTTCAGTAGGCAACTTTAATATTGAAATGAAGTTATACTGTTACTAAAATTGAAAATCGCCCTTTTCTGGTTTTCGCTTTAGCAGACACCATCAGCACGGAAGATGGCAAGCTCGTATAGGCCGAGTGGCTGGGAACAAGGACCTTTATCTGGGGACATTTAGTGAGTAAATTTTACCATTAACTTGCTCTGTGATTCCATTTTTCATCTCAGATATGTATTTTGTTTTGTAAAGTGTGCACATAGATTCAACTAAACATCTTAATAAGGAGTGTTCCTTATTATTAAGGCAAAGTTTCTTTTATCTTTGAGCCCGTTTGGATTGGCTTAAAAAAATGGCTTGTGCTTAAAAGCAACTTTTAAGTGCTAGAACTTGTTTTATAAACAAGCTTTTATCTGTTTGGATAAAAGTGCTGAAACTTAAAAAAATTATTGAAGTGTTTGATAAATAAGTGTTGATAATCACTTTTTTCTGTTAAAAAGACAAAAATATCGCATAAAACAAATCAAGAACCTATATCTTCCTCTGGCTTATTATGTAACAATCTGCCAAACCTCGATTTTTATAAGCTGATCATGACCAAACATAAAACTTGCAAAAAGATTGTTACCATATAGTTTTTAAATATAAAGCCTTAAAACTATGTTTGGGAGTAGTTGAATGTTTTAGGATGAAGAACAAGAAAAGTTTGGGAAAGAAGAACAGAAAGTGTCAAGATGAAGGAGAAGAACAAACTTACCTTCGAAGATGAAGGAGAAGAAGAGGAAAGAAGATGAACTGAAAGTGGGAGTAGTTGAATGTTTTAGGATTTATTTGATGAGGGTAGTTTTGGGATTAGTAAAAGTTATAAGGGACAAGTAATTTTGTTGGTCAAAATAAGATGGCTTTTAAGCCAAAAATGGAGAAGTTAGGATATCCTAACTTGTGGCTTTTAGCTTTTTTTAAGTCTTTTTTAACTTTTTTTAAGCTGTTTTCTTTTTTGCCAAACACTCCAAACATTTAAAAATGGCTTAAAAGCTAGATTGAAGTCTTAACCTTGGTAATAAGGCTGATCACGAGGCAACAAGAGCATGTAGAGAACTTTTTGTCAGCAAGGCTGGATTTTACTCATAAGGCTGTTTTTTTTAATGGGAATCTTTCACTTTTTACTGCCTAATCTAAAGTCTAAATATGGTTCTCTCTCTTTCTGCTGTTTTTCCTCCCTTATCTTTGTCTTTTTATACACTTTCCCTGTATGAGAACTGCTCCTATATATACTTGGCTGACTTTTCAGCAGAGCTGTCTCTGATTCAATCTCATTGGATCAAGTATTTAATTTATATACAGTGACACCATAAATCTTTATACTATCATGTATTTTAAACTATTGCAAAATGTTATCTGCCTTATATATCAAGTTACTAATCTCACTTTTTAAGAACGGTTGAGTGTCATTTAGGTGGTATGATAGTCTTTTTACACTATCAGATTATAGAAATTATTAAACTCTTGGATCAATTTTGCGGATAGGTACCCAAGAAGAAGCTGCAGAGGCCTATGACATTGCTGCAATTAAATTTCGAGGTGTAAATGCTGTGACAAACTTTGACATATCAAGGTATGACGTGGAGCGTATAATGGAAAGTAACACCCTTCTAGCTGGGGAATTGGCTAGGAGGAAAAAAGACACAGAAACAAGCAAAGTAATCTCCAATCAAATCGTTGCAAATCAAAACCACATCCAGAATAAAAAGGAAAGTGGAAATGTAGTAGATTGGACAATGACACTTCATCAGTCTTCCGCAGTTGGAGTTGATACAAATACAATGAGACCTACACTACAAGAGGGGGATGAATCTGCACGAATCAATACTCACTTGTCAAATGCTTCTTCTCTAGTAACTAGCCTGGGCAGCTCTCGAGAAGGCAGCCCTGCAAAAAACAATAGCCATTCCATGCATTTTGCGATGCCTCAGTCAGCACCAAAGCTAATCACTAGTCCAGCAACTAATATTACCTCTTGGATCTCATCAGCCCAATTGAGGCCTAACGTCCCAGTTTTTGCCGCATGGACAGATGCTTAGTTGTTCACATTATCCAAATTTCTGGAAGTAGGAGGAAACGAATCTAATTTAATGTATCTTTTTTTTTGTTTCTAAATGCAAGTTGATGATAGTCTTGGTGGGAGTAGAAAATAGTTCCAAAAAAGCACAATTTGCCAACTTCTAGCTCTGAATGGATGAATCAATGGAGAGATACTTTAGTGAAATTAATGATGAGTTGAAATTGTGTGCAATGGTTGACTACTTAAAAAGGTTCAATTGATAATTAGAGTTTATTCTGTTTGCGGTCCTATCAAGTACAAAAACAGCTCAATATGTTGCCAATAATGCAAAAGATGATCTTTAGCTTTAACTTTTGACGCCTTGACCGTAATCGGGACGCTGTCTTTTCTCCATATAGTTCCAATATTTCCTCCTAAAACATGATTACAAGATTTCTTTCTTTCATGAGCTTTCTCTAAAGGTGATGAACTATGCCAGCCTATTTTTCAAAAAGGTACGAAGGAGGAAAGTAGATTACCAATCAGGACTTTTGCTGGCTTATTTAAATTATTATGTTTTAATTAATTTGCTACGTCATAATCATTTTTTCTCAGTTACTTCTTCCTCTCGTCCCTAATCTCATTCCATATTGCTTATGATTTTTGGGGACATATTGCTTATGAATTTTCGGGATACCCTTACAATTGTAACTAATATTAACTAATTGAATCGATTTTATGAGCAAGAAGCCACAAGACTAGCCACAATATTTGCGGCTGTGTTCACCTTCTTCTCTTTAATTGTGAATCGTTTCAATTAAAATGTTTAATCTGTTCTTAGACCATGCACTTGAAAACACAATAAAGACTTAGCCCACTTATATATCGTGTTGAATTGTTTCAAATGTATTATTTAAAATTTTTAAATTGTTAGAGATACCATAATTTATATATCTATTTATTTTAGGTCTGGAAGAATACTTTCTAACGTTGTAACCACTTGCCTTTGAGATCGCCTTACCAACAAGGAACCTTAATCTAGTTTGGGAGCTAGCTTTAGCTTCCACATAATTCTTGTGATTTTGATAGTTTCCGTGATTATATGGAATTTTAATCTATTTACACAAACACCTCAATGATTTTTGCTTGTTAATACATAGAGTGCAATAAGCATATCTTGCTTTGGTACGGAAATGGATAGACAAAAGATTCAATTGAGAAAACATAACTAAATGGGCATCTACTTGAGCCTCCAAAGATAAAGATATATGAACAACCATTTGATCTCCATCAAAATTGGCATTGAATCCCTTGCAAACTATTTAATGGATGTAAACATATAGTCCCTTGCCTAATCTATGCAGAGTGGGTGATGTATTCAGCAATACATGATATCCCGCATAACTTCTTGGAGGATTTTTTTTTTTATACAATCGACTTTTTTTCTCGGTTTTACTCTTTGCAACTCAGAAAAGTGAAAAATAAGCATTTATTAGTCGAGCGGAATGCTTCATTATTTTCTATTCATCACTTTAGTTTGTTCGTGTTTTTTCTAATTGGTCTAATATGCTCTTAAGCAGAAAATCAAGCTGGCTAAAAGTCCAAATATAATCTTTTGAAAATTTCTTATCTAAATAAAGCATAACCAAAAGTAAGGGATTTGGAAAACACGTTACGTCCAATTATCAATGGAATATTTAGCACGATGAAAAAGGGTAACGATCGTAAAAGAAGACCACTTAACAGCTGGTGCTAAAGAAGAGATACGAGTAAAAGGAAGGATTTTAAGGTCAAAGGAAAGATTTGATTGTGGAAAAACTTCCAAAGCTGGATACGTGAGGCATTTAATTTGCATTGTCCTGTCAAAAAAAAGACCCAATTGGATCGAAATAACATGGTGCATGCGGAAACTAATAACACAAAGCTTGGTGGACGATAAATCAAACGAAAAGAAAAATATATTAAACTAAGCATAATAATTTATAATGATTTGGTCAATTGATCTACATATGATAAAACTAATATAAAAGAGAAAAACTATCGAGAGAAAAATCTCCCCTTAAACAAAATTCTTTGATGACTACATTGTGGATATTTTTGTTTATGCTCTTGTGAGAAGCAGAAATCCTTAATTTATAGATATGCAAAATTTGTCTTCCAAGAAAAGGATAAGATATATTAAGGAGATTTAATCCTTTTAGGAGTCTTTTTTCATTCCTTCGAAAAAGAGAGTCCTAATAGATTAGAAATTCAGGCAAATCCTAACAATTTCTAGTATCATGCAATTGTAGATCCCCGAACACTATCTAGGGTGATTGTGGAATCTGACTCTCAACTGATTATCAGCATGATTAATTATAAAATGAAGGCCCCTTGGCATATCCGGCACATCATTGATCAGATTGTCGATATCTCTAATCGTGGTAATTTTATTTTGTTATATTCACATAGAAGACAATATGGCTGCTGAACAGTTAGCTAATTACGGGGAAAGCCTGAGAAATTATATTATTATTGATGGCGCTAGTCAATCTTAAGGCTTGATCGAGAGGGTATCCCGGATATCAGAATAAAACTAAGGAAAAATCATTTTGTTATTAATTATGCTAACAATAGATAATCCTGACCAATATATAGCGATGTTAACTCTGTGTCTAGCATCCTGTTGTAAAGGTCCATGTTCTTAAATATAAATTCCAATGATAAAAAATAACATACTACTATGGTGCAGGATCACGAGGGATAAAACAAAGGACTCAAGAAGCTCTATCATTCAAGTATGGAAGAAGTAAAAGAATACGGAAAAGATCTCTCAACGGAAGTAAGTAAGGAAGGAGAATGATGGAAACTGCAGAAGCAAAGCAAAGGAAAGGTATCAAAGATTAGAGGCTAAAAAGGAAGAAGTAGCGAAAATCCGAAAGAAGAATCAGTCAACAATTTGATAGCTGATTGACGGAGGATATTATAGGAAGGTCTCAAATTAAAGGAAAACGAGATTGCGAAGCTCTATACCGGAGATTCCTCTGTCAAAGGCAGGCCGTTAAAGCCCGAAATCAAGGGATCCAACTTTGATTACTCAAATAACAGAAAGATCTACTTAGCGGAAGGAGTCTGCCAAGGCCACAAGTCAAGGAAAATCAACGGAAGCTTCACCTTATTCTTGGAAAGAATCAGTACTAGTCTACGATTCCTCACAAAATATATATAGATCTGTACTAGGCTTGAAGCATACATACTTTGAACGAACCACTATCACTTTTTTTTGTTTCACTCCAAACAAACATTGTAGTTCTTTTTAGATCTGCTGTGTAATTAGTGAGAGAAGAAAATGAGATCGATAAACACTAGTGAGACATTATATCAAAAAGAGAGAAGTGACATAGTGACTAAGCTGTTGGTGTAAAGCTATATCAACTCTCTTGTAATCGAAAAACTTCAAATACTGAAAGAGAGCACCCTTGCAACCCAAGGGGACTGACGTAGGATTCACATTAAATTCGAACTAGTATAAAATCCTGGTGTCTTTAATTCCTGCACTTTATTTCCGCTTTACTTTTATTTTGTTCTTATCTTCAGTCGACTAATTGGTAAACTAATCAACTACTTAGAATACAAAAAGAAATATCGACAATTCACCTCCCCTCTTGTACTTTCACCTGTAACCCCTTTGTTATTGAGATTATTTCCCAAAATTTTCTCTCTCGCTTCAGTTAGTTGTACACTAGAGTGATTAATGTCACTCTTCATCTTGTTCCGAAGGCTATGGTCTATATCCTCCACCGTTTACTAGTTCTTTTTGATAATATATAGGTTCGGGGTCCAGCCTAAACCCCATCATCCATCAATAGTGGACTTTTGTTGGGAAAAAAATAAACTGATGCACCGATTTACATTTTTTTTCAGCTTCAACTTCTCTGTTAATTATGGATGTAATTAGTTACTAATCTGAGAATCTCATTTGATTTACCCTCCACTAAGACTTGAACTAGTTTAAAAGTTCCAAAAAAAAGCACCTTGAAAAGTAATATGCCTGTCGTTTGATTTTACCAGCAGAAGCATAGTTAGAGTATATCGGCCTGTTAAGTGAATTGCTCCTATAATGGTTATACTCAATACCCAGGTAGATTATTTATATTTCTTTAACTAGAGGAAGCATACTTAGCTTTGTACACGTACGTGACTTTGGACTTGTTCGGCCAATTGGCCTACTTGTTAATATTATGCACAACTTTGTTGGGGGGGGAAGAAAATATGTGTCACGACCCATTTTCTGAACAAGTCGTGACCGGAACCCGATCACTGAATTTGACCGAGCGAACCATTTGCGCTTATCAAATCTATTATAACTTCAAACTTTATATGCAACAAGACAAAACTTTAACAAAATACTTTCAATTAATTTAAATATCTGAAATAAACCAACTCCAAAACTTTATCGTAGTAACCACTAAAATATTGCTAAATTATTATCCAAAAACATCTGAATCTTAACCCATCGACTGCATCTATGAAGCCTCTACTAATAAACATCACACTGCTCAGGACATGAGATTTCCTGGCCAGTTCTCTAAGTAAACAAAGAAATAGCTAAATAATGACGACTCAAAGGAGTACTCCACGAACAAAAGCGGAGCTCACCAATAGCACTAGAAGTGAGGGAAGTCCTAACCTGTAACCTGCTTGCCTGCAAAATCGGTTCTTATGTTGTACCGCAGACCAACGTAGGTTCCCAAAAGAGAACGTCAGTACCATCCATTGTACTTAGTGAGTTTCGACGACACGGGACGAAACTTTAATAAAATATACATTACACATAAAGATTTTGAATGCGTGGAAAACATAAACATCTAAGAACAATTCTAAAATAATTGCATAGCAGCAGTTCATGAATATTCTAAAAGAAATTCCTTTTCTTTTTCTTTCTTATAAAAAAATAATTTACTTTATACTTCGGGAGTTCTAACAATCCTGACTTATTTCTATCTTAGTCACCGTATGATCGGCACAGGTCTGATCCCAACCTGATTGAATAGGCCCAATCCACGAGGTGCCACTCGCTTCATGGTTCTCAACGCTCATGTATCATACCTTAGCCTGGCTAAGTAAATTCTCAGCAACGAGACCCTCGGCTCGTGTGCTCCTTACTCGAGCACAAGTAGTTTCAGGAAGTCAACGCCTTGGTCAGGACCCTCAGCCTGGACGATGACCCCTTCTCAGAATAGAGGATACTCCCCAAAATCTTTTCTTTCTAATACTTCTTCTTATCACTTTTCAAGTCTAAATCTTTTCTAAAACATCCCATACAAACTCATACTTGTATCCTTAAATGTAAAGCATGGCATAAGAATGAAATAAACATTTAAAAGTATATCTAAAGATTCTTGCTTCTTCATGAATTTTCAACATGAAAATGGCATATAAGAATAACACAAAAATTTGAAAATTTATGCACATATATTTTAAGTTAATAGGTAGAATAATTTAAGTTAATAGGTACCCGCTCGCTCCAATTGAGTATATATTAATTCTTTTAAGCAATTCATCAAACACCTTGTATGCGTGCTTTTGTGAGTTAAGCCACTTTAGTAAAGGGTTATATCAACTCACCTCAAAACTCCTCGAGCCAATATATAGGTCCCGGTCCAATTTATACCCGTCATATAATTGATTCTACAATAACTATTGCATTTTAATTAAATTCAAAGTTTCACAGCTAACACATGGAACTTAATGTTGATATAGAGAAAGAACGGAATTAGCTATTCGATTCTTACCTACTACGACTGTACAATAATTGACAATAGAGAATTTTATATACCTGAGTTCAAGAATTAGTGATTTGTAAAGAACCCTAAAACTTCTCGTTGCCTGCGTAAGTATTGAGTAGCAAGGCTGCCTCTGCTCTGTTTCGCGTTCTGTTTCTCCTTTTCGTATGAGGCTTGCGTGAGTTTAAGCCTTCTGTTTTGTTCCAATAAGGCTTTTCAGCCTTCAGACTTTTTACTTGTGTTTTGATTAAGGCTTCAAGCTTTTTGCCCTTCTTAAATGAAGTACGTTTCTTACAACCACCATTTTATGGCCCTCCCCCCTCCTTTTTTTTTTGTTTTATTGTTTTTTTCTTTTTGTTTTGTTTTGACTTAATTAATAATTAATGATACTCACTTTTAATAATTAGTAATATTAAAATTATTAATATTCTCCTAATTATATATTCAATTATTTATAAATAGGGAAGTAACTCAAAAAACAATCACAAGGGTTTAAATCCATAATAGAAATATAATTTTTTATGCACTAAAGGCAAGATTAAAAAAAAAATTCTATATTTAGCGTGTCTTGAAACTTTTATAAATTTGAAAAGTGTTACAATCTTCCCTCCTTAAAAATATTTGTCCTCGAATGTTGCTAGGGTCTTATTCTTAAGCTAACAATCATTCCTTAAGTTCTTGAACTTCTTAAGTTTTCTTAGCACTACTCACTTTTCCAAGGGACTCTAAATTTTGGCTAACTCCCTAAATTTTCAAAAATTTCGGCAGAGTCTCCCCTGTAAATTGGACTATCCAAAAAAATATCTCTGTCACCAATGCTACAACTACACCAACAACAACCAAATATACTATAATAGGCTATTCATAGGCACCATACACAGCTCATAAACTAATTACTCACTCTCCGACAAGGAAGTACCACAATAACCAACCAAAATCTAAAGCACAATACTTCAGCAAAAGTAAATCACTTTAATGAATTCAATATACTCTGGCATGGTACTAAATTATTAATAACTAAATATACTCTGACAGAAATTAAATTACTTCAACAACTAAGTATAATCTAGTAAGGACATAAACACTTGCTAACTTGTATTTAATAAATGAAATATGCATGTCATGCCAAATCTAGGTTCATATACCTTGTTCCTCAAATAAATAAGGATACTTCTTCCTCATATCTCCCTCGACCTCCCACGTAGACTCTTTTGAATCATGATTACTCCACAAAACCTTTACCGATGTTATATCTTTTGTTCTCAACTTTCTTACTTGCCTATCGAGAATTTCTATAGGTACCTCTTCATAATTCAAGCCTTCTTTAATTTCTATGGTATTGGCAGGTATTATATGCGACTCATCATGAATGACTTTCTAAGCATAGATACATGAAAGACAGGATGAACAGAGGACAACTCAATGGGCAACGCTAGCTCATAAGCCACGTCTCCTTTCTTTTCTGTAATTTCATAAGGCTCGATAAACCTAGGACTAAGTTTCCCTTTCTTACCAAACCTCATAACTCCTTTCATTGGTGAACTTTCAAAAACACTTTATCACCAACCATGAACTCTAAGTCACGATGCCTCTTGTCAGAATAAGACTTTTGACGACTCTGAGCCACTTTCAGTCTTTCTCTGATTAGCTGGACTTTCTCTAAGGCCTCACAAACAAACTCCGGACCAATCAACGACACCTCTGCTGGTTCAAACCAACCCACTGGAGACCTACATCTTTGCCTATCCAATACTTCATAAGGAGCCATGCCAATGCTGGCCTGATAGCTGTTATTGTAAGCAAATTCTATAAGTGGCAAGTGATCATCTCAATTACCTCCAGAATCTATAACACATGTACTCAATATATCTTTAAGAGCTTGAATGGTTCTTTATGCCTGACCATCAGTTTGTTGATGGAAAGCGATGCTCAAATTGACCTTGGTACATAACCTTTTCTGAAATGCCTTCCAAAAATGCGCCGTGAATTGAGGGCCTTTGTCAGATATGATTGAAACTGTAGTACCATGCAAGCAGACTATTTCTTTGATGTACAACTACGCATACTGCTCTGCAGAATCTATCGTCTTTACTGATAGGAAATGCGCGGACTTTGTGAGTCGGTCTACGATAACCCAAATTGAATCATGCTTACGGTATGTGCGAGGCAGACCTACTACAAAATCCATAATAAATGTAACGACCCGACCGGTCATTTTTAGAATTAACGCCCCGATCCCCTAATAATTGTATTCCCCGTGCTTATTTCTACTATTGTGAGTTGCCGGGAGGATTCGTTTTGAGTTCCAGAGTGTTTTGGGACACTTAGTCCCTAAATGAGAGTTTAAGCTTTAGAATTTGGACCGTAGTTGGAGCAGTGTGAAGACGGCCTCGGAATGGAATTCCGTTGGTTCCATTGGGTGATTTCGGGCTTAGAGGCATGTTCGGATTGTGTTTTGGAGGTCCGTAGCTTATTTAGGCTTGAAATGCCGAAAGTTGAATTTTTGAAGTTTCCGAATCGATAGTGAGATTTTGAAATCGGGGTCAGAATGCAATTCCGGAAGTTGGAGTAGGTCCGTTGTGTCATTTGGGACGTGTGTGCAAAATTTCAGGTAATTCGGATGAGGTTTGATAGACTTTTTGACCGAAAGAGGAAATAGGAAGTTTTGGAAATCCTTAGGCTTGGATTGGAGAGCGGTTTGTGGTTTTAGCGTTGTTTGATGTGATTCGAGAATTGGAATAAGTTCGTATGATGTTTTAGGATTGGTTGGCATGTTTGGTTGAGGTCATAAGGGTCTCGGGTGAGTTTCAAGAGCTTAACGAAAGTTGATTTATGACTTAGGCAAAAATCTGAGTGTTGAACCTGTCATAACCTCACCTGCGTGTGTGGGACCGCAGGTGCGGCACCGCAGAAGCGGTTCGAGGACCACAGGTGCAGTCTGAGGCAATTTGGGGTTTGGTCGCAGATGCG
The DNA here is from genome assembly GCF_000393655.2 of Nicotiana sylvestris. NCBI lineage: Eukaryota > Viridiplantae > Streptophyta > Magnoliopsida > Solanales > Solanaceae > Nicotiana > Nicotiana sylvestris. The sequence goes on along the minus strand of NC_091058.1, from coordinate 102,031,562 downwards.
GCCCATTTACCGCAGAAGCGACATCGCATCTACGGACAAGAGGTCGCAGGTGCGAAAGCTGGACTTTAATGAAAAGTCGTAGGTGCGGTACTTGCGGTCCCATGGCCACAAAAGCGGATTCACTAGTCAGAAAAAGGTTAAAATCGAGGGTTTGAACTCAAACTTTGGAAATTGACTTGGGAGCTCAGGGATTGGCGATTTTTGGAGAGATTTTCACCTGGTTATTTTGGGTAAGTAATTCTTACTCGGTTTTGATTAGTTTCCATGAATCTATGCTTAAATTCATCCTTTAAATTCGAATTTGGGATGAAAATTTAGGAAAAAGTTGTGAAAAGTTCTTAGGGCTAATTTTGGGGTTTTGATCGAGGTTTTGGTATCGGATTTGAGGAAACTCGTGAGTGAATGAGTGTTCATAATTTATGATTTTTACCCGATTCCAAGACGTTGGCCTGGAGAGGATTTTTGGACATGTTCCTATTTTCTTGTCTTAACTTCGTTTCCTTTAGCTAAATTAGTTGTTTGTAGTTGTATTTATGCATTGGTATTAATTTGATTAGATTTGGGCCACCCGAAGTTGGATACTCATGGCAAGAACATAATATCGAGTTGATTGAGCTGGTTCGAGGTAAGTGGTTTGCCTAACCTTGTGTGGGGAAAGCTTCCCTTAGGATTTGGTATTGTTGATATAGGAAATGTCTTGTACGTGAGGTGACGAGTGCGTACATGTGCTAATTGTTGAGAATCCTATTTTCATTAAGTAACTGAAACTGTGTTTTCTTCCCTGTTTATACTACTTGCAATTTAAGCCTACTGTTAGCTTAGAGAAGCATGTCTAATTGACTTAATTGCTTTACTTGCTCAAACTGCTTTATTTGAATTATGTGCAGCATGCTAGGTTAGAAATACCTGTTTTACCTTGGTAGGATATTTGGATTGAATTGAATATTCTTTGTGTTGTTGCTGCTGCGTGTTTACTTTGGGACTACAGGACAATATCCCGGGAGATCCCCCTGCATGTTCACTTTGGGACTACAGATTTGTATTCGAGTAGATCCCCCTGTAATATATTGGAACTACGGGACTACACCCGGTAGATTCCCCCAGTACTGGGTATTTACATTTGGGACTACGGATCGGGATTCTGGTAGATCCCCATGCACTATGAGTTGGATTACGGGATGACACCTGGGAGATCAACTGCATATTTACATTTGGGGATACAAGACGGCATCCTAGGAGATCTCCGGTTGCTTTCTCTGTGTGGAGTTATATTCTTTCTGTGATTTCTCTCTCTGTTATAGTTGTTGTTATTCTTATTATCATGTGTTACTTCTTACTGTTTTATTTCCTTATATATATATATATATATATATATATATATATATATATATATATATATATATATATATATATATATATATATATATATATGTATATGTATATGTATATGACCGGTAAGGCCCTGACCTTCCTCGTCACTACTCGACCGAGGTTAGGCTTGGCGCTTACTGGGTACTGCTGTGGTGTACTCATGCTCTTTCCTGCACATGTTTTTCGTGTGCAGATCCAGGTTCTTCGACTCAGCCCTACTATCCTTGAGGCGGGGCGATTCTTCAGAGACTTCGAGGTATATCTGCCACGTCCGCAGACCGAGGAGTCCCTCTCCATTCTCTCTTATAGTTACAGACCTTCTGTATTTATTTTGATTTAGACATTCTGGAGTTAGAGCACTATGAAGTATCCATAGCTTGTGATTTCATGAGATTTCGGGTTTTGGGAGTTCTTTTCAGTTGAGAGTATGTATTTATATATGCCGAGCGATATCTTAAATGTTTTCATTATGTTTATACGCAGTTTATACTACTTTTTATTTGTTATTTTTCTTTTTCTTCAAATTGTTAGGCTTACCTAGTCGTAGAGACTAGGTGCCGTCATGATAGTTCACGGAGGGCGAACTGGGGTTGTGACAAGTTGGTATCAGAACTCTAGGTTCATAGGAGTCATGAATCACAAGCCGGTTTATTAGAATCTCGCGGATCGGTACGGAGACGTCTCTACTTATCTACGAGAGGCTATGTAACTGTTAGGAAAATTCTACTTCATTTGATTTCCTTGTCGTGCGAGATTTTTGATATCACAATTCTAAGCTTCTGTCTTCTATTGTCTCACAGATGGTGATGATACGTGCTACCAGAGATGATCAGGGGCCCGCTCCCCCTACTGAAGCTGTTAGAGGTCGGGGTAGAGGCCGAGGATGCGCACACGGTGCAGCCCGAGCACCCGTGCAAGCTACCACCGAGGAGCCACCAACAGCTCCCGTCGGAGCCCAGGAGCCTGATACACCTACTACTACTACTACTCCAGCTCTTCAGGAGACTCTTGCATAGTTCATGAGCATATACACCACTCTGACTCAGGCAGGGTTGTTTCCCCTTGCTGCAGCCACATCTCAGGCTGAGGGAGGAGCACAGACGCCCGTTGCCCGCACTCTTGAGCAGCGAGTGCATATTTATCAGGTCCTAGAGATTATTCCTGTACATCCTGCAGCCTCAGATCAACTCGAGGACAGGGCAGCGACTTTCGAGGATGAGCAGCGGAGGCTTGAAAGGTTCAAGAAGTACAAGCCTCCTACATTCAGTGGTCTAGCATCAGATGATGCTCTAGGATTTCTAGAGGAGTGCTACCGTATCCTCCGTACCATGGGTATATCAGGATCGAGCGGGGTTTTCTTCACTACCTTCCAGCTTCGAGGAGCCGCCTACGAGTGGTGGCGTACTTATGAGTTTGACAGTCCGGATGAGGCAGCTTCCCTGACTTGGACTTAGTTTTCAGATATGTTCCTGAGAGAGTATGTTCCTCACAGCCTCAGGGACGCATGGCGCACAAAGTTTGAGCATTTGCGCCAGGGTACTATGACTGTCTTGAAGTATGCTGTCCGTTTCACTAGCTTGGCTAGACATGCACCATCTTTGGTTTCTACTGTTCGCGAGAGGGTTCGCCGATTTATTGAGGGGCTCATTCTCAGTATCAGGTCCAGCATGGCTCGTGAGTTGGAGATGGATATTTCTTATCAGTAGGTGGTGAGCATTGCAAGGAGAGTAGAGGGTATGCATGCTCGGGATAGAGAGGAGAGGGAGGCCAAGAGGTCTTGAGAGTCGGGCCATTATTCTGGTGCCCGTGCTCCAGCTGCAATTCGTCATGGTAGGGGTTATAAGAGTCTCCCCGTTCATTCAACTCTTCCAGCAGCCAGTGGTATTCCAGCTCCTCCTAGACCTTAGGAGCCTTATTATGCACCTCTAGTATCTAGTGCGCCTTCTGCGTGGGGTGCTTTCAATGGTCAGTCCAGTAGATCTGGACCGAGCCAGTCACAACCGCCACATCCTCCCAGAGCTTGTTTTGAGTGTGGTGACACACGCCATATGGTGAGGGATTGCCCAGACATAGGAGGGGTGCACCTCCATAGACTTCTCAGCCACAACGTGCTCCGCAGAGTTCTCAAGCTATGATCACAGCACCAGTTGCTACCCCATCTGCCCAGCTAGCTAGAGGTGGAGGTTGGGGAGGTAGAGGTTTCCCTAGAGGGGGAGGCCAGGCCAGATATTATGCCCTTCCTACCCGTACTAAGGTTGTCGCCTCCGATTCTATCATCACAGGTATTGTCCTGGTTTGTCATAGAGATGCATCGGTTTTATTCAATCCAGGCTCCATCAATTCTTACGTGTCTTCTTATTTTCCCCCCATTTGGGTGTATCTCGAGATTCTTTGAGTTCCCCTATTTATGTTTCTACTCCTGTGGGAGATTCTCTTATTGTAGACTGCATTTATCGGTCGTGTTTGGTTGCTCTTAGTGATTTTGATACCAGAGCCGATTTATTATTGCTCAGCATGGTAGATTTTGATGTTATCTTGGGCATGGACTGGTTGTTGCCCCATTATGCTATTCTTGATTGTCATGCCAAAATTGTGATGCTGGCTATGCTAGGTGTACCGCGAGTAGAGTGGTGGGGTACCTTAGATCATACTTCCAATAGAGTTATTTCATTCCTTAAGGCTCAACGTATGGTTAAGAAGGGGTGTGACGTGTATCTAGCTTATGTGAGAGATATTAGTATTGATACTTCTACAGTTGATTCAATCCCAGTAGTACGGGATTTCTCTAATGTGTTCCCAGCTGATCTTCCAGGTATGCTGCCCGTTAGAGATATTGATTTTGGCATTGATCTGTTGCCGGGCACCTAACCTATTTCTATTCCTCCGTATCGTTTGGCCCCTCTTGAGTTGAAGGAGTAGTTACAGGAATTGCTTGATAAGGGTTTTATTCATCCTAGTGTATCACCTTGGGGTGCTCCTATCTTGTTTGCGAAGAAAAAGGATGGTTCTATGCGTATGTGCATTGATTATCGCCAGTTGAACAAAGTTACAGTGAAGAACCGGTATCCTTTGCCTCGTATTGATGATTTGTTTGACCAGCTACAGGGTGCACGAGTGTTTTCTAAGATTGATTTATGTTTAGGTTACCATCAGTTAAAGATTCGGGAGCCAAATATCCCAAAAACTGCTTTTAGGACTCGGTATGGTCATTGCGAGTTCCTAGTTATGTCATTTGGGCTGACCAATGCCCCAACAGCCTTCATGCATTTGATGCACAATGTATTTCAGCCATATCTTGACTCGTTCATCATTGTTTTTATTGATGATATTCTGGTATACTCCCAGAGTTGGGAGGATCATGAGCAACACCTGAGGACAGTAGTTTAGACTTTGAGAGAAAAGAAGTTATATGCAAAGTTCTCGAAATGTGAGTTTTGGTTGGATTCTGTGGCATTCTTAGGCCACGTGGTATCGAGTTAGGGTATACAGGTGGATCCGAAGAAAGTGGAAGCAGTGCAGAGTTGGCCTAGACCATCCTCAACTACAAAGATCCACAGTTTTCTTGGCTTGGCAGGTTATTATCGTCGATTTGTTGAGGGGTTTTCATCTATTGCAACACCTATGACCAGGCTGACCCAGAAGGGTGCTCCGTTCCGGTGGACGAAAGAGTGTGAGGTGAGCTTCCAGAAGCTTAAGACAGCTTTGACTATAGCCCCAGTTTTGATATTGCCTACAGGTTCGGGGTCTTATACTGTCTACTGTGATGCCTCGAGGATTGGCCTTGGAGTTGTATCGATGCAGGACGGTAGGGTGATTGCCTACACATCCAGACAGTTGAAGGTACATGAGAAGAATTATCCTATCCATGATCTCGAGTTAACTGCTATTGTTCACACCTTGAAGATCTAGAATCATTATTTGTACGGTGTGCCTTGTGAGATTTATACTGATCACCGGAGTTTGCAACACCTGTTCAAGTAGAATGACCTTAATTTGCGCCAGAGGAGGTGGTTAGAGTTGCTGAAGGACTATGATATCACTATTTTGTATCACGCGGGCAAGGCTAATGTGGTGGCCGATGCTCTGAGTTGCCAGGCTAGAGTTTGGGGAGTTTGACTTATTTACCAGTAGCGGAGAGGCCCATGGCGATGGATGTTCAGGCCTTAGCCAGCCAGTTTGTGAGATTGGATCTTTTAGAGCCTAGTCGGGTCCTTGCTTGTGTGGTTTCTCGAGCTTCCTTGTTTGATCGTATCCAGGAGCGTCAGTTTGATGACCCTTATTTGCTTGTCCTCAAGGACAAGTTCTTGCATGGCGATGCCAGAGATGTGACTATTCGTAATGACGGGGTATTGAGGATGCAGGGTCAGATTTGTGTACACAATATTGATGGGCTTCAGGAGTTGATTCTAGAGGAGGCCCATAGTTCGCGGCATTCCATTCATCCGAGTGCCGCGAAGATGTACCAAGATTTGAGAAAGCACTATTGGTGGAGGCAGATGAAGAAAGATATAGTTGGGTTTGCAGCTCTGTGCCTCTATTGTCAGTAGGTGAAGTACGAGCACCAGAGACCGGGTGGGTTGCTTTAGCAGATAGAGATTCCGGAGTGGAAGTGGGAGAGGATCATAATGGACTTCTTAGTTGGACTCCCACAAACTTTAAGGAAGTTCGATGCTATTTGGGTGATTGTGGATCGGCTGACCAAGTCTGCACACTTCATTTCTGTGTGTACTGCCTATTCTTCGGAGCGGTTGGCGGAGATTTATATCCGGGAGATTGTTCGTCTGCATGGTATTCCAGTTTCCATCATTTCAGATAGAGGTACTCAGTTCACATCACGGTTCTAGAGGGCCGTACAACATGAGTTGGGTACTCAGGTGGAGTTGAGCATAACATTTCACCCCTAGATGGACGGACAGTCCAATGGCACTATTCAAATTCTTGAGGATATGCTCCGTGCATGTGTAATGGAGTTTGGAGGTTCTTGGGATCAGCTGTTGCCATTAGCGGAGTTTGCCTACAATAACAGTTATCAGTCCTGCATTCAGATGGCACCGTATGAGGCTTTATATGTTAGGCGGTGTAGATCCCTAGTGGGTTAGTTTGAGCCGGGTGAGGCTAGATCATTGGGCACAGACTTGGTTTAGGATGCTTTGGAGAAGGTTAAGGTAATTCAGGATAGACTCCGTACAGCCCAGTCCAGACAGAAGAGTTACGCGGACCGAAAGGTTTGTGATGTTTCCTATATGGTTGGAGAGCGGGTCTTGCTTCGGGTTTTGCCTATGAAGGGCGTTATGAGATTTGAGAAGAAAGGGAAATTGAGTCTGAGGTTTATTGGTCCTTTTGAGATATTGAGGCATGTTGGGGAGGTTACTTATGAGCTTGCCTTACCTCCCAGCTTGGCAGGAGTTCATCCGGTATTTCATATTTCGATACTCCGGAGGTATCACGGTGATCCGTTGCACGTGTTGGATTTCAGTTCAGTCCAGTTGGACAAGGATCTATCTTATGTTGAGGAGCCGGTGGCGATATTAGACAGGCAGTTTCGGAAGCTGAGGTCAAAGAACATTGCATCCGTGAAGGTTTAGTGGCGGGGTCAGCCGGTCGAGGAGGTGACTTGTAAGACCGAGCAGGATATGCGCAACCGTTACCCTCCTCTTTTTACTACTTCAGGTATGTCTCTATGCTCATTTAAGGATGAACGGATGTTTTAAGAGGGGGAGGATGTAACAACCCAACCAGTCATTTTTAGAATTAACGCCCCGATCCCCTAATAACTGCGTTCCCCATGCTTATTTCTCCTATTATGAGTTGCCGGGAGGATTCGTTTTGAGTTTCTGAGTGTTTTGGGACACTTAGTCCCTAAATGAGAGTTTAAGCTTTAGAATTTGGACTGTAGTCAGAGCAATGTGAAGACGGCCTAAGAATGGAATTCCGTTGGTTCCCTTAGCTCCGTTGGGTGATTTCGGGCTTAAGGGCTTTTTCGGATTGTGTTTTGGAGTTCCGTAGCTTATTTAGGCTTGAAATGCTGAAAGTTGAATTTTTTAAGTTTCTAGATTGATAGTGAGATTTTGCAATTGGGGTCGGAATGGAATTCCGAAAATTGGAGTAGGTCCGTTGTGTCATTTGGGACGTGTGTGCAAAATTCCAGGTAATTCGGAAGAGGTTTGATAGACTTTTTCATCGAAAGCAGAAATAGGAAGTTTTGGAAATCCTTAGACTTGTATTGGATAGTGATTTGTGGTTTTAGCGTTGTTTGATGTGATTCGAGGGTTGGAATAAGTTTGTATGATGTTTTAGGATTGGATGGCATGTTTGGTTGAGGTCCGGGGGGCCTCGGGTGAGTTTCAAGAGCTTAACGAAAGTTGATTTATGACTTAGGCAAAAATCTGAGTGTTGAACCTGTCATAACCGCACCTGCGTGTGTGGGACCGCAGGTGCGGCACCGCAGAAGCGGTTCGAGGACCACAGGTGCAGTCTGAGGCAATTTGGGGTTTGGTCGCAGATGCGGCCCATTTACCGCAGAAGCGACATCGCATCTACGGACAAGAGGTCGCAGGTGCGAAAGCTGGACTTTAATGAAAAGTCGTAGGTGCGGTACTTGCGGTCCCATGGCCACAAAAGCGGATTCACTAGTCAGAAAAAGGTTAAAATCGAGGGTTTGAACTCAAACTTTGGAAATTGACTTGGGAGCTCAGGGATTGGCGATTTTGGATAGAATTTCACCTGGGTGTTTTGGGTAAGTAATTCTTACTCGGTTTTGATTAGTTTCCATGAATCTATGCTTAAATTCATCTTTTAAATTTGAATTTGGGATGAAAATTTGGGGAAAAGTTGAGAAAAGTTCTTAGGCCTAATTTTGGGGTTTTGATATCAGATTTGAGGGATTTTGTTATGGTTAGACTCGTGAGTGAATGCGTGTTCATAATTTATGATCTTTACCCGATTTTGAGACATGGGCCCGGAGAAGATTTTTGGGCTTGTTCCTATTTTCTTGTCTTAGCTTCGTTTCCTTTAGCTAAATTAGTTGTTTGTAGTTGTATTTACGCATTGGTATTAATTTGATTAGATTTGGGCCACCCGGAGTTGGATACTCGTGGAAAGAATGTGATATCAAGTTGATTGAACTGGTTCGAGGTAAGTTGCTTGCCTAACCTTGTATGGGAAAACTCCCCTTTGGATGTGGTATTGTTGATATATGAAATGCCTTGTACGTGAGGTGACGAGTGCATACATGTGTAATTGTTGAGAATCCTGTTTTCATTAAGTAACTATAATTGTGTTTTCTTCCTTGTTTATACTACTTGCAATTTAAGCCTACTGTTAGCTTAGGGAAGCATGTCTAATTGACTTAATTGCTTTACTTGCTCAAACTGCTTTATTTGAATTAAGTGCAGTATGCTAGGTTAGAAATACATGTTTTACCTTGGTAGAAAATTTGGATTGAATTGAATATTCTTCGTGTTGCTGCTGCGTGATTACTTTGGGACTACGAGACGATATTCCAGGAGATCCCCCTACATGTTTACTTTGGGACTATGAATTTTTATTTCAATAGATCCCCCTGCACATTTATATTGGAACTACGGGATTGCACCCGGTAGATTCCCCCAGTACTGGGTATTTACATTTGGGACTAAAGATTGGGATTCCGGTAGATCCCCGTGCACTATGAGTTGGACTACGGGACGACACCTGGGAGATCCAGTGGATATTTATATTTGGGGACTACAGGACGATATCCTGGGAGATCCCCGGTTGCTATGTCTATATGGAGTTATATTCTTTCTGTGATTTCTCTCTCTGTTGTAGTTGTTGTTATTCTTATTATCCTGTGTTACTTCTTACTATTTCATTTCCTTATATATATATATATGACCAGTAGGGCCCAGACCTTCCTTGTCACTACTCGACCGAGGTTAGGCTTGACACTTACTGAGTACCGTTGTGGTGTACTCATGTCCTTTCCTGCACATGGTTTTTTGTGTGTAGATCCAGGTTCTTCGACTCAGCCCTACTACCCTTGAGGCGGGGGCAATTCTTTAGAGACTTTGAGGTATATCTGCCGCGTCCGCAGACTGAGGAGTCCCTCTCCATTCTCTCTTATAGTTATAGCCCTTATATATATTTTTTTTATTTTAGACATTCTAGAGTTAGAGCACTATGTAGTATCCATAGCTTGTGATTTCATGAGATTCCAGGTTTTGGGAGTTCTTTTCAGTTGAGAGTGTGTATTTGTATATGCCAAGCAGCATCTTAAACGTTTTCATTATGTTTATCCGCAGTTTTTACTAGTTTTTATTTGTTGTTTTCCTTTTTCCGCAAATTGTTAGGCTTACCTAGTCGTAGAGACTAGGTGCCGTCAAGATAGTTCACGGAGGGCGAACTGGGGTCATGACAATAATCATCTCCCATTTCCACTATGGTATCTTTATTTCTTGAGCTAGGCCACCAGGCCTCTGATGCCCGACATTGACTTGCTGTCAATTCAAATATTTGGCTACATGATATGCTACTTGCTTCTTTATGCCTTTTCACCAGTACAACTCTTTCAAGTCCAGATACGTTTTGGTAGCACCTGGGTGGATAGAGTACCTCGAGCTGTGAGCTTCATCCATTATGGCCTTCCTAAGACCATCTACATCAGGTACACATAACCAATCATTCAACTTTAAAACTCTATCACTTCCTAGAGTAAAAGTAGTGATTTCTTTACTTATGACTCATTCTTTTAACTTCATTAAGTCTGGATCTTCATCTTGCTTAGCCTTAACATGCGCAACAAGAGAGGATTTCGCTAAGGCATAAGTAGTTATACCTTTTTCTTCGGTCTTATCCAATCTAATTCCATCATTTGCCAGTTTTTAAATTTCTCGACCCAAAGTTCGCCTTTGTACTGCAAGATGGGCCAGGACACCCATTGACTTCCTACTAAGTGCAGCTGCTACCACATTAGCTTTGCCTGGGTGGTAAAGGATATTGATGTCATAATCCTTGAATAGCTTTAGCCACCTTCTCTGTCTCAAATTTAATTCTTTCTGCTTGAAAATGTACTGGAGGCTTTTGTGATCTGTAAACACTTCAAAATGCTCGTCTTAAAGGTACTGTCGCCATATCTTTAATGCAAACACCACTGCAACAAGCTCCAAGTCGTGTGAGCGGTAGTTCTTCTCATGATTCTTTAACTGCCTGGAAGCATAAGGAATAACTTTTCCATCTTCCATATAAACACAACCAAGACCCACTCTGGAGGCATTACAATATAATATGAACCCACCCGAACCTGTCGGCAAGGTTAACACATGTGCAGTGGTCAACCTCTTCTTTAACTGTTGAAAACTCTGCTCACAAGCATCTGACCACTGAAATTTAACTACTTTCTGAGTCAACTTAGTTAATGGAGTTGCAAGTGAGGAAAATCTATCTACAAACCTTCTATAGTAGCCAACTAATCCCAAGAAACTCCTGATTTCGGTTGGCGTTGTCGGCCTTAGCCAATTCTTGACTGCTTCTGTCTTCTGAGGGTCTACTTTTATTCCTTCACTTGATACTACGTGGCATAAGAATGCTACTGACTGCAACCAGAGCTCACATTTTGAAAACTTAGCATAAAGCTCATTCTCCTTCAAGGTCTGCAAGGCTATCCTGAGGTGTTCTACATGCTCATCCTTGCTCTTAGAGTATATCAAAATATCGTCTATAAACATGACAATAAAGGTATCAAGGGATAGCTTTAAAACTCTGTTTATGAGGTTCATGAATGCAGGTGGAGCATTTGTCAAACCGAAGGACATTATTAGAAATTCATAATGCCCGTAGCGAGTTCTAAAGGTTGTTTTAGATGTATCCTCTTCTCTGATTCTCAACTGATGGTACCCTGACCTCAAGTCTATCTTTGAAAAGTACTTTGCACCCTGAAGTTGATCAAATAAATCATCTATTCTTGGCAGTGAGCACTTGTTGTTAATGATAACTTTATTCAACTACCGATAGTCGATGCACATTCTGAGAGACCCATCTTTCTTCTTGACAAACAGGACCGGGGCACCCCACGGTGAAACACTCAGCCTGATGAAGCCCTTGTTAAGAAGGTCTTTCAATTGTTCCCTCAACTCATTAACTTCTATTGGAGCCATTCTCTAAGGAGGTATAGATATGGGCTGAGCGCCTGGCATGAGATCAATGCCAAAGTCTATGATTCTTTCAGGAGGAAGTTCGGGAAGGTCATCTGGAAAAACTTCTAGAAATTCTCTAACAACCGGCACAGACTGAAGATCTGGTGGTTCCAATTCTGGATTAATGATGTGAGCCAAATAGGCGAGACACCCTATACTAATAATTTGTTGTGCCTTAAGGTAAGAATAAACTTACCTACAAGTGATGCTGAACTACCCTTCCACTCCAAGACTTTTTCATTTGGCAATTGGAACATGACTATCATGGCACGACAATATAACATGGCATAGCAAGAAAACAACCAATCCATACCCATGATCACATCGAGATCCACCATTTCTAACTCTATGAGATCGGCCTCGGTGCTGCGACCTTAGACTGAAACTATACAACCTCTACAGTCTCTTGTGGCATCCATTGACTCGCCAACTAGAGTAGATAATAAGAATGGCTTACTAAGTTGTTCAGGTTCTAGCCCGAGGTTAATTGCAAATTATGGAGTCACGTACGAAAACGTTGAACCTGGATCAATTATGGAATAAGCATTATGTGAGCAGACTAGAAGTATACCTGTAATAACTTCTGCGGATGCCTCTGCACTCTTGCGATCAAGTGTAGCAAACAAACAGGTTTGTCCCCCTCATTGAGTAACGCAATCTGCACCTCTACCTACCCCATGCCTGGTCTAATTATGTGAACCACGAGCCTGAGGTGGTGCAACTGTAGTAGCTGATGAACTAGAAGGACGAGTTGATCCCCCACTGAAATTACGCCTCAACTTTGGGCAGTTGGCCTTTATATGACCAATGTCTCCACAATGATAGCAACCATGAGACCCGACCTTGCACTGACTTGAATATTGCTGCTTACATGTGATCTCGCCCAAATTCACACCACAATTAGGTAGTGAGGCGGTCGAAGCAATAATAAACCCAACACAAGTCGGGGTCGAATCCATAGGGAGTTAGAATTTGGATTAGGTATATAACTAGAGTATTTGTATGATGTGACTCAATTTGGAATTCCACTTATTGATTGGTTGTTTCTATTTCTACTTTTAGCTAATAATTGCAAATAATAAACTAGAAGACAATGTTTTTGGTTTTGGTTGTTTTTCAAATGATAAAGGAATCTAGGGTTGTGACTTCCACCTAGGTGGCTACCTAATGGGTTGTAAACTATAGTACTAGTTTGATTAATCAGGATCGTGGTATAGCAATCACACGCAATTTCTCACTCTGTACCTCTCAGTAGTTTAAGTAATTTTGCCCAATTTGGCTTTCTCAAGCCTAAATTGGTATTGCACAATCAAGTGATTTATGCTCAATTCGGGTCTTGCTATCTCTAGATTTGACCCTTTATATGGGGCTATAAATTTTTTGAGTTCACCCCAATTCCTTGTTAGCCAAGTTTTCCTGAACCCGGTATCTCTTTCTCAAGCAAAGACTAGGTCAAATAGGCATGAATCAATGTTTGCAACCATTAATTCTAGAATTTAAGCATAAACAAGGCTAAATATCACTAACCCAATTACAAACAAGCCCTAAAATTCAATACCCATTAAGTACCCACACTTGGGTTGAGCCACAATTCTAGCTAAAGATTTAGCTACTCATGAAAAAGAAAGAAATAGAAGAAGAAATTAAGATAGAATGCATAATCATTTATTAAACAAAGAAAATCTAATGTTAAGAAGTCAATCTAGTACAAAATTAATCAAAGAAGTAAAGAAAACCGCTTAGGTGTACCTCTGCAAACTAAACTTAATCTAAAAATGATAAAAAGTTCTATTTGTACTAAGTTGAAAATATCTGACAAAATTACCCCTGCGAAGGTTGTGCGCCCGCATAATTCTGGTGCAGTCCACACAATGAGCTACTGCGGCCGCACAATTGTCGTATGGTCCACATTCTTAGGAACTTGGGCTTGGAACTTGGGTTCTTCTGCGGTCCGCATAAAAATGGGTGCGGCCGCAAAAAAGTGATGCAATCCACACTCCTTTACTTTCTAGCTCTCTGAATCTCAATCCTGCGGTCCGCATAATAATGGATGCGGCCCACTTGGCCTCCTGCGACCACACAATTTCAGTGCGATCTGCACTCCCTGAGCTGGCCAAAACATATTCTCTGAATCTTCTTCTGCAGCTTTACTAGAATTGTGCGGTCCGCACTGCTAGCCCTTTTTGCCCTATTTTGGTTCTTGTTCACTTTTGACTCCTTGATGAGTTGATTTTGACTTCTTTGGCTTGTTTCCCAATAATCCTGCAAGTAAGCACATTTCGTTAGTTTTCGGGAATACCTTTAAGCATTTTCGAGCTAAAACGCAAGTAAAAGAGAGCAAATAAGCGGTCAAAATCTCTACTTATCAACTCTCCCAAACTTAAGCTTTTTCTTGTCCTCAAGCAAATAAGAAAATTCCCACCTTCACTAGAAAAAGGGATATTTCAACTAGCCTAAGGTGAATCAATTACATATCAATTGGGACCAACAATTACCCACAACACATATGAATTATCAACAATGTAATTATTTGGCTTTTTGAGTACTATAGTTCTAGTGTGACTCTTGAGCATCAAGAGTTGACTCTACTCATCAAGGAAGCTCGCTCTTTTATTTAGGTCATTGTGGATCCCAAAATCCTCCTCCTCTTCTCTCCATTAGCAAATCTCACTTTAGAATGTGACACTCAAAGCAAGGATTGTGAAAAGTTCGCTCATCTCTTTTAAAAGAACGTCAGAAGTCCAGCTTTAAGTACCATAAGCTTGCCCCTCATGTAAATCACCACTAATGTAAGCTCACTCAACTTAAAATCATATAGGGGTTTTGCGGGTTGTAATAAAGGCTTTTGGATCAAGGTAGGACTTGTTGGAATAGAATGGTTTCATCTTTCTTAAGCACTCCATTTTCTCTTTTCGGCTCATACTTTCTCGACTCTTTGAGTCATTTTCTTCTTCCTCGGGGGAACTTGGGAGACGTAACATCACTCTTTCTTGAGCATGACATTCATTTTTCTTCTTTTCTAATTACTTTAGCCTTTCCTCCTTATTTTCTTTTGGATCCCTTCAACTATTCACTTTATTCACTTTCCTTTTTGGCATTTTTCTTTTTGTTATTTCTTTCTTTCTTTCTTTTCTTTGCCTTCCCTTTTCTTCATTTCTTTCTCTTCTTTGTGCCTTTTATCACTTTCAAACTCCTTGCCTCTCCCCCAAACTTACGCTTTTTTGCCATTTATTTCTCAAGAATGCTAAGGAAAGATCGGGTGCCAAGAGCGGGTCATTACAAAATGGATAAAGACTTGTAACATGGTGGTTATTGAAAGAAAAAGGGCTTCGGATCAAAGGGGTTAACTAGGGATATCACATTGGTAGGTCATGGAAGATTTAAAATTTCAAATTGGATCAAGGAGAGCCTATGATCATTTCTCAAGCCAAGCTACACTTAGAATTTTGCCTAGACAAACATTAGGGGCAAGTTCTAGACCATTAGCATGGGTATGCAACTAAACATCTCACCTCTCACGCTTCTGGATTTCTAAAAAGAATAGAGTCAAGGACTCACAACAACCCTAGCTAAGATTGAGAATCACAAATGGCTCGATTTGAACCACTCGATGACTGCTTAAGTCAACACAAGAGTCAAAAGAGTCACAACTAGAGCTATTATCTGCCAACAACGTGTTTTTAACCGTACTCTCATAGGTAAATGTGCTGGCACCAAGCGAAGCATGCTTGAGACCCCTTTTATTCATTACTACTATATTTACCAAAACATAAAAGAAAATAGACTCAATCCCTTAAGAAGGTTGTCACGCTATCCATCGTTGGGAAGAGCCACCCGATTTACACATAATCCACCTTTGGAAAGAACCGTAGCATTAAGAAAACCTAAGGGTTATTGCTCACTCAAAACATAAAAAAGAAGCTATTAAAGTAAATAAGCAGTTATACTACTAAGGAAAAGTAAACTAAAGAAGCTATGAAATAAACTACAGAAAGCGAGATAAATGAATATACAAACCGAAGTCAAATGAATATATACATAAGGAAAATGAATATCTATATAAAATGGGAAGAATATATACATACCAAAAGGAAAATAAAGATGAAAGGAAAATAGTATTAGAGTTATTACATCCCAAATGTCAAATACTCAGAATAGACCACCCCCAATGAAAAATAAGTATTGTCCCCAATGCTTAACAAAAATAAGAACATGGAAAGGGTAGAGAGTTAAGAGAACTCCCTATGTGGTCTTAGTCTGCATAGGATCATCAACAACCTCAACCTCAAGCTATATTTGATCATCACCTGGCTAAGGCAACTGGGTTGCTGAGCATCTGCACCATCTCCTCAGCAGTGTGGGAAGTGGCAACCGGCTCCTCAGACTGGCCGGTTGCTGCCTCTGGTGTTGTTTGTGCTGCTGGGACTGCCTATGCTGCTGAGGGTGCTCTCTCCATGAGCAAGTCTAATGGTAGATCACCGGCAGATTTAATCTTCTCAATCTCTTTTCTCAGCTTATCCAAAGACTTCTTTGATGCCTGAGATCTCCGCATCTTCTTGACCTGTTTTCCCAAATCCTCAATAGCTTTCCCCTTTGCCTCCACTTTATCCATGATAGTCTTCTTGTCAACCATAATCTTCTTCAAGTCTTCCTCCACTAATGGAGGTACCTGTGGCTCTGCTGGGGCTGAGGATTGTGCTACAACAGCACTGGATATATCATCCAGCTTTTTAGTAGCTGCCTGCATCCAGTTGTTGAGACTTGCCAATGTTTGGAAGACTCGCAACGCAGTCTGAGAATAGAAAGAGGAAGCTGGCACTGGTAATGGAACTGCTAATCTAGCAAAAGCTGGTGGACTGGAGGATGAAGATGGTGGCATGGCTACTGTCCTGGTGGAAGTACAAATTGTTGTGGAAGGCTCGGCAGCTGAATTAGTAACCACTACCGCTGGCTGTTCAGACTGGCCAGTTGAGGTAGTAGCTTTTCCCTTGAATTTAGGGTTGTCAGCTCCCTGAAGGTTGTACCAGGAGAAAGGCTTCTTGGACTTCACGTTGGTGTCATAATGCGTCGGCTCCACCCTCTGATCCTTGAAGTATTCGGGAGGAAGTTGGGGTATGAATAGGATATCTCACCCTTCTGGACAGCTAAAGTGATGTTGGTGGACATGATGGCACCAACATTTATCGGATACCCTGCCATAATTAAAGCCACCAAGACTGCACAGGGAAGTGGGAGCATGTTTTCATTGAGGCATGGGTCAATGCGGCTACACACAAACGTTTTCCACCCTTTTGCTTCAAAGTTTAGGGTGGCCCGAATAATTAGAACCCCTACTGTGAGCCACAGAGGTATTGACCCTGGGATTGCCAGAATCTCAGCCAACTAGGGACGAGCTGCATCACCTATGGCTAGCTTCTCCAAATACTGCACTGCCTTCACTTCTTCAAACCCCACATATGTGTTCAGTGCACAAGAGTCAAAGAAGATTTTTAGATTCCGCACTTTTATCACCTTAGTTCCCTGCTTGATGTGAGCAACATTTGCGTAGAATTCCTTGACCAGGTATTCATTTGCATCTAGGACACTGGTGTTGAACCATTTCAATCCTTTCCGCTCTTGGAATTACCTAAGGACATTGGGGTTGTGCTTGTTCAGGTCTTTCATTAAGAACTGTTGCTCAAGAGTGAGCGACCTTTGTGGCCACCATTCCCTAAACTTGGCGAAGCCATTGGCATTAACAAATCTGTCCTCCCATATCTCTGGCCTCCGTGATCTTTCCAACCCTGGCACTGCAGTATCGCCCCCTCTCCCATCATTTGGAACATTATTTTCATCTAAATTTATTGGAGTAGGGGGAGCAGGTGAGGAAGAGGGCTCAGGGTCTTGGTTTCCCTCTTTTGACCCTTTAGACGAACTGGCAGTTGAAGAAGACTCATCAACTAAATGAAATCTCTGAGGGAATTGTTGTGATTGGGCTTCTTGTTGTGATTGGGCTTCTGGCTGTGCTTGCACGGAGTTACTCTCAGAAGCTTCCCCGGATGAGGCGTATTCACTGGTCTCCAAGTGTCAAGGGCTCTATTGGCTATTGCTTTCTTGCTGATAGCCTTTTGGATTGCTAGAGGTAGATTGCTTTTGCCTCGACCCCGGCCTTAGGAGGGTTCTGCCCTCCCTTGCGGTGTATCTCCTCTACCATGTGAACGAACCATTGTCTGCAACATACAAGAACTACAAAATAGTTACAATTGAAGATCATAATGTATGCATAAACATGATTGGGAGTTGTAGAAAAATCATTCGCATAAGGGTAGTACGGACCGCACAAAAATGATTGCGGCCGCAGAGTGTCCATTGCGGACCGCACAAAAATGGTTACGACTGCATAATTCAAAATCTACGGGCACTATAACTAGGGTTCATGCGATCTTTACATAATTTAGGCATGGTTTTAGCAATCAAACAACATTAGCTACTTACCCAGACCCCATACCCACATAATTCTAAGCAAAAACAACTAAACATTGACATTTTTAGGCATGCAAGTAACCCTAAATCTAAGAACAAAAGCAAACAAAATATGAAGAATCTAATGAAGAAATTAATATACCAATTATGAAGATGCAGGTGATGAAATGAGGGAACAATTTGAGAGCAATTGGGAAATTTTACAATGCAAGCTTAGTCTTCAAGGCCGAGATGATCGAAAAGTGTAAAAAGAGAAGGAAAGCCCTATTTATACTAATACCCATGGGGCCCAAATTTTGACCTATGTGCGGCCGTATAATTTTGATGTGGACCGCAATCCTTACCTTCCCTTTAGATGACTGGCTTCAGACCGCACAAAAATGTGTGTGGCCGCAATTCCTTAAGCAATTTTGACAGGCCAACTTCAGAGACTATGCACTTTGACACTTAGCCAAAATTTTCGTACATATTCCCTGCAATTCACACCCCTTCTTGCATATACTTCAAAACTGGTTAGCGCAAAACCAAGCCTATCTAAAAGAAGGAAAATAAAAGAAAGAAAAAGACATGGGTTGTCTCCCAAGAAGCGCTTGATTTAACGTCGCGACACGACGCAGATTATCAATCACTTGAAATGAAGAACCGCCACATTGTGGCCATCATCAACCTTGCCAAGATAATGTTTAACCCGTGCCCATTGGCTCTAAAAACCTCATCATTCTTTGTCGCGCCCCTTTTTCTTGCAAAATCGGGTTTCGACATTTCTGGGACAACTCTTTTCTAAGAGGGTAGGGAATTGTATTTGAAAGAATCGCCACCTAACAGATTAAGGTGAGTTAGAGCACCTAGAGTAGATAACTCATATAACCAGTTTACATCACCAGAGATCGGGTAAGAGCTCGAAATTACCTTAAGAGGAAGGTGATAGACACCCCTCAAGGTCCACAACGGTGGGTCCCGATCGAACTTAAATTAAGCGAATTAGTCTAAAAGGGGAAGAAAATAATTTGGACAAACACAATATTCAATTTATTTTAAACAGGAGGATAAAGGTGGTCCTAAGTTTTTTAGCCTATAGGATCATTCCATGTAATACTTTGTAACTCCCTCAAGTAGGGGTGTTACACATAGCATTAGCGCACGGGCTATCATCTCCTTACTACCCAATTATTATCTTTAAGTTGTTACCTAAAGCGTACTAGTTGATTCTAAACCGTACCCTATGCGTGCACTACCCGTCCCTTTCCTATGGCCCCAGAGGTATTATGACCTCTATTTGGGATGGTTCTAGACCAACCTATGTTACTTAAAATGTGAAATCTAGGTGACAAACAAAACAAATAGGACTTTCAGACAAAGAACAAGTATGGGCTCATATTGACCTCCACACATAGGCAACAAAAGTACGCAATTGAATTAGCAAACTTCGTTAACTTTGGAATCCTATAGGAAGGATATCTACGTGATAAAACAGAGTATAAAGGGCAATTTATTAAGGCCAGCATTATGACCTATTTGTTTGCCTACTGATTTTATTCAGCATGAATCTGGGCACTTCAGGCAGTAATATGTCACAACATAGACCCAGAATCATTGTTAAAGCCTACAGATACATTGCCTAAGTGATTGACAATAGCGATTGAATTCAGAATCGATTAATAGAATCCTATAGGCATGATTTTTACGAGCTTATTAATTACAAACCTATAGACATGGTTTCTGGGTGTAGTACTGATTTTAACTCATAAAGATAGATTTTATTTTCTATATGCATGCTTTCTAATTGCTGAATTGACTTAAGTGCTATAGGCATGATATTTATTGCTTTAAACCCTATAGGCATGATTTTTAGGCATGACATTGATTTAAATCCTATAGGCATGATGTCTATTAATTGTGTACGGGCACAAATGAAACAAAATGCCAGGAAGGACAGCTAATTCAAACAACAAGATCCTATAGGCATGACTGCTAATGCACATTTGTTGAAAACATTTATAGACCCTATGAGCAGGATTTCTGATGCACAGAATTGAGCAAAAGTTTTATAGGCAGGATCTCTAGTATGCAAATATAAAATACAAAATCAAGATGATCATGAGAGTCCTATAGGCAGGATTTCTAAACACAGCATAGTACTCACAAAATCCTATAGGCAGGGTTTCTATCCAGTTTTAACAAAGGATATATATGAACCCCCCTCCCCAGTTTTACTAAATATCCCCAAATTTGTTATTACATAGTTATTATAGACCAGACTAGCCGAATGAATTACATAATGGTATCAGTACACTATAGGAGCCTTTATAGGCCCAAATGAACCTGGGAACCAGGCCTTCCTGCATGACAGCTTTGGAACATAGCAGTTATTCATCCACAACACATTAAAACCAGGCTTCCAGTGTGTCAAAGTTCCCAAAGAGCCTTAGGGACCCCAGGAAATGCTCATACCAGAACCACACTTTCAGCAAAGAGTTCATAAAAGATTGGAAAATCAGCCCCCAGTGTGTCAGAGTTCAAAGGAGTCTCAAGGACCCTAAGAAGTGCCCACACTGGGGTGGTTGAGAACCTAAGGGACTAAGAGTAGGGATTTTGAAAATCAGTACATAAAAAGTAATAAAGGACGGGTTTTAAAAGGACAATTGGATTTTAGAAGAAACAGGATTCAGAACATGGAATTACAGGCAAAACTGCTTCAAGGAAACATACAAATTCATGCTTAAACACATAGTTCAAATAGGTTGAAATCTAGATAAGCTAAATACTCATGCTAGTAGCCAAAACAGTTATGGTTTAATCACAACAACAATTAGGCAGAAACATTTGAGTTGAACAAACATGATATATGAGTTAAGCAACAAACTAACTGATTACATATCTGTAGTGCAAAGTTCAGAACAGGCAGAGGATTAACAAGTAATACATGAAACAAGTTAAACCTTAGGCTAAATCATGAAAGTGAATCATATTATTTAAAATAACTTAGTCTTAAGTTAACAATGTTACTAAATGAGACCATATAATCATGTGAATGGCAGAATCATGCTGAGAATTGAAACAGGCTAGTCAAGCAAGGCATAGAGAATGAAATTGCAAAGGTTGGGGCATACCAGTTAAGTGAGAAAGCAAGTAAGTATACCACAGCAATGGGGTTCCTGAATAATTTTGGCCTTGGCTTTCAGCCAGCCAAAATCAAGAGATACTTAGCACATAAATCCGAACAAGAGAGAGCAAGAGCTTAAGTTTTTTTTAGTGAGAATCAGAGAGTTCGAGTCTTCTTTAAGGGGAAAGGGGAGAACGGTTTAAATAGTGTTCAATTAAGTGAACAAATAAGGGAAGTAATCAAACACATATGAATAAGGAAAGAAATCAATCACAGAATAAATAATGCAGGGTTCAGTAAATTAACAGGGTATAACAACATGTAATCAAGCACGTAATAGAAACAAGGAAAATATCAATTTACAAGTAGTCTCATGGTAAATAAGGAAAGTATTAGTCACATATGAGGAAGGAAAAAATATCAGAAAATCAGTAAAAGATTTCAAACGAAAAAATCAGTAGTAAAATAAGGTACATAATGTAGACAGGAGAATTCAAAAGGAAAATTAGAATCGAATAGACTTGGTTTGATTCTGAAGAATCAAAACCCCAAATTTAGGGCAAGAAAGAAGCAGCAGTAACAAAGAGTTGTAATAAAATGCATAGAGACACATAAACGGTAGTATTAAAGAAAAGTAATTAAGAAATTGAAAACCAAATTAGATCTAGAAAGATCTGAAATCCTATTTTTGGGTAGAACACCAAATCACCCATAAGAAAAGAGAATAACACAGATTCATACCAAATAAACATATATAAGAGTTTATTAAAGGAAACTCATAATCGAATCAGTTTTAATTCAAGCAAAAGAAAGGGTTTGAAACCTAGATTTAAGTAAATCACAGAATCGGTAAAAAATCAACAGATCTATGAATAACATAGCAAATATAGACGAAGAAAAATGCATAAAAGACAAAGTTTGAACCAGATTTGGTTCAAATTAGGGAGGATCTGAACCCTAACCTTTAGGGCTTAGCGAATCAAGAGAGATATGAGAAAGTCATTACAAAAAACGTGCTTGGACTTGAGATTGTCCAGATTCAAAGGGCAAGCACGGGTTTAGACGGAACCAAATTTGGGTACTTGCCATATTTAGGCAAATAACTAAGTTATTCTAGAATCAGGTGCCAAATAAGGGAAGAACCCTAAAATGGTAAGGGAGTAATGGGAGAATCCAATTAGGACGGGGATTTTTTGGGTGTTTGGGTGAGACGACGACTTTAGGGTTTGACATAGAGGGAGATGAGAGCGTTTAGGGGCGGCAGAGGCGGAATAATGGGGATTAGGGTTGGGTTTGGTTAGCTTAAAATGGGCGGATGTAATGTGGACAATTGATCTTAGACATCAACGGTCCTGATTTAAGGGGTTTCTGGGTCGGGTGATTTAATTGGATAGAGGTAATTGGGTATTGGGCTAGTGTATATAATTGGGCTAGGTCCGAAATTAATTTAGAAGGGACTAGATTTTAAATACTCAATTAAATCAATAAAATAACTTGTAAAAATATAAATAATAAATAATAAATAATGTCATTTGTGCATGAAAATGATTTAAAATAATTACTTAACACTATAAAAATATAAAAAGTTATTATCTGTACAGATAATATAATTATGCATATATATGGGCTATTATTGCAAAATGTGCACTTCTAGCCTTAAAAATACAAATATAATTATAAAAAATATAATTAAAATATTTAAACACTATGTGGGCATAAATGATGAATTTAAATGATTAAATAATCATAAAAATAATTATTGGATATTTGTATAATAAAAAATACAGAAATAAATTGATTTAAAGCCTTTTAAAATTATAGAAAATTATAAAAATACTTGTGCATATTTGTAAATCTAATCATAATTCATGTGCACTATTTTGAAGATATATGTGCATATTTAAAATATATGAGGAAAAAATTGGGTATCAACAGCTGCCCCTCTTTACCCGGTAGGATGAAAGAGTTGTCGGGTAAAGAAATGATGATCGATTTTGCCCGAATGGGGTGTTCTGAAAAATATAGGCCGCACCCTAGTCTCTGAGCTGCCTACATATCCCTGGTTTTACAGGAATCAGGCCGTGTGTAGCTCTGGATCCAACGGTGAGCGAAACCGATGGAAGTGTATGTTTCAGAAAGGGTTCCTTTTGGGAAGGATAGTATGTGATGGGTTTATGCGGAGTTATGAATATCAATCTGAAGCGTAACAAATGTATCAAAGGGCAGGTATCCGAACGGTCGTAGAGTAAAGGCGAGTAATTGATGAGAATCAGTTACGTTTGAAATAATGGCAGGGTATAAATGGTATGAACGGAAACCGGAGCGAAGGTTGCTCCCGTTTGAAGAACAATTACTTTATGGATCACCTGCAAAACTTAAACACACAACGTATGCAAGTATATAGATTATTGTGAGAATTTAAACATGATGCAAATTTCCTTTGGACCATGAGGGTTGTCTTTGGATAGTGAAGATGACGTCCTTAGACCATGACGTCCCGAGACATGAATCATGATATAAGGGATTTACAGGCCATGAAATGATGTTCTCGGGCCATGAGAATGTTTCCTCCAAACCATGACACTTTTGAATAATGATGTGAAATATTGAGAGATCCTCAGGCCATGACTTGGTGCCTTCAGGCTCTGAGGGTGATGCCTTAAGACTATGACGCCTTTGGACAAGTTGGCTATACATCAGCCTATGAAGTGCAGAGACATGATACCAAAGGTAATAACAAGGCAAAGCTTAGCCTTGGGCAGAGTTTGGGGGCATAGCTTAGCCCCGAGAGAAGAAGATAATGAAAAGTTCAGAATAGAGCAATACTTATGCAGAGGGAGACAATGCTTAGTCTTATGAGAATGCAGTTCTTAGCCTTATGCAAATAGGGAGGCAGGGCTTAGCCTCATGCGAGATTTGTGACAGGGCTTAGTCTCATGCAAAGAGAAGGCAATGCTTAGCCTTATGCAAATAGGGAGGCAATGCTTAGCCTCATGTAAAATTTGAGACAGGGCTTAGTCTCATTCAAAGAGAAGGCAATGCTTAGCCTTATGCAAATAGGGAGGCATGGCTTAGCCTCATGCAAGATTTGAGACAGGACTAGTCTCATGCAAAGAGAAGGCAATGCTTAGCCTTATGCAAATAAGAAGAGAGATCTTAGCCTCATGCAAGATTTGAGACATGGCTTAGTCTCATGCAAAGAGAAGGCAATCCTTAGCCTTATGCAAATAGGGAGGCAGGGCTTAGCCTCATGAAATATTTGAGACATGGCTTAGTCTCATGCAAAGAGAAGGCAATGCTTAGCCTTATGCAAATATGGAGGTAGGGCTTAGCCTCATACAAGGTTTGAGACAGGGATTAGTCTCGTGCAAAGAGAAGGCAATGCTTAGCCTTATGCAAATAAAAAGGCAGGGCTTAGCCTCATGCAAGATTTGAGACATGGCTTAGTCTCATGCAAAGAGAAGGCAATACTTAGCCTTATGGGAATAGGGTAGCAGAGCTTAGCCTCATGCAAGATTTGAGACATGGCTTAGTTTCATGCAAAGGGAAGGCAATGCTTAGCCTTATACAAATATGGAGGCAGGGCTCAGCCTCATGCAAGTTTGAGACAGGGCTTAGTCTCATTCAAATAGAAGGAAATGCTTAGCCTTATGCAAACAGGAAGGCATGGCTTAGCCTCATGCAAGATTTGAGACAGGGCTTAGTCTCATGCAAAGGGAAGGCAATGCTTAGCCTTATGCAAATAAGGAGGCAAGGCTTAGCCTCATGCAAGATTTGAGACGGGGCTTAGTCTCATGCAATGAAAGGCAATGCTTAGCCTTATGTAGTGGACAAATAGTAAATAGGAGTAGAATATTTCTTAGCTGGAGATATATTTGTGCTTGGCAGTCTGGTTGTTATGAAGGTAATGATTTAAGGTGCACGTACTTGTGGTTATTCCTTGTCCCTGCATTCAAAGAAAAATCGCGAGTTTTGCATGGAGGTTGGTTCATGCCTTTGTCTGCTTGCTTTGCTTTGCTCTGGAGATCCTGTTTGAGTTGTTCTAGGTAACATCTGGCTTCCCTAGAAATAAAGTTTTCGAAAAATATGAACTTATTGATGAAATAGAATCATTTTGGAAAACATAATGGTGTATAATATCAAGTAAATTAAGTGAACTAATGACTGTGACACTTTTAGAGACATTGCGGCTTCTTTGCATCAGAATTTTGAGGGTCCTCAAAATTCTGCCCTAGTTTAATAAATGATCCTTCTGCCATTCTGCATGTAATGAAGTTTGTTGGATCTATTCTAGAATTTTGAGAATCCTTCTCAAAATTCTGCCCCAGTTACTATATCGACTTCTGACTGTCTTGCATATGATGATGTCGGCTGGACTTGTTCCAGAATTTTGAGGGTCCTCCTCAAAATTCTGCCCTAGTTTCTGGTTCTGGGAAAGATGAAGATTTTATTAAGATGTGACCAAACCCACAGGGCTGCCTACGTATCCCTTCTTAAACGGGAATCCGGTCAAGCTTAGTTCAGTTTATATCATATGAAGAAACATGAAATGGTTTACACATAGCATCTTTTGACTACATCTGAATTGATAGGTTTTGGCCAGATTTCTCCATCCATCTCTACGAGTATAAGTGCTCCTCCTGTTAATACTCTATGAACCATGTATAGACTTTTCTAGTTAGGTGAAAATTTCCCTTTGGCTTCATCTTGGTGTGGGAAGATTTACTTCAGCACCAACTGCCCCAGTGTGAATTGTCTGGGTTTGACCCTTTTGTTGAAAGCTCTGGACATTCTGTTCTGATAAAGCTGACCGTGACATACTGCATTCATCATTTTTCCATCTATGAGGGCTAACTACTTATAGTGTCTTCTTATATATTCTGCATCACTGAGTTCGGCTTCTTGTATGATCCTTAAAGAAGGAATTTCTACCTCGGCGGGAATGACAGCTTCGGTACCATAAACTAGCAGATAGGGAGTTGCTCCGATTAATGTGCGTACTGTGGTATGATATCCCAATAAGGCGAATGGTAACTTCTCATGCCATTGCTTGGGATTTTTTACCATTTTCCTTACTATCTTCTTGATGATTTTGTTGGCAGCTTCCACAACTCCGTTCATTTGAGGTTTGTATGCTATAGAGTTCTTATGCTTGATCCTGAAAGTTTCACAAATAGCTTTCATCAGATCACTATTGAGATTGGCAACATTATTAGTTAGGATGGACTCGGAAACCCCGAATCGACAAACAATACGATCTCTAACAAAATCTGCGATGACTTTCTTGGTAACAGCTTTGTAAGATGCAGCTTCAACCCATTTCGTGAAATAGTCAATGGCCACTAAAATGAACCGGTGCCCGTTAGAAGCGATGGGCTCGATTGGGCTGATGACACCCATTCCCCAAGCAGCAAGAGGCCAAGGTGAGCTTGTTGCGTTAAGCTCGTTTGGTGGCACTCGTATCATGTCTGCATATATCTGGCATTGTTAGCATTTCTGAACATACTGTATACAGTCTGTCTCCATGGTTATCCACAAGTATTCGGCCCTGAGTATCTTCTTAGCCAAGATAAAGCCATTTATATGTGGGCCACAGGTTCCAGCATGTATCTCCTCGAGAAATTTGGAAGTCTCTTTTGCGTCAACACACCTTAACAGTCCCAGATCAGGAGTTCTTCTATACAGGGTTCCTCTTCTTTGGAATAAGTGATTGGATAGCCTCCGCAGTGTGCATTTCTGAGTATGGTTTGCCCGTTCTGGGTACTCTCCTTTTACCAAGTACTCTTTGATGTCATGGAACCAAGGTTTTCTGTCCGTTTCTTCTTTAACATGAGCACAGTATGCCAGCTGATTATGGATCCTCACCGGGATGGGATCGATGAACTTCTTGTCTGGATGTTTTGTCATTGATGACAAGGTGGCCAGTGCATCTGCGAACTCGTTCTGGACTTTTGGAACATGTTTAAATTCTATCTTCGTGAACCTCTTCATCAATTCTTGTACATGATACAAGTATGGTAGGATCTTGGTGTTTTTTGTAGCCCATTCTCCTTGAACCTGATATACCAGAAGATCCAAATCACCAATTACCAGTAACTCTTGTATATTCATATCGATGGCCAAATAGAGCCCCATGATTCAAGCCTTATATTCTGCCATATTGTTAGTGCACAGAAACCTAAGCTTTGCGGATACTAGATAATGTTGACCTGTCTCCGACACCAAAACCGCTCCAACACCCACTCCTTTGAAGTTTATAGCTCCATCGAAGAACATTCTCCAACTGTCATAGGCTTCAGCAATGTCCTCTCCCACGAATGGCACTTCTTCGTCAGGAAAATACATTTTTAGCGGTTTATATTCTCCTCCTAAAGGATATTCAGCAAGATGGTCTGCCAACGCTTGTCCTTTGACTACCTTCTGAGTTACATAGATGATATCGAACTCACTTAACAATATCTGCCATTTAGCTAACTTCTCGGTAGGCATAGGCTTCTGAAAGATGTACTTCAGAGTGTCCATTTTTGATATGAGGTATGTGGTATAGGCACAGAAGTAATGCCTCAATTTCTGAGTTGTCCATGTCAAAGTACAACAAGTGCGTTCTAGCAGAGAGCACCATGCTTCGTAAGGTGTGAACTTCTTACTCAAGTAATATATGGCTTGATCCCTTCTTCCTGTCTCGTCATGTTGTCCCGAAACATAGCCAAAAGCCCTATCTAGTACGAACAAATAGAGTAGCAAAGGTTTCCCAGGTTCTGGCGGGACTAGGACTGGTGGCGTGGATAGGTATTCCTTAATTTTGTCAAAAGTCCTTTGACAATCTTCAGTCCAACTGGTTTCGGCATCATTCCTCAACATTTTGAAGATGGGTTCACATATTACTGTGGACTATGCTATGAAGCAGCTGATGTAGTTTAGGCGTCCCAGGAAGCTCATTACGTCCTTTTTGCTCCTTGGTGGTGGTAACTCTTAGATAACTTTAACTTTTGATGGGTCCAACTCGATTCCTTGGCGGTTGACGATGAATCCCAACAAATTTCTTGTACGAACCCCGAATGCACATTTTGCGGGATTCAGTTTTAAATTTTACCTCCGTAGCCTGTCAAAGAACTTCCTCAAGTCTGCCATGTGATCTGTGACCCTCTTGGATTTGATGATGACCTCGTCAACATATACCTCTATTTCCTTGTGTATCATATCATGGAATATGGTCGTCATGGCTCTCATATAGGTGGCCCCAACATTCTTTAGACCGAATGGCATCATTTTGTAGCAGTACACTCCCCACGGTGTAATGAAGGCTGTTTTCTCTACGTCTTCTTCGTCCATCCAAATCTGATGATAACCCGCGAAACAATCTACAAAGGACTGGAGTTCATGCTTGGCGCATTTGTCGATCAGAATGTGTATATTTGGCAGTGGAAAATCGTCCTTGGGACTTTCTCTATTTTAATTCTGATAGTCAACACACACCCTTACTTTCCTATCTTTCTTCGGAACCTGTATGATGTTGGCTAACCAGGTTGGGTACTCAACTACCCTGAGGACTTTGGCTTTGATATGCTTAGTGACTTCTTCCTTGATTTTTAGGCCCATGTCTGGTTTGGACTTTCTGAGTTTCTGCTTCACTGGCGGACACATTGGGTTGGTGGGCAACTTATGATCCACTATGGATGTGCTCAGGCAAGTCATGTCAGCATATGACCATGCAAAAATATCCTCATATTCTCTCAGGAAACGAGTATATTCTTCCTTTTCTGACGGTGATAGGTGAATGCTAATGCGAGTCTCTTTGCTGGTTTCAGAATCTCCCAAATTGATTGTCTCGGTTTCGTCCAGGTTGGACTTAGGTTAGTTTTCAAAATTCTCAACTTCTCTGATAACTTCCTCGGGTATTTCATCCCTTTCTTCAAATATTACTATCCTTATGTTGCGTTGTCTCATTACATGTCATAGTCATTGGTTCATCAAGGTAAGAAATAGTAATGTTGTAGAGGGAAAATTTAAAATATAATAATAATACTAAATAACAATGCATTAATTAAATTTTGAAAACATCCAAAATAGGTACGACTCGATGACTCGAGCAATTATTTCAAAACAAAATGCGTCTTTAAAACAAAATACTGGAAATATATTAAATGCCTAAAATAGCTATTAAAAATAGGCCAGGCTAATTGCCAAGCTACCCAGGAACTTGACGTGCCCGGGATGGTGCGGTAGTCCAATTTATGAGAACAAGTCCCTTCTCCACGGTCTGAATGGTAAGGCCTTCTTCCTCTTCCTCCTCAACTATCACATTGCAATCCATATCCTCGTCTTCTAGAAACAAGTTCCTTAGCCCAGCCAAAGCTTCTTCCTCTGCAAATCCCCATATTGTGTCGGCCTGGTGAAAGGTCTAGCTCAGATGCTGCACCAGCTGCTTGACAGGGTAATAGGTACCACACCATGGTGGCAATCAATCATCATATTCTTGCCACGTATACTGATATCCAAGCCCGAAAGTTGTGCTATGACGTTTCAACTGTACCGATTTGGTAACGCCCTGGAGTTTCTTCCCAAACCCTTTGTCGGGTTCATACCCTAACTATGCCAATATGCTTTCTATTTTGCTACTCCACCACTTATCTTTCTCAATTACATTGACACGCTCAATGCGGTGATAAGTTTCTTCACCCAACTTTCTTCTATTCTTGACAATCGGGATAGTTTGACTGGTGTAAATGGGATTGCTTCCATCTTCGTGAATGATTACCTCCTAATGGTTCCATTCGAACTTCACGGCCTGGTGTAGCGCAGAAGCCACAACTCCAGCAACATGTATCCAAGGTCGTCCTAGTAAAAGATTGTACGTAGCAGATATATCTAATTCTTGAAACTCAACATCAAACCAAGTTGGGCCCATCTGCAAACAAAGGTTAACTCCCCAATTGTGGCCCTTTGAGACCCGTCAAATGCCTTCACATTCATACTCCCTACTCATATCTCATAGAAATCTTTGCCCAAACTTTTCAAAGTAGTCAGTGGACAAATGTTGAGACTTGAACCCCCATCTATTAAGACTCTGGTGATGAATTTGTCCTCAAAACTATATTGTGATATGTAGTGCCCTGTTTTGACTTAATCCTTCAGGTGGTAGCTCATCTTTGTAGAAGGTGATCTTGTAGCTTTCCAGTACTTGCCCTACCATATTGGCCATCTCTCCACTGGTGATGTTGTTGGGCATATAAAGCTTCATTCAACACCTTCATCAAAGCATTCCTATGCGTCTCAGAAATTTGCAGCAACGACAGGATGAATATCTGGGTAGGAATCTTGTTCAAATGATCAACGACAGAGTATTCTCTTGCATGTACTTTCCTCTAGAGATCATCTGGACTAGTTTCAATGACGGGTTGTTTGGTAGAACCTTCCTTGCTTGTTCCTCCCAAATTTTTGGGTGTATAGATCCTTCCAGTTTTGGTCATCCCCTGTGCGGCACCAGATTCTTTCATATTTGCTTTTCCCTTTCTCCTAGCTTCGGCAACATAATCCCAGGGTATGGGGTTGGACTTGAAAGGAGGTGTGGGTGCTACCGTCACAGTGAAGGGCGTGGATACTTCTACTTCACATGGAACTGGTGTAGTTGCAGGTGTTGTTACTTCAATTTCAAACGGGATTGATGCGGCTAGTTTAACTTTGACTGGTGGTTATATCTGTACTACAATAGGAGTGAGTGTGACTGTAGGTTTAGGGTCATCACCTTCCTGAATAAGCCCAATCGACCCCTCAGGATCCCATTCTTCATCAATTTCGATCACATTTACTCCTTCACCCCTATGATTTGGGAGGGAATTGTTGCGAACATTTGGTGCGGCTTCTTTTGCTTGTATAACTTTGGTATCAATCAGGAGTTGGATCTTGTCTTTCAGAGTGCGACATTCATCAATGGTATGCCCTTTCATGCCGGAATGGTACACACATGTTTTGTTTGGGTTGACCCACTAGGAGGAGTTTTCCATGGCTACAACAGGAATGAGGGTGACATATCCAGCAGACTTCAGCCTTTCATATAGCTGGTCAATGGGTTCAGAAATAGGGGTGTATTGTATGGGCATCCTGCGGCCAAAATTGGGTCTGGGTTTTGAATAGTTTTGACAGGTTGGAGATGAATGGTAATAGGTTGGCTGGGTGTTATAAGCGTGATAGGTGGTAGCGGGTTGAGAATATCTAGGAGGTAAAGGTTGGTATGTGGGTAGAGGTGTTTGGTATGTGAGTGGCCTGCAATGCCTCAAAATTGGTTACCATCCCACTCTTGATCCCTTCTTCAATCCTTTCCCTGAGTTTGATGATGTCAGAGAACTTGTGCTTTTCGATGACCATTAACCTTTTATAGTATTGTGGATCCTGGGCCCTGATGAAAAATTTGTACATCTGCTCTTCCTCTAGTGCCAGCCTGACTTTTTCAGCTTTTGACCTCCATCAAGTAGCATACTCGTGGTAAGTCTTCGTTGGTTTATTCTTGAGATTCTCTATGTAGAAGATATCCGACGCATTCTCTGTGTTAAACCTGAATCGGTGCATGAAGTCCGATGCCATGCTTACCTAATTGACCCATTTCTTGGGATTTTGTCTTATGTGGGCGTCTCCAGTGGGACTCCTCATGAACAACTTCATGCGAATCCTTTCATCTTTCCCAACTCCTACGAGCTTATCACAGTATGTTCTCAAATGTACCTTCGGGCCACCCATTCTGTCAAACATCTCGAACTTAGGAGGTTTGTAACCGTCCGACAGTTCCACATCTGGCTGAATGCATAGATCCACATAGTTTAGACCCTCAATTCCTTTGCCTCCTTCAACACCCTATATGTGGCTTGTGAGCTTCTTGAGCTCCTTTGCCATATTCTTAATGAGCAGGTCCTTCTCGGCGGATTCTGGAGTGTATGAGATTGGTTAAGTAGAGTGAGGTAAGGTTTCCACGTATATGGGATTATTTTGGTGGGTGCCAGGGGTTGGAGTGTAGTGGTGATCATTAGTTGAATTTTGCAGATCAGGGATAGGTTGCGGGATATTATGAGGAGTATGGTAAGTGGTTTGTGGGTATTGGGTATGAGGATGTTGGTGTTGAGGAGGAGTGGGTATTGGTAGAGGATTAGGATTTTGGGGAGGAGTTGTGTATTGATAGGGTGAGGGAGGATTTTGTAGACGTTGGTTTGGTGTGTTCTGAGGAGGTACTAGGTTTTGAGCATTTTGTTAGTTAACATCTGGGACGTTTAAGGTGAGGGAAGGGTTTGCCAAGTTGTGGACCTGCTCAAGTTCCCCCTGCAATTCCAGTATTTTCTGTTCCAACCGTAGGACCAAATCATTCTGGGCCGGAGTGCTCCGACCGTCTGAAGTTTCAACATTTTCCACGTGCGCAACATTTTCTTTCCAGATACCACTCATATCATCCATCTTAGCCTTTCCCTTGCTTTTCGGATCACTTGGAGGAGGAGTTAGTGGAGGGCCTCTGGATCTGGTGTGATATGCTGACGATGTCAGTATGTGCGAACCAACCCTAGGGGATGGGAATAATCAAAATAAAGAAAAAACAAAAGATAAACAAGTCAATGAGGATTCTAAGAAGTATTTGCAGTATTTAAACACGTATTGCGGGAATGTAAATTCGTATCCTAATTTGGGGGACCTCGTTGTACCCGAGGTAGGCCTAGCGACAGGTAGATTTGGAGAGATTTAATGCTGATAAATGCCTCATTTCATTAATGTAATAAATAAGACAAACCTAAAAATGATGATAAATAGATGAGTTACTAATGGCATTTGCTTTATTACATTCGAATTCCAAAATGACTCAAAACAGATAAACCTAATCTACTTGGTCCTGGAAGGACCTTTCCCATATTTGGCCCTCTTGGCTCCATCAATCAGATTCCCAGGTCATGCATGTCCAGTAGCAGGTATGCCCTTGCTAGGTGTCCTCCTTAGTTTCCCTCTCTATTCTGACAGTCTACGACCCTTTTCCTCTTCCAATTCCATTAGATCTTGCTCCAAATATTCCAACCTTTCTGTTGACCTTGTAGCCATTTCCTTCCACTCGTTATTTGCCTACATGTCTAACTTGTGTTGTTCCAAATGCCTGTCTTTGGACTAAAGGACTCTTTTGCGCAGCCTCTCATACTTCACTTGTGCTTCAGCAACCTAATCTATGACTCTATTTCCTCGACCAATCCCTGGCTCGACTATTCTTGCTATGTTATCTTCTAACCATGACCGGCTTGATATCGATCTGGCTCGATGGTATCCTTTTCCACGATAATCTTCAAATGCTACATGTGCTGGGCCTTACATTTGTATGGAATGGCGTCATCCTGAAAATTTGCTCTATAATGACTCCTTTTGGAGACTCCATGTATGACTTGCTTTCTACCAGCTTGTCTCATGACTATGATAGGAACATAGGGATGTATTCCCCTTAACCCAATCAACACCAAGTGCGGAACATCCCTGGATCTGATGATGAATTCATTAGTAGGGAACCACTCAAACATCCAGTAAACCTAGTCCTTGGTTAAATTGCTGAAAAACTGTGCCTATTATGTAGCATTCTCTGGTTGTGCAAATCTATCTGGGATAAAGGTCATTCTTTTAGGATGGTGGAAAGCTATGTGATCATTTCATGGTCTTTGTGGAAACTCTTGGCGGTATTGGCCCCTTTGAAGATGTTCTAACAACCAAATCTGCAATAGAAAGTTGCAACCCTCAAAATGTTTGAACCCTTTCTTGCAACATCTAGAGCCTGGTATATGTCTGCTACAATCATCGGAACAATAGTATAGGTTTGTCCCTCGATTCCCTCCATTAAAGCTTTGGTTACCCTGGCTAACCTGGTGTGAATTCTGTCCCCTTGGCTTGGAAACACCATCATACCTAGAAAACAGACGATGAATACAAAGACCCTACGATGAGTGGCCTAGAGAAGTGATGGAGAATTCATCATGAAAGATACGGTAAGATTTGTTGTGTCCATATCGTTTATAGAGGAAGTCAAAGGGTTTGTAGGACTTCTTCAGGTACACCAAGTCATCATTCTTTCTCAAACCCATCAACTTCAGAAACCCCCTGGTAGTGCGGTTTTCCGGGACTATCCCATGGTAATCCAGCGAATCCTCCTATTTCCTCCAAGAGAGGAGTCATTTCTATGTTGCCAAAATGGAATATAGCTCTTTCTCCGTCCCTGAATATAGTAGTAGCCTCGATCAACATGTTGTTTGGTTGGATGTCCAATATGGAAGGTAAATTTCCAAGAACCCTTTTCACGTGATTTTTTTCGTTCGGCAAAAAGGTTTTCCCACCAATCTAACAACAACGGTGGTATACTTCGGACCGTGCCGAACCTGGAAACTTCGTGCCTCATTTTCTACAAAAATAAACAGAGTTAGACCCTTGCCTCCTCCGGGTTCGACTACTTACACATTAATGATTAGCATATCGGCATTTATCTCTCCAAATAATCCACATATCATGGTTGCGCCCGTTGGGATTATGGAAATCTCGATGGACTTTGGACAAGGCTTTCTTAGAAGGTTATTATACGGACAACTTATTAACCGGGCTAGGTTTGATCATGATGTATGTACAGTCATTATCAGAGTAAGATTTCTATAGAAGTCTAGACTAGTATCCCCAAGCGGACAACTTGAGAGGGAAAGACACAGAACCGTCGACTGCACCACTGATCGACTAGTTTTACCGCAAATAAGCCTTTCCAAATTTAAAGGGTGATTTTAGGAAGATCGCGGACACTCATCACGCGCCGCTATAGTATCAGTACGCACGAGTGGAATATGATGTTGAGCATGAAGTTATGCAAAAGAAAATAACAAGTTTCCAAGAATTTGCACGATGAATAATGATAAGATGCGGTATTTAATAATTGTAAAGACATTTAAGAAAGAAAAACAAGGAGACAATTCAGTTTTCACAGTAAAAAGTGATAAACAGGGAAGAGAAATCATAAATATATGAAGATAGGAAAATAAATTCACATAGAGTGAGAAGGGAAGGGGTGTGCAAGTATTAACTGAATGATAAAGACATGCTTCAAGACTAATTCACAAACAAGTTCATTAGGGTAAGAGCCTAAAGATATCCCCAGCTGAGACGCCATGCTGTCGCGTCCTTTTTTTCTCGCAAAATCGGGTTTCGACATTTCTGGGACAACTCTTTTCTAAGAGGGTATGGAATTGGATTTTAAAGAGTCGCCACCTAACGGATTACGGTGTGTTAGAGCACCTAGAGTAGATAACTCATATAACCAGTTTACATCACCAGATATCGGGTAAGGGCTCGAAATTACCTTGAGAGGAAGGTGTTAGGCACCCCTCAAGGTCCATAACGGTGGGTCCCGGCCGGACTTAAATTAAGCGAATTAGTCTAAAAGGGGAAGAAAATAATTTGGACAAATACAATATTCAATTTATTTTAAAGAGGAGGATAGCGGGTGGTCCTAAGTTTTTTAGCCTATAGAATCATTCAAGTCGGGGTGTTACTAATAGCATTAGCGCACGTATCATCTCCTTACTACCCAATTACTATCTTTAAGTTGTTACCGAAAAAGCACTAGTTGATTCTAAACTGTACCCTATGCGTGCACTACCCGTCCCTTTCCTATGGCCCTGGAGGTATTAGAACCACTATTTGGGATGGTTCTAGACCAACCTATGTTACATAAAATATGAAATCTAGGCGACAAACAAAACAAATAAGACTTTCAGATAAAAAACAAGTTTGGGCTCATATTGATCTCCACACATAGGCAACAAAAGCACGCAATTGAATCAGCAAACTCCGTTAACTTTGGAATCCTATAGGCAGGATATCTACGTGATAAAATAGAGTATAAATGGCAGTTTATTAAAGATGGCATTGAGACCTATTTGTTTGCCTACTGATTTTATTCAGCATGAATCTGGGCACTTTAGGCAGTAATATGTTACAACTTAGACCTAGAATCATTGTTAAGGCCTATAGATATATTGCCTAAGTGATTGACAATAGCGATTTAATTCAGAATCGATTAACAGAATCCTATAGGCAGGATTTTTACGAGCTTATTAATTACAGACCTATAGATTTTGGTTTCTGTGTGTAATACTAATTTTAACTCGTAAAGATAGATTTTATTTCCTATAGGCATGCTTTCTAATTACTGAATTGACTTAAGTCCTATAGGCATGATATTTATTGCTTTAAACCCTATAGACATGATTTCTAGGTATGACATTGATTTGAATCCTATAGGCATGATGTCTATTAATTGTGTACGGGCATAAATGAATCAAATTGCCAGGAAGGATAGTTAATTCAAACAACAAGATCCTATAGGCATGATTGCTAATGCACATTTGTTGAAAACATGTATAGACCCGATGAGCAGGATTTCTAATATATACAATTGAGCGAAAGTCCTACAGGCAGGATCTCTAGTATGCAAATATAAAATATAGAATCAAGATGATCATGAGAGTCCTATAGGCAGGATTTATAAACACAACATAGTACTCACAAAATCCTATAGGTAGGGTTTCTACCCAATTTTAACAAAAGATATATGAACCCATTGCCCCCCAGCTTTACTAGATATCCCCAAATTTGTTAGACACAGTTATTACATACCAGAATAGCCGAATGAATTACATAATGGTATCAGTACACTATAAGGAGCCTTCATCGGCCCAAACGAACTTGGGAACCAGGCCTTCCCGCATGACAGCTTTGGAACATAGTAGTGATTCATCCACAACACATTAAAACCAGGCTTCCAGTGTGTCAAAGTTCTCAAAGAGCCTTAGGGACCCCGAGCAATGCTCATACAAGAACCACACCTTCAGCAAAGAGTTCATAAAAGATTAAAAAACCAGCTCCCCAGTGTGTTAGAGTTCAAAGGAGTCTCAAGGACCCTAGACAGTGCTCACACTAGGGTGGTTGAGAACCTAAGGGACTAAGAGTAGAGGTTTTAGAAATCAGTACATAAAAAGGAATAAAGGGCAGGTTTTAAAAGGACAGTTGGATTTTAGAAGAAATAGGATTTAGAACATGGAATTACATGCAGAACTGCATCAAGGAAACATACAAATTCATGCTTAAACACATAGTTCAAATAGGTTGAAATCTAGATAAGCTAAATATTCATGCTAGTAGCCAGAATAGTTATTGTTTAATCACAACAACAATTAAGCAGAAACATTTGCGTTGAATAAACATGACATATGAGTTAAGCAACAAACTAACTGATTACATGTCTATTGTGCAAAGTTTAGAATAGATAGAGGATTAACAAGTAATACATGAAACAAGTTAAACCTCAGGCTAAATCATGAAAGTGATTCATATTATTTAAAATAACTTAGTCTTAAGTTAACAATGTTACTAAATGAGACCATATAATCATGTGAAGGGCAGAATCATGTTGAGAATTGAAACAGGCTATTCAAGCAAGGCATAGAGAATGAAATTGCAAAGGTTGGGGCATACTAATTAAGTGAGAAAGCAAGTAAGTATACCACATCAATGAGGTTCCAAAATAATTTTGGCATTGGCTTTCAGCTGGCCAAAATCAAAAGATACTTAGCACTGAAATCAGAACAAGAGAGAATAAGAGCTTAAGCTTTTTTAGTGAGAATCAGAGAGTTCGAGTCTTGTTTAAGGGGAAAGGGGAGAATGGTTTAAATAGTGTTCAATTAAGTGAAAAAATAAGGGAGGTAATCAAACACATATGGATAAGGAAAGAAATCAATCACAGAATAAATAATGCAGGGTTCAGTAAATAAACACGGCATAATAGCATGTAATCAATCGAGTAACAGAAATAAGGAAAATATCAATTTACAAGAAGTCTCAGGGTAAATAAGGAAAGTATTAGTCACATATGAGGAAGGAAAAAGTATCGGAAAATCAGTAAAAGATTTAAAACCAAAATATCAGCAGTAAAATAAGGTACATAATGTAGACATGATATGTGATGGCCCGACCCTTGTCTCATGAGTTACCGCTCTGTTTCCCCTATTTCTACTTCTTTATGCTTTGGTAAGGTTTGAGACACTCAGTCTCTTTAGAGTGACTGTAAGTTGGAAAAGTCAATTGGATATTGACTTGTGTGTTAGAGGGCTCGGATGTGAGTTCTGATGGTTCGGTTAGCTTCGGGAGGTGATTTGGGACTTAGGAGCATGATCGAAATGAGTTTTAGAGGTCCGGAGTAGATTTAGGCTTAAATTGGCAAAATTGTTTTTTTGGCGATTTCCGGTTGATAGGTGATATTTTGATATAGGGGTCGGAATGGAATTCCGAGAGTTGCAATAGTTCCCTTGTGACATTTGGGACGAGTGTGCAAAATTTCAGGTCATTCGGACGTGGTTTGGTTGGGTTTTTGATAAAAAGTGGAACTCGGAAGATTTTGGAAACTTAGGCTTGAATCCTATGTGTTTAGGTTGATTTGATGTTGTTTGAGGTGTTTTGAAGATTGGTACAGGTTTGAATAAGGTTTTGGGGCCTCGGGTGAGTTTCGGAGGGTTGAACAGATCATTTTAAGTTGAAGAAAATTGCATATTTTTGTTTTAGCTGTTGCAGGTATTTTACCCTTCGCGTTCGCAAGTGGACCCTCGCGTTCGCGAAGAGTCAGTTGAGGAAGCTGGAAATTTAGCCTTCGCGTTCGCGAGAGAGGCTCCGCATTTGCAAATGGCTAAGAGTTTGTTCATCGCGTTCGCGGGGGAGTTGTCGCGTTCGCATAGAGCAAAAAGGGCAGCTGAGCTTCTGTGGATTTTATTCGCGAGAGGTAGAACACAATTGCGAAAGTTGGTCTGAGCAAAGCATCGCGTTCGTGATGGGGATGTCGCGATTGCGAAGAGGAAAATTGGTCAAAGTTAATTTTTGCTTTGCGAACGCGAGGCTTTGACCGCGTTCGCGAAGAAGGATTTCAGGCATGGGCAGAAGGTTTAAAAGGTCATCTTGTCCGCGAATGTGGGGTTTATTTCTTCCATTGTTGGTCGTTTTTGGAGCTATTTGAAGGAGATTGAAGAGGGATTCAAGGGGAATCACTTGCAGGTAAGTATTTTGGACTTAAAACTCAATTCTATTGTGAAATCTACCTAATAAATCATAGAATCTAAGTCTAAAATTGAGGAATTAGGGCTTGAGATTAAGAGACTTTAAAATAAGAATTTGAGGGGACACTTGGACTCCAATTTCAGTGTTCTTGTATGTATGGACTCGTGGGAGGATAAGGATTCCGTTGATATGATTTTTACCGAGTTCCGAGATGTGGGCCGGGGGGTCGGGTTTGGCCAATTTCGGGATTTTTGGTATAATTTGATTATTTTCATTTGGGCTTCGTCCCCTTAGCATATTTTGACGCCGTGATTCTGATTTTGGATAGATTCAATGCGAGTGGAGGATGATTCGAGGGGCAAAGGTGTCGTAGAGTAGTATTTTCACCGGTTTGAGGTAAGTAACCATTGTAAATTTGGAACTGATGGTACAAATCCTGGTATTTGACTTGTTTTGATAGATGCGGTGACGAGCATGGGGGCGTGAACCGATAGGGATTGTGACTTGGTCCGTCCCGTAGCGACTATTGAGCCCCGTATTTGATTTGAAACCTTATGAAATTCCGTACTTTAGTCATTTATACTGTATTATTGGTTGTATACCATGTTTGGGGCCTTGTGCCGACCTGTTGATACCCTTGGGGGCATTTTTACTGTTTTTCCTCACTTTATTTGTTGAAATCATATCCTTAGTCATGTTTTACCTGTTTAAAAGTTTAAAACTGTTTTATCACTCCACTCTAATTGTGAAGACTGTTTGTGCTGAGTTCCGTAATTTTTTATTGTTGTGCCTGAGAGGCTATGAGATTAATAACTGAGAGAGGTTGAGAACCTAATAGTGAGAATATTATATGTATATATTATGGAACGGGCTGCACGCCGCAGCGATACTTATATGGACCAGGATGCATGCCGCAACGATATATATATTGGATCGGGCTGCATGCCGCAGTGATATATATGTTGGATCAGGCTGCGCGCCGCAGCGATATGGCGTTTGGGTTGTAGGAGCCCCTTCGGAGTCTGTACACCCCTAGTGAGCGTAGTCGACTATAAATTACGGATCGGGCTGCACGCCGCAGCGGTTACTTTGATTTCTTTTATTATGAGATATTAATGAGCCTAAGTGCTGAGAGTGAGTACTGAGTGATGAGAGTGAGTCACGAGTGACTGAGAGGCTGCCCGAGAGGCCATATTCTGAGTGATATCTTGCCCGATGGGCCCAGTTATGATATTTTCACTGATTTCACTCTTCTTTTTAAATATAGCCTCTACTGGAAAAAATTGCTAAGTATATGATTTCGAGTGTTTAAACTGAAGTTGATAATTTTACGACGAAACTGGTTTTAAATTGTGAAATGGAATTGTTATCCTGTTGTTTATTCAGTTATATGATTTTTAATTGCTCGTCACTGCTTTCAGACCTTATTTTCTTTAGTTACTTATTGAGTTGGCGTACTCACGTTACTCCCTGCATCTTGTGTGCAGATCCAGGTGCCCGAGTGGCAGAGTGAGGGTCCTCAGCAGATCCAGAGGTTGCCGGAGATTTCAAGGTAGCTGTATGGCGTCCGAAGCCCTATTTTCTCCTTTTTATGTTTTTCTTTTCCGCATTTTCTAGACTTATGTTATATCAGACAGTCAGTTATGTAGTAGAGGCTCTAGACCCAGTGACACCAAATATTTGGGGGTTGTGTAGTTTTCATGTTTATTTGACTTCCGCATATGTAATTGTGTTTTAAACGCTTATTATGAAAATTTGGTATTTAAACCTATGTTAGAAAATTGTTTTCTTTAAGGAAACATGGTTATGATTAGATTATTGAGTTGGCTTGCCTAGTAATGTGATAGGCGCCATCATGACCAGTATTAGGGGTCATGACAAGTTGGTATCAGAGCCTAGGTTACATAGGTCTCACGAGTCATGAGCCGGTTTAGTAGAGTCT
This sequence comes from Nicotiana sylvestris, assembly GCF_000393655.2. Lineage (NCBI taxonomy): Eukaryota > Viridiplantae > Streptophyta > Magnoliopsida > Solanales > Solanaceae > Nicotiana > Nicotiana sylvestris. The sequence continues at coordinate 101,990,425 of NC_091058.1, read as the reverse complement.
CACATATCGGTACGGAGACGTGTGTATTTATCCTCGAGAGGTTGCAGAACCTTTAGGAAAAACTTCATATTCTTGAAATTCTTGTCGTGCAAATTTGTTAATCCGAATACTAAACTTCTATTATTCCATTCTCTCATAGATGGTGAGGACACGTGCTACCGGGCAGGATGGACGACTACCAATACCACCAGCTGGGGCCACCAGAGGTCGAGGACGCGGTCGAGGCCGTGGTAGGGGAAGAGCAGCTAGGGTAGCACCTGCAGATCCACCAACTGCCCTAGTTCAGGATCAAGTCCTAATTGTAGACGCTACAGCAGTACCGGCTCAGGCACCAGCTGTGCCCATTGTGATTCCAAGCTTTCAGGAGGCTTTAGCTTAGATCTTATCAGTGTGTACCGGTTTGGCTCAGGCGGTTTCAGTTACTACGGCCGCAGCTACTTCTCAGGCTGAGGCACCCAGACTCCCATTGCTCGCACACCTGAGCAGGCTGTGTAGGGACTCCAGACACCGGGGGCACCTCCAGCCCAGCCGGTTGCAACAGCTCTGGTTATGTCGGACGACGAGCAACGTCGACCAGAGAAGTTTGGTAGACTCAAGACTACAACTTTTAGCGGTGTAGAGGGCGAGGATGCCTAGGGGTTCTTGGATAAGTGTTAGAGGATGCTTCGTACAACGGGTATTCTAGAGACCAGTGGTGTGGCTTTTACCACCTTTCAGTTTTCTAGGGCTACCTTCACTTGGTGGGAGGCGTATGAGAGGCGTAGGCCTGTTGGTGCAGTGCCCCTTACATGGCAACCGTTCTCTGTTCTCTTTCTAGAGAAGTATGTGCCACAGTCTCGACAAGAGGAGCTGCACAGGCATTTCGAGCAGTTGCGTCAGGGAGAGATGACCATGACAGTATGAGATACGATTCTCTGAGTTAGCTCGTCATGCGGCCTGGTTGGTTCCGACATATAGAGAGAGGATTATGAGGTTTGTTGATGGTATCACATATCAGCTTCGGGTTCTCATGACTAGGGAGAGGGTGACAGGTGCTACTTTTGAGGAGGTTGTTGACATTGCCCATGAGATTGAGTCGGTTTACCACCCAAGAGCGAGAAGAGAGGGAGGCCAAGATGCCTCAGGGATCTGGTAGCTTTAGTAGTGCTTCTTCGAGGGGTCAGTTCCTGTAAGGCAGAGGCTGTCCATTCAGTCATGCTCATTCAACTTGCCTAGCTTGCCCAGCAGGGCAGAGGCCATCCAGAGATGTGACTATTGGTAATGACGGGGTATTGAGGATGTAGGGTCAAATTTGTGTACCCAATATTGATGGGCTTCGGGAGTTGATTCTAGAGGAGGCCCATAGTTCGCGGTATTCCATTCATCCGAGTGCCGTGAAGATGTACCAAGATTTGAGAAAGCACTCTTGGTGGAGGCAGATGAAGAAAGATATAGTTGGGTTTGTAGCTCGGTGCCTCAATTGTCAGCAGGTGAAGTATGAGAACCAGAGATCGGGTGGGTTGCTTCAGCAGATAGAGATTCCAGAGTGGAAGTGGGAGAGAATCATAATGGACTTCGTAGTTGGACTCCCACGAACTTTAAGGAAGTTCGATGCCATTTGGGTGATTGTGGATCGGCTGACCAAGTCTGCACACTTCATTTCTGTGTGTACTGCCTATTCTTCAAAGCGGTTGGCGGATATATCCGGGAGATTGTTCGTCTGCATGGTATTCCAGTTTCCATCATTTCAGATAGAGGTACTCAGTTTACATCACGGATCTAGAGGGCCATACAACATGAGTTGGGTACTCGGGTGGAATTGAGCATAACATTTCACTCCTAGATGGACGGACAGTCCAAGTGCACTATTCAGATTCTTCAGGATATGCTCCGTGCGTGTGTAATGGAGTTTGGAGGTTCTTGGGATCAACTGTTGCCATTAGCGGAGTTTGCCTACAATAATAGTTATCAGTCCTGCATTCAGATGGCATCGTATGAGGCTTTATATGGTAGGCGGTGTAGATCCCAAGTGGGTTAGTTTGAGCCGGGTGAGGCTAGATCATTGGGCACAGACTTGGTTTAGGATGCTTTGGAGAAGGTTAAGGTAATTCAGGATAGACTCCGTACAGCCCAGTCCAGACAGAAGAGTTACGCGGACCGGAAGGTTTGTGATGTTTCCTATATGGTTGGAGAGCGGGTCTTGCTTCGGGTTTTGCCTATGAAGGGCGTTATGAGATTTGAGAAGAAAGGGAAATTGAGTCTGAGGTTTATTGGTCCTTTTGAGATATTGAGGTATGTTGGGGATATTACTTATGAGCTTGCCTTACCTCCAGCTTGGCAGGAGTTCATCCGGTATTTCATGTTTCGATACTCCGGAGGTATCACGGTGATCCGTTGCATGTGTTGGATTTCAGTTCAGTCCAGTTGGACAAGGATGTATCTTATGTTGAGGAGTCGGTGGCGATATTAGACATGCAGTTTCAGAAGCTGAGGTCAAAGAACATTGCATCCGTGAAGGTTTAGTAGCGGGGTCAGCCGGTCGAGGAGGTGACTTGTAAGACCGAGCAGGATATGCGCAACCGTTACCCTCCTCTTTTCACTACTTCAGGTATGTCTCTATGCTCATTTAAGGATGAACGAATGTTTTAAGAGGGGGAGGATGTAACGACCCAGCCGGTCATTTTTAGAATTAATGCCCCGATCCCCTAATAACTGCGTTCCCCATGCTTATTTCTCCTATTATGAGTTGCCGGGAGGATTCGTTTTGAGTTTTAGAGTGTTTTGGGACACTTAGTTCCTAAATGAGAGTTTAAGCTTTAGAATTTGGACTGTAGTCAGAGCAATGTGAAGACGGCCTAAGAATGGAATTCCGTTGGTTTCCTTAGCTCTGTTGGGTGATTTCGGGCTTAGGGGCTTTTTCGGATTGTGTTTTGGAGTTCCGTAGCTTATTTAGGCTTTAAATGCTGAAAGTTGAATTTTTGAAGTTTCTGGATCGATAGTGAGATTTTGAAATTGGGGTCAGAATGGAATTCTGAAAATTGGAGTAGGTTTGTTGTGTCATTTGGGACGTGTGTGCAAAATTTCAGGTAATTCGGAAGAGGTTTGATAGACTTTTTGATCGAAAGCAGAAATAGGAAGTTTTGGAAATCCTTAGGCTTGTATTGGATAGTGATTTGTGGTTTTAGCGTTGTTTGATGTGATTCGAGGGTTGGAATAAGTTTGTATGATGTTTTAGGATTGGCTTGCATGTTTGGTTGAGGTCCCGGGGGCCTCGGGTAAGTTTCAGGAGCTTAGCAGAAGTTGATTTTGGTCTTAGGCAAAAATCTAAGTGCTGAACTTGTCATAACTGCACCTGCGTGTGTGGGACCGCATGTGCGGCACCGCAGAAGCGGTTGGAGGACCGCAGGTGCGGTCTGAGGCGATTTGGGGTTTGGTCGCAGATGCGACCCATTTACCGTAGAAGCGGCATCGCATCTGCGGACAAGAGGTCGCAGATGCGGAAGCTGGACTTTAATGAAAAGTCGCATGTGCGGTCCCATGGCCGCAGAAGCAGATTCACTAGTAAGAAAAAGGGCAGAATCGAGGGTTTGAACTCAAACTTTGGAAATTGACATGGGAGCTCGGAGATTGGCAATTTTGGATAGATTTTCACCTGGGTGTTTTGGGCAAGTAATTCTTACTCGGTTTTGATTAGTTTCCATGAATCTATGCTTAAATTCATCCTTTAAATTTGAATTTGGGATGAAAATTTGGGGGAAAGTTGAGAAAAGTTCTTAGGCCTAATTTTGGGGTTTTGATCGAGGTTTTGGTATCAGATTTGAGGGATTTTGTTATGGTTAGACTCGTGAGTGAATGCGTGTTCATAATTTATGATCTTTACCCGATATTGAGACATGGGCCCGAAGAGGATTTTTGGGCTTGTTCCTATTTTCTTGTCTTAGCTTCGTTTCCTTTAGCTAAATTAGTTGTTTGTAGTTGTATTTACGCATTGGTATTAATTTGATTAGATTTGGGCCACCTGGAGTTGGATACTCGTGGAAAGAACGTGATATCAAGTTGATTGAGCTGGTTCGAGATAAGTTGCTTGCCTAACCTTGTATGGGAAAACTCCCCTTTGGATGTGGTATTGTTGATATATGAAATGCCTTGTACGTGAGGTGACGAGTGCATACATGTGTAATTGTTGAGAATCCTGTTTTCATTAAGTAACTATAATTGTGTTTTCTTCCTTGTTTATACTACTTGCAATTTAAGCCTACTGTTAGCTTAGGGAAGCATGTCTAATTTACTTAATTGCTTTACTTGCTCAAACTGCTTTATTTGAATTAAGTGCAACATGCTAGGTTAGAAATACCTGTTTTACCTTGGTAGGAAATTTGGATTGAATTGAATATTCTTCGTGTTGCTGCTGCGTGTTTACTTTGGGACTACGGGACGATATCCCAAGAGACCCCCCTACATGTTTACTTTGGGACTACGGATTTGTATACCAGTAGATCCCCCTGCACATTTATATTGGAACTACGGGATTGCACCCGGTAGATTCCCCCAGTACTGGGTATTTACATTTGGGACTACAGATTGGGATTCCGGTAGATCCTCGCACACTATGAGTTGGACTACGGGACAACACCTGGGAGATCCACTGGATATTTACATTTGGGGACTACAGGACGGTATCCTGGGAGATCCCCGGTTGCTATGTCTATGTGGAGTTATATTCTTTCTGTGATTTCTCTCTCTGTTGTAGTCATTGTTATTCTTATGATCCTGTGTTACTTCTTACTGTTTCATTTCCTTATATATATATATATATATATATATATATATATGATCAGTAGGGCCATGACCTTCCTCGTCACTACTCGACCGAGGATAGGCTTGGAACTTACTGGGTACCGTTGTGGTATACTCATGTCCTTTCCTGCACATGTTTTTTGTGTGTAGATCCAGGTTCTTCGACTCAGCCCTACTATCCTTGAGGCAGGGGCAATTCATTAGAGACTTTGAGGTATATCTGCCGCGTCCGCAGACCGAGGAGTCCCTCTCCCTTCTCTCTTATAGTTATAGCCCTTCTATATTTTTTTTGATTTAGACATTCTAGAGTTAGAGCACTATGTAGTATCCATAGCTTGTGATTTCTTGAGATTCCAGGTTTTGGGAGTTCTTTTTAGTTGAGAGTGTGTATTTGTATATGCCAAGCAGCATCTTAAACGTTTTCATTATGTTTATCCGCAGTTTTTACTAGTTTTTATTTGTTGTTTTCCATTTTCAGCAAATTGTTAGGCTTACCTAGTCGTAGAGACTAGGTGCCGTCACGATAGTTCACGGAGGGCGAACTGGGGTCGTGACAATAATCATCTCCCATTTCCACTATGGTATCTTTATTTCTTGAGCTAGGCCACCAGGCCTCTGATGCCCGGCATTGACTTGCTGCAATTCAAATATTTGGCTACATGATATGCTACTTACTTCTTTATGCCTTTTCACCAGTACAACTCTTTCAAGTCCAGATACGTTTTGGTAGCACCTGGGTGGATAGAGTACCTCGAGCTGTGAGCTTCATCCATTATGGCCTTCCTAAGACCATCTACATCAGGTACACATAACCAATCATTCAACTTGAAAACTCCATCACTTCCTAGAGTAAAAGTAGTGATTTCTTTACTTATGACTCATTCTTTTAACTTCACTAAGTCTGGATCTTCATCTTGCTTAGCCTTAACATGCGCAACAAGAGAGGATTTCGCTAAGGCATAAGTAGTTATACCTTTTTCTTAGGTCTAATCCAATCTAATTCCATCATTTTCCAGTTTTTAAATTTCTCGACCCAAAGTTCGCCTTTGTACTGCAAGATGGGCCAGGACACCCATTGACTTCCTACTAAGTGCAGCTGCTACCACATTAGCTTTGCCTGGGTGGTAAAGGATATTGATGACATAATTCTTGAATAGCTTGAGCCACCTTCTCTGTCTCAAATTTAATTCTTTCTGCTTGAAAATGTATTGGAGGCTTTTGTGATCTGTAAACACTTCAAAATGCTCGCCTTAAAGGTACTGTCGCCATATCTTTAACGCAAACACCACTGCAACAAGCTCCAAGTCGTGTGAGCGGTAGTTCTTCTCATGATTCTTTAACTGCCTGGAAGCATAAGCAATAACTTTTCCATCTTCCATATAAACACAACCAAGACCCACTCTGGAGGCATTACAATATAATGTGAACCCACCCGAACCTGTCGGCAAGGTTAACACAGGTGCAGTGGTCAACCTCTTCTTTAACTGTTGAAAACTCTACTCACAAGCATCTGACCACTGGAATTTAACTGCTTTCTGAGTCAACTTAGTTAATGGAGCTGCAAGTGAGGAAAATCCATCTACAAACCTTCTATAGTAGCCAACTAATCCCAAGAAACTTCTGATTTCGGTTGGCGTTGTTGGCCTTAGCCAATTCTTGACTGCTTCTGTCTTCTGAGGGTCTACTTTTATGCTTTCACTAGATACTATGTGGCATAAGAATGCCACTGACTGCAACCAGAGCTCACATTTTGAAAACTTAGCATAAAGCTCATTCTCCTTCAAGGTCTGCAAGGTTATCCTGAGGTGTTCTGCATGCTCATCCTTGCTCTTAGAGTATATCAAAATATCGTCTATAAACATGACAATAAAGGTATCAAGGGATGGCTTTAAAACTCTGTTCATGAGGTTCATGAATGCAGGTGGAGCATTTGTCAACCCGAAGGACATTATTAGAAATTCATAATGCCCGTAGTGAGTTCTAAAGGTTGTTTTAGATGTATCCTCTTCTCTGATTCTCAACTGATGGTACCCTGGCCTCAAGTCTATCTTTGAAAAGTACTTTGCACCCTGAAGTTGATCAAATAAATCATCAATTCTTGGCAGTGGGCACTTGTTGTTAATGATAACTTTATTCAACTACCGATAGTCGATGCACATTCTGAGAGACCCATCTTTCTTCTTGACAAACAGGACCGGGGCACCCCACGGTGAAACACTCAGCCTGTTGAAGCCCTTGTTAATAAGGTCTTTCAATTGTTCCCTCAACTCATTAACTTATATTGGAGCCATTCTCTAAGGAGGTATAGATATGGGCTGAGCGCCTGGCATGAGATCAATGCCAAAGTCTATGATTCTTTCAGGAGGAAGTTCGGGAAGGCCATCTGGGAAAACTTCTGGAAATTATCTAACAACCGGCACAGACTGAAGATCTGGTGGTTCCAATTCTGGATTAATAATGTGAGCCAAATAGGCGAGACACCCTATACTGATCATTTGTTGTGCCTTAAGGTAAGAATAAACTTACCTACAAGTGATGCTGAACTACCCTTCCACTCTAAGACTTTTTCATTTGGAAATTGAACATGACTATCATGGCACGACAATATAACATGGCATAGCAAGAAAACAACCAATCCATACCCATGATCACATCGAAATCCACCATTTCTAACTCTATGAGATCGGCCTCGGTGCTGCGACCTTAGACTGAAACTATACAACCTCTACAGACTCTTGTGGCTTCCATTGACTCGCCAACTAGAGTAGATACTAGGAATGGCTTACTAAGTTGTTCAGGTTCTAGCCCGAGGTTAATTGCAAATTATGGAGTCACGTACGAAAACGTTGAACCTGGATCAATTATGGAATAAGCATTATGTGAGCAGACTAGAAGTATACCTATAATAACTTCTGCGGATGCCTCTGCACTCTTGCGATCAAGTGTAGCAAACAAACAAGTTTGTCCCCCTCCTTGAGTAACGCAATATGCACCTCTACCTACCCTATGCCCGGTCTAATTACGAGAACTACGAGCCTGAGGTGGTACAACTGTAGTAGCTGAGGAACTAGAAGGACGAGTTGATCCCCCATTGAAATTACGCCTCAACTTTGGGCAGTTGGCCTTTATATGACCAATGTCTCCGCAATGATAGCAACCGTGAGACCCGACCTTGCACTGACTTGAATATTGTTGCTTACATGTGATCTCGCCCAAATTCACACCACAATTAGGTAGTGAGGCGGTCGAAGCAATAATAAACCCAACACAAGTCGAGGTCGAATCCATAGGGAGTTAGAATTTGGATTAGGTATATAACTAGAGTAGTTGTATGATGTGACTCAATTTGGAATTCCACTTATTGATTGGTTGTTTCTATTTCTACTTTTAGCTAATAATTGCAAATAATAAACTAGAAGACAATGTTTTTGGTTTTGGTTGTTTTTCAAATGATAAAGGAATCTAGGGTTGTGACTTCCACCTAGGTGGCTACCTAACGGGTTGTAAACTATAGTACTAGTTTGATTAATCAGGATCGTGGTATAGCAATCACACGCAATTTCTCACTTTGTACCTCTCAGTAGTTTAAGTAATTTTGCCCAATTTGGCTTTCTCATGCCCAAATTGGTATTGCACAATCAAGTGATTTATGCTCAATTTGGGTCTTGCTATCTCTAGATTTGACCCTTTATATGGGGCTATAAATTTCTTGAGTTCACCCTAATTCCTTGTTAGCCAAGTTTTCCTGAACCCAGTATCTCTTTCTCAAGCAAAGACTAGGTCAAATAGGCATGAATCAATGTTTGCAGCCATTAATTCTAGAATTTAAGCATAAACAAGGCTAAATATCACTAACCCAATCACAAACAAGCCCTAAAAGTAAATACCCATTAAGTACCCACACTTGGGTTGAGCCACAATCCTAGCTAAAGATTTAGCTACTCATGAAAAAGAAAGAAATAGAAGAAAAAATTAAGATAGAATGCATAATCATTGATTAAACAAAGAAAATCTAATGTTAAGAAGTCAATCTAGTACAAAATTAATCAAAGAAGTAAAGAACACTGCTTAGGTGCACCTCTGCAAACTAAACTTAACCTAAAAATGATAAAAAGTTCTATTTGTACTAAGTTGAAAATATCTGACAAAATTACCCCTGCGAAGGTTGTGCGCCCGTATAATTCTGGCGCAGTCCACACAATGAGCTACTACGGCAGCACAATTGTCGTATGGTCCACATTCTTAGGAACTTGGGCTTGGAACTTGGGGTCTTCTGCGGTCCGCATAAAAATGGGTGCGGCCGCACAAAAGTGATGCAATCCACACTCCTTTACTTTCTAGCTCTCTGAATCTCAATCCTGAGGTCCGCATAATAATGGATGCAGCCCACTTGACCTCCTGCGACCACACAATTTCAGTGCGATCTGCACTCCCTGAGCTGGCCAAAACATATTCTCTGAATCTTCTTCTGCAGCTGCACTAGAATTGTGCGGTCCGCACTGCTAGCCCTTTTTGCCCTATTTTGGTTCTTGTTCACTTTTGACTCCTTGATGAGTTGATTTTGACTTCTTTGGCTTGTTTCCCAATATTCCTGCAAGTAAGCACATTTCGTTAGTTTTCGGGAATACCTTTAAGCATTTTCGAGCTAAAACGCAAGTAAAAGAGAGCAAATAAGCGGCCAAAATCTCTACTTATCAACTCTCCCAAACTTAAGCTTTTTCTTGTCCTCAAGCAAATAAGAAAATTCCCACCTTCACTAGAAAAAGGGATATTTTAGCTAGTCTAAGGTGAATCAATTACATATCAATTGGGACCAACAATTACCCACAACACATATGAATTATCAACAATGCAATGATTTGGCTTTTTGAGTACTATAGTTCTAGTGTGACTCTTGAGCATCAAGAGTTGACTCTACTCATCAAGGAAGCTCGGTCTTTTATTTAGGTCATTGTGGATCCCAAACTCCTCCTCCTCTTCTCTCCATTAGCAAATCTCACTTTAGAATGTGACACTCAAAGTAAGGATTGTGAAAAGTTCGCTCATCTCTTTTAAAAGAACGTCAGAAGTCCAGCTTTAAGTACCATAAGCTTGCCCCTCATGTAAATCACCACTAATGTAAGCTCATTCAACTTAAAATCATATAGGGCTTTTGCGGGTTGTAATGAAGGCTTTTGGATCAAGGTAGGACTTGTTGGAATAGAATGGTTTCATCTTTCTTAAGCACTCCATTTTCTCTTTTCGGCTCATACTTTCTCGACTCTTTGAGTCATTTTCTTCTTCCTCGGGGGAACTTGGGAGACGTAACGTCACTCTTTCTTGAGCATGACATTCATTTTTCTCCTTTTCTATTTACTTCAGCCTTTCCTCCTTATTTTCTTTTGGATCCCTTCAACTATTCACTTTATTCACTTTCCTTTTTGGCATTTTTCTTTTTGTTATTTCTTTCTTTCTTTTCTTTGCCTTCCCTTTTCTTCATTTCTTTCTCTTCTTTGTGCCTTTTATCACTTTCAAACTCCTTGCCTCTCCCCCAAACTTACGCTTTTTTGCCAATTATTTCTCAAGAATGCTAAAGAAAGATTGGGTGCCAAGAGCGGGTCATTACAAAATGGATAAAGACTTGTAACATGGTGGTTATTGAAAGAAAAAGGGCTTCGGCTCAAAGGGGTTGACTAGGGATATCACATTGGTAGGCCATGGAAGATTTAAAATTTCAAATTGGATCAAGGAGAGCCTACGATCATTTGTCAAGCCAAGCTACACTTAGAATTTCGCCTAGACAAACATTAGGGGCAAGTTCTAGACCATTAGCATGGGTACGCAACTAAACATCTCACCTCTCATGCTTCTGGATTTCTAAAAAGAATAGAGTCAAGGACCCACAACAACCCTAGCTAAGATTGAGAATCACAAATGGCTCGATTTGAACCACTCGATGACTGCTTAAGTCAACACAAGAGTCAAAAGTGTCACAACTAGAGCTATTATCTGCCAACAACGTGTTTTTAACCGTACTCTCATAGGTAAATGTGCTGGCACCAAGCGAAGAATGCTCGAGACCCCTTTTATTCATTACTACTATATTTACCAAAACATAAAAGAAAATAGACTCAATCCCTTAAGAAGGTTGTCACGCTATCCATCGTTGGGAAGAGCCACCCGATTTACACATAATCCACCTTTGGAAAGAACCGTAGCATTAAGAAAACCTAAGAGTTATTGCTCACTCAAAACATAAAAAAGAAGCTATTAAAGTAAATAAGCAGTTATACTACTAAGGAAAAGTAAACTAAAGAAGCTATGAAATAAACTACAGAAAGCGACATAAATGAATATACAAACCGAAGTCAAATGAATATATACATAAGGAAAATGAATATCTATTTAAAATGGGAAGAATATATACATACCAAAAGGAAAATAAAGATGAAAGGAAAATAGTATTAGAGTTATTACATCCCAAATGCCAAATACTCAGAATAGACCACCCCCCAATGAAAAATAAGTATTGTCCCCAATGCTTAATAAAAATAAGAACATGGAAAGGGTAGAGAGTTAAGAGAACTCCCTATGTGGTATCAGTCTACATAGGATCATCAACAACCTCAGCCTCAAGCTGTATTTGATCATCACCTGGCTAAGGGACAACTGGGTTGCTGAGCATCTGCACCATCTCCTCAGCAGTGTGGGAAGTGGCAACCGGTTGCTGCCTCTGGTGTTATTTGTGCTGCTGGGACTGCCTGTGTTGCTGAGGGTGCTCTCTCCATGAGCAGGTCTAATGGTAGATCACCGGCGGATTTAATCTTCTCAATCTCTTTTCTCAGCTTATCCAACGACTTCTTTGATGACTGAGATCTCCGCATCTTCTTGACCTGTTTTCCCAAATCCTCAATAGCTTTCCCCTTTGCCTCCGCTTTATCCATGATAGTCTTCTAGTCAGCCATAATCTTCTTCAAGTCTTCCTCCACTAATGGAGGTACCTGTGGCTCTGCTGGGGCTGAGAATTGTGCTACAACAGCACTGGATATATCATCTAGCTTTTTAGTAGCTGACTGCATCCAGTTGTTGAGACTCGCCAATGTTTGGGAGACTCGCAACGCAGTTTGAGAATAGAAAGAGGAAGCTAGCACTGGTAATGGAATTGCTAATCTAGCAAAAGTTGGTGGACCGGAGGATGAAGATGGTGGCATGGCTACTGTCCTGGTGGAAGTACCAATTATTGTGGAAGGCTCGGCAGCTGAATCAGTAACCACTACCGCTGGCTGTTCAGACTGGCCAGTTGAGGTAGTATCTTTTCCCTTGAATTTAGGGTTGTCAGCTCCCTGAAGGTTTTACCAGGAGAAAGGCTTCTTGGCCTTCACGTTGGTGTCATAATGCGTCGGATCCACCCTCTGATCCTTGAAGTATTCGGGAGGAAGTTCGGGTACGAATAGGATCTCTCACCCTTCTGGACAGCTAAAGTGATGTTGGTGGACATGATGGCACCAACATTTATCGGATACCCTGCCATAATTAAAGCCATCAAGACTGCACAGGGAAGTGGGAGCATGTTTTCATTGAGCCATGGGTCAATGCGGCTACACACTAACGTTTTCCACCCTTTTGCTTCAAAGTTTAGGGTGGCCCGAATAATTAGAACCCCTACTGTGAACCACGGAGGTATTGACCCTCGGATTGCCAGAATCTCAGCCAACTACAGACGAGCTGCATCACCTATGGCTAGCTTCTCCAAATACTGCACTGCCTTCACTTCTTCAAACCCCGCATATGTGTTTAGTGCACAGGAGTCAAAGAAGATTTTTAGATTCCGCACTTTTATCACCTTAGTTCCCTGCTTGATGTGAGCAACATTTGCATAGAATTCCTTGACCAGGTATTCATTTACATCTAGGACACTGGTGGTGAACCATTTCAATCCTTTCCGCTCTTGGAATTACCTAAGGACATTGGGGTTGTGCTTGTTCAGGTCTTTCATTAAGAACTGTCGCTCAAGAGTGACAACCTTTATGGCCACCATTCCCTACACTTGGCGAAGCCATTGGCATTAACAAATCTGTCCTCCCATATCTCTGGCCTCCGTGATCTTTCCAACCCTGGCACTATAGTATCGCCCCCTCTCCCATCATCTGGAACATTATTATCATCTAAATTTATTGGAGTAGGGGGAGCAGGTGAGGAAGAGGGCTCAGGGTCTTGGTTTCCCTCTTTTGAACCTTCAGACGAACTGGCAGTTGAAGAAGACTCATCAACTAAATGAAATCTCCGAGGGAATTGTTGTGATTGGGCTTCTTGTTGTGATTGGGCTTCTGGCTGTGCTTGCACGGAGTTACTCTCAGAAGCTTCCCCGGATGGGACGTATTCACTGGTCTCCAAGTGTCAAGGGCTCTATTGGCTATTGCTTTCTTGCTGATAGCCTTTTGGATTGCTAGAGGTAGATTGCTTTTGCCTCGACCCCGGCCTTAGGAGGGTTCTGCCCTCTCTTGCGGTGTATCTCCTCTACCACATGAACGAACCATTGTCTGCAACATACAAGAACTACAAAACAGTTACAATTGAACCTCATAATGTATGCATAAACATGATTGGGAGTTGTAGAAAAATCATTCGCATAAGGGTAGTACGGACCGCACAAAAATGATTGCGGCCGCAGAGTGCCCATTGCGGACCGCATAAAAATGAGTGCGGCTGTAGAGCCCCAGGTTCAGACTACTAGGGTCTCTGAAGTTCCATCATTGCGGACCGCACAAAAATGAGTGCGACCACACAAGTCCACTGCGGACCGCACAATTTTGAGTGCGGATGCAAAGGTTAAGCACAAAATTTTCCTAACTCTGAGGGTTGCATACCACACAAAATGTGTGTGGCCGCATAGCCTCTACTACGGACCGCACAAAAATGGTTGCGACTGCATAATTCAAAATCTACGGGCACTGTAACTAGGGTTCATGCGATCTTTACATAATTTAGGCATGGTTTTAGCAATCAAACAACATTAGCTACTTACCCAGACACCAATTAATGACCAATAAGCTACCCACATAATTCTAAGCAAAAACAACTAAACATTGACATTTTTAGGCATGCACGTAACCCTAAATCTAAGAACAAAAGCAAACAAAATATGAAGAATCTAATGAAGAAATTAACATACCAATTATGAAGATGCAGGTGATGAAATGAGGGAACAATATGAGAGCAATGGGGAAATTTTACAGTGCAAGCTTAGTCTTCAAGGCCCAGATGATCGAAAAGTGTAAAAAGAGAAGGAAATCCCTATTTATACTGATACCCATGGGGCCCAGATTTTGACCTAAGTGCGGCCGTATAATTTTGATGTGGACCGCAATCCTTACCTTCCCTTTAGATGACTGGCTTAAGACCGCACAAAAATGTGTGCAGCCGCAATTCCTTAAACAATTTTGACAGGCCAACTTTAGAGACTATACACTATGACACTTAGCTAAATTTTTCATACATAGTCCCTGCAATTCACACCCATTCTTGCATAAACTTCAAAACTGGTTAGCGCAAAACCAAGCCTATCTAAATGAAGGAAAATAAAAGAAAGAAAAAGACATGGGTTGTCTCCAAGAAGCGCCTGATTTAACGTCGCGACACGATGCAGATTATCAATCACTTGAAATGAAGAACCGCCACATTGTGGCCATCATCAACCTTGCCAAGTAATGTTTAACCCATGCCCATTGGCTCTAAAAACCTCATCATTCTTTGTCGCGCCCCCTTTTTCTTGCAAAATCGGGTTTCGACATTTCTGGGACAACTCTTTTCTAAGAGGGTAGGGAATTGTATTTGAAAGAATCGCCACCTAACGGATTAAGGTGAGTTAGAGCACCTAGAGTAGATAACTCATATAACCAGTTTACATCACCAGAGATCGGGTAAGGGCTCGAAATTACCTTAAGAGGAAGGTGATAGGCACCAGTCAAGGTCCACAATGGTGGGTCCCGACCGAACATAAATTAAGCGAATTAGTCTAAAAGGGGAAGAAAATAATTTGGACAAACACAATATTCAATTTATTTTAAACAGGAGGATAGGGGTGGTCCTAAGCTTTTTAGCCTATAGGATCATTCCATGTAATACTTTGTAACTCCCTCAAGTCGGGGTGTTACACATAGCATTAGCGCACGGGCTATCATCTCCTTACTACCCAATTATTATCTTTAAGTTGTTACCTAAAGCGTACTAGTTGATTCTAAACCGTACCCTATGCGTGCACTACCCTTCCCTTTCCTATGGCCCCAGAGGTATTATGACCTCTATTTGGGATGGTTCTAGACCAACCTATGTTACTTAAAATGTGAAATCTAGGCGACAAACAAAACAAATAGGACTTTCAGACAAAGAACAAGTATGGGCTCATATTGACCTCCACACATAGGCAACAAAAGTACGCAATTGAATAAGCAAACTTCATTAACTTTGGAATCCTATAGGCATGATATCTACGTGATAAAACAAAGTATAAAGGGCAATTTATTAAGGCCAGCATTATGACCTAGTTGTTTGCCTACTGATTTTATTCAGCATGAATCTGGGCACTTCAGGCAGTAATATGTCACAACATAGACCCAGAATCATTGTTAAAGCCTACAGATACATTGCCTAAGTGATTGACAATAGTGATTGAATTCAGAATCGATTAATAGAATCCTATAAGCATGATTTTTACGAGCTTATTAATTACAAACCTATAGACATGGTTTCTGGGTGTAGTACTGATTTTAACTCGTAAAGATAGATTTTATTTTCTATATGCATGCTTTCTAATTGATGAATTGACTTAAGTGCTATAGGCATGATATCCATTGCTTTAAACCATATAGGCATGATTTTTAGGTGTGACATTGATTTAAATCCTATAGGCATGATGTCTATTAATTGTGTACGGGCAAAAATGAAACAAATTGTCAAGAAGGACAGTTAATTCAAACAACAAGATCCTATAGGCATGATTGCTAATGCACATTTGTTGAAAACATTTATAGACCCTATGAGCAGGATTTCTGATGCACAGAATTGAGCGAAAGTCTTATAGGCAGGATCTCTAGTATGCAAATATAAAATACAAAATCAAGATGATCATGAGAGTCCTATAGGTAGGATTTCTAAACACAACATAGTACTCACAAAATCCTATAGGCAGGGTTTCTACCCAGTTTTAACAAAAGATATATATGAACCCCCTCCCCAGTTTTACTAAATATCCCCAAATTTGTTATTACATAGTTATTACAGACCAGGCTAGCCGAATGAATTACATAATGGTATCAGTACACTATAGGAGCCTTCATAGGCCCAAATGAACCTAGGAACCAGGCCCTCCCGCATGACAGCTTTGGAACATAGAAGTGATTCATCCACAACACATTAAAACCAGACTTCCAGTATGTCAAAGTTCCCAACGAGCCTTAGGGACCCCAGGAAATGCTCATACCAGAACCACACTTTCAGCAAAGAGTTCATAAAAGATTGGAAAATCAGCCCCCAGTGTGTCAGAGTTCAAAGAAGTCTCAAGGACCCTAAGAAGTGCTCAAGGAAACATACAAAGTAAGAGTAGAAACAGGATTCAGAACATGGAATTACAGGCAAAACTGCATCAAAGAAACATACAAATTCATGCTTAAACACATAGTTCAAATAGGTTGAAATCTAGATAAGCTAAATACCCATGCTAGTAGCCAAAACAGTTATGGTTTAATCACAACAACAATTAGGCAGAAACATTTGAGTTGAACAAACATGATATATGAGTTAAGCAACAAACTAACTGATTACATGTCTGTAGTGCAAAGTTCAGAACAAGTAGAGGATTAACAAGTAATACATGAAACAAGTTAAACCTTAGGCTAAATCATGAAAGTGAATCATATTATTTAAAATAACTTAGTCTTAAGTTAATAGTGTTACTAAATGAGACCATATAATCATGTGAAGGGCAGAATCATGCTGAGAATTGAAACAGACTAGTCAAGCAAGGCATAGAGAATGAAATTGCAAAGGTTGGGGCATACCAGTTAAGTAAGAAAGCAAGTAAGTATACCACAATAATGGGGTTCCTGAATAATTTTGGCCTTGGCTTTCAGCCAACCAAAATCAAGAGATACTTAGCACATAAATCAGAACAAGAGAGAGCAAGAGCTTAAGTTTTTTTAGTGAGAATCAGAGAGTTCGAGTCTTGTTTAAGGGGAAAGGGGAGAACGGTTTAAATAGTGTTCAATTAAGTGAACAAATACGGGAAGTAATCAAACACATATGAATAAGGAAAAAAATCAATCACAAAATAAATAATGCAGGGTTCAGTAAATTAACAGGGCATAACAGCATGTAATCAAGCAAGTAACAGAAACAAGGAAAATATCAATTTACAAGTAGTCTCATGGTAAATAAGGAAAGTATTAGTCACGTATGAGGAAGGAAAAAGTATCGGAAAATCAGTAAAAGATTTCAAACGAAAAAATTAGTAGTAAAATAAGGTACATAATGTAGACAGGAGAATTCAAAAGGAAAATTAGAATCGAATAGACTTGGTTTGATTATGAAGAATCAAAACCCCAAATTTAGGGCAAGTAAGAAGCAGCAGTAACAAAGAGTTGTAATAAAATGCATAGAGACACATAAACGGTAGTATTAAAGAAAAGTAATTAAGAAATCGAAAACCAAATTAGATCTAGAAAGATCTGAAATCCTATTTTTGGGTAGAACACCAAATCACCCATAATAAAAGAGAATAACACAGATTCATACCAAATAAACATATATAAGAGTTTATTAAAGGAATCTCATAATCGAATCAGTTTTAATTCAAGCAAAAGAAAGGGTTTGAAACCTAGATTTAAGTAAATCACAGAATCGGTAAAAAATCAACAGATCTATGAATAACAGAGCAAATATAGATGAAGAAAAATGCATAAAAGATAAAGTTTGAACCAGATTTGGTTCAAATTAGGGAGGATCTGAACCCTAACCTTTAGGGCTTAGCGAATCAAGAGAGATATGAGAGAATCATTACAAATAACGTGCTTGGACTTGAGATTGTTCCCTTTTGCATTTCCACTGAGTTTCCAATTTATTCCGTTTATTTTACAAATAGGTTGGTCGAAACAGTTTCAATTTGATTCAGTTTTTCTTCTGTTCGATTAGTTATTTTGGTTTTGGGATTGTTTTGTATTTTTGTTTTTTGCAAAATCGAAGCTTCAATTCATTTGCATGACTCTTTATCTGTTCGATTTGAATTATTAGTATTATATGATATATAATACTATAACTATATAATAGTATCGGATCTTATTGCCCCACCCCTTTTGCGTCCCAAATCTGCCCCCACCCCCTTATATTCTCGTTTTCTTCTTTTCCTTTCTTTGTACATTTTATATTGTTGGGGTTATACCAGTGGTAGCGGTGATAACTCCTTCTAGTTTTGGGGTCGTGGTATTTTCTGTGTTTTCAGGAATTCTCGAAGTATTGGAGACAAGTTGGGCGCACGAGCACTGGCAAAGGAGAGCAACCTGGGCGACTGTCAACAAAGGGCGGTAGGAAGTGGTGCGTGAGCGTACAACTACATCGAGTATAGCAAATCAGACACAGGTTTTGTTCGTCTATATGAGGAACTAAGGAACAAAGGTGGGGAGAATAAGTTATTCCGACTCGCTAAGGCGAGAGAGAGGACAACTCGAGATCTGGACCAAGTGAGGTGCATAAAAGATGAGGACGGTAAAGTTTTGATGGGAGATGACCAGATTAAGAGGAGGTGGCAGACCTACTTTCATAAACTTCTAAGTGAAGAAGGGGATCAGGATATTATACTTGGGGAATTGGGGAATGCCGACAGTCCCCATGAATTAAGTAATTGTAGGGACATTGAGATCGATGAAGTCATGGAGGCAATGCGTAAGATGAGAAGGGGCAGAGCTACCGGGCCAGACGAAATTCCGGTTGAACTTTGGAGGTGTGTGGGTAGAGCAGGTTTGGAATGGCTTATTGGATTGTTTAGTGTTATATTCAAGACTAATAGGATGCCTGAAGAGTGGAGGTGGAGTACAATGGTTCCGTTGTATAAGAACAAAGGTGATGTCCAGAGCTGTAACAACTATAGGGGCATCAAATTACTAAGTCATACCATGAAAGTTTGGGAGAAAGTGGTAGAAATGAGAGTGCGAAGGACGGTGTCTATTTTAGACAACCAGTTCGGGTTCATGCCTGGGCGATCTACCACACAAGCTATCCACCTTATTAGGAGGATGGTGGAACAGTACAGGGATAGGAAGAAGGATCTCCACATGGTGTTTATTGTTCTGGAGAAAGCTTACGATAGGGTTCCTAGAGAGGTCTTATGGAGCTGCTTAGAGGATAAAGGGGTCCCGGTTGACTATATTAGGGTGATTAAAGACATGTATGCTAGATATAAGTCTCGGGTTAGGGCAGTAGGAGGCGACTCTGAACACTTTCCAGTTAGTACGGGGTTGCACCAAGGGTCTGCGCTCAGCCCATTCCTATTTGCCCTGGTGATGGATGCACTGACTCATCATATTCAAGGGGAGGTGCCATGGTGCATGCTATTTGCTGATGACATTATTCTAATTGACGAGACACGAGGCGGCGTCAATGAGAGGCTAGAGATTTGGAGACATGCTCTTGAGTCTAAAGGTTTCAAGTTGAGCAGGCCGAAGACGGAATACCTCGAGTGCAAATTTGGGGTTGAGCTGACGGAAGCGGGAGTTGAAGTGAGGCTTGACTCTCAAGTCATTCCCAAGAGGGGTAGTTTCAAGTACCTTGGATCGGTTATTCAGGGGATCGGGGAGATTGACGAGGATGTCACACACCGTATAGGGGTGGGGTGGATGAAGTGGAGGTTAGCGTCGGGAGTCTTGTGTGACAAGAAAGTGCCACCGTTACTAAAAGGTAAGTTTTATAGAGCAGTGGTTAGGCCTGCCATGTTATATGGAACTGAATGTTGGCCGGTAAAGAACTCACACATCCAGAAGATGAAAGTAGCAGAGATGAGGATGTTGAGGTGGATGTGCGGGCATACAAGGATGGATAAGATTAGGAATGAAGATATTCGAGAGAAGGTGGGTGTGGCCCCCATGGAGGACAAGATGCGGGAAGTAAGACTCAGATGGTTCGGGCACATTCAGAGGAGGAGCACTGATGCACCGGTGAGGAGGTGTGAGCGACTGGCTGTAGTGGGCACGCGGAGAGGTAGAGGGCGACCTAAGAAGTATTGGGGAGAGGTGATCAGACAGGACATGACGCGACTTAGGATTACTGAGGACATGGCCCTTGACAGGGAATTATGGAGGTCGAGCATTAAGGTTGTAGGTTAGGGGAAAATTGTGAATATTTCTACAGCACAATAGAGTGAGACTAGCCAGTTAGGAGTTAGACTAAGAATGCCATTGGTCGTCTATTGATGCAGGGCTTTACCTGCTAGTTTTTACTATACTAGCCATCTATTTCGTATTTCGTATTCTGTATTTCATATCTCCAACATGGCTGTTATTTTATTATGCATTTTTTATGGTACTAATATATCATCTCCTGTTGCTTTTTTTGAGCCGAGGGTCTCCTGGAAACAGCCTCTCTACCCTTTGGGGTAGGGGTAAGGTTTGCGTACATATTACCCTCCCAAGACCCCACTTGTGGGATTATATTGGGTCGTTGTTGTTGTTGTTGTTGTTGGACTTGAGATTGTCCAGATTCAAAGGGCAAGCACGGGTTTAGACGGAACCAAATTTGGGTACTTGGCATATTTAGGCAAATAACTAAGTTATTCTAGAATCGGGTGCCAAATAAGGGAAGAACCCTAAAATGGTAAGGGAGTAATGGGAGAATCCAATTAGGACGGGGATTCTTGGGGTGTTTGGGTGAGACGACGACTTTAGGGTTTGACAGAGAGGGAGATGAGAGCGTTTAGGGGTGGCAGAGAAAGAATAATAGGGATTAGGGTTGGGTTTGGTTAGCTTAAAATGGGCGGATGTAATGTGGACAATTGATCTTAGAGATCAACGGTCCTGATTTAAGGGGTTTCTGGGTCGGGTGATTTAATTGGATAGAGGCAATTGGGTATTGGGCTGGTGTATATAATTGGGCTAGGTCCGAAATTAATTTAGAAGGGGCTAGATTTTAAATACTCAATTAAATCAATAAAATAACTTGTAAAAATATAATTAATAAATAATAAATAATGTCATTTGTGCATGAAAATGATTTAAAATAATTACTTAACACTATAAAAATATAAAAAGTTATTATCTGTACAGATAATATAATTATGCATATATATGGGCTATTATTGCAAAATGTGCAATTCTAGCCTTAAAATACAAATATAATTACAAAAAATGCAATTAAAATATTTAAACACTATGTGGGCATAAATGTTGAATTTAAATGATTAAATCATCATAAAAATAATATGAGAAATAATTATTGGATATTTGTATAATAAAAAATACAGAAATAAATTGATTTAAAGCCTTTTAAAATTATAGAAAATTATAAAAATACTTGTGCATGTTTGTAAATCTAATCATAATTCATGTGCACTATTTTGAAGATATATGTGCATATTTAAAATATATGAGGAAAATATTGGGTATCAACAGCTGCCACTCTTTACCCGGTAGGATGAAAGAGTTGTCGGGTAAAGAAATGATGATCGATTTTGACCGAATGGGGTGTTCTGAAAAATATAGGCCGCACCCTAGTCTCTGAGCTACCTACATATCCCTGGTTTTACAGGAATCAGCCGTGTGTAGCTCTGGATCCAACGATGAGCGAAACCGATGGAAGTGTATGTTTTAGAAAGGGTTCCTTTTAGGAAGGATAGTATGTGATGGGTTTATGCGGAGTTATGAATATAAATATGAAGCGTAACAAATGTATCACAGGGCAGGTATCTGAACGGTCGTAGAGTAAAGGCGAGTAATTGACGAGAATCGGTTACGTTTGAAATAATGGCAGGGTATAAATGGTATGAACGGAAACCGGAGCGAAGGTTGCTCCCGTTTGAAGAACAATTACTTTCTGGATCACCTGCAAAACTTAAACACACAACGCATGCAAGTATATAGATTATTGTGAGAATTTAAACATGATGCAAATTCCCTTTGGACCATGAGGGTTGTCTTTGGATAGTGAAGATGACGTCCTTAGACCATGACGTCCCGATACATGAATAATGATATAAGGGATTCACAGGCCATAAAATGATGTTCTCGGGCCATGAGAATGGTTCTTCCGAACCATGACACTTTTGAATAATGATGTGAAGTATTGAGAGATCCTCAGGCCATGACTTGGTGCCTTCAGGCTATGAGGATGATGCCTTAAGACTATGACGCCTTTGGACAAGTTGGCTATACATCAGCCTACGAAGTGCAGAGACATGATACCAAAGGTAATAACAAGGCAAAGCTTAGCCTTGGGCAGAGTTTGGGGGCATAGCTTAGCCCCGAGAGAAGAAGATAATGAAAAGTTCAGAATAGAGCAATACTTATGTAGAGGGAGACAATGCTTAGTCTTATGAGAATGCAGTGCTTAGCCTTATGAAAATAGGGAGGCAGGGCTTATCCTCATGCCAGATTTGAGACAGGGCTTAGTCTCATGCAAAGAGAAGGCAATACTTAGCCTTATGCAAATAGGGAGGCAATGCTTAGCCTCATGTAAAATTTGAGACAGGGCTTAGTCTCATTCAAAGAGAAGGCAATGCTTAGCCTTATGCAAATAGGGAGGCATGGCTTAGCCTCATGCAAGATTTGAGACAGGACTAGTCTCATGCAAAGAGAAGGCAATGCTTAGCCTTATGCAAATAGGGAGAGAGATTTTAGCCTCATGCAAGATTTGAGACAGGGCTTAGTCTCATGCAAAGAGAAGGCAATCCTTAGCCTTATGTAGTGGACAAATAGCAAATAGGAGTAGAATATTTCTTAGCTGGAGATATATTTATGCTTGGCAGTATGGTTGTTATGAAGGTAATGATTTAAGGTGCACATACTTGTGGTTATTCCTTGTCCCTGCATTCAAATAAAATTCGAGAGTTTTGCAGGGAGGTTGGTTCATGCCTTTGTCTGCTTGCTTTGCTTTGCTCTGGAGATCCTGTTCGAGTTGTTCTAGGTAATATCTGGCTGCCCTTGAAATAAAATTTTCGAAAAATTTGCACTTATTGATGAAATAGAATCATTTTGGAAAAGATAATGGTGTATAATATCAAGTAAATTAAGTGAACTAATGACTGTGACACTTTTAGAGACATTGCGGCTTCTTTGCATCAGAATTTTGAGGGTCCTTAAAATTCTGTCCCAGTTTAATAAATGATCCTTCAGCCATTCTGCATGTAATGAAGTTTGTTGGATCTATTCCAGAATTTTGAGAATCCTTCTCAAAATTCTGCCCCAGTTACTATATCGACTTCTGACTGTCTTGCATATGATGATGTCGGCTAGACTTGTTCCAGAATTTTGAGGGTCCTCCTCAAAATTCTGCCCTAGTTTCTGGTTCTGGGGAAGATGAAGATTTTATTAAGATGTGACCAAACCCACAAGTCTGCCTACGTATCCCTTCTTAAACGGGAATCAGGTCAAGCTTAGTTCAGTTTATATCATATGAAGAAACATGAAATGGTTTACACATAGCATCTTTTGACTACATCTGAATTGATAGGTTTTGGCCAGATTTCTCCATCCATCTCTATGAGTATAAGTGCTCCTCCTGTTAATACTCTGTGAACCATGTATTGACTTTTCTAGTTAGGTGAAAATTTCCCTTTGGCTTCATCTTGGTGTGGGAAGATTTGCTTCAGCACCAACTGCCCCGGTGTGAATTGTCTGGGTTTGACCCTTTTGTTGAAAGCTCTGGACATTCTGTTCTGATAAAGCTGACCGTGACATACTACATTCATCATTTTTCCATCTATGAGGGCTAACAGCTTATAGTGTCTCCTTATATATTCTGCATCACTGAGTTCGGCTTCTTGTATGATCCTTAAAGAAGGAATTTCTACCTCGGCGGGAATGACAGCTTCAGTACCATAAACCAGCAGATAGGGAGTTGCTCCGATTAATGTGCGTACTGTGGTACGATATCCCAATAAGGCGAATGATAACTTCTCATGCCATTGCTTGTGAGTTTTTACCATTTTCCTTACTATCTTCTTGATGATTTTGTTGGCAGCTTCCACAGCTCCGTACATTTGAGGCCTGTATGGTATGGAGTTCTTATGCTTGATCCTAAAAGTTTCACTAATAGCTTTCATCATATCACTATTGAGATTGGCAACATTATTAATTATGATGGACTCAGGAACCCCGAATCGATAAAGAATACGATCTCTAACAAAATCTGCGATGACTTTCTTGGTAACAGCTTTGTAAGATGCAGCTTCAACCCATTTAGTGAAATAGTCAATGGCTACTAAAATGAACCGGTGCCCGTTAGAAGCGGTGGGCTCGATTGGGCCGATGACATCCATTCCCCAAGCAGCAAGAGGCCAAGGTGAGCTTGTTGCGTTAAGCTCGTTTGGTGGCACTCGTATCATGTCTGCGTATATCTGGCATTGTTAGCATTTCTGAACATACTGTATGCAGTCTGTCTCCATGGTTATCCACAAGTATTCGGCCCTGAGTATCTTCTTGGCCAAGATAAAGCCATTCATATGTGGGCCGCAGGTTCCAGCATGTATCTCCTCGAGCAATTTGGAAGCCTCTTTTGTGTTAACACACCTTAATAGTCCCAGATCAGGAGTTCTTCTATACAGGGTTCCTCTGCTTTGGAATAAGTGATTGGACAGCCTCCGCAATGTGCGTTTCTGAGTATGATTTGCCTGTTCTGGGTACTCTCCTTTTGCCAAGTACTCTTTAATGTATTGGAACCAAGGTCTTCTGTCCGTTTCTTCTTTAACATGAGCACAGTATGCCAGCTGATTATGGATCCTCACCGGGATGGGATCGATGAACTTCTTGTCTGGATGTTGTGTCATTGATGACAAGGTGGCCAGTGCATCTACGAACTCGTTCTGGACTTTTGGAACATGTTTAAATTCTATCTTCGTGAACCTCTTCATCAATTCTTGTACATTATACAAATATGGTAGGATCTTGGTGTTTTTTGTAGCCCATTCTTCTTGAACCTGATATACCAGAAGATCCAAATCACCTATTACCAGCAACTCTTGTATATTCATATCGATGGCCAAATAGAGCCCCATGATTCAAGCCTTATATTCTGCCATGTTGTTAGTGCACAGAAACCTAAGCTTTGCGGATACTAGATAATGTTGACATGTCTCTGACACCAAAACCGCTCCAACACCCACTCCTTTGAAGTTTGTAGCTCCATCGAAGAACATTCTCCAACCGTCATAGGCTTCAGCAATGTCCTCTCCCACGAATGGCACTTCTTCGTCAGGAAATACATTTTTAGCAGTTCATATTCTCCTCCTATAGGATATTCAGCAAGATGGTCTGCCAACGCTTGTCCTTTGACTACCTTCTGAGTTACATAGATGATATCGAACTCACTTAACAATATCTTCCATTTAGTGAACTTCTCGATAGGCATAGGCTTCTGAAAGATGTACTTCAGAGTGTCCATTTTTGATATGAGGTATGTGGTATAGGAACGGAAGTAATGCCTCAATTTATGAGTTGTCCATGTCAAAGCACAACAAGTGCGTTCTAGCAGAGAGCACCATGCTTCGTAATGTGTGAACTTCTTACTCAAGTAATATATGGCTTGCTCCTTTCTTCCTGTCTCGTCATGTTGTCCCAAAACACAACCAAAATCCCTATCTAGTACGAACAAATAGAGTAGCAAAGGTCTCCCAGGTTCTGGCGGGACTAGGACTGGTGGCGTGGATAGGTATTCCTTAATTTTGTCAAAAGCCCTTTGACAATCTTCAGTCCAACTGGTTTCAGCATCATTCCTCAACATTTTGAAGATGGGTTCACATATTACTGTGGACTACGCTATGAAGCAACTGATGTAGTTTAGGCATCCCAGGAAACTCATTACGTCCTTTTTGCTCCTTGGTGGTGGTAACTCTTGGATAACTTTAACTTTTGACGAGTCCAACTCGATTCCTTGGCGGTTGACGATGAATCCCAACAATTTTCCTGTACGAACCCCGAATGCACATTTTGTGGGATTCAGTTTTAAATTTTACCTCCGTAGCCTGTCAAAGAACTTCCTCAAGTCTGCCATGTGATATGTGACCCTCTTGGATTTGATGATGACGTCGTCAACATATACCTCTATTTCCTTGTGTATCATATCATGGAATATGGTCGTCATGGCTCTCATATAGGTGGCCCCAACGTTCTTTAGACCGAATGGCATCATTTTGTAGCAGTACACTCCCCACAGTGTAATGAAAGCTGTTTTCTCTACGTCTTCTTCGTCCATCCAAATCTGATGATAACTCGCGAAGCAATCTACAAAGGACTGGAGTTCATGCTTGGCGCAATTTTCGATCAGAATGTGTATATTTGGCAGTGGAAAATCATCCTTGGGACTTTCTCTATTTTAATTCTGATAGTCAACACACACCCTTACTTTCCTATCTTTCTTCGGAACCAGTATGATGTTGGCTAACCAGGTTGGGTACTCAACTACCCCGAGGACTTTGGCTTTGATCTGCTTAGTGACTTCTTCCTTGATTATTAGGCCCATGTCTGGTTTGAACTTTCTAAGTTTCTGCTTCACCGGCGAACACATTGGGTTGGTGGGCAACTTATGAGCCACTATGGATGTGCTCAGGCAAGTCATGTCATCATATGACCATGCAAAAATATCCTCATATTCTCTCAGGAAACGAGTATATTCTTCCTTTTCTGACGGTGATAGGTGAATGCTTATGCGAGTCTCTTTGTTGGTTTCAGAATCTCCCAAATTGATTGTCTCGGTTTCATCCAGGTTGGACTTAGGTTAGTTTTCAAAATTCTCAACTTCTCTGATAACTTCCTCGGGTATTTCATCCCTTTCTTCTAATGTCACTATCCTTATGTTGCGTTGTCTCATTACATGTCACTTGGTTCATCAAGGTAAGAAATAGTAATGTTGTAGAGGGAAAATTTAAAATATAATAATAATACTAAATAACAATGCATTAATTAAATTTTGAAAACATCCAAAACAGGTACGACTCGATGACTCGAGCAATTATTTCGAAACAAAATGCGTCTTTAAAACAAAATACTGGAAATATCTTAAATGCCTAAAATGGCTATTAAAAATAGGTCAGGCTAATTGCCAAGCTACCCAGGAACTTGACGTGCCCGGGATGGTGCGGTAGTCCAATTCATGAGAACAACTCCCTTCTCCACGGTCTGAATGGTAAGGCCTTCTTCCTCTTCCTCAACTATCACATTGCAATCCATATCCTCGTCTTCTAGAAACAAGTTCCTTAGCCCAGCCAAAGCTTCCTCCTCTGCAGATCCCCATATTGTGTCGGCCTGGTGAAAGGTCTAGCTCAGATGCTGCACTGGCTGCTCGATAGGGTAATAGGGACCACGCCATGGTGGCAATCAATCATCATATTCTTGCCACGTATACTGATATCCAAGCCCGAAAGTTGTGCCATGACGTTTCAACTGTACCGATTATGTAACGCCCTGGAGTTTCTTCCCAAACCCTTTGTCGGGTTCATACCCTAACTATGCCAGTATGCTTTCTATTTTGCTACTCCACCACTTATCTTTCTCAATTACGTTGACACGCTCAATGCGGTGATAAGTTTCTCCACCCAACTTTCTTCTATTCTCGACAACCGGGATAGTTTGACTGGTGTAAATGGGATTGCTTCCATCTTCGTGAATGATTACCTCCTAATGGTTCCATTCGAACTTCACGGCTTGGTGTAGCGTAGAAGCCACAACTCTAGCAACATGTATCCAAGGTCGTCCTAGTAAATTATTGTACGTAGCAGATATATCTAATACTTGAAACTCAACATCGATCCAAGTCGGGCCCATCTGCAAACAAAGGTTAACTTCCCAATTGTGGCCCTTTGAGACCCGTCAAATGCCTTCACATTCATACTCCCTACTCGTATCTCATGGAAATCTTTGCCCAAACTTTTCAAAGTAGTCAGTGGACAAATGTTGAGGCTTGAACCCCCATCTATTAAGACTCTGGTGATGAATTTGTCCTCAAACTATATTGTGATATGTAGTGGCCTGTTGTGACTAAATCCTTCAGGTGGTAGCTCATCTTCGTAGAAGGTGATCTTGTAGCTTTCCAGTACTTGCCCTACCATATTGGCCATCTCTCCACTGGTGATGTTGTTGGGCATATAAAGCTTCATTCAACACCTTCATCAAAGCATTCCTATGCGTCTCAGAAATTTGCAGCAACGACAGGATGAATATCTAGGTATGAGTCTTGTTCAAATGATCAACGATAGAGTATTCTCTTGCATGTACTTTCCTCTAGAGATCATCTGGACTAGTTTCAATGACGGGTTGTTTGGTAAAAGCTTCGTTTCTTGTTCCTCCCAAATTTTCGGGTGTATAGATCCTTCCAGTTTTGGTCATCCCCTGTGCGGCACCAGATTCTTCCATATTTGCTTTTCCCTTTCTCCTAGATTTGGCAACATAATCCCAGGGTATGGGGTTGGACTTGAAAGGAGGTGTGGGTGCTACCGTCACAGTGAAGGGTGTGGATACTTCTACTTCACATGGAACTGGTGTAGTTGCAGGTGTTGTTACTTCAATTTCAAACGGGATTGATGCGACTAGTTTAACTTTGACTGGTGGTTATATCTGTACTACAATAGGAGTGAGTGTGACTGTAGGTTTAGGGTCATCACCTTCCCGAATAAGCCCAATCGACCCCTCAGGATCCCATTCTTCATCAATTTCGATCACATTTACTCCTTCACCCCTATGATTTGGGAGGGAATTGTTGCGGACATTTGGTACAGCTTCTTTTGCTTGTATAACTTTGGTATCAATCAGGGTTTGGATCTTGTCTTTCAGAGTGCGACATTCATCAATGGTATGCCCTTTCATGCCGGAATGGTACACACATGTTTTGTTTGGGTTGACCCACTAGGAGGAGTTTTCCATGGCTACAGCAGGAATGGGGGTGACATATCCAGCAGCCTTCAGCCTTTCATATAGTTGGTCAATGGGTTCAGAAATAGGGGTGTATTGTATGGGCATCCTGTGGTCAAAATTGGGTCTGGGTTTTGAATAGTTTTGATAGGTTAGAGATGAATGGTAATAGGTTGGCTGGGTGTTATAAGCGTGATAGGCGGTAGCAGGTTGAGAATATCTAGGAGGTAAAGGTTGGTATGTGGGTGGAGGTGTTTGGTATGTGAGTGGCCTGCAATGCCACAAAATTGGTTACCATCCCACTCTTGATCCCTTTTTCAATCCTTTCCCTGAGTTTTATGATGTCAGAGAACTTGTACTTTTCGATGACCATTAACCTTTCATAGTATTGTGGATCCTGGGCCCTGACAAAAAATTTGTACATCTGCTCTTCCTCTAGTGCCAACCTGACTTTTGCAGCTTTTGACCTCCATCAAGTAGCATACTCGTGGTAAGTCTTCGTTGGTTTCTTCTTGAGATTCTCTATGTAGAAGACATTCGGCGCATTCTCTGTGTTAAACCTAAATCGGTGCATGAAGTCCGATGCCATGCTTACCTAATTGACCCATTTCTTGGGATTTTGTCTTATGTGGGTGTCTCCAGTGGGACTCCTCATGAACAACTTCATGCGAATCCTTTCATCTTTCCCAACTCCTACGAGCTTATCACAGTATGTTCTCAAATGTACCTTCGGGCCACCCGTTCTGTCAAACATCTCGAACTTAGGAGGTTTGCAACCTTCCGACAGTTCCACATCTGGCTGAATGCATAGATCCACATAGTTTAGACCCTCAATTCCTTTACCTCCTTCAACACCCTATATGCGGCTTGTGAGCTTCTTGAGCTCCTTTGCCATATTCTTAATGAGTAGGTCCTTCTCGGCGGATTCTGGAGTGTATGAGATTGGTTGAGTAGAGTGAGGTAAGGTTTCCACGTATATGGGATTATTTTGGTGGGTGCCAGGGGTTGGAGTGTAGTGGTGATCATTAGTTGAATTTTGCGGATCAGGGATAGGTTGCGGGATATTATGAGGAGTATGGTAAGTGGTTTGTGGGTATTGGGTATGAGGATGTTGGTGTTGAGGAGGAGTGGGTATTGGTAGAGGATTAGGATTTTGGGGAGGAGTTGTGTATTGATAGGGTGAGGGAGGATTTTGTAGACGTTGGTTTGGTGTGTTCTGAGGAGGTACTAGGTTTTGAGCATTTTGTTAGTTAACGTCTGGGACGTTTAAGGTGAGGGAAAGGTTTGCCAAGTTGTGGACCTGCTCAAGTTCCCCCTGCAATTCCAGTATTTTCTGTTCCAACCGTAGGACCAAATCATTCTAGGCCGGAGTGCTTCGACCGTCTGAAGTTTCAACATTTTCCATGTGCGCAACATTTTCTTTCCGGATACCACTCATATCATCCATCTTAGCCTTTCCCTTGCTTTTCGGATCACTTGGAGGAGGAGTTGGTGGAGGGCCTCTGGATCTGGTGTTATATACTGACGATGTCAGTATGTGCGAACCAACCCTAGGGGATGGGAATAATCAAAATAAAGAAAAAACAAAAGATAAACAAGTCAATGAGGATTCTAAGAAGTATTTGCAGTATTTAAACACGTATTGCGGGAATGTAAATTCGTATCCTAATTTGGGGGACCTCGTTGTACCCGAGGTAGGCCTAGCGACAGGTAGATTTGGAGAGATTTAATGCTGATAAATGCCTCATTTCATTAATGTAATAAATAAGGCAAACCTAAAAACGATGATAAATAGATGAGTTACTAATGGCATTTGCTTTATTACATTCGAATTCCAAAATGACTCAAAATAGATAAACCTAATCTACTTGGTCCTGGAAGGACCTTTCCCATATTTGGCCCTCTTGGCTCCATCAATCAGATTCCCCAGGTCATGCATGTCCAGCAGCAGGTATGCCTTTGCTAGGTGTCCTCCTTAGTTGCCCTCTCTATTCTGACAGTCTACGACCCTTTTTCTCTTCCAGTTCCATTAGATCTTGCTCCAAATATTCCAACCTTTCTGTTGACCTTGTAGCCATTTCCTTCCACTCGTTATTTGCCTACATATCTAACTTGTGTTGTTCCAAATGCCTGTCTTTGGACTAAAGGACTCTTTTGCGCAGCCTCTCATACTTCACTTGTGCTTCAGCAACCTAATCTATGACTCTATTTCCTCGACCAATCCCTGGCTCAACTATTCTTGCTATGTTATCTTCTAACCATGACCGGCTTGATATCGATCTTTAAAACAAAATACTGGAAATATCTTAAATGCCTAAAATGGCTATTAAAAATAGGTCAGGCTAATTGCCAAGCTACCCAGGAACTTGACATGCCCGGGATGGTGCGGTAGTCCAATTCATGAGAACAACTCCCTTCTCCACGATCTGAATGGTAAGGCCTTCTTCCTCTTCCTCCTCAACTATCACATTTCAATCCATATCATCTTCTTCTAGAAACAAGTTCCTTAGCCCAGCCAAAGCTTCCTCCTCTGCAGATCCCCATATTGTGTCGGCCTGGTGAAAGGTCTAGCTCAGATGCTGCACCGGCTGCTCGATAGGGTAATAGGGACCACGCCATGGTGGCAATCAATCATCATATTCTTGCCACGTATACTGATATCCAAGCCCGAAAGTTGTGCCATGACGTTTCAACTGTACCGATTATGTAACGCCCTGGAGTTTCTTCCCAAACCCTTTGTCGGGTTCATACCCTAACTATGCCAGTATGCTTTCTATTTTGCTACTCCACCACTTATCTTTCTCAATTACGTTGACACGCTCAATGCGGTGATAAGTTTCTCCACCCAAATTTCTTCTATTCTCGACAACCGGGATAGTTTGACTGGTGTAAATGGGATTGCTTCCATCTTCGTGAATGATTACCTCCTAATGGTTCCATTCGAACTTCACGGCTTGGTGTAGCGTAGAAGCCACAGCTCTAGCAACATGTATCCAAGGTCATCCTAGTAAATTATTGTACGTAGCAGATATATCTAATACTTGAAACTCAACATCGATCCAAGTCGGGCCCATCTGCAAACAAAGGATAACTTCCCAATTGTGGCCCTTTGAGACCCGTCAAATGCCTTCACATTCATACTCCCTACTCATATCTCATAGAAATCTTTGCCCAAACTTTTCAAAGTAGTCAGTGGACAAATGTTGAGACTTGAACCCCCATCTATTAAGACTCTGGTGATGAATTTGTCCTCAAAACTATATTGTGATATGTAGTGCCCTGTTTTGACTTAATCCTTCAGGTGGTAGCTCATCTTTGTAGAAGGTGATCTTGTAGCTTTCCAGTACTTGCCCTACCATATTGGCCATCTCTCCACTGGTGATGATGTTGGGCATATAAAGCTACATTCAACACCTTCATCAAAGCATTCCTATGCGTCTCAGAAATTTGCAGCAACGACAGGATGAATATCTGGGTAGGAGTCTTGTTCAAATGATCAACGACAGAGTATTCTCTTGCATGTACTTTCCTCTAGAGATCATCTGGACTAGTTTCAATGACGGGTTGTTTGGTAGAAGCTTCCTTGCTTGTTCCTCCCAAATTTTCGGGTGTATAGATCCTTCCAGTTTTGGTCATCTCCTGTGCGGCACCAGATTCTTCCATATTTGCTTTTCCCTTTCTCCTAGATTTGGCAACATAATCCCAGGGTATGGGGTTGGACTTGAAAGGAGGTGTGGGTGCTACCGTCACAGTGAAGGGCGTGGATACTTCTACTTCACATGGAACTGGTGTAGTTGCAGGTGTTGTTACTTCAATTTCAAACGGGATTGATGCGGCTAGTTTAACTTTGACTGGTGGTTATATCTGTACTACAATAGGAGTGAGTGTGACTATAGGTTTAAGGTCATCACCTTCCCGAATAAGCCCAATCGACCCCTCAGGATCCCATTCTTCATCAATTTCGATCACATTTACTCCTTCACCCCTATGATTTGGGAGGGAATTGTTGCGGACATTTGGTACAGCTTCTTTTGCTTGTATAACTTTGGTATCAATCAGGGTTTGGATCTTGTCTTTCAGAGTGCGACATTCATCAATGGTATGCCCTTTCATGCCGGAATGATACACACATGTTTTGTTTGGGTTGACCCACTAGGAGGAGTTTTCCATGGCTACAGCAGGAATGGGGGTGACATATCCAGCAGCCTTCAGCCTTTCATATAGTTGGTCAATGGGTTCAGAAATAGGGGTGTATTGTATGGGCATCCTGTGGTCAAAATTGGGTCTGGGTTTTGAATAGTTTTGACAGGTTAGAGATGAATGGTAATAGGTTGGCTGGGTGTTATAAGCGTGATAGGCGGTAGCGGGTTGAGAATATCTAGGAGGTAAAGGTTGGTATGTTGGTGGAGGTGTTTGGTATGTGAGTGGCCTGCAATGCCTCAAAATTGGTTACCATCCCACTCTTGATCCCTTCTTCAATCCTTTCCCTGAGTTTGATGATGTTAGAGAACTTGTACTTTTCGATGACCATTAACCTTTCATAGTATTGTGGATCCTGGGCCCTGACGAAAAATTTGTACATCTGCTCTTCCTCTAGTGCCAGCCAGACTTTTGCAGCTTTTGACCTCCATCAAGTAGTATACTCGTGGTAAGTCTTCGTTGGTTTCTTCTTGAGATTCTCTATGTAGAAGACATTCGGCGCATTCTCTGTGTTAAACCTAAATCGGTGCATGAAGTCTGATGTCATGCTTACCTAATTGACCCATTTCTTGGGATTTTGTCTTATGTGGGTGTCTCCAGTGGGACTCCGCATGAACAACTTCATGCGAATCCTTTCATCTTTCCCAAGTCCTACAAGCTTATCACAGTATGTTCTCAAATGTACCTTCGGTCCACCCATTCTGTCAAACATCTCGAACTTAGGAGGTTTGCAACCTTCCGACAGTTCCACATCTGGCTGAATGCATAGATCCACATAGTTTAGACCCTCAATTCCTTTGCCTCCTTCAACACCCTATATGCGGCTTGTGAGCTTCTTGAGCTCCTTTGCCATATTCTTAATGAGCAGGTCCTTCTCGGCGGATTCTGGAGTGTATGAGATTGGTTGAGTAGAGTGAGGTAAGGTTTCCACGTATATGGGATTATTTTGGTGGGTGCCAGGGGTTGGAGTGTAGTGGTGATCATTAGTTGAATTTTGCAGATCAGGGATAGGTTGCGGGATATTATGAGGAGTATGGTAAGTGGTTTGTGGGTATTGGGTATGAGGATGTTGGTGTTGAGGAGGAGTGGATATTGGTAGAGGATTAGGATTTTGGGGAGGAGTTGTGTATTGATAGGGTGAGGGAGGATTTTGTAGACGTTGGTTTGGTGTCTTCTGAGGAGGTACTAGGTTTTGAGCATTTTGTTGGTTAACGTCTGGGACGTTTAAAGTGAGGGAAAGGTTTGCCAAGTTGTGGACCTGCTCAAGTTCCCCCTGCAATTCCAGTATTTTCTGTTCCAACCGTAGGACCAAATCATTCTGGGCCGGAGTGCTCCGACCGTCTGAAGTTTCAACATTTTCCACGTGCGCAACATTTTCTTTCCGGATACCACTCATATCATCCATCTTAGCCTTTCCCTTGCTTTTCGGATCACTTGGAGGAGGAGTTGGTGGAGGGCCTCTGGATCTGGTGTGATATGTTGACGATGTAGTATGTGCGAACCAACCCTAGGGGATGGGAATAATCATAATAAAGAAAAAACAAAAGATAAACAAGTCAATGAGGATTCTAAGAAGTATTTGCAGTATTTAAACATGTATTGCGGGAATGTAAATTCGTATCCTAATTTGGGGGACCTCGTTGTGCTCGAGGTAGGCCTAGCGACAGGTAGAATTGGAGAGATTTAATGCTGATAAATGCCTCATTTCATTAATGTAATAAATAAGACAAACCTAAAAATGATGATAAATAGATGAGTTACTAATGGCATTTGCCTTATTACATTCGAATTCCAAAATGACTCAAAACAGAAAAACCTAATCTACTTGGTCCTGGAAGGACCTTTCCCATATTTGGCCCTCTTGGCTCCATCAATCAGATTCCCCAGGTCATGCATGTCCAGTAGCAGGTATGCCCTTGCTAGGTGTCCTCCTTAGTTTCCCTCTCCATTCTGACAGTCTACGACCCTTTTCCTCTTCCAATTCCATTAGACCTTGCTCCAAATATTCAAACCTTTCTGTTGACCTTGTAGCCATTTCCTTCCACTCGTTATTTGCCTCCATGTCTAACTTGTGTTGTTCCAAATGCCTGTCTTTGGACTAAAGGACTCTTTTGCGCAGCCTCTCATACTTCACTTGTGCTTCAGCAACCTCATCTATGACTCTATTTCCTCGACCAATCCCTGGCTCGACTATTCTTGCTATGTTAAAATGCGGTATTTAATAATTGTAAAGACATTTAAGAAAGAAAAACAAGGAGACAATTCAGTTTCCACAGTAAAAAGTGATAAACAGGGAAGAGAAATCATAAATAAATGAAGATAGGCAAATAAATTCACATAGAGTGAGAAAGGGAAGGGGTGTGCAAGTATTAACGGAATGATAAAGACATGCTTAAAGACTAATTCACAAACAAGTTCATTAGGGTAAGAGCCTAAAGATATCCCCAGCTGAGACGCCATGCTGTTGCGCCCTTTTTTTCTCGCGAAATCGGGTTTCGACATTTCTGGGACAACTCTTTTCTAAGAGGGTATGGAATTGGATTTTAAAGAGTCGCTACCTAATGGATTAAGGTGTGTTAGAGCACCTAGAGTAGATAACTCATATAACCAGTTTACATCACCAGAGATCGGGTAAGGGCTCGAAATTACCTTGAGAGGAAGGTGTTAGGCACCCCTCAAGGTCCACAACGGTGGGTCCCGACCGGACTTAAATTAAGCGAATTAGTCTAAAAGGAGAAGAAAATAATTTGGACAAATACAATATTCAATTTATTTTAAAGAGGAGGATAGAGGGTGGTCCTAAGTTTTTTAGCCTATAGAATCATTCAAGTCGGGGTTTTACTAATAGCATTAGAGCACGTGCTATCATCTCCTTTCTACCCAATTACTATCTTTAAGTTGTTACCGAAAGCGCACTAGTTGATTCTCAATCGTACCCTATGCGTGCACTACCCGTCCCTTTCCTATGGCCCCGGAGGTATTAGAACCTCTATTTGGGATGGTTCTAGACCAACCTATGTTACATAAAATATGAAATCTAGGCGACAAACAAAACAAATAAGACTTTCAGATAAAAAACAAGTATGGGCTCATATTGATCTCCACACATAGGCAACAAAAGCACGCAATTGAATCAGCAAACTCCGTTAACTTTGGAATCCTATAGGCAGGATTTCTACGTGATAAAATAGAGTATAAATGGCAGTTTATTAAGTCCGGCTTGAGACCTATTTGTTTGCCTACTGATTTTATTCAGCATGAATCTGGGCACTTTAGGCAGTAATATGTCACAACTTAGACCTAGAATCATTGTTAAGGCCTATGGATACATTGCCTAAGTGATTGACAATAGCGATTGAATTCAGAATCGATTAACAGAATCCTATAGGCATGATTTTTATGAGCTTATTAATTACAGACCTATAGACTTGGTTTCTGGGTGTAATACTGATTTTAACTCGTAAAGATAGATTTTATTTCCTATAGGCATGCTTTCTAATTGCTGAATTGACTTAAGTCCTATAGGCATGATATTTATTGCTTTAAACCCTATAGACATGATTTCTAGGTATGACATTGATTTGAATCTTATAGGCATGATGTCTATTAATTGTGTACGGGCATAAATGAATCAAATTGCCAGGAAGGATAGTTAATTCAAACAACAAGATCCTATAGGCATGATTGCTAATGCACATTTGTTGAAAACATGTATAAACCCTATGAGCAGGATTTCTAATATATAGAATTGAGCGAAAGTCCTACAGGCAGGATCTCTAGTATGCAAATATAAAATACAGAATCAAGATGATCATGAGAGTCCTATAGGCAGGATTTTTAAACACAACATAGTACTCACAAAATCCTATAGGCAGGGTTTCTACCCAATTTTAACAAAAGATATATGAACCCACTGCCCCCAGCTTTACTAGATATCCCCAAATTTGTTATTACATACCAGAATAGCCGAATGAATTACATAATGGTATCATTACACTATAGGGAGCCTTCATCGGCCCAAATGAACTTGGGGACCAGGCTTTCCCGCATGACAGCTTTGGAACATAGTAGTGATTCATCCACAACACATTAAAACCAGGCTTCCAGTGTGTCAAAGTTCTCAAAGAGCCTTAGGGACCCCGAGCAATGCTCATACAAGAACCACACCTTCAGCAAAGAGTTCATAAAAGATTAGAAAACCAGCTCCCCAGTGTGTTAGAGTTCAAAGGAGTCTCAAGGACCCTAGACAGTGCTCACACTAGGGTGGTTGAGAACCTTAGGGACTAAGAGTAGGGGTTTTAGAAATCAGTACATAAAAAGGAATAAAGGGCAGGTTTTAAAAGGACAGTTGGATTTTAGAAGAAATAGGATTTAGAACATGGAATTACATGCAGAACTGCATCAAGGAAACATACAAATTCATGCTTAAACACATAGTTCAAATAGGTTGAAATCTAGATAAGCTAAATATTCATGCTAGTAGCCAGAATAGTTATAGTTTAATCACAACAACAATTAAGCAGAAACATTTGCGTTGAATAAACATGACATATGAGTTAAGCAACAAACTAACTGATTACATGTCTATTGTGCAAAGTTTAGAATAGATAGAGGATTAACAAGTAATACATGAAACAAGTTAAACCTCAGGCTAAATCATGAAAGTGATTCATATTATTTAAAATAACTTAGTCTTAAGTTAACAATGTTACTAAATGAGACCATATAATCATGTGAAGGGCAGAATCATGTTGAGAATTGAAACAGGCTATTCAAGCAAGGCATAGAGAATGAAATTGCAAAGGTTGGGGCATACTAATTAAGTGAGAAAGCAAGTAAGTATACCACATCAATGAGGTTCCAAAATAATTTTGGCATTGGCTTTCAGCTGGCCAAAATCAAAAGATACTTAGCACTGAAATCAGAACAAGAGAGAATAAGAGCTTAAGCTTTTTTAGTGAGAATCAGAGAGTTCGAGTCTTGTTTAAGGGGAAAGGGGAGAAGGGTTTAAATAGTGTTCAATTAAGTGAAAAAATAAGGGAGGTGATCAAACACATATGGATAAGGAAAGAAATCAATCACAGAATAAATAATGCAGGGTTCAGTAAATTAACAGGGCATAATAGCATGTAATCAAGCGAGTAACAGAAATAAGGAAAATATCAATTTACAAGAAGTCTCAGGGTAAATAAGGAAAGTATTAGTCACATATGAGGAAGGAAAAATTATCGGAAAATCAGTAAAAGATTTCAAACCAAAAAATCAACAGTAAAATAAGGTATATAATGTAGACAGGAGATGTGATGACCCGACCCTTGTCTCATGATTTACTGCTTTATTTCCCCTATTTCTACTTCTTTATGCTTTGATTATCCGTATTATATGGTATCGGGTCGGTCATATTGAGTTCGGAAAGGTTTTGGTAAGGTTTGAGACATTTAGTCTCTTTCGAGAGGTGATTTGGGACTTAGGAGCATGATCGAAATGAGTTTTAGAGGTCTGGAGTATATTTAGGCTTAAATTGGCAAAATCGGTTTTTTGGTGATTTCCGGTTGATAGGTGATATTTTTATATAGGGGTCGGAATGGAATTCCGAGAGTTGCAATATTTCCTTTGTGTCATTTGGGGCGAGTGTGCAAAATTTCAGGTCATTCGGACGTAGTTTGGTTGGGTTTTTGATAAAAAGTGGAATTCGGAAAATTTTGGAAACTTAGGCTTGAATCCGATGTGTTTAGGTTGATTTGATGTTGTTTGAGGTGTTTTGAAGATTGGTACATGTTTGAATAAGGTTTTGGGGCCTCGGGTGAGTTTCGGAGGGTTGAACGGATCATTTTAAGTTGAAGAAAATTGCAGATTTTTGTTTTAGCTGTTGCAGGTATTTTACCCTTCGCGTTCGCAAGTGGACCCTCGCGTTCGCGAAAAGTCAGTTGAAGAAGCTGGAAATTTAGCCTTCGCGTTCGCGAGGGAGGCTCTGCATTTGCGAAGGTCTAAGAGTTTGTTCATCGCGTTCGCATAGAGCAAAAAGGGCAGCTGAGCTTCTGTGGATTTTATTCATTGCGTTCGCGAGAGGTAGAACACAATTGCGAAGGTTGGTCTGAGCAAAGCATCGCATTCGCGATGGGGATGTCGCGATTGCGAAAGAGGAAAATTGGTCAAAGTTAATTTATGCTTTGCGAACGCGAGGCTTTGACCACGTTCGCGAAGAAGGATTTCAGGCATGGGCAGAAGGTTTAAAAGGTCATCTTGTCCGCGAATGTGGGGTTTATTTCTTTCATTGTTGGTCGTTTTTGGGGCTATTTGAAGGAGATTGAAGAGGGATTCAAGGCGAACCACTTGCAGGTAAGGATTTTGGACTTAAAACTCAATTCTATTGTGAAATCTACCTAATAAATCATAGAATCTAAGTCTAAAATTGAGGAATTAGGGCTTGAGACTAAGAGACTTTAAAATAAGAATTTGAGGGGTCATTTGGACTCCGATTTCAGTGTTCTTGGTATGTATGGACTCGTGGGAGGATAAGGATTCCGTTGATATGATTTTTACCGAGTTCCGAGATGTGGGCCGGGGGGTCGGGTTTGGCCAATTTCAGGATTTTTGGTATAATTTGATTATTTTCATTTGGGCTTCGTCCCCTTAGCATATTTTGACGCCGTGATTCTTATTTTGGATAGATTCAATGCGAGTGGAATCTGATTCGAGGGGCAAAGGTGTCGCAGAGTAGTATTTTCACCGGTTTGAGGTAAGTAACCATTGTAAATTTGGAACTGATGGTACAAATCCCGGTATTTGACTTGTTTTGATAGATGCGGTGATGCACATGCTAGGTGACGAGCGTGGGGGCGTGAACCGATAGGGATTGTGACTTGGTCCGTCCCGTAGCGACTATTGAGCCCCGTATTTGATTCGAAACCTTATGATATTCTGTACTTTAGTCATTTATACTGTATTATTGGTTGTATGCCATATTTGGGGCCTTGTGCCGACCTGTTGATACCCTTGGGGGCATTTTTACTGTTTTTCCTCACATTATTTGTTGAAATCATATCCTTAGTCATGTTTTACCTATTTAAAAGTTTAAAACTGGTTTTATCACTCCATTTCTAATTGTGAAGACTATTTGTGCTGAGTTCCCTAATTTCTATTGTTGTGCCTGAGAGGTTGTGAGGGTAATAACTGAGAGAGGTTGAGAACCTAATAGTGAGGATATTATATGTACATATTATGGAACGGGCTGCACGCCGTAGTGATATTTATATGGATCGGGCTGCATGCCGCTGCGATATATATATTGGATCGGGCTGCATGCCGCAGTGATATATATATTGGATCAGGCTGCGCGCCGCAGCGATATGGCGCTTGGGTTGTAGGAGCCCCTTCGGAGTCTGTACACCCCTAGTGAGCGTAGTCGACTATAAATTACGGATCGGGCTGCACGCCGCAGCGGTTTCTTTGATTTCTATTATTATGAGATATTAATGAGCCTGAGTGCTGAGAGTGAGTACTGAGTGACGAGAGTGAGTCACGAGTGACTGAAAGGCTGCCCGAGAGGCCATATTCTAAGTGATACCTTGCCCGAGGGGCCCAGTTATGATATTTTCACTGATTTCACTCTTATTTTTAAATACAGCCTCTGTTGGAAAAAATTGCTAAGTATATGATTTTGAGTGTTTAAACTGAAGTTGATAATTTTACGATGAAACTGGTTTTAAATTGTGAAATGGAATTGTTATCCTGTTGTTTATTCAGTTATATGATTTTAAATTGCTCGTCACTGCTTTCAGACCTTATTTACTTTAGTTACTTATTGAGTTGGCATAATCACGTTACTCCCTGCAACTTGTGTGCAGATCCAGGTGCCCGAGTGGCAGAGTGAGGGTCCTCAGCAGATCCAGAGGTTGCTGGAGATTTCAAGGTAGCTGCATGGCGTCCGCAGCCCTATTTTCTTCTTCTTATGTTGTTGTTTTCCGCATTTTCTAGACTTATGTTATATCAGACAGTCAGTTATGTAGTAGAGGCTCTAGACTCGGTGACACCAAATACTTGGGGGCTGTGTAGTTTTCATGTTTATTTGACTTCCACATATGTAATTGTGTTTTAAACGCTTATTATGAAAATTTGGTATTTAAACCTATGTTAGAAAATGGTTTTCTGTAAGGAAACATGGTTATGATTAGATGATTGAGTTGGCTTGCCTAGTAATATGATAGGCGCCATCACGACCAGTATTTGGGGTCGTGAAAATTTGGTATCAGAGCCTAGGTTACATAGGTCTCGCGAGTCATGAGCCGATTTAGTAGAGTCTCGCATATCGGTACGGAGACGTGTGTATTTATCCTCGAGAGGTTGCAGAACCTTTAAGAAAAACTTCATATTCTTGAAATTCTTGTCGTGCAAATTTGTTAATCCGAATACTAAACTTCTATTATTCTATTCTCTCATAGATGGTGAGGACACGTGCTACCGGGCAGGATGGACGACTGCCAGTACCACCAGCTGGGGATACCAGAGGTCGAGGATGCGATCGAGGCCGTGGTAGGGGCAGAGCAACTAGGGTAACACCTGCAGATCCACCAACTGCCCCAGTTCAGGATCAGGTCCCAATTGTAGATGCTACAGCAGCACCGGCTCAGGCACCAACTGTGCCCATTGTGATTCCAAGCCTTCAAGAGGCTTTAGCTTAGATCTTATCAGTGTGTACCGGTTTGGCTTAGGCGGTTTCAGTTACTACGGCTGCAACTACTTCTCAGGCCGAGGCACCCAGACTCCCATTGCTCGCACACCTGAGTAGGCTATGCAGGGACTCCAGACACCGGGGGCACCTCCAGCCTAACCGGTTGCACCAGCTCAGGAGTTTGTGGTATCAGTTATGTCGGACGACAAGCAACGTCGACCAGAGAAGTTTGGTAGACTCAAGCCTACAACTTTTAGCGGTGTAGAGGGCGAGGATGCCTAGGGGTTCTTGGATAAGTGTCAGAGGTTGCTTCGTACAACGGGTATTCTAGAGACCAGTGGTGTGGCTTTTACCACCTTTCAGTTTTCTAGGACTACCTTCACTTGGTGGGAGGCGTATGAGAGGCGTAGGCCTGTTGGTGCACCGCCCCTTACATGGAAACCGTTCTCTATTCTATTTCTAGAGAAGTATGTGCCACAGTCTCGACAAGAGGAGCTGCGCAGGCAGTTTGAGCAGTTGCGTCAGGGAGAGATGACCATGACACAGTATGAGATACGATTCTCTTAGTTAGCTCG
This sequence comes from Nicotiana sylvestris, assembly GCF_000393655.2. Taxonomy (NCBI): domain Eukaryota; kingdom Viridiplantae; phylum Streptophyta; class Magnoliopsida; order Solanales; family Solanaceae; genus Nicotiana; species Nicotiana sylvestris. Next base: position 101,948,129 of record NC_091058.1, on the reverse strand, counting down.
TCATGCGGTCTGGTTGGTTCCGATAGATAGAGAGAGGATTATGAGGTTTGTTGATGGTATCACATATCAACTTCGAGTTCTCATAACTAGGGAGAGGGTGACAGGTGCTACTTTTGAGGAGGTTGTTGACATTGCCCGTGAGATTGAGTCGGTTCACCGCCAAGAGCGAGAGGAGAGGGAGGCCAAGATGCCTCAGGGATCTGGTAGCTTTAGTAGTGCTTCTTCGAGGGGTCAGTTCCAGTAGGGCAGAGGCCGTCCATTCAGGCATGTTCATTCAGCTTGCCTAGGTTATTGTGGGGCATCATCGGGTCATGGTTCTCACAGTTCTCATCAGGGCCACTCATCACTCAGTGCCCTCCCAGCCCAGAGTTCGTCTTATGCTCTATCAGTGCAAGGATCTTCCATACAGGTCCTTCTACTGGTCATTCCGGTGCTAGGGGTTCCCTTCAGTCCCCATCTCCAGCACTGGGGAGTTGTTATGAGTGTGGAGAGTTTGGGCATATAAGGAGGTAGTGTCCTCGTCTTCATGATGGTCAGTCTCAGCAGAAGGGTTAGCCCTCGACTTCTGCTCCAATTACTTCACCACCCACCCAGCCAGCTAGGTGTAGAGGTTAGTCAGCTAGGGGTCGCCCTAGAGGGGGAAGTTGATCAGGTAGTGGTCAGGATCGTTTCTATGCCCTCCCAGGTAGACCAGATGCTACTGTTTTAGATGCCATGATTTCAGGTATTGTTTCAGTCTGCCACAGAGATGCCTCTGTATTATTTGATCCTAATTCTACTTTTTCTTATGTGTCATCATAATTTGCCCGTTCTCTGGATACGCCCCGTGAGCCTCTTGTTTCACCTATTCATGTATCTACTCCAGTGGGCGATACTGTTGTTGTAGACCATATGTACCGGTCGTGTGTGGTGACTATTGGGGGTCTGGAGACCCGAGTGGATATTTTACTATTGTGTATGGTGGATTTCGATATCATTTTGGGCATGGACTGGTTATCTCCATGTCGTGCTATTCTGGACTGTCATGCCAAGACAGTTACATTGGCTATAGCAGGTGTGCCATGGATTGAGTGGCGAGATTTGACTGATTATGTTCCCTATAGAGTGATCTCATTCTTGAAGGCCTAGCTTATGGTTGGGAAGGGATGTCTTTCGTATCTAGCCTTTGTGAGGGATGTTGGAGGTGAGACTCCAAGTATTGATTCTGTTCCAGTTGTGAGGGATTTTTAAGATGTGTTTCCTGTAGACCTGTCTGGCATGCCACCGGACAGGGATATTGATTTTGGTATTGACCTGGTGCCGGGCACTCAGCCCATTTCTATTCCGCCGTATCGTATGGCACCAACGGAGTTGAAGGGTTAGAGGAGAAGCTTCAGGAACTCCTCGATAAGGGGTTCATTCAGCCTAGTGTGTCACCTTGGGGTGCGCCGGTCCTATTTGTGAAGAAGAAGGATGGCAATATGAGGATGTGCATTGGTTATAGGCAATTGAACAAGGTAACAATTAATAACAAGTATCCTTTGCCTCGCATTGATGATTTATTCGACCAGCTTCAGGGAGCGAGAGTGTTCTCCAAGATTGATCTCCGTTCAGATTATCACCAGTTGAAGATCAGGGACTCGAATATTCTTAAGACATCTTTCAGGACACGATATGGTCATTATGAGTTCTTGGTGATGTCTTTTGGGATGACCAATGCCCCAGCAACGTTCATGCATTTGATGAACAGCGTATTTTGGCCTTATCTCAATTCGTTTGTCATAGTCTTCATTGATGATATTCTGGTGTATTCGCGTAGTCAGGAGGAGCAGGCAGAGCATCTGAGAGTTGTGTTGCAGAGATTGAGGGAGGAGAAGCTTTATGCAAAATTCTCCAAGTGTGAGTTTTGGCTCAGTTCAGTGGCTTTCTTGGGGCATGTGGTGTCCAGCGAGGGTATTCAGGTTGATCCAAAGAAGATAGAGGCAGTTCAGAGTTGGCCCAGACTGTCCTCAGCCACAGAGATTCACAACTTTCTTGGTTTGGCGGGTTATTATCGCCGTTTCAGGGATTCTCATCTATCGCATCACCCTTGACCAAGTTGACTCAGAAGGGTGCTTCATTTGTATGGTCGGACGAGTGCGAGGAGAGCTTTCAGAAGCTCAAGACAGCTTTGATCACAACTCCAATGTTAGTTTTGCCATTAGCTTCAGGTTCATATACCGTGTATTATGATGCTTCGAGAGTTGGTATTGGTGGTGTTTTGATGCAGGAGGGTAGAGTTATTGCTTATGCTTCTCGTCAATTGAAGCCCCATGAGAAGAACTACCCCGTTCATGATTTGGAGTTGGCTGCAATAGTTCATGCGTTGAAGATTTGGAGGCATTACTTGTATGGTGTGTCTTGTGAGGTGTTTACTGATTATCGTAGCCTCCAGCATTTGTTCTAGCAGAAGGATCTCAATTTGAGGCAGGGGAGGTGGTTGGAGTTGCTTAAGGATTATGATATCACTATACTGTACAATCCAGGGAAGGCCAATGTGGTGGCCGATGCTTTGAGCTGAAAAGCAGTGAGTATGGGGAGTTTGACATATATTCCAATTGGGGAGAGACCTCTTGCAATTGATGTTCAGGCCTTGGCCAATCGGTTCGTGGGGTTAGATGTTTCGGAGCCCAGTCGGGTTTTGGATTGTGTGGTTTCTTGGTCTTCCTTATATGATCGCATCAGAGAGCGCCAGTATGATGATCCATATTTGCTTGTCCTTAAGGACAAAGTTCAGCATGATGATGCCAGAGATGTGACTATAGGTGATGATGAGGTGTTGAGGATGCATGGCCGGATTTGTGTGCCCAATGTAGATGGGCTTCGAGAGTTGATTCTGGAGGAGGCCCATAGCTCACGGTATTCCATTCATCCGGGTGCCGCGAAGATGTATCAGAATATGAGACAGCACTATTGGTGGCGGAGAATGAAGAAAGACATTGTGGGATTTGTGGCTCGGTGTCTCAGTTGTCAACAGGTGAAATATGAGCATCAGAGACCGGACTTCAGCAGATGGATATTCCCGAGTGGAAGTGGGAGAGTATCACTATGGACTTTGTTGTTGGACTTAGATGGACTTTGAGGAAGTTCGATGCTATTTGGGTGATTGTGGATCGGCTGACCAAGTCTGCGCACTTCATTCCTGTGTGTACTACTTATTCTTTAGAGCGTTTGGCAGAGATCTATATCCGGGAGATTGTTTGTTTGCATGGTGTCCCAGTTTCCATCATCTTAGATAGGGGCACTCAGTTTACTTCGTAGTTTTGGAGGTCTGTGTAGTGAGAGTTGCATACTCGGGTTGAGTTGAGCACAACTTTTCACCCTCAGATGGACGGGCAGTCCGAGCGCACTATCCAGATATTGGAGGACATGTTGCATGCTTGTGTCATTGATTTCGGAGGGTCATAGGATCAGTTTCTACCGCTTGCAGAGTTTGCTTATAACAACAGCTACTAGTCGAGTATTCAGATGGCTCCATATGAGGCATTGTATGGGAGGCGGTGTAAATCTCCAATTGGTTGGTTCGAGCCCGGTGAGGCTAGGCTATTGAGGACAGACCTGGTGCAGGATGCCTTAGAAAAGGTGAAGGTGATTTAGGAGAGGCTTCGTACCGCGCAGTCGAGGCAAAAGAGTTATGTTGACATAAAGGTTCGAGATGTGTCCTACATGGTTGGCAAAAAGGTTCTGTTGAAGGTTTCGGGGTGTTATGAGATTTGGGAAGAAAGGGAAATTGAGTCCTCGGTTTATTAGGCCTTTTGAGGTGCTTCGGAGGATTGGGGATGTGGCGTATGAGCTTGTTTTGCCACCCATTTTGTCGAGTGTGCATCCAATGTTTCATGTTTCTATGCTCCGGAAGTATATTGGGGATCCGTCTCATGTTTTCAATTTCAGCACGGTTCAGTTGGATGGTGATTTGACTTATGATGTGGAACCAGTAGCTATTTTGGGTCGTCAGGTTCAAAAGTTGAGGTCAAAGGATATAGCTTCAGTGAAAGTGCAGTGGAGAGGTCAGCCCGTGGAGGAGGCTACCTAAGAGACCAAGCGGGAGATGCGGAGCAGATATCCTCACTTGTTTGAGGCTTAAGGTATAATTCTTAACTCGTTTGAGGACAAACGTTTGTTTAAGTTGGGGAGGATGTGACGACCCGGCCAGTTGTCTCATGAGTTACCGCTCTGTTTCCCCAATTTCTCCTTCTTTATGCTTTGATTATCCATGTAATGTGGTATCAAGTCGGTCTAATCGAGTTCGGAAAGGATTTGGTAAGGTTTGAGACACTTAGTCTCTTTAGAGTGTGTTTAAGTTGGAAAAGTCAACCGGATATTGACTTGTGTGTTAGAGGGCTCGGATGTGAGTTCCGATGGTTCGGTTAGCTTCGGGAGGTGATTTGGGACTTAGGAGCGTGATCGGAATGAGTTTTAGAGGTCTGGAGTAGATTTAGGCTTGAATTGGCGAAATTGGATTTTTGGCGATTTCCGGTTGATAGGTGATATTTTGATATAGGGGTCAGAATGGAATTCTGAGAGTTGCAATAGTTCCGTTGTGTCTGTCACACCTCCTTTTTCCGCACCCGATGGGGTGCAAGGGAGTTTTTTCCAATTAAAGGACAATCGAAACGGGATTGGTTTAATTATTTCAGAGTCGCCACTTGGGAGATTTAGGGTGTCCCAAGTCACCAATTTTAATCCCGAATCGAGGAAAAGAATGACTCTATATTACAGTCTGCGTACCAGAAATCTAGATAAGGAATTCTGTTAACCCGGGAGAAGGTGTTAGGCATTCCCGAGTTCCGTGGTTCTAGCACGGTCGCTCAACTGTTATATTTGGCTTGATTATCTGATTTTAAATACAATATGAACTTATGTGCGAATTTTTATCTTTTAACCGCTTTATTATTATTGTTTTTACAAGAATGTGAACGTCGCTTAAAACATATGTCTTTGGACTGCGTCACATGAAATGCGCCCACAATCCGGAACATATTTTATTTGACGTTTTGGGATTTGGATTTGGGTCGCATGAAATGCGCACCCAAGTTTAAGAAAGTAGATTATTAAACACGCACCTAAAGAGACTATCGTGTTATTATTTTGCGGAGGCCGTGAAATTCGCTAAACGACTCTCCTGAATTCTAAGTAATTTTAAACAAGTACTTACTGAGGGCCCCGCAATTTGCATTTTTGTTTGTCGAGGCTCGTCTCATTCTATTTATTTAAAGGAATTTGCAACGTCATGGAAATGCATCTCAAACCACGTCACAATCAATGCACCCGTGATTAGAGACATATTTCGATTTCGTTGAGATTTGGATTTGGGTCACATAAATGTGCACCCGAGTTTAGGGAGATACATTATTAAGACGCGCCTAAAGTAACCAACGCATTATTATTTTTGGGGAGGGCCGTGAAATTTGTTAAACGGCCCATCCCGGAATCTAAGTATTTAATACATATATTTTGTGAGGGCCCCGCAATTTGTCCCTTTTATTCGGCGAGGCTCGTCTCATTTTATTCTTTATTATTATTATTATTATTATTTTATTTTTTTAAAAAAAGGATGCCATTTTTATGTCTTTAACAATACTAAACTTACGGCCTCTTTACAACTAAAATCCCATGACTTGTTAGAAGTTTAATAAAAGGAGTTTAGTGAATGAGTGTTTCGGTGGTAGTAACAGCATGCACTAATACTATTTGTTTCGAATGACCTAACCAAAGGAAAGGACGAACAGATTAACGTCAAACTTGTGTCATAGAACGACTAGTCCAACTTAATTAAACGACATCAAATAAACAAGAATAACATAACATGAAAATGAACCAAAATGCAGACAATGAAACATAGGCAGAAAATTTCCATACCAATTTTTATATTGCATCTCAAACATTCAACTTAAAGTTTATTTATCTAATACATCGAGGTTTACTGACCTTTGAACCTCGGCAAACTCAGGACAACGAACACGACCCCGACGGAATTCAATCCAGACCTCACTGGACGCGGAACAACGACGAAACCTCGGACAAACACCTCGACGAACCAAAGACGACCTCGACGGAGAGCTTGGACCCCACAACTGTCGACGCCCCAAGATTGTTGGTTGCTGCTATATCTCCGACGCAACAACTGGTGCATGAAGCTGCAGCAGAAGGGGCGTTGGGATGTGAGGAAGAGGGGGTTCGACGAGCAGGTGGGTTGGTTGAAGGTTTTGGACGTGAGGGTGCCGGCGTTAATGGAGGTGGGCGTTTGCTGGTTGTTTGGTCGTCGGGCAGTGGTCGACAGAGTGGTTGCGAGACGACGAGGGAGATGTTGTCGTCGGAACAGGTGGTCGTTTGGACGTAGGGAGTAGAAGCGGCAGCAATGGAGGAGTGGTCGTGGTCGACGGAACTGGGCAGCAGGTTATGGAGGTCGACGGACTGGAGGAGTGGTCGTTTGGATGGTGGTTATGGCGTTGTGGGTGGTGGTTTTTGGAGACGGGGGGTGGGGTGGTGCGACTGGTTCGGGTTGGGATGGGGTGGTGTTTGGGAGGAGGAGGGTGGTCCGGTTTGGTCTTGACGCTGGGGGGCAGTAGGGTGGTTGTTGTTTGGTGGTTATGGCATTTGTGAAGGGAGGGGACGGATGGTCGTTTGGTCGTCGGTTATGGTGGAGGTAACGGGGAGGGGTCAGCTGGGTGGTTTACCAGAGGGGTCGAGCGTGGGGGAAGTGACGGGGAGGTCTTTGGGTTTGAACGCTGCGAGGAGGAGGGTCGTCGTGGGTTTTTGACGCGGGGGAAGTGATGGTCGGAGCTTCTTTTTCAGTAGGTTTTTTTACTTTCTTCTTTTGAAGAAGAAAGAGCAACAGTAGTTTTCTTCCCAATTTTTCAAAGTCTTCCCATGCTTTTGCCTTTGTCCGTGTTTTGTAGTGTTTTGACCAGAAAAATGAGCCCCACGCGTGGTGGGGTTCAAGGCATATGTCCCCCACGCGTGGTGGGGTTCCCCACGTGTCCTGGACACGGTTTATTATGGGCTAGGTCCGAAAATTAGGCCTAAAACCGGGTAGTTTGAACCCGAATATTATTCTTTTGCCCAGACCCGAGAAATAGGAACACGTTGCTTAACTAGTCCTATGTAAGCAAAATAACTACCAAAAATAAGACTAGTATTTAACAAAACTATATCTTTTTAAATATTTTTAAGGATTTAAAATAGCTACAAAATATTAATAAAACTATTTTTGTAATTTTCGTAAATATTAAGATAAAATATGAAGTAATATTTTTGTATTTTTTCAAAGTTAAAATGACTCTAAAATATTAATAAACTATTTTTGTAATTTTCGTAAATATTAAGGTAAAATATGAAGTAATATTTTTTGTATTTTTTCAAAGTAAAAATGACTATAAAATATTAATAAAACTATTTTTTGTAATTTTCGTTTTTTAATAAAGACAAAATATAAAATAATATTTTTTGTATTAAAATGACTACAAAACATTAATAGAATTATATATATTTTTTGTAATTTTCGAATTTATATAAAGTACCAAAATAAAGTACAATTTTTGTATTTTTTAAAATTATAATGACTGTAAACATTAATAGAACTATATATTTTAGTAATTTTTGAATTTATATAAAGTACCAAAATAAAGTACAATTTTTGTATTTTTTCCACGTTTATGAGAAATGCATAAACTAAAATTTATATATGTATTTTTTGTGATTTTTTCTTTTTGCAACGAAATAAAGTAAAAATAGTTAAAATGGCTATATTAGACCCAATTTCACATATTCACGCTAAAAATGTGAAAAATCTCGGGGAGGGTCAAAAATCACGTGCTTACAGCTGCCCCTCTTTGACTGGAAACACGAAGAGTTTTCCAACAAAGAACGACTAGACGTGTTTTTGACCCGACCATTACTTGGATGGACTGCACTTAAGGAAAGGGAGGGAATGTGACCGAGCCCTGGTATCTGAGCTGTCTACATATCCTTGGTTATACAGGAATCAGGCCACGTGTAGTTCGAAATGAGAGAGATAGTGAAGTGTACCGAGGTGAAGAGCCGATCGAGGTGCCGTTCCGTTGAGGTTCCGGTCCGCGGTCCTGTCGTTACAACAAAAACGAAGACTGAAAAAAGACTAACTAAGCCTATCAGCTACTAGTTACAAGGATTCCTATCTGTAAGTCTTCTGAAACTTGGTCTTGAGTCTTGAATGGTGCTTCATACAGACTTCAGGTTTGAACCTTGATACAGCTAGTTGTAGGTGCTAGTTCTTTGAGCGGACCACATCTGTTCTCTACTTCCGTACCTTGGGTTCTTTTCCCCTCTTGTTTTCTTGTTGTCTTTTCTTGACCAGCCTCTTGTGAATGCTGGGGATTTTATTGCTTCCTGCTGGAGATTCCTGTTGTATTCCTCTGCTTCATTGATTCTAAGTGTGCTCCTTTCTCATATGAGCGGGCTTTTGACTTCAATACTTCAATTGTATTCCCTTATTCTCCAGGTGGGTGCCTGATTTCTATTTTTCTTTGTCCTTGTTCTCCAGGTGGACGCCTGATTTCTATTTTTCTTTGTCCTTGTTCTCCAGGTGGACGCCTGATTTCTTCCTTCTTTGTCCTTGTTCTCCAGGTGGACGCCTGATTTCTATTTTTCTTTGTCCTTGTTCTCCAGGTGGACGCCTGATTTCTATTTTTCTTTGTCCTTGTTCTCCAGGTGGACGCCTGATTTCTATTTTTCTTTGTCCTTGTTCTCCAGGTGGGCGCCTGATTTCTATTTTCTTTGTCCTTGTTCTCCAGGTGGACGCCTGATCTCTATTTTTCTTTGTCCTTGTTCTCCAGGTGGACGCCTGATTTCTATTTTTCTTCTTTGTCCATGTTCTCCAGGTGGACGCCTGATTTCTATTTTTCTTTGTCCTTGTTCTCCAGGTGGGCGCCTGATTTCTATTTTTCTTTGTCCTTGTTCTCCAGGCGGACGCCTGATTTCTTCCTTCTTTGTCCTTGTTCTCCAGGTGGACGCCTGATTTCTATTTTTCTTCGACATACAACAAACTCCGTTCTACAGGCGGGTCCCCTATTGGTAAGATTAAACTTAGGAAGTGCGTCTCCTATGGTGAAACTAAACTGAGGAAGTGCGCCTCCTATTGGTAACGACATGCCTGCATTTATACTTGTGGGCGACCTAGAATATGGAATGAACAGACAAAATGTATTCCCGCATTATACTGGTGGGCGACCTAGAACTTAAATGTATTCCCGCATTATACTGGTGGGCGACCTAGAACTTAAATGTATTCCCGCATTATACTGGTGGGCGACCTAGAACTTAAATGTATTCCCGCATTTTACTGGTGGGCGACCTAGAACTTAAAAGTATTCCCGCATTTTACTGGTGGGCGACCTAGAACTTAAATATATTCCCGCATTATACTGGTGGGCGACCTAGAACTTAAATGTATTCCCGCATTATACTGGTGGGCGACCTAGAACTTAAACGTATTCCCGCATTATACTGGTGGGCGACCTAGAACTTAAACGTATTCCCGCATTATACTGGTGGGCGACCTAGAACTTAAATGTATTCCCGCATTATACTGGTGGGCGACCTAGAACTTAAATGTATTCCCGCATTATACTGGTGGGCGACCTAGAACTTAAACGTATTCCCGCATTTTACTGGTGGGCGACCTAGAACTTAAATGTATTCCCGCATTTTACTGGTGGGCGACCTAGAACTTAAAAGTATTCCCGCATTTTACTGGTGGGCGACCTAGAACTTAAACGTATTCCCGCATTATACTGGTGGGCGACCTAGAACTTAAATGTATTCCCGCATTATACTGGTGGGCGACCTAGAACTTAAACGTATTCCCGCATTTTACTGGTGGGCGACCTAGAACTTAAATGTATTCCCGCATTATACTGGTGGGCGACCTAGAACTTAAAGTATTCCCGCATTATACTGGTGGGCGACCTAGAACTTAAACGTATTCCCGCATTATACTGGTGGGCGACCTAGAACTTAAATGTATTCCCGCATTTTACTGGTGGGCGACCTAGAACTTAAATGTATTCCCGCATTATACTGGTGGGCGACCTAGAACTTAAAAGTATTCCCGCATTTTACTGGTGGGCGACCTAGAACTTAAATGTATTCCCGCATTATACTGGTGGGCGACCTAGAACTTAAATGTATTCCCGCATTATACTGGTGGGCGACCTAGAACTTAAATGTATTCCCGCATTATACTGGTGGGCGACCTAGAACTTAAACGTATTCCCGCATTATACTGGTGGGCGATCTAGAACTTAAACGTATTCCCGCATTATACTGGTGGGCGACCTAGAACTTAAATGTATTCCCGCATTATACTGGTGGGCGACCTAGAACTTAAATGTATTCCCGCATTATACTGGTGGGCGACCTAGAACTTAAAAGTATTTGAAGTTGTTTCCCCGTTCTTCCGAGAAAATTTTGACAATCGGTAGAAAATTTTTTGCTCCGGTTTTGGTGACTTCCCTGGCGTTGCATCTTGCTGCCATCATCAATCCTTTGTTTTCCTGCAGCAGACAAAAGGATTTAATTAGTTTTCATCGTGGTGGTAGAGGGTGCCTTTCCGGCGGATGATTTTTCCTCTCTTCCCCTTTTTTTGCTCTATGTCCCCATAATTGGTTAGTGGACAAAATTGCCTGCTGGGGGTCTCTAGCCTGCTGGGGATTGGCTTTCAATTAATCCCCTTTTCTGCTTTCTCTTTAAGCACATGCTGTGGGAGTCTGCTTTTAACTCCCGACTCCACTCCCTTTAGGAGCTTACTTCCTCCAAAATTGCCGGGCACGATCACTGCATTGCCTGGGATCGGCTTTTAAGACTGTTTGTACCATCCTGCATTGGGTGAATTCCCCTCCGGTTTCTGGTAGTAAGCTTTGAAAAATCCTTTCAAGACAATTTTTAGGAAAAGAAATAAAAGATAGAAAAAGGAGAAAGTCTTTCTGAACCAATATTTGGCGGGAGAAGAAACTCAAAAGAACTTATCTGGAGGACCTGACTGGTCCCCGTGATCATGACGTGCATCACAGATTCCCGACCCAGTCTATTTGTACCAATGGGTTTTCCCGATGGTCTGATTTGCTGGGGATGATAAAGGAGTGTCCATTTCGTTTCGAATGTGGTAGCTTTTGTGGATCTGTCTTGTCGCCTCATAGTGCCCTTCGAGGGGTTTTCACTAATGAGACTCTCTCTTTTCTCTCATCTCCCGGCGCCTTATGGTGCCTGTGAAGGTTTTCACCAATAAGACTCTCTCATTTCATATCCCTCATCTTACATCGCCTCTCGGTGCCTGTGAAGGTTTTCACCGATAAGACTCTCTCATTTTATTTCTTTCGAGGAATCGGGGCGTTGTAGATACGACCCTCTCTTCTGGGGATTCCTTTGACCATCAATTCATTCCTAGTCTTGCGATCCTCTTCTTTGCTGGGGATCGGTGTATTATTCTCGGCCGTATTTGCCTGACTCGACATCTCTTGAACATTGATCGGGAGGTCTTTTGGACGTTGATGTTGGCACTGGTGTGGGGTTAAAGAAAGGCTATAAAAATGAAAATAATTTGATGGGTGATGTGCTACAACTTTTGGAATCAAACCTTTGTTGGAACTTAAAACATAACCTCTGCCCCAGTTTTCTTGCTTGGGGAATTTATTTTTTACACTTATGTTGCGCTATGTGCGTTACGCACACTGTGCCTATTATGCACACTATGTACACTATGCATCCTATATTCGCTATGATGCACACTATGTACACTATGCATCCTATATTCGCTATGATGCACACTATGACCGAGCCGTGAGGCGCCTACGTATCCTCTTCGAGGAATTAGGTCAAACGTAGTTCCCACAGTTTTGTATTTCTTGTGATTTTATCTTCTTCTTCTTTTTTTTTTCTTTTCATTTTCTTTTTCTTTTCTTTTTCTTTCTTTTTTTTCTTTTTTTTCCATGTCTTTTCCATTAGTGATTCCAAAAGAGGGGTATGAAAGAATTACTTAGGCTCAAAGGGGGAAGCAAGGGTTAAAAGTGTTTGGATAGAAGAAAGAATTGCCTCCGTCATCTCATTATCCAATAAATGCCAAATACAAACAAATAAACCAACAATTGCCATAATTAAAGAAATTATGCATAATATCTCTTGACTGCATCTGAATTGATAGCCATGTCGACACATCTCCCCTCGACATCTGTCAAACACAAAGCACCGTTGGACAATACTCTGGTCACGATATAAGGCCCTTGCCAATTTGGGGCGAATTTGCCTTTTGCCTCGACCTGATGTGGGAGGATCTTCTTCAATACCTGCTGCCCTACTTCAAACTTCCTGGGGCGCACCTTCTTATTATATGTTCTTGCCATTCTCTTCTGGTACAGCTGACCATGGCACACTGCTGCCAATCTTTTCTCATCTATCAGGCTCAACTGTTCCAATCGAGCTTTGACCCATTCATCATCATTAATCCCGGCTTCAGCGACAATTCGGAGGGACGGAATTTCGACCTCCGCTGGTATTACGGCCTCAGTTCCATACACCAACAAATAAGGAGTTGTGCCTATGGAAGTTCGGACGGTAGTGCGGTAACCCAACAAAGCAAAGGGTAATCTCTCGTGCCATTGTCTGGACCCTTCCACCATTTTTCGCAGTATCTTCTTGATATTCTTATTGGCTGCTTCGACTGCTCCATTCGCCTTGGGACGATATGGGGTGGAATTGCGGTGTGTAATCTTGAATTGTTGGCATACCTCTCTCATCAAGCTGCTATTAAGATTCGCACCGTTATCCGTGATGATCACTTTTGGGATCCCAAATCTGCAGATGATATGGGAGTGAACAAAGTCCACCACTGCCTTCTTGGTTACTGATTTGAAGGTTTTAGCCTCAACCCATTTGGTGAAGTAATCAATGGTCACTAGAATGAACCTATGACCGTTGGACGCTGCTGGCTCGATGGGCCCAATGACATCCATGCCCCATGCCACAAACAGCCAGGGTGCTGACATCGTATGTAACTCTGTTGGCGGAGAATGAATCAAATCTCCATGTATCTGGCACTGATGGCATTTCCTCACAAAAGTGATACAGTCGTGTTCCATGGTGAGCCAATAACACCCTGTTCGAAGGATCTTTCTTGCCAATACATATCCGCTCATGTGTGGCCCACAAACTCCAGCATGTACCTCTGCCATAACCGTCGTTGCTTGACTGGCATCTATGCATCTCAACAATCCCAAATCCGGGGTTCTTTTGTACAATACTCCTCCACTGAGGAAGAAACCATTCGACAAACGCCGAAGGGCTCTTTTTTGGTCTCTAGAGGCATGTTCTGGATATATCCCCATTCTGAGGTATTCCTTGATATCATGAAACCAGGGTTCGCCATCTGCTTCTTCTTCTATGGCATTGCAGTAGGCGTGCTGATCACGGACCTGGATGTGTAGAGGATCAACATACATTTTGTCAGGGTGGTGCAGCATTGATGCTAAGGTGGCCAAGGCATCCGCAACCTCATTGTGAACTCTCGGGATGTGTTTGAACTTCACCGATCGAAATTGCTTGCTCAGATCATGCAAGCATTGTCGGTATGGTATGAGCTTTAGATCTCGTGTTTCCCATTCACCCTGAATTTGATGTACCAAGAGGTCCGAGTCTCCCAAGACCAAGACGTCTTGGACATCCATGTCAGCAGCCAAGCGCAGACCCAGAATGCAAGCCTCATACTCGGCCATATTGTTGGTGCAATAGAAGCGTAGTTGAGCCGTAACAGGATAATGCCGTCCTGTTTCAGAAATGAGTACTGCTCCTATTCCAACCCCTTTTGCGTTTGCAGCTCCATCGAAGAAAAGCTTCCAACCCGGTTCCTCAGGTAATTCCAACTCATTCGTATGCATCACCTCTTCGTCAGGAAAATACGTTCTTAAGGGCTCGTATTTTTCATCAACGGGATTCTCTGCCAAATGGTCCGCCAGCGCCTGGGCTTTCATGGTCGTCCTCGTCACATAGATGATATCAAACTCTGTGAGCAGAATTTGCCATTTTGCCAACCTTCCCGTGGGCATAGGTTTCTGAAAGATATACTTCAATGGGTCCAAACGGGATATGAGATAAGTAGTATACGAAGACAGGTAGTGCTTCAACTTCTGAGCTACCCAAGTTAAGGCACAACATGTTTTCTCGAGTTGAGTGTACTTGACCTCATGTACTGTGAATTTCTTGCTAAGATAGTAGATGGCCTGCTCCTTCCTTCCTGTGTCATCGTGTTGCCCCAATACACAACCAAATGAAATTTTCCAAGACCGTCAGGTAAAGAATTAGGGGCTTCCCGGGCTTAGGCGGGACCAATACGGGTGGATTAGACAGATACCCTTTGATTTGGTCGAAAGCCTCCTGACACTCTGCCGTCCAACCTACTGCAGCATCCTTTCTCAGCAGCCGAAATATGGGCTCACAAGTTGCTGTGAGTTGAGCGATGAACCTGCTGATGTAATTGAGTCTACCCAGCAAACTCATTACCTCTGTTTTGTTCCTTGGCGGTGGCAAATCTCGGATGGATTCAATTTTGGATGGGTCTAACTCAATCCCCCATCGACTGACGATGAATCCTAGCAACTTTCCTGATGGAACCCCGAATGCGCATTTGGCCGGGTTAAGCTTGATATCATACCTCCGGAGTCTTTGGAAAAATCTCCTTAGGTCTGCTACATGGTCCTCCTGACGCCAAGATTTGATGATCACATCATCGACGTACACCTCGATTTCCTTGTGTATCATGTCATGAAACACAGCAGTCATTGCTCGCATGTACGTTGCCCCGGCGTTCTTTAACCCGAACGGCATTACCCGATAGCAGTAGGTTCCCCATGGCGTAATAAATGCTGTCTTCTCAGCATCCTCTTCGTCCATTAGGATCTGATGATAACCCGCATAGCAATCCACAAAGGATCCGATCTCGCGCCCAGCGCAATTATCGATCAGGATATGAATGTTGGGTAACGGAAAATTGTCCTTGGGACTTGCTTTGTTGAGGTTGCGGTAGTCGACGCACACCCTGATTTTTCCATCCTTCTTTGGGACTGGTACCACATTGGCCAACCACTCGGGATATCGAGTGACCCGAATGACCTTTGCCTGCAACTGCTTAATCACCTCTTCTTTGATTTTTACACTCATTTCTGTTTTAAATTTCCTTAGTTTTTGCTTGACCGGAGGGTATGCCGGGTCAGTGGGCAATTTGTGAACCACTAAATTGGTGCTTAATCCAGGCATATCGTCATATGACCATGCAAAAACATCTTTGAATTCCATGAGGGTTTTGATCAATTCTTCTCTGACATTCGGCTCAATGTGGATACTAATTTTGGTCTCTTGGACGTTATCAGCGTCTCCTAAATTCACAGCCTCGGTGTCATTTAGGTTAGGCTTGGGTTTCTCTTCAAATTGGCACAGTTCTCTGTTTATTTCTTCGAAGGCTTCACCTTCGTCACATTCAGATTCATCGTCACAAACGACCTTTTGCATCATTGAGTCGGTTTCAGATTGATTTATTAGACTAGGTCGAAGATCCGCTGTGCATGCCATGTCATTAGAACCAGTAAAAAGAGAACTGTTCAGAAAGAAAAAGAACAAAACAAAATTAAAATGGGACAAAAGAAAAGAACTTCATTAAACTTGCGGGATAAAAGGGTTCACACTTTTACAAAAACGAAAGTAAAATTTGGATTACACCCTTGAATAATCCGGACAAAACAAAACACACAAAACATAAATCAAAGCCTACTACCAAGACTCCCCTCGGACAGGAAGAGGAGTAACTGTCCAATTGTTGGTCTTGGCCTCAGGCCCCACAAACTGTATCTCTGCTCTGCTAGAACCTTCTCCAGCTTCCACCGTACTGACATCCGCGAATAGCCTCTCAAAACTCTGATTCAGGTCTTCATTTATACCGATCAAAGGTCCTAGAATCTTTGGGACCGGTGGCCCTTTGGCACTTGCTTTGACAAAAGACCTTGAGAGGCGTGGCACTGGTTTCGGTAGAAACCAGACCCTCTTCTTCATTTTTCGCGCTTGCTTTCTATCTGCTGCGGTTGGTTTGAACCCCAATCCGAAAGTTTCCAGATTTTTAGGAAGGGAGACAGGTTGGACAATCCCTTGAAGTTCGACTCCCAGGCCTTTTCCCAGCACGAATCCATTACCCAGCATTTCTGAGACCATCATGACTGTTGCGGCAGCTACCCTAGGGTGCGGGATGATTTCTCCTTCAGAAATTTTATTGGCCGACCCTGTATCAAAAATCTGGTAGACCCAAGGACCTTTGTCATCAACGGTCTCTATGAAAGGTACAATGGTTCCGCCCATGGTGCACGTTGTATCCTCGCCGTGTAACACGACCTCTTGTCTTTCCCACTCGAACTTTACCATCTGATGTAGGGTGGAAGGCACCGCTTTGGCTGCATGAATCCAGGGTCGTCCCAATAGCAGGTTGTACGATACTGTGGCATCCAACACCTAGAATTCCATGGTAAACAGGACCGGACCAATGGTCAGTTCAAGTACAACATCCCCCACAGTGGCCGTTCCGTTTCCGTCAAACCCTCGGACACAGATACTGTTCTTGTGGATCCTTCCGTGGTCGATCTTTAACTGGTTTAAGGTAGATAGTGGGCAAATATTGGCGCTGAGCCGTTATCCACCAATACTCGAGTTACCACCGAGTCCTCACATTTGACAGCTAGGTATAGGGCTTTGTTATGCTCCGTGCCTTCCACCGGCAGGTCATCATCTGAGAATGTTACCCTGTTCACCTCGAAAATCTTGCTGGCAATGGTTTCCAGGTGGTTTACAGAAATCTCACTGGGTACATGAGCTTCGTTTAATATCTTCAACAGGGTCCGACGATGCTCCTCAGAATGGATCAGTAACGACAACAGTGAGATCTGGGCCGGTGTTTTTCTCAGCTGTTCGACCACAAAATAGTCCTGTACTTTCATCTTCCTCAGGAACTCTTCAGCCTCTTCTTCGGACACAAGTTTCTTGGTTGCAACTGGGTTGGTTCTTCTTAGCTCCACCGGAGCAAAACATCGACCTGATCGAGTCAGCCCTTGCGCTTCACAACTGACTTCTTCCACCTATTTTCCTTTGTACATCACCACCGCCTTTTCATATTTCCAAGGCACAGCCCTGCTGTCAATCATCGGCAGCTGGACCACAGGCTTTATGGTCACCCGTTCTCTACATACTCCTTTCAACACGACCGTCGGTGTGGGCGGGATCCCTGGTATTACCAACTTGCTTTGCTCGGGTTTGCTTGTTATGGCGGACGGGCTCTTTCCCAATATTACTACCGGCTTGACGCCTCCTCCCTGCGACTGTACACTCGTTCCTCCACTGGTTGAGACTTCTTTCGGGGCGGCTTGGATCATCATCACTGTTTGTGAGGGTTTTCTCAATTCTCCTCCCTCACACACCAACTCAATCATGTGAGTTTCGTGGTGCGCTGGCAGTGGGTTTTGGTTGATGTTAGGAGCCTCCGGTGTCTGGACCTCGATCTTATTGGTGTCAATAAGATCCTGTATGGCATGCCTTAATTTCCAGCACTTCTCGGTATCATGCCCGAGCATCCCTGAACAGTATTCACAACTGATTGATCGATCCAAGTTCTGAGGTGGGGGATTTGGTTCTCGAGTCTGGACAGGACTAACCAAACCCAATTGCCTCAGCTTGTGGAACAAAGCGGTGTAGGTTTCTCCCAACTCCGTGAAAGTTCTCTGCTTCCGCAACCTGTCATTCCTAGCATCTGGATTTCCCCGGAAGCCTGCCCCTGAAGGGTTTCTATACGCCCTCGGTGGAGGATAGGTGTTTTGTGGTGGTGCATATATGTTCTGGGGAGCCGGTGCGCGCCATTGTAGGAGAACCGGAGGCTGAGTGTATGCCTGGGCTTGGTGTACGGAACAATGTGGTTCTCGAGGTGGATAGAAATTTTGTGGTGGGCTGTATGGGTATTCTGACCTGTGAGGTCTGGGTTGGTTGTAGTGTGGCCTGCCAGCCCTGGACCAACTGCCTGCCTCGATCGTGGCAACCTCTTCTTTCTTTCTTCTCAACGCACCTCCCGTGCCGTTTTGAATAGCCTGGGTTGTGGCCTTGAGTGCCGAATAGTTCAAGATCTTGTCAGACCTTAAACCCTCTTCTATCATGACCCCTATCTTGACCACCTCGTTGAAAGATTTTCCAACTGTTGTCACCAAGTGACCAAAGTAGGTTGGATCCAATGTCTGCAAGAAATAGTCCACCATCTCTCCCTCTCTCATGGGAGGATCGACTCTAGCTGCTTGTTCTCTCCAGCGGAACCCGAACTCGCGAAAACTTTCCCCGGGTTTCTTCCCAGTTCTCAATAATGTGAGACGGTCGGGGACTATCTCAAGATTGTACTGGAAATGACCCGCAAAAGCCTGCGCCAGATCATCCCACGTGTACCACCTGCTGGAATCCTGCCTGGTATACCATTCTAGTGCAGATCCGCTCAGACTTTGGCCGAAATAAGCTATCAACAGTTCATCCTTGCCGCCTGCCCCTCTCATTTTGCTACAGAATCCCCGCAAATGTGCCATGGGATCACCGTGTCCTTCATATAAATCAAACTTAGGCATCTTAAAACCAGCCGGGAGTTGGACGTCTGGGAAAGGACACAGATCTTTGTATGCTACGTTGATTTGATTGCCCAATCCGTGCAAGTTCCTGAAGGACTGCTCCAGGCTTTTGAACTTTCTCAACACTTCATCATGTTCAGGAGCCTTAACGGGCTTCTCAACCTCTGCCGGCACTTCTAAATGTGGATTGTAAGCTTGAGGCTCGGGTGCATGGAATGTAGGCTCAGGGGATAGTATTGTGTATCGTGAGCCTGAAACAATGGCTCACTGGTCGTTCTCTGCAAAGGGGCTGATGTAGGTCCCACAAAAATGGGAATATTGGGTGTTGGGAGAGGTTGGTGGGGTGGTGGAGCTTGGGAATCATGAGGGCTTCTTTCTTGATGATAAAGGGGATTTGGGCGGCTTGTGGAAGGGCCAGAGTGAGGGTATTCTGGCATGTGCCCCAGTGTTTCAGGGCTCTTTTGTGTTTTGGCTATGGCTAGCTGCATTGCATTCATCTCTAGTCCCATCCTTTCAATCTTTTCCATCGCTTCTTTTAGCAACTGGCTCATCGGCCTCTCTTCCTCATTACTATTCTCTGAAGTAGTCATGCTGGTTGCTATCGGTCCTTTGGATCTGGTTTGATAAGGGTGTGTTGCCAGAATTCTTTAACAACTAACTGTCTTCGATCAGACAACAACAAACTTTGTTAGCGTTAGAGTTTAACGGATTTAATCTCAACACATAGAGGATGCAATGCTCCTAGGTAGTTAACCGTTTCTACATGCTTTGCTTTAAACAACACGCGTCATCCCGGTTTGCTCATTTATCCCCTTTTTTTTTTTTTTATTTATTGATTATTCTTCTTTTTTATTTTTATACTTCCTTTTCTTTCTTTATTAAAAGCGGTCGAATCTTATGGGGATTGCCTACGTATCACGTCCCCGCGCGAATCAGACCAGGCGTAGTTCTGCCTTAAAGTAAAGAAACACAAAATTCTTGTGAAATCGTTAAATTCATTCTCAAAATTTTGCTATTACAAATTACTTCAAGCAAGGAATAGCAATAGTACAGACTCCACAGTTCTTAACCCGTTTTGACTAAAAGAAAAGAAAACAACATATGGAAAAGCAACAAAGCCAAATAAACAAGACTCAACCAAAGATTAATTTTCCAACTTAGGGGCCCGCGAGGCATCATTCGGCCTTTCCGCGGCCCTTGGTGTGAGGTCCCTCTGCAGGCTTTTCAACTCATTCATGATTCGTTGGACGCAACCCATGATGGAAACAAGGAGGGTATTCCGAGGCATTTGCTCGCATGCCAGGCATCTCATGTAGATGTAATGCCCAATCTCGTCGATCCTTCCTCGAATGTTGTCCCTTTCTGCGAACAACTGCCTTATCTGTCGGTTCTTCAATCCTAGTGTTTGCGCATTGTTGGCAAGCTGATCCTGGAACATCTCCATTTGTCTTTCCATTCTGGTCATTGCATCGTAACATCGCCTTCTGTCGGCTTGGGCATCCCGTGTTTGCTTGAAGATCCTCTCTTGAAGAGAAGCATTCGTTTCCCTTAATGTCCCGATGCTCAGTTCATAATCCCTTATGACTTGTTGCAGGTGCTGCCTCCGGGCCATTGTACCCTTTGCCCACTTGGTCCGCAATCTTGCTGTGCTATCCTTGGCTCTTTCCAAATCTTCCTGGCATTCCGCAACCTGATCCTTTAACCCTGCTATCAATCTTTTATCCGCCCGGCTTCTCGACTGGTTATCAGCCTCCCTTTTCATCCTCCGGATCTGAGCTTTGAGGATCTCGCCTTCTCTGATTAATCTGTTCTTTTCTCCCTTGTGGGCAGCAGACTGTAATTGGCATTCAAACCTCATATCCTGAACTTGTTGCTTCAGTTTGCCTGTTTCGGCAAGATATTCCCGCTCTTTGGCCAACCAGCCCCACTGCTCTTGTGAAGATTTGGCAAATTCTTGCAGGTGAGGTCTTTTGGTCGGTCTTCTAGATGATGTCTCCCCTTTGTACCAGGCCTAATACCCGGGCGGAACTTCCCCTTTTGCCCGATTCATTACACAAGTATTTGCTTCTAAGTATTGACATTGGCTCCAAATTTGACGAACCCTTGCTTCAGGAAACTGGCCGTCGGGACTGATCTCAATTACCTGGATGCTTAGATCCTCGTCTTTCGGCACTATCTGATACCTCCCAAGTTGCCTTAAAACCCGATGCGGCGCGTATGGTTGAATGCTCTTAAGTCCCATTAAGAGAAAATGGGGCCTGGCTGCTGGCATGTATATGACTTCGTCGATCGGTAACCATCCTAGCGCCCACTGTATTTGACTGGCGTTGAGGGTATGGAAATATGAGGTCCATGCTGTGACTCCTTCCGGTAGGTAGGTCTCATTAACTCTGGTATAGAACTCCTCTATGCAGGTCTTTTCAGCGGATCCATGGCTCAGAAACTGGGCTCGGTGACATAGGTGTTCGGTCATCCACATTTGCAACAACAAATTGCAACCCTCGAAAAAGCTTCCTCCGGCTTTGCAAGACGTGAGAGCCCGGAACATATCAGATACTATCATGGGCGCCAACGTACTATCTCTCTGTGTGAGCAACGTACTGACGACCCCTGCTATCTTTATGTCAATATTCCCGTCTTTTCTTGGGAATACTAGTAGTCCTAAGAAAGTTATCATGAAAGCAATCCGTCTATGTTCTTCCCACTTTTGACGATTACTTTTGCTGCACAACTGGTTTTCTGGCTTGTCGAATCCTCCTATGTGACCATATCTTTGATATATGAAACTCATGCTGCAAAAACCTTTTGCCAAGTCAGGGTTATGAATTGTTCTGACTATCTTTAAGGAGTCCAGAAACCGGTGTATTGCTACAGCTCTTGGAGCAATCAGATATTTGTGCCTCAAAGGAGTCTCAGCGCTGCCGATATACCCTGCTATTTCTTCTAAAGTTGGGGTAAGTTCAAAATCCGAGAAATGGAAGACATTGTGCGCAGGATCCCAGTGGGGGACTAGTGCCCTTATGATATCTCCTCGTGGCCTGATATCCAACAAACTCGTGAGGCCTTTCAGATACTTCTTGATTTCGTCATGCCCTTCTTTGCCTAAATCATTCCACCAGAGCCGCAATTGGAGGGGGATTTTACTCATGATTGAAAAGGGTTCATTTGGAGTCGTGCTCATTCTGCACATTTATTAATAAGATTTTAACAAACGAAACTTATTCTGATAAAAAACAAAAATATATACGATATTTCTCAAAAGGATTTCTGAACACGACCTCTCAGCACTTCATGAACGAAGATTTTTAAGGTTGTGTGAGAAAAAAAAACGAGGTGGCCGTCTGTACCAAGGCACCCTACCGGAGTTCCTTTCGGGAACATTTGGCCATTTTTGACATAAGCGGCATCACCCGGACTTGTTTATGACTCTTTTATCATTTTTCAAAAATAGAAAATTCAACATTGCAAACACGGCCTTTCGATGCCTCAGGGACGAAGATTTTTAAGGCTATGTGGGTCGACTGGACCAAAAAAAAAAAAAATGACCCAAGGGTGGCTGTTTATGCAAAGTCAGCCTTCCGGCGTCCCATTCGGGAACATTCGGCTATTTATGACAAAACAACATCACCAACATTTAAAATTTGACATATACTTTTTGTTATTTATTTATTTTTGGTTTTTTTAGCAAAAGGTGAGGTTGGACCCGATGAGGGTTGCCTACGTATCTCACATCCGGTGAGAATCAAACCCGCGTAGTTCGAGCAATCAGGAATAAATAGATGAACTAACTTTTTTTTTTTTTGAATGTGCGAAGGAACTACTTTAAAAGAAGAAAGGAAGTATTATTTTTTTTTTTTGATTGATTTTCTTTTTTAAAGAAAAGACTTCTAAGATATATATTTTTTGAATTTTCGTTTTTTTTTTATTATTCTAAAGAAAATATTTTTCGTAATTTTACCTTTAATATAAGAAATGCTTCTAAAAATGTTTTTTTTTTTAATTTTGAATTTTCTTTTCAATATTTAAAGAAGAGGGAAAATATTTTCGGATTCTTTTTATTATATATATATACGTTTTTTTTTTTTTTTAATAATTAAAAAAAACTTTTTAAAGGAGTCAATAACGGAAACTATTTTTGGATTTTTGTTTCAAAAACTGGGAGTCTAAAAGAACTTTTCTAGACTTTGCAAGAAAAACATTTTCGCAACAAATAAAGATATATATACATTTTAGACTTTGCAAGACAAACATTTTCGCAACAAATAAAGATATATATACATTTTAGGAAATAATGAAAAACCTTTGGATTTATATATATATATTTGCAACTAATAACAAACTAATTTTTTTTTAAAAAACAAACTATTTTA
Source organism: Nicotiana sylvestris (assembly GCF_000393655.2). Classification (NCBI taxonomy): domain Eukaryota; kingdom Viridiplantae; phylum Streptophyta; class Magnoliopsida; order Solanales; family Solanaceae; genus Nicotiana; species Nicotiana sylvestris. Next base: position 101,925,085 of record NC_091058.1, on the reverse strand, counting down.
TTATTTTTTATTTTTATTTTGGCATTTTCATAAACAAATAAATAAATAAAAACTCATTTCAAAACAAGACTCTTTTTTTTTATTTTCATTTTTATGGCAAGACAAACTATTTTTTTTCTAATTTTTTTTTTTTTTTTTTTGAAAAACAAGACAAAGCCACTACTCTTTTTTTCTATTTTTCCCTTGCTTTTAATAAGACAAATTAATAAGACACTTTTTCATTTTCTCAAAATTTCGGCAGAGTTTTGACAGTATTTGTGTATTAGGTTTTTTCAAAAATAAACAATCAATTCTCTAACCGCTATTTCTTTTTTTCAATTTCACAATATTCATAATATTCAAACACCGGTCAGCGAGACAAAATAAATGCACGGAAAACAAATAGGATGCCTCAGGATGGTCTATTATTTTCAGGTTGCTTGTCCTAGACGGACCCAACCCCTGTGTTGAGTCCCCTAAGTCAAATGCACATGATGCAAACAAACGTTCCTACTAGGGATCCGGCATGAAGTCACGTTATTCTATGTTCAAAACCTGGGTCGGTGTTCTAGACAGTGTACCCGAGCGGACAACTCGAGCTGAGGAAGGAGCTCCTTTCCGGGAACCAAAAGGCCAGCCGGCTTAGAAACTTTCCGAGCCTCTTTTATTTAGGGTATGACACTAACAGAATAGGGAGTCTCAACCAGTAAGCACATCCCCGGAGGTAAGAAGAGAAAGGTTTCGGCACAGTTTATATACAGTTCAAATAATATCAAAGCGGTAAAAGCAGCATTTAGCACATTAGGCTCAAACATGTAAAAATCAGATAAAACCAAATATAACAATTTATCTAAGCTCGAATTTCTAACCCTGAACCAGTGGTTCTGGGTCAGATGATCCCCAGCAGAGTCGCCAGAGCTGTCACACCTCCTTTTTCCGCACCCGATGGGGTGCAAGGGAGTTTTTTCCAATTAAAGGACAATCGAAACGGGATTGGTTTAATTATTTCAGAGTCGCCACTTGGGAGATTTAGGGTGTCCCAAGTCACCAATTTTAATCCCGAATCGAGGAAAAGAATGACTCTATATTACAGTCTGCGTACCAGAAATCTAGATAAGGAATTCTGTTAACCCGGGAGAAGGTGTTAGGCATTCCCGAGTTCCGTGGTTCTAGCACGGTCGCTCAACTGTTATATTTGGCTTGATTATCTGATTTTAAATACAATATGAACTTATGTGCGAATTTTTATCTTTTAACCGCTTTATTATTATTGTTTTTACAAGAATGTGAACGTCGCTTAAAACATATGTCTTTGGACTGCGTCACATGAAATGCGCCCACAATCCGGAACATATTTTATTTGACGTTTTGGGATTTGGATTTGGGTCGCATGAAATGCGCACCCAAGTTTAAGAAAGTAGATTATTAAACACGCACCTAAAGAGACTATCGTGTTATTATTTTGCGGAGGCCGTGAAATTCGCTAAACGACTCTCCTGAATTCTAAGTAATTTTAAACAAGTACTTACTGAGGGCCCCGCAATTTGCATTTTTGTTTGTCGAGGCTCGTCTCATTCTATTTATTTAAAGGAATTTGCAACGTCATGGAAATGCATCTCAAACCACGTCACAATCAATGCACCCGTGATTAGAGACATATTTCGATTTCGTTGAGATTTGGATTTGGGTCACATAAATGTGCACCCGAGTTTAGGGAGATACATTATTAAGACGCGCCTAAAGTAACCAACGCATTATTATTTTTGGGGAGGGCCGTGAAATTTGTTAAACGGCCCATCCCGGAATCTAAGTATTTAATACATATATTTTGTGAGAGCCCCGCAATTTGTCCCTTTTATTCGGCGAGGCTCGTCTCATTTTATTCTTTATTATTATTATTATTATTATTATTATTATTATTATTATTTTATTTTTTAAAAAAAGGATGCCATTTTTATGTCTTTAACAATACTAAACTTACGGCCTCTTTACAACTAAAATCCCATGACTTGTTAGAAGTTTAATAAAAGGAGTTTAGTGAATGAGTGTTTCGGTGGTAGTAACAGCATGCACTAATACTATTTTTTTCGAATGACCTAACCAAAGGAAAGGACGAACAGATTAACGTCAAACTTGTGTCATAGAACGACTAGTCCAACTTAATTAAACGACATCAAATAAACAAGAATAACATAACATGAAAATGAACCAAAATGCAGACAATGAAACATAGGCAGAAAATTTCCATACCAATTTTTATATTGCATCTCAAACATTCAACTTAAAGTTTATTTATCTAATACATCGAGGTTTACTGACCTTTGAACCTCGGCAAACTCAGGACGACGAACACGACCCCGACGGAATTCAAGCCAGACCTCACTGGACGCGGAACAACGACGAAACCTCGGACAAACACCTCGACGAACCAAAGACGACCTCGACGGAGAGCTTGGACCCCACAACTGTCGACGCCCCAAGATTGTTGGTTGCTGCTGTATCCCCGACGCAGCAACTGGTGCATGAAGCTGCAGCAGAAGGGACGTTGGGATGTGAGGAAGAGGGGGTTCGACGAGCAGGTGGGTTGGTTGAAGGTTTTGGACGTGAGGGTGCCGGCGTTAATAAAGGCGGGCGTTTGCTGGTTGTTTGGTCGTCGGGCAGTGGTCGACGGACTGGTTGCGAGACGACGAGGGAGATGGTGTCGTCGGAACAGGTGGTCGTTTGGACGTAGGGAGTAGAAGCGGCAGCAATGGAGGAGTGGTCGTAGTCGACGGAACTGGGCAGCAGGTTATGGAGGTCGACGGACTGGAGGAGTGGTCGTTTGGATGGTGGTTATAGCGTTGTGGGTGGTGGTTTTTAGCGACGGGAGGTGTGGTGGTGCGACTGGTTCGGGTTGGGACGGGGTGGTGTTTGGGAGGAGGAGGGTGGTCCGGTTTGGTCTTGACGCTGGGGGGCAGTAGGGTGGTTGTTGTTCGGTGGTTATGGCGTTTGTGAAGGGAGGGGACGGGTGGTCGTTTGGTCGTCGGTTATGGTGGAGGTGACGGGGAGGGGTCAGCTGGGTGGTTTACCGGAGGGGTCGAGCGTGGGGGAAGTGACGGGGAGGTCTTTGGGTTTGAACGCTGCGAGGAGGAGGGTCGTCGTGGGTTTTTGACGCGGGGGAAGTGATGGTCGGAGCTTCTTTTTCAGTAGGTTTTTTTACTTTCTTCTTTTGAAGAAGAAAGAGCAACAGTAGTTTTCTTCCCAATTTTTCAAAGTCTTCCCATGCTTTTGCCTTTGTCCGTGTTTTGTAGTGTTTTGCCCAGAAAAATGAGCCCCACGCGTGGTGGGGTTCAAGGCATATATCCCCCACGCGTGGTGGGGTTCCCCACGTGTCCTGGACACGGTTTATTATGGGCTAGGTCCGAAAATTAGGCCTAAAACCGGGTAGTTTGAACCCGAATATTATTCTTTTGCCCAGACCCGAGAAATAGGAACACGTTGCTTAACTAGTCCTATGTAAGCAAAATAACTACCAAAAATAAGACTAGTATTTAACAAAACTATATCTTTTTAAATATTTTTAAGGATTTAAAATAGCTACAAAATATTAATAAAACTATTTTTGTAATTTTCGTAAATATTAAGATAAAATATGAAGTAATATTTTTGTATTTTTTCAAAGTTAAAATGACTCTAAAATATTAATAAAACTATTTTTGTAATTTTCGTAAATATTAAGGTAAAATATGAAGTAATATTTTTTGTATTTTTTCAAAGTAAAAATGACTATAAAATATTAATAAAACTATTTTTTGTAATTTTCGTTTTTTAATAAAGACAAAATATAAAATAATATTTTTTGTATTAAAATGACTACAAAACATTAATAGAATTATATATATTTTTTGTAATTTTCGAATTTATATAAAGTACCAAAATAAAGTACAATTTTTGTATTTTTCAAAATTATAATGACTGTAAACATTAATAGAACTATATATTTTAGTAATTTTTGAATTTATATAAAGTACCAAAATAAAGTACAATTTTTGTATTTTTTCCACGTTTATGAGAAATGCATAAACTAAAATTTATATATGTATTTTTTTTGTGATTTTTTCTTTTTGCAACGAAATAAAGTAAAAATAGTTAAAATGGCTATATTAGACCCAATTTCACATATTCACGCTAAAAATGTGAAAAATCTCGGGGAGGGTCAAAAATCACGTGCTTACAGTGTCATTTGGGACGTGTGTGCAAAATTTCAGGTCATTCGGACGTGGTTTGGTTGGGTTTTTTTATCAAAAGCGTAATTCGGAAAATTTTGGAAACTTAGGCTTCAGTCTGATGTCTTTAGGTTGATTTGATGTTGTTTAAGGTATTTTGAAGATTGGTACAAGTTTGAATAAGGTTTTGGGATATGTTGGTGCCTTTGGTTGAAGTCTCGGGGGCCTCGGGTGAGTTTCGGAGGGTTGAACGAATCATTTTAAGTTGAAGAAAATTGCAGATTTTGGTTTCAGCTGTTGCAGGTATTTTACCCTTCGCGTTCCCGAGTGGACCCTCACGTTCGCGAAGAGTCAGTTGAGGAAGCTAGAAATTTATCATTGTGTTCGCGAGGGAGGCTCCACATTCACGAAGGGCTAAGAGTTTGTTCATCACGTTCGCGGGGGAGGTGTCGCGTTTGCATAGAGCAAAAAGGGCAGCTGAGCTTCTGTGGATTTTATTCATCGCGTTCACGAGAGGCGGAATGTGATCGCGAAGGTTGGTTTGAGCAAAGCATCACGTTCGCGATGGGGATGTCGCGATTGTGAAAGAGGAAAATTGGTCAAAGTTAATTTGTGCTTCGCAAACGCGAGGCTTTGACCGCGTTCGCGAAGAAGGATTTCAGGCCTGGGAAGAAGGTTTAAAAGGTCGTCTTGTCCGTGAATGTGGGGTTTATTTCTTCCATTGTTGGTCGTTTTTGGAGCAATTTGAAGAAGATTGAAGAGGGATTCAAGGGGAATCACTTGGAGGTAAGGATTTTGGACTTAAAACTCGATTCTATTGTGAAATCTACCTAATAAATCATAGAATCTAAGCCTAAAATTGAGGAATTAAGGCTTGAGATTAAGAGACTTTAAAATGAGAATTTGAGGGGTCATTTGGACTCTGATTCCAGTGTTCTTGGTATGTATGGACTTGTGGGAGGATAAGGATTCCGTTGATGTGATTTTTATCGAGTTTCGAGACATGGGCCCAGTAGTCGGGTTTGGCCAATTTTGGGATTTTTGGTATAATTTGATTATTTTCATTTGGGATTCGTTCCCTTAGCATATTTTGATGCTGTGATTCTGATTTTGGATTGATTCGACGCGAGTGGAGGCCAATTCGAGGGGCAAAGGCGTTATAGAGTAATATTTTCACCGGTTTGAGGTAAGTAACCATTGTAAATCTGGAACTGAGGGTACAAACCCCGGTATTTGACTTGTTTTGATAAATGTTGTGATGCACATGCTAGGTGACGAGCGTGTGGGCGTACACCGATAGGGATTGTGATTTTGTCTGTCCCGTAGCGACTATTGAGTCGCTTATTTGATTTGAAACCTTATGATATTTCGTACTTTAGTCATTTATACTGTATTATGGGCTATATTCCATGTTTGGGGCCTTGTGCGACCTGTTGATACCCTTAGGGGCATTTTTACTATTTTTCCTCACTTTATTTGTTGAAATCATATCCTCAGTCATGTTTTACCTGTTTAAAAGTTTAAAACTGGTTTTATCACTCCACTTCTAAGTGAAGACTGTTTGGGCTGAGTTCCCTAATTTCTATTGTTGTGCCTGAGAGGCTGTGAGGTTAATGACTGAGAGAGGTTGAGAACCTAATAGTGAGGATATTATATGTAAATATTATGGATCGGGCTACACGCCGCAGTGATACTTATATGGATCGGGCTGCACGCCGCAGTGATATATATATTTGATCGGACTGCACGCCGCAGCGATATATATATTGGATCGGGCTACGCGCCGCAGCGATATGACACTTAGGCTGTAGGAGCCCCTCCGGAGTTTGTACATCCCCAGTGAGCGTAATCGATTATAAATTATGGATCGGGCTGCACACCGTAGCGGTCACTATGATTTCTATTATTATAAGATATTAATGAGCCTGAGTGCTGAGAGTGAGTACTGAGTGACGAGAGTGAGTCACGAGTGACTGAGAGGCTGCCCTAGAGGCCATATTCTAAGTGATACCTTGCCCGAGGGGCCCAGTTATGATATTTTCACTGAATTCACTCTTTTTTTAAAATATAGCCTCTGTTGGAAAAAATTTCTAAGTATATGATTTTGAGTGTTTAAACTGAAGTTGATAATTTTACGACGAAACTGGTTTTAAACTGTGAAATGGAATTGTTATCATGTTGTTTATTCAGTTATATGATTTTTAATTGCACGTCACTGCTTTCAGACCTTATTTACTTTAGTTACTTACTGAGTTGGCGTACTCACGTTACTCCCTGCACCTTGTGTGTAGATCCAGGTGTCCGAGTGGCAGAGTGAGGGTCCTCAGCTGATCCAGAGGTTGTCGGAGATTTCAAGGTAGCTGCATGGCATCCGCAACCCTGTTTTCTCCTTCTTATCTTGTTATTTTCCGCATTTTCTAGTCTTATGTTGTATCAGACAGTTAGTTATGTAGTAGAGGCTCTAGACTCGTGACACCAAATACCTGGGGGCTGTGTAGTTTTGATGTTTATTTGACTTCCGCATATGTAATTGTGTTTTAAACGCTTATTATGAAAATTTGGTATTTAAAACATGTGTTAGAAAATGGTTTACTGTAAGGAAATAGGGTTGTGATTAGATGATTGAGTTGGCTTGCCTAGTGATGTGATAGGCGCCATCACGACCGGTATTTGGGGTCGTGACAGGAGAATCCAAAAGGAAAACCAAAATCGAACAGACTTGGTTTGGTTCTGAAGAATCAAAACCACAAATTTAGGGCAAGTAAGAAGCAGCAGTAACAAAGAGTTATAATAAAATGCATAGAGACACATAAACAACAGTATTAAAGAAAAGTAATTAAGAAATCGAAAACCAAATTAGATCTAGAAAGATCTAAAACCCTAGTTTTGGGTAGAACACCAAATCAGCAGAATAAAAGAGAATAACACATATTCATACCAAATAAACATATATAAGAGTTTATTAATGGAAACTCATAATAGAATCAGTTTTAATTCAAGCAAAAGAAGGGGTTTGAAACCCTAGATTTAAGAAATCACAAAATCGGTAAAAAATCAACAAATCTATGAATAACAGAGCAAATATAGACGATGAAAAATGCTTAAAAGACAAAGTTTGAACCAGATTTGGTTCAAATTAGAGAGGATCTGAACCCTAACCTTTAGGGCTTAGCGAATCAAGATAGATATGAGAGAATCATTACAAATAACGTACTTGGACTTGAGATTGTCCAGATTCAAAGGGCGAACACGGGTTTAGATGGAATCAAATCGGGGTACTTGCCATATTTAGGACAATACCTAAGTTATTCCAGAATAGGGTGCCAAATAAGGGAAGAACCCTAGAATGGTAAGGGAGTAATGGGAGAATCCCATTAGGACAGGGATTCTTGGGGTGTTTGGGTGAGACTATGGCTTTAGGGTTTGACAGGGAGGGAGATGAGTGTTTAGGGGTGGCGGAGACGGAATAATGGGGATTAGGGTTGGGTTTAGTTAGGTTAAAAAGTGCGGATATAATGTGGACCGTTGATCTTAGAGATCAACGGTCCTGATTTAAGGGGTTTCTGGGTCGGGTGGTTTAATTGGGTAGAGGTAATTGGGTATTGGGTTGGTGTATATAATTGGGATAGGTCTGAAATTAATTAGAAAGGGGCTAGATTTTAAATACCCATTTAAATCAATAAAATAATTTGTAAAAAATAATTAATAAATAATAAAAAATGTCTTTTTTTCATGAAAATGATTTAAAATAATTAATTAACATTATAAAAATATGAAAAAGTCATTTTCTGTATAGATAATATAATTATGCATATATATGGGCTATTATTGCAAAATGTGCAATTCTAGCCTTAAAAATGCAAATGTAATTATAAAAAATACAATTAAAATATTTAAACACTATGTGGGCATAAATGATGAATTTAGATGATTATCATCATAAAAATAATATGAGGGATCATTATTGGATATTTGTATAATAAAAAATACATAAATAAATTGATTTAAAGCCTTTTAAAATTAAAGAAAATTATAAAAACACTTATGCATGTTTGTAAATCTAATCATAATGCATGTGCACTATTTTGAAGAAATATGTGCATATTTAAAATATATGAGGGGTAATTTGGTATCAACATTCTTATTTTCCAAATCAAGAGAACCAAAGGGGGTTACATTCACTACTTTAAAGGGCCCACTCCATTTTGATTTCAACTTGCCCAGAAAAATCCTTAACCGGGAATTGAACAATAGCACAAGTCACCTTCTTTGAACTCCTTGTTGTGGATGTACTTATCATGGAGGTACTTCATCTTCTCCTTGTAAAGGGATGAACTTGTGTAGGCATGATACCGGAATTCATCAAGCTCATTCAAATGTGCCACTCTTAGGTTTGCAGCGACATTCCACTCAAGGTTCAACTTTTTCAATGCCCACATGGCCTTATGCTCAAGTTCTACCGGAAGATGATACGCCTTTCCAAACACCAATCGATTTGGAGACATCCCAATCGGTGTCTTGTAGGCCGTCCTATAAGCCTAAAGAGCATCATGAAGTTTTCTTGACCAATCCATTCGGTTGGCATTCACACTCTTTGACAAAATAATCTTGATCTCCCCATTGGAGACTACAACTTGTCTGCTTGCTAGGGGGTTGAGACTTTATGAGTAACACCATACTTTGTGAGCAAGGTATCAAAAGCTCGGTTGCAAAAATGTGAACCCCATCACTAATAATGGCCATCGGAGTAGCAAACCTTGTAAAGATGTTCTTTTCAAGAAAGCCACCACACTTAGAGCTTCGTTGTTGGGTGAAGCCACGGCTTCAACCCATTTTGACACATAATCCACAACTACCAAAATGTAATTGTTTCCACAAGACCTCACGAACGGTCCCATAAAATCAATACCCTAAACATCAAAGATGTCAATCTCTAGAATGGTGGTAAGGGACATCTCATTCTTCTTAGAAATCCCACCGGCCCTTTGGCATTCATCACAATGCTTGACAAGCTCACTAGCTTCCTTGTAGAGAGTAGGCCAATTGAATCCAAAGTCAAAACCTTTGTAGCTGTTCTAGCTCGACCATGGTGACCATCATACGGTGAAGAGTGGAAAGCCTCAAGAATTCCCATTTTTTCTTCTTCCGGCACACATCATCAGATCATACTATCAGTACATATCTGAAAAAGATATGGCTCATCCTAATAATAATCCAAACAATCTCGTTTGAGCTTCTTCCTTTGGTTTGAAGAGATCTCATTCGGTACAATACCGCTCACAAGATAATTGGCTAAATCAGCGAACCATAGCATCCTGGTCATTGAAATGGATAGGAGTTGCTCGTCAGGAAATGAATCACTAATCTCAAGGCCGTCATGTGGCCTCCCCTCCTCCTCCAAATGGGGCAAGTGGTCCACCACTTGATTCTCACTACCCTTGTGGTCTTGAATCTCTAGATCAAACTCTTGCAAAAGAAGCACCCACCACATCAAGATTCTAAGGCAAGGTTGATGCGGTGGATGCTTCTTTTGCAAGAGTTTGATCTAGAGATTTAAGACCTCAAGGGTAAAGAAAGATTCTAAGGCAAGGTTGATGTAGTGGGTGCTTCTTTTGCAAGAGTTTGATCAAGAAAGATCCTAAGGCAAGGTTGATGCGGTGGGTTCTCACTACCTTTGCGGTCTTGAATCTCTAGATCAACTCGATTGCCTTCATACAATCTTCATTGACAAGGTTGCCTCTCATCCCAGCCCTGGTGATCCTGACCTTAGTGAAAAGCTTCGTATCATTGACACTGAACTCTCTGAAATCAAAAATCTTCTCACAGCCACTCAGTCTATTGTTGGTGACATTCATGCCATCTCCAAGAAAACAAGGTCTGATGTGTCAAAGATTAGAGTTGTTGTTCTCAGAGTTAGGGGGAATGCAGTCAAAGCTTTTAAGGAGATTCATGACATGTTGGATGGAGTGAGCATCTCAGCCAATTCTAGCTTTGAATAATTGAAGGAGGCCATCTGCAATACTCTTACTTATTTTCTGCGTCGTTAATGTGGTTGCTTAAGACAATTTCTTTTCCTGTGCTGTTTTTGGGTTGTTATCTCAGCCATTTGACAATCTCTATTTTTCTTTTGCTTTAGGTTTTTTTTGTGGGCTATAACTCTACTGTTTAATGCTATATATTCTGTTTAGTTATTGGTTTGTTCCCTCTTTGCTGTTGCCAAAAAGGAGGAGAAGAGTATATGTTATATCTGTACAGGTATAGTTGACTGTGTGGCAAAAGTAGCATCCTTCATGGCAGGAGTCGACTCCAACCATGGACTAGTCAACTGCATGAATTGAGGAGGAGTTCCATGAACCTGTCAACTGCATACATTGAGGGGGAGTAAAACACTGGGAAGTTAACTAGTGTTTATACATATATTTTTTTGTCATCATCAAAAAGGGGGAGATTGTTAGATCAAATTTTAATGATGCAAATAATATATCTGTGTAGGAAATCAATTACAGAAGATCAAGGAATCAAGGAGTTACTACAAGATTGCTGAAGTCAATCTGGATGCTTAAGGAAAGAAATCAATCAGCAAAGATTGCGAATCAGCCAGCAAAGATCATGGATAGCTGCGATGGAAAGAATCAAGCAAGCCTAAACTTAAGGCATCAATCAAGGCCAGCACAGTCAATCCGGAAGATTGAAACAGTCAAAAAGCATCGAAGATTCTATAAGAAGATTAGTTGAGCGGCTAATTTAGGAAGGACCAACAATCAAGGAGTAAAGCTTCATCGCTAACAACTGTAAAAGGAAACCTGTCAATTTCCTCTCATCAAGGAAGAGCAACAACAAGCAATCTTATTCTTGGAAAGAATCAATCGTTTTCCAAGGATCAAATCTCTTGGGTTGTCAAGTCTCATCAACAAATAGTCTTCACCAAAGTATTTATACTCAGCATCAAGCCTTAGTCAAACATACCTTGATCGAACCAAAAATCCTCTCTTTATTCTACTGCAAACTAACAGTGTAGTTCTCTAAGATCTGATGTGTAACAAGTCAGAGAAAAGGAGAGTACAACACTGGTGAGGCATTGTATCAAAATAGATGAGTGTTATAGGAACTGAGCTATCACGTCATTTCCATTGTACTCGAAGAAATGCATTTACTAAAGAGAACTCCCTTGCAACGCAAGGGGATTGGACTAGGATTCACATTGAATCCGAACCAGTATAAAATTTCGGTGTCTTTAATTCCAGCACTTACTTTCTGTGTTTTATATTTTGCTATTATAACTGTTAGGTTATTGCATCTAGTCGACTAATCCAGAAACCAGTCAACTAATAGAGATTAAGTTTAAAAATATACAATTCACCCCCTCTTGTACTTTCAATTGGTATCAATGCAAGGCTCACATTCTACTTTTGCTTAACAGCTTGTGAGAAAAGATCATGACAAATCAAGTTATCATAGGCGCTCTCTTCCAGGAAGGAATTTCATAAGTTAGACCACCATACTTAAATGGACAACATTTTTCTCACTGGAAAGTGCATATGGAGAAATCATTGCCAAAGCTTATGACGTTAAAGTTTGGAGAGTCATCAAAAAGGGGAACTATCCCTTGCCAGCTGCTACTCCACCATTTGCTGATCCTGAAGATATAGATTCATATACAAAAGAACAAATGGAATTGGTACAGGTTAACAATAAAGCGAGAAATCTGCTTCACAATGCTATAAGTGGTAAAGAATATTAGAAAATTTCTAGCTGTGATACAGCCAAAGAAATGTGGGACAAGCTTGAGGCTACATACGAAGGAACCAGCAAAGTAAAGGAAAAACATATCGGCATGTTGGTTCATAATTACGAACTCTTCTCAATGAAAGAAGGAGAATCTATTGAAGAGATGTTTGCCAGGTTCAGCAAAATAATAAGCAATCTAAAGGCATTTGGCAAGCCATATACTAGTGGTGATCAAGTTAGAAAAATTCTCAGAAGCCTGCCAACCACGTGGCAGACCAAAGTGGTCACACTTGAATCTCAAGATCTAAACAAATTATCATATGATGAACTACGAGGAGAACTCATAGCCTTTGAAAAGACGCATCTCAAGAAGACTAGTCAAGAAGAAAAAAAAGAAAATAGTCACATTCAAGGCTTCAACTGAAATAGCTGAAAACGAAATTGATGATGATCCTGAAGCTCTACAAGAAGAGATTGCTATGCTATCGAGAAAAATGGATGGCTTAATGAAAAGATTCAGAAATACAAAGAAAGGAAGAATTCTGCCAAGACGATCCAGGCAATACAACGAACAAGACAAGAATGATGGAAAATGCTATGAGTGTGGAAGATTTGGACATATTCAAACTGAATGCCCCGAACTAAAAAGAAAAATTTCTAGAGGCTTTAACCAGAACAAATCTTTTGGAAGCTGGAGTGATGAGGATAGTTCAAACCACGAAGAGATAGCAAATCTTTGCTTCATGATGATTCTGGAAAACGAAATGAACAAATCCTCAGGATGCTGGACAGATGAGGACACTTTAGATGACGAAAATGAAAACTATTTCATGGCACGAGGTGAAACAAGTGAGGTGAGATCTTATAACTGTGAAAGATGCAATTAATTGCAGGATATTCTTGATTTAACTTTGAAAGAGTCTCAAAAAATGATGAATGAGCTTAAGAGACTAAATAAAGAGGTTAAAGACTGGAAACTCAAACATAAAGTATGTGAAATTGAAAAATAAAGTACTTCAAGAAGAGTTTGAGGAATTGCAAATGCAACTTAATGGCATGCGCAAATCCACCAGTCACAGTTCTGTCGGGTTAAACCAAACGACTTACAAGCCAACTGGAAAAGGACCAGCCAGAACAAAGTCCACTAGTACTAACACTAATGAAAGACCTAAAGGTGGGTCAGAAGTTACGTGTCACTACTGTAACAAAAGTGGGCACAAATATTTTTTTTCTCTTTCGTAAAGCAAATTTTCAGGATGGGTTTGGAAACCACAAAATAATTCTGAATCTAGCAATACTAACCCTCCAGGACCCAAGCAAGCTTGGGTACCTAAAAGAAAGTAATCACTTTGTTTTACAGGAACACCACAGAATAAGCTACAAAGGAAAATGGTATCTAGACAGTGCGTGTTCCAGTCACATGACAGGCGACAAAAACATGTTCAAAGAAGCTATAAAAATTGATGGAGGAAGCGTTAAGTTTGGGGATGACTCAAAAGTTAAATAATTGGTACTGGAACAATTCTTTTCAATAACAACTGTGACATCACTGAAGTTTATCTCGTCGACGGACTCAACTACAATCTCCTTAGCATAAGTCAACTATGCGACTCAGGATATGAGGTAAATTTTAAGAAAATAGGTTGTGCTAATGAAGACGAATCGGGTAAAACAGTCCTTCCTGGAAAATGATATGGAAATGATTATATCCTTGATGGTTTTGAAAAGATAGATGGTCATATTTGCTTAACGTCCATATCTGATGATCCATGGTTATGGCATAGGAAACTTGGTTATGCTAGCATGCATTTGATAGAAAAATTGTCCAAACATGAGTTAGTTGTTGGCCTACCCAAACTGAATTTTTCTAGAACTCATATATGTGATGCATATCAAATTGGTAAGTAGACCAGAAACTCTTTCAAAAATAAAGATATTGTATCTACTTCTAAACCCTTGCAATTGCTTCATAAGGACTTATTTGGGCCTACTAGAACTACTAGTATAGGAGGAAAGAGATATGTTTTTGTTATTGTTGATGATTATTCACGTTTCACTTGAGTAATTTTCTTATCTCATAAGGATGAAGCATTAAGAAATTTTGAAGTTTTTTGCAAAAAGCTTGGAAGAGAAAAGGGATATCTGATCTCAACAATTCAGAGTAAACATGGAGGAGAATTTGAAAGTAGAGCATTTGAAGATTTTTATAATGATCAGGGATACACTCATAATTTCTCTGCACCACGATCACCACAGCAAAATGGGGTTGCAGAAAGAAAAAATAGAACCCTCCAAGATATGGCAAGAACCATGTTACTAGATCATTCACTGCCAAATCATTTTTGGGCAGAAGGTGTAAGTACATCATGTCACATTCTCAACCGATGTCTCATAAGGCCCATTCTGAAGAAGACTCCCTATGAATTATGGAAAGGTAAATGTCCCAATATCAGTTACTTTCATCCCTTTGGAAGTAAGCATTTTATTCACAATAACGGTAAGGACAACCTTGGAAAATATGATCCAAGGAGTAATGAAGGTATTTTTCTGGGCTACTCATTAAATAGTAGATCTTTTAAAGTCTCTAATAAATGCACATTATGTGTGGAAGAATCTGTACATGTTATATTCGACAAAAATAATCCCTTGGTCGAGAAAGGAATTACTGTAGGTGATGAAGATCAAGCTCAAGAAATTCAGGAGACAAGCAAATCTCAAGAGTCGACTGATATATCTACTACAATAGAGTCAACTAATGAAATTAGCAACAGTGTACCAGATCATCCAATCGAGTCGACTACTAATGTAGTACGTCCAAATGAATGGAGAAGCAAGCCTGAATATCCTCAAAAATTCATCATAGAGGATCCAAATGAAGGAATGAAGACCAGAGGAGCTCTCAAAAAGAAAGCAAATGTTGCATTAATCTCTCAGGTTGAACCAAAGAAGATAGAGGAAGCTTTAAAAGATTCAAGTTGGGTTCAACCAATGCAGGAGGAGTTAGATCAGTTTGGTAAAAATCAGGTGTGGAATCTGATACCCAAACCTGAAAATGTTTCTATAATCAGAACAATGTGAGTGTTCAGAAACAAATTGAACGAGGATGGAAAGGTCGTAAGGAATAAAGCCAGACTAGTTGCTTAGGGATACTCACAACAAGAAGGAGTCGACTATGATGAAACCTTTGCTCCAGTAACTCGTTTGGAGTCTATATGAATTCTTCTGGCATATGCATCATTTAAAGGATTTAGGTTATTTTAGATGGATGTCAAAAGTGCCTTTTTGAACGGATTTTTTGAGGAAGAAGTATACGTGAAACAACCGTCTAGGTTTGTAGATTCAAAGTTTCCCTACCATGTATATAAGCTCACTAAGGCACTATATAGACTAAATCAAGCTCCACGTGCTTGGTATGATAGACTTAGTTCTTTTCTTGTTGATCATGGCTTCACAAGAGGTAAAGTAGACACTACCTTGTTTATTAAAATATTATTAGAAGGTAATCTCATTATTCAGATTTATATTGATGATATTATATTTGGTAGTGTTAACCCTCTTATGTGCAAGGAATTTTCAAATATTATGAAAAGAGAATTCGAAATGAGCATGATGGGAGAGCTAACATTCTTCCTTGGACTCCAAATTCAACAATCTGAAGAAGGTACCTTTATATGTCAGACCAAATACACAAAGGAACTGATTCAAAAATTTGGCATGAGTAATTCAAAATCCATTGGCATACCAATGAGTCCTTCAAAAAATCTAGACAAAGATGAACAGGGAATCCCTGTTGATGAAACTAAATATCGTGCAATGATTGGATCATTACTGTATCTGACGGCAAGTCGATCGGATATTATGTTTAGTGTGTGTAAATGTGTCAGGTTTTAGTCAGCTCCTAAGGAATCTCATCTGACTGCAGTGAAGAGAATCATTCGATATCTCATTGGGACTGTATCTCATGGACTATGGTATCCTCGCTCTAACTCTTTTAAACTAGAAGGCTTTTCAGATGCTGACCTTGTAGGTGATAAGGAAGATAGAAAAAGCATAAGTGGTACATGTCAATTACTTGGAAAGGCATTGATATCCTAAAATAGTAAAAAACAAGCATTAGTTGCATTATCCACCACTGAAGCTGAATACATTGCCATTGGACAATGCTGCACACAATTACTGTGGATGTCCCATCAACTGGGTGATGAACTTTATTTTAAACCTATACAATTTTTTTGTGATAATTCAAGTGCTATTTGTCTTTCAAAAAATCCTATGCATCATTCTAGAGCAAAGCATATAGATATCAAGCATCACTTTATTAGAGATCATGTTCTTAAGGGAGACATAGAAATATCTTTTGTTGGAACTACTGATCAGTTAGCAGATATTTTTACCAATGAGTCCTTCAAAAAATCTAGACAAAGATGAACAGGGAATCCCTGTTGATGAAACTAAATATCGTGCAATGATTGGATCATTACTGTATCTGACGGCAAGTCGATCGGATATTATGTTTAGTGTGTGTAAATGTGTCAGGTTTTAGTCAGCTCCTAAGGAATCTCATCTGACTGCAGTGAAGAGAATCATTCGATATCTCATTGGGACTGTATCTCATGGACTATGGTATCCTCGCTCTAACTCTTTTAAACTAGAAGGCTTTTCAGATGCTGACCTTGTAGGTGATAAGGAAGATAGAAAAAGCATAAGTGGTACATGTCAATTACTTGGAAAGGCATTGATATCCTAAAATAGTAAAAAACAAGCATTAGTTGCATTATCCACCACTGAAGCTGAATACATTGCCATTGGACAATGCTGCACACAATTACTGTGGATGTCCCATCAACTGGGTGATGAACTTTATTTTAAACCTATACAATTTTTTTGTGATAATTCAAGTGCTATTTGTCTTTCAAAAAATCCTATGCATCATTCTAGAGCAAAGCATATAGATATCAAGCATCACTTTATTAGAGATCATGTTCTTAAGGGAGACATAGAAATATCTTTTGTTGGAACTACTGATCAGTTAGCAGATATTTTTACTAAGCCATTATTAGAGGATAGATTTTGTGCTTTAAAAAAATTACTTGGCATTACTTGCTTAACTAATAACGTATAGGACTTATGTGTACTACAGTTACTTTGGCAGGTGTAATGATTGTCCTTTACTCATGCATTAATTATGCCTTCGTTTTTCCCTCTCATTTTTTCTTCTTTCACATCAGTTCGTCGTTCAAATTTGGAAAGCCAATCATCGCGTCCCTTCAACTAACGTCTTTTCTTTTTTTGTACTCAACCGTCAGAAGGTTCTCTTCTTAAGGCGGAGAACCCCTTTCAGTTACTTTCATCTCTATCATCTAGAAAACCCTTCTCCAAAGCTCCGATCAAACCACTTTCCTTCAATGGCCAAACAACCCAGGAATCCCTCTGCTTCCACCAGAAAAAGTACTCACTCCAAAGCAAAACTCCCTTCTATGCCCCCAGAACAAGTAGACCTAGGGTCCGACCACTCTGAGGGTTTCGCTTCTTCACAGGAAGATTTTTCTGATCACTCTCAAATCTTAGGAGAAAAATCTCTAGGAAAACGACCCATGGAAGCCCCCCCTGTTTCCTCTACCCCAAAGAAATCCAAGGTTGATCTTTCGGGCTCTCTAGAATCTGACCTAAATTTCTGAGATTCTCCTAATAAGGATTTCTTCATTGCTCTAAAGGACAAGCCCATTGCTCATGGAAGGGTAGTCGACCTTGACGACATGGAAGCCCTAAATTGTAAGGTCAAAAACCTCTTTGTTCATTAAGGGTGGGCTAAGTTCCTCTCTATTCCTCTGCCTAAGGTCTATGAACCCCAAGTAAAGATGTTTTATGCTAATCTCCGTTCTAATAAACCTGACATGTTGGAATCCTTAGTGTTGGGTAAGAGCATTGTTCTTGATTGTGCCCTATTTGATTCGCTCTTTAGTGTCGATGTTCTGGTTTTCCTATGCTTTTCAAAAACACCTGGCCCGATGATTTTGAAATTTCTTTTGACCAAGCCAAACAGTGTATTGCTAAGTGTTCCTGTAATTCCCTTACCAACCAGTTATGTCCTAGTGATGTTAGTTTCGAAACTCGAGTCTTGGCCTACATTGTAGCAACTACTCTACTTTCCCACACTGGTTCCTTTTCAACCTTCTCTCAAAGAGACACTTTCTTAGTATACTGCCTTGTGACCAAACTCAAAGTCAAGTTATCCTCCTGGGTCATTAATTTCATGATTGAAAGTGCTGAAGATCCCACTAGTCTACCTTATGGCATGGCCATCACTCACATTCTGGAAGCTCATCGAATTTCCCTGTCCAACTAACCCTTAATCACTATTTCAAATTCTTACAATTCTAGAGCCTTTGCTAGTATGGGATATGTGAGTGTGAAGGGCTCATGGGTTAAGAAGTACGAAGGTGAAGCAAAGCATGCTCCTATAGAGCCCAAACCTAAACCCTCTGCCTCTCATCCCAGCCTTGGTGATCCTGAACTTAGTGAAAAACTTCGTGCCATTGACACTCAACTCTCTTAAATCAAAATTCTTCTCATAGCCACTAAGTCTACTGTTGGTGACATTCTTGCCATCTCAAAGGAAACAGGGTCTGATGTGTCAAAGATTAGAGTTGTTATTCTCAGAGTTAGGGAGAATGCAATCAAAGCTTTCAGGGAGATTCATGACAGGTTGGATGGAGTGAGCATCTCAGCCAATGCTAGCTTTGAACAATTGAAGGAGGCCATCTGCAACACTCTTACTTATTTTTTGCGTCATTAATGTGGTTGCTTAAGACAATTTCTTTTGTTGTGCTGTTTTTGGGCTGTTATCTCAGCCATTGAAGCATCTCTGTTTTTCTTTTGCTTTAGGTTTTTTTTATGGACTATAACTCTACTATTTAATGCTATATATTCTGTTTAGTTATTGGTTTGTTCCCTCTTTGCTGTTGCCAAAAGGGGGGGAAGAGTATATGTTATATCTGTATAGGTATAGTTGACTATGTGGCAAAAGTAGCATTCTTCATGGCAGGAGTCAACTCCAACCATGGACTAGTCAACTGCATGAATTGAGGAGGAGTGCCATGAACCTGTCAACTGCATACATTGAGGGGGAGTAAAACACAGGGAAGTCAACTGGTGTTTATACATATATATTTTTTTGTCATCATCAAAAAGGGGGAGATTGTTAGATCAAATTTTAATGATGCAAATAATATATCTGTGTAGGAAATCAATTACAGAAGATCAAGGAATCAAGGAGTTACTACAAGATTGCTGAAGTCAATCTGGATGCTTAAGGAAAGAAATCAATCAGCAAAGATTGTGAATCAGT
Source organism: Nicotiana sylvestris (assembly GCF_000393655.2). Lineage (NCBI taxonomy): Eukaryota > Viridiplantae > Streptophyta > Magnoliopsida > Solanales > Solanaceae > Nicotiana > Nicotiana sylvestris. Next base: position 101,905,825 of record NC_091058.1, on the reverse strand, counting down.
CAGCAAAGATCATGGATAGCTGCGATGGAAAGAATCAAGCAAGCCTAAACTTAAGGCATCAATCAAGGCCAGCACAGTCAATCCGGAAGATTGAAGCAGTCAAAAAGCATCGAAGATTTTATAAGAAGATTAGCTGAGCGGCTAATTTAGGAAGGACCAACAATCAAGGAGTAAACCTTCATTGCTAACAACTGTAGAAGGAAAGCTGTCAATTTCCTCTCATCAAGGAAGAGCAACGGCAAGCAATCTTATTCTTGGAAAGAATCAATCTCTTTCCAAGGATCAAATCTCTTGGGTTGTCAAGTCTTATCAGCAAATAGTCTTCACCAAAGAATTTATATCAGCATCAAGCCTTAGTCAAACATACTTTGATCGAACTAAAAATCATCTTTTTATTCTACTGCAAACAAACATTGTAGTTCTCTAAGGTCTGCTATGTAACAAATTAGAGTAAAAGGAGAGTACAAAATTGGTGAGGCATTGTATCAAAATAGATGAGTGTTATAGGAACTGAGCTATCACGTCATTTCCATTGTACTCGAAAAAACGCATTTACTAAAGAGAACTCCCTTGCAACCCAAGGGGTCTGGACTAGGATTCACATTAAATCTGAACCAGTATAAAATTCCAGTGTCTTTAATTCCTGCACTTACTTTTATATTCTACTATTATAACTGTTAGGTTATTGCATCTAGTCGACTAATCCAGAAACCAGTCAACTAATAGAGATTAAGTTTAAAAATATACAATTCACCCCCTCTTGTACTTTCAATTATCTCCTTCTCCACTATCTCTTGTGTTGTTTCATTTAATCTTCTCTGATGTTCAACGGAGGGTTTGGTACCCTCCTCCAAAATAATCTTGTGCATGCAAAAGGTGGGGCTTATGCCCCGGATATCCACCAAAGTCCAACAGATTGCTCTTTTCTTCCTTTGTATCACCTCCATTGTGGACTCTACCTGCATGTTAGTTAAGCACGAAGAAAGAATAACTGGTAAAGTAGAGGAAGGGCCAAGGAATTCATACCTGAGGTGCGGGGGCAATGGATTTAGCTCGGAGGTAGGAGGCTCCTTGATTGAGGGCTTTATTGGAGGAGTCTTCCGATTTCAAGATCCAAAGATAGTTTTTGGAGATCATAAGTGTACGACCCCATGCCTTGCAATGCACTTACACACTCCATATAGCCATCACTCTCCTCATAATCATCTAGGTTGAGCAAAACGATTTCCAATTTGTCCTCAACATTCATTGTTGCACTAGCATCATCAACTATAACATTGGTCACCAAATCCACAAACGAACAAACTTTATTACTATTTGGTTGCCTCATTGATTTGCACACATGGAAGACCATGTTTTCGTCACCCACCCAGAAAGTGATCTCACCGGCCTCCACATCAACAAGATCCTTCCCCGTAGCAAGGAAAGGTCTACCCAAAATGATAGGCACCTCATAGTCCACTTCACAATTAAAGATAACAAAGTCTGTTGGGAGGATGAACTAGTCAACTCTAACCAATACATCATCAATAATACCCAAAGGCCTCTTCATTGTCCGATCCGCCATTTGCAGCCTCATGGATGTGGGTCTTGGTTGCCCAATTCCTAAACTTTTGAACACTGAGTAGGGTATCAAGTTGATACTTGCCCCGAGATCACATAATGCTTTGGCAAAATCGGTGCTCCCAATAGTACAAGGGATTGTGAAAGCGCCCGGATCTTCCAACTTTGGAGCCATTGAGTGCACAATAGCACATACTTGATGAGTCATCTTGATGGTCTCACAATTCATTGATCTTTTCTTGGTTACCAAATCCTTCATGAACTTTTCATATCCCGGCCTTTGTTCCAATGCCTCAACTAATGGCACATTAATTGACAAACTCTTCATCATATCAATAAACTTTTTGAATTGGTTTTCACTGTTTTGCTTTGCAAGCCTTTAAGGGTATGGAGGAGGCAGCCTTGGCATTGGTGCCTTAGCCTTTGGCACCACCGGTTCCGGCATGTCAATCACGTGTTCCCTAGACGGGTTCACCTCTTCTTGTGTCTCCTCCACACTTTCATCTATATTAGTTCTTAGTTCTTCATTAACTTGAACCACATTTCTTGGGATTTCATCCTCTTGAACCACAACATCTTCATCCACAATCCTTCTTTGATTTGAGGTGGCTGCATCTCCACCTTTTCTACTTCTAGTAGTCGGGACCATAGCATGTCCCGTATTATTCCCACCCTTCATGTTCACCACTGGTATCACTAGGTAGTGCCCCCTTAGGACGAGTGTTCAAAGCATATGAGATTTGGCCTAATTGAACCTCCAAATTCTGAATAGAAGTGTTGTGCGAGGCTATTTGAGCATCAGAGTCGGCATTCTTCTCTTTCATCTATTTAAACATGTTTTCAATTCTACCCATCTCATTGGAAGAAAAGCTCGGGACTTAAGAAGGATAGGGAGTTGGATTGCTTGGTTGTTGGAACATCGGAGGCCTTTGAAAACCCGGCCCCCGGTTGTTGTTGTTGTTCCACCCTCCTTGGTTATTTCCTCCCCAATTGCTTTGATTGTTGCCACCCCAATTGCCTTGATTACCCCAATTGCCTTCATTTCCTTGATTGTTCCAATTGTTTTAACTAGAATTGCCACCACTCCAATTGCCTTGGTGGTTTTGGTTGTTCCAATTACCTTGGTTCCGTTGTGACCTCCATTGTTGTTGGTTTTGTCCTTGAGCATTGTTTCTTTGACCTTGATAATTTTTGACATATTGAAATTCTTCGTCTTTCTCATTGAATGAATCACCTTGATCATAACCACTATTATCTTGCATAAATTGTTCTAGACGTCTTTCCATTTGTTGATCTTGTTGTCGTCTTTTGTTTACCATCATATTTATACCTTCCATTGCATGCACTTGCTTTGGCCCTTGAACTTGTTGAAGCTGAGCCTTGGCCAATTGGTTCATGGTAGTTGTCAACTCGGCAATAGCTTATCCATGGTCATGTAGCTCCTTGTGTAGGTAAATAATATTAGGGTCACTTTGTGGTACATTGGCTCTACTTTGCCACGCCAAAGAGGTATTCTCCATATCATCAAGAATTTCACAAGCTTTGGCATATGGCATGTTCATGAAGTCCCCCCCCCAGAGAGTTGGTTAACCACATATTGATTAGTTGTGTTGATCCCCCTATAGAAGGTCTGTTGGATCATGGCCTCACTCATATCATTGTTCGGACACTCTTTAACCATGGTACGATATTTTTCCCAAATCTCGTGCAATGGCTCATTGGGTTCTTACTTGAAAGCAAGAATCTCATCCCGAAGTGACGCAATATGTCCTGAAGAGAAGAATTTGGAAATGAACTTTTGTGCCAGCTCATCCCAAGTGTGGATGGAATGGTTAGGCAACCTCTCTAACCAGTCCAATGCTTTTCCCCAAAGAGAAAAGGGAAAAAGCCTCAACCTCAACGCCTCCTCAGAAACATTTGTTTTCTTGCTCCCCCAACAAGTATCGACGAACACCTTGAGATGCTTGTAGGCATTTTGATCCGGAGCCCTGGTGAAGAAACCCCATTGTTCAAGTAGTGTAAGCATCACGTTGGTGATTAGGAAGTTGCCCACCCTAATGCAAGGCGGGACTATAGCACTTGCATAACCCTCGTTTGGCAATTGTCGGTGGGTTGCCGCTCTTGGTGGAGGTGGGGAGGGACAGGCACATTATTGTGAGGTGGGAGGCCTCGTCTATTAGCTTGAGGTTCAATAAGAACCTCATCCATTGCATCAGCGTCCACGTCCTCTGATGTGCCGGAGAATTTCGGCACATTTAATACAAATTGCTTAGATTTTAGCTTGTTTTAAATGCAATTATCTTTTATACTTATGTAATTTTAATGTTTTTGCAGTGTATGAGGTTTAAGGACCCAAGAACATGGAAATGAAATCAAAAAACCGCAAAAGGACAAGAAAAGAGCAAAATGCGATCGTAGATGTGAAAATGCGGACCGCAAATCCAACATGCGGACCGCATAGTGCTCAAAGGAATCATAACGCCCAACAGTCTGTGGGTAAAATTCAAGCGAAAGAAATGCGGTCCATTATCCGACCGCATAATAGGTTTGTGGGCCGCATAATGGATCGCAAACTCCCTGTAGAAGTTGCTGAAGGCAGAAAATGTGGTGACAAATGCGATCGCAAATCAACAATGCGGACCGCATAACCTAAAATGCGATGAATACCTGGGAACTAAGGTTTCGAAGATGTGATGGATGTGACGAGAATGCAGACCGCATGTCTATTATGTGACAGAAATGCGGTAGCATAATTGACCTGGAAGGGTATTTTTGTCCGAAATTGGTCCCGAGTTTTATCCCACTATAAATAGATTTATTGGGGTTTTGTGGGGGCATCTTGTCTGGTTTTTGAGATACATTCCAACCTTTGAATATTCCTCTCTTTTAAAAGCAAGGAGTGAAGAATCTAGAACTTTGTAAGCTTTATGGCATTTAATATTCTCATCTTTTTGTATTTTAGCATGAGTAACTAGCTTTAAATACTAAGGTTGTGGACCCTAAATGGGTGTTATGTTAATGGGTGTTTAACATTGAATATATATATAATGGTTGGTTGATATATATTTATTTCTCATTCTTCATTTATTGTTGGTGGTTGCAAACATTAACAAAAGCCATTAAACTCTTTCTTTACTTGGAAAAGTGAGTTAGAGTTTGGTAGAAGTAAATATCAAAGACTCAAGGCTTTAAACCTTGTTTAATAGAATCTCTTAGGAATAAGTGGGTTTTATTTGGCATAAATTGATTGTTCTTAATTGCAACTCTTTTATATTTGGAAAAATCATAAAGAGGAAATACTACCCAACTATTGGAAAATATTGGGTAGTCATTTAGAAATCATTTGCATATCTAAAGAACCTTCCATTAGAAATATATCATATTAACACCGATAGCATTATATTTCATTGAAAGGGACACAACCTTGGTTTCATTAATCAAATTATTTACATTCTCAACGTTACAATTAGTTATCTCTTCAAATCACAATCATATTATACTCTTGTCACAATTAACCGAATAGAATTACGACCTAATTCAAGTAACACACTACTCAAGTAATCTTTTCACGCCTATTCCCTGTGGGATTCTACCCCAACCTTGTTGGGTTATTATATTTGACACTGACCGCCTTACACTATTTAATTAAAGTGTAATTTGAGCGTATCAAATTTTGGCGCCCAATGGCATATTTCCAATAGAATCATTGTTGAGAGCCATTTTCGTACCTAAAATCAATTCAAACACGAAATTAATGACTCGGAAGGAAAGAAAGACAAAACACACAAAAACCTAGATATATAGCTAAATCTGTTTAATTCCCCGGCAACGACGCCGAAAATTGATCTCACCCAAACTCACACCACAATTAGGTAGTGAGGCGGTCAAAGCAATAATAAACCCAACACGAGTCGGGGTCGAATCCACATAGGTCGAATCAACTAGAAGACAATATTTTTGGTTTTGGTTGTTTTTCAAATGAAAAGGAATCTAGGGTCGTGACTTCCACCTAGGTGGCTACCTAACGGGTTGTAAACTATAGGTCTAGTTTGATTAATTGGGATTGTGGTATATCAATCGCATGCAATTAATTGCTCATCTATACCTCTCGGTAGTTGAAGTGATTTTGCCCAATTTGGCTTTCTCAAGCCTATATGGGTATTGCACAAATCAAGTGATGTATGCTCAAGTCGGGTCTTACTATCTCTAGATTTGACCTTTAATTGAGACTATCAATTTCTTGAGTTCACCCTATTTCCTTGTTAGCCAAGTTTTCCTAAACCTAGTCTCTCTTTCTCAAGCAAAGACTAGGTCAAATAGGCATGAATTGTTTGCAACCATTAATTCTAGAATTTAAGTATAAAAAAGGCTAAATATCACTAACCCAATCACAAACAAGTCCTAAAATTAAATACTCATTAAGTACTCACACTAGGGTTGAGCCACAACTCTGGCTAAAGATTTAGCTACTCATAAAAAAGAAAGAAATACAAGAAGTAATTAAGATAGAATGCATAATCATTGGTTAAACAAAGAAAATCTGATGTTAAGAAGTCAATCTAGTACAAAATTACCCAAAGAAGTAAAGAAAACCGCTCAGGTACACCTCTGCAAACTAAACTTAACCTAAAAATGACAAAAGGTTCTATTTATGCTAAGCTGAAAATATTTGATAAAATTGCCCCTGCGAAAGTTGTGCGGCTGCATAATTCTGGTGCGGTCTGTATAATGAGCTACTACGGCCGCACAATTGTCGTGCGGTCCGCATTCTTGTGAACTTGGGCTTGCAACTTGGGGTATTCTGCGGTTTGCATAAAAATGGGTGTGGCCGCACTTAGGATTATGCGGCCTCAAAAAAGTGATGTGGTCTGCACTCCTTTACTTTCCAGCTCTTTGAATCTCAATCCTGCGGTCCGCATAATAATGGATGTGGCCGCAATTGACCTCATGCGGCCGCACAATTTTAGTGTGGTTCGTACTCCCTGATCTAGCTAAAACATACTCTCTGAATCTCCTTATGCGGCCGCACTAAAATTGTGCGGTCCGCACTGCTAGCCATTTTTGTTCTCTTTTGGTTCTTGTTCACTTTTGACTCCTTGATGAGTTGATTTTGACTTATTTGGCTCGTTTCCCAATATTCCGACAAGTAAGCACATATTTTAAGTTTACGGGAATACCTTTAAGTATTTTTGAGCTAAAACGTAATTAAAAGAGAGCAAATAAGCGGTTAAAATCCCTACTTATCAACATGTACCACAAAGACCTTGTTGTTGTGAATGTTGCTCAGCATGACTTTGGGTATGTGAGGATGATGTCCTAAAATTCTGATTCTGGCGAGATTGGTTTCCTTAACTATGAGTACGTCTGAAGGAAGACCCACCACCTGATTGATGACTGGACTGAGCTAGTGCTAATGACTCCTTATTGGAGGAACCCCTTCCACCTCCGCTAGATGTATCATTTAACCCGCTTGTTGTCCAGGCTTTCTTGTTATGCTCTTTTTCTTCTCTCCTTTGTTGTTTGTCTTTTTCTAAGTGCTTGGTGAATCCCCCAACAGAGGATAAAGTTGTCATTCCTACCGCCGCAGCTGATGTCATATCCTTAATGTGATAAGCCATACCACTAATAAACCTGCGGATCTTTGCTTTTTCTGTCTTAACCATGTGAGGAGAATGCTTAGCCAAACTTATGAATTACATATAGTACTCTTGCACACTTTTATTCCCTTGCTTGAGCTACTCGAACTCTGTAGCCTTAGTTTCTCTACCTTCTTCTGGTATAAAATTAACTATGAAGGCATCTTCAAATTTTTCCCAAGTAAGCGGACCATCATCTTCATCTCTTTCCTTTTCTCACATCTCAAACCAAGCGCTATCCACATCTCTAAGCTGGTAGGAAGCTAGTTTCACAGCTTCATCATCAAATTCCTTTATCGCTCGGAGGGCTTTCTTGACACCCTTCAGCCACAACATTGGATCTTCATCAACTATAGTACCACGGAACAATAGAGGACTCAGCTTTAAAAATTCATTCACTCTTGAGGACTCAAAATTGTTCTGTCTATGCGATTGAGATGGAATCTCAACTCTTCTCTTATTCTGGTTGGCCATGAAGGCTTTAAACATCTCCACAGCACTGTTGACAGCATTAAACATCTGACCCACCTCTGGAGATATAGCTATCTAAGCCGAAACTGCTGTTAGGAGTGGCACTGGATCCTGAGGTACTTGCTCATCATGATCCACCCCTTCTTCATGTTTAACCCGGGGTACCTGAACCTCCTTTGTGGATTTACCCTTCCTTTTCTGAGTTGAAGCCTTCTTAGTTCTACCTTGAGCCACAATAGTAGCAATAGTTTCTTGAGTAGCATCCTAAGTGTCGGTGTCAGAGTTGCGAGTATGATCCATTTCTACGAGTTTTGGAGAAACGAATACATTAGATAATTTCTTAGAGGTAGGCTCTATTGCACGATCTAAAGTATGAAAAAAATGAGATTTTCCTAAATGCTGGCAGCCTGTTATTTATAAGTATGTCGCGCTTCATTCCCATAAATAAGACTTTACTGACACGGCTTCATTGTCACGACCTGGATTTCCCACCCTCAGGAGTCGTGATGGCGCCTACTTGTGAAATCTAGGCAATCCTAGTGTTATAAATTCATTACCCTTTTTATTAAGCCTTTTCAACAGTTCATTATAATATGTGATCAAACAGCGGAACAAATTAAATAACCAGAAATGCGAAAGACGAAAACTTAATAGTTTAACCAAACAATACTACATAAATCCGAAATACAACACTACCCAGAATTTGGTGTCACAAAGTCATGGACCATCTACAGATACTACAAATAAAGTCTGAATGAAAATACACGAATCTATCTGTGAATAAGTAAAAACATAAAGAGATGATAGAAGGAGACGCCAAGGCCTACGGACGCCTGCAGGACTACCTCGGGTAGCCTAAATGGACTGAAGACAGCACCATCACTGCGGTCCAAAAGCTGCAGCACCGGGATCTGCACACAATGCAGAGTGTAGTATCAGCACAACCGACCCCATGTGCTGGTAAGTGCCTAGCCTAACCTCGGCGAAGTAGTGACGAGGCTAGGACCAGACTGCCAAATAAACCTGTGCAGTTATATCATATACAGCAGAAAAATAAAAGCAGATATTTACAGTTAAAGATGGGAGGGGGAAATCATGATGCGGGGAGTATCAGATAACAACAGAACACCAAAGAGGAATGTAAAGAAACCAAAATTCAATTGCTAACAAGAATAAGAAGAATAAACACAGTAATCACTTTCATCTCTTTCTTGTTGTACGCGTGCAACCCGATCCCATTTCAAATCTTACCATGGCGGCGTGCCACCCGATCCTATTTCATATATCTCGTTGCAGGCGTGCAACCCAATCCCATTTCAAATATCACTATGGTGGTGTGCCACCCGCTTCCATTTCATATATCGTGCAACCCGATCCCATTTCAAATATCTCTGTGGCGGCGTGCCACCTGCTTCCATTTTATATATCTTGTTGCAGGCGTGCAACCCGATCCCATTTCAAATATCTCTGTGGCGGCATGCCACCCGCTCCTAGTTCATATATCTTGTTGCAGGCGTGCAACCCGATCCCATTTGCAAATCAACAACAATCACAAAAGAATCCTGCCAAGAGAACAGGAGTATAACAACAACATTCTGGCAAGGGAGACAATATCATAAACAATAACATCCCGGTAAGGGAACCAACAATGATAATCATCATATTAAGCATGAATAAATCACAACGGAATCACAACAATTACAATACGAGACTCACGGGCACACTTGATACCGACGTATCGATACTCGTCACCATGCCTATACGTCATACTCCACAATTAACACATAGCAAATAAGACACAACTCATAATCCCTCAAGCTAAGGTTAGACCAAACACTTACCTCGATGCCACAAACACAATTCAAGTCTCTACTATCGCTTTACCTCTTGATTCCACCACCAATTCCCTCGTATCTAGCTACAAGTTACTTAATTACATCAATAGACGCTGAATGAATCAATTCTAATGCATATAAAATAAGTTTTCCAAAGTTTTACCCAAAAGTCAAAAATCGCCCCCGGGCCCACATGGTCAAAACCCGAGGTTCGAACCAAAACCTGATTACCCATTCCCCCACAAACTCAAATATATAATTTTTTTTGAAATCGGACTTCAAATCGAGGTCCAAATCCCAAATTTTTGAAAAACCTAGGTTCTACCCAAAACATACAATCCCATGAAAATCATTGATTTTGAGTTGAAATCATGTAAAAATGGTTGCCTTTGAAAAATCTCCCTAGAGAGTTTATGTTTTGAGAAGATGTGAAAAATGGTTGAAATACGTCTAAGTTATGAACTTACAGGTTGCAGGTATCGCAATTGAGAACCCAGACTCTGCTAATATCGCATTTGCGAAGTGACCCTCGCATTTGCGAGGTCGCTTTTGCGATAAAACTGTCGCATTTGTGACGACTGAGCTACAACTGAAAGATCGCATTTGCGATAATTTCCTCGCATTTGCGAGGTAGGCTGGCCTGGGCTATTTTCTCATTTGTGACACCGACATATAGATATTCGTCACCATGTCTATACGTCGTACTCCACAATTAACACATAGCAAATAAGACACAACTCCTAATCCTTCAAGCTAAGGTTAGACCAAACACTTACCCCGATGCCACGAACACATTTCAAGCCTCAACTACTGCTTTACCTCTCATTTCCACCACCAATTCGCTTGTATCTAGCCACAATTTACTTAACTATATCAATAAATGCTAAATGAATCAATTCCAGTGCATGAAAATAAGTTTTCCAATGATTTCCCCAAAAAGTCAAAAATCGACCCCGGGCCCACATGGTCAAAACCCGAGGTTCGAACCAAAATCCGAATACCATACACCCACGAACCCAAATATGTAATTTGTTTTGAAATCGGACCTCAAATTGAGGTCCAAATCCCAAAAAACTTGAAAAATCTAAGTTCTACCCAAAACACCCAATTTCTCTCATGAAAACCCTTGTTTTTTAGTTGAAATCATGTGAAATGATGTTAAAAATGAAGAAAACGAGTTAGAAATGACTTACAATCGATTTGGAGAAGAACTTTTCTTTGGAAAATCGCCCAAAAGAGTTTATGTTTTGAAAGAGTTCTAAAAATGGGAAATTTTCAGCTAAGTTAGGATTTAGCAGGTCGCAGATGTCGCAATTGCGACCAGGGTTCGCAATTGCAAACCCCTTCAGCTATCTTCACATTTGCGGTCAATGTTCGCAATTGCAAAGTCGCATTTGCGAAGGGATAGTTGCATTTGCGGCGACTGGGGATTTCTGGGGTTTTCGCATTTGCGAAGAAATGCTCGCAATTGCGAGCAAGGCTGGCCAGGGCTTACTTCGCATTTGTGAAGAGTCTCTCACAATTCTCAAGTTTACAGACCTCGAATTTGCGATCACCTAATCTCGCAATTGCGAGATCAGAGGCCAGCACCAGACCTGCAACCTGCAACTATTTTTTCTAAGTTTAAATACACTCCGTGGCCTATGCAAAACTCATCTGAGCCCGCGAGGCTCCCAACCAAACATGCATGCAAGCCTGAAAACATCATATAGACTTGCTCGTGCAATCAAATCATTAAAATAACATCAATAACTATGAATTAAACCTCAAATTCATGAAATCATTCAAGAACATCAAATTTTCCAATTTCTCAACTTTAGGTCCGTTTTATACTAAACCAACTCCGATCTTTTCCAAATTTTACAGATTCAACCTAATTATTATTTCAAACTTGTACCGGGCTCCGAAACCAAAATACGGGCCCGATACCATCAATTTCAAACATCTTTCATTTCCAAAAACTCTTATGTATTCCAGAAAATAATTTTCTTTAAAAATTCATTTCTCGGGCTTGGGACCTCGGAATTCGATTCTGGGCATATGCCCAAGTCCCAAATTTTACTACGGACCCTACGAGACCATCGGATCACGGGTCCGAGTCCGTTTACCAATAATGTTGACCAAAGTCAACTTAAATTCATTTTAAAAGCAAAATTTATCAATTTTCACAGATTTTCACATAATGGCTTTCCGGATACACGCCCGGACTGCGCAGGCAAATCGAGGTAAGACAAAAGGAGGTTTTTAAGGCCTCAGGACAAAGAATTTACTTCCAAAACAAGTGATGACCTTTTGGGTCATCACATTCATAGACCCCTAGGACTCCATAAACATGATGCTCTGATACCAAGTTTGTCATGTCCCATTTTCTGAACAAGCCGTGACCGGCACTCGATCACTAAACATGACCGAATGAACGCGCTTATCAAATCTATTATAACTTTAAACTTTATATGCAACAAGACAATACTTTAACCAAATACTTTCAATTAATTTAAATATCTAAAATAAACCAACTCTAAGACTTTATCGTAGTAACCACTGAAATACTGTTAAGTTATTATCCAAAAATATCTGAATGTTAACCCACCCGCTGTGTCCATAAAACCTCTACTAATAAACTGACGCACTGCTTAGGACATGAGATTTTTTGGCTAGTTCTCTAAGTAAACAAAGAAATAGCTAAATAATGACGACTCAAAGGAGTACTCCACGAACAAAAGCGGAGCTCACCAATAACAATGGAAGTGAGGGAAGTCCTAACCTGTAACCTGCTCGCCTGCAAAACTGGTTCCTACGCTGCACCGCATACCAACATAGGTTCCTAAAAGAGAACGTCAGTACCATTCATTGTACTCAATGAGTCTCGACGACAGGGGATGAAACTTTAATAAAATATACATTACAAATAAATATTTTGAATGCATGGAAAACATAAAGCTTCTAAGAACAATTCTAAAATAATTGCTTAGCAGCAATTTATGAATATTCGAAAAGAAATTCATTTTCTTTTTCTTTCTTATAAAAAAATACTTCACTTTATACTTCGGGAGTTCCAACTATCCTGACTTATTTCTGTCTTAGGCATCGTGTGATTGGCATGGGTCCGATCCGAACCTGATCGAATAGGCCCAATCCATGAGGTGCCACTCGCTTCATGGTTCTCAGCGTTTATGTATCATACCTTAGTCTGGCTAAGTAAATTCTCAGCAATGAGACCCTTAGTTCATGTGCTCCCTACTCTGGCACAAGTAGTTTCAGGAAGTCAATGCCTTGGTCAGGACCCTCGGCCTGGATGATGACCCCTTCTCGGAATAAAGGATACTCCCAAAAATCTTCTTTTCCTAATACTTCTTCTTGTGACTTTTCAAGTCTAAATCTTTTCTGAAACATCCCATACGTACTCATACTTGTATCCTTAAATGTAAAGCATGGCATAAGAATGAAATAAACATTTAAAAGTATTTTAAAAGATTCTTGCTTCTTCATGAATTTTCAATATGAAAATGGCATATAAGAATAACACAAAAATCTAAAAATTTATGCACATATATCATAATAAATCATCTAAACTTTAGTTAGAACAATTCTAAGTTAATAGGTACGCACTCGCTCCAATTAAGTACATACTAACTCTTTTAAGCAATTCATCAAACACCTTGTATGCTGCTTTTGTGAGTTAAACCACTTTAGTAAAGGGTTATATCAACTCACCTCAAAACTCCTCGAACCAATACGTAGGCCTCAGTCCAATTTATACCGGTCAGACAATTGATTCTACAAAAACCATTGCATTTTAATTAAATTCAAAGTTTCACACCTAAACATGGAACTTAATGTTGATACAGAGAAAGAAGGGAATTAACTATTCGATTCTTACCTACTACTACTGTAGGATAATTGACAATAGGGAATTTTATATACCTGAGTTCAAGAATTAGTGATTTTTAAAGAACCCTAGAACTTCCTGGTGCATGCGTGAGTATTGAGCAGCAAGGCTGCCTCTGCTCTGTTTCACGTTCTGTTTCTCTTTTTCGTGTGAGGCTTGCATGAGTTTAAGCCTTCTGTTTTGTTCCTATAAGGCTTTTCAGCCTTCAGACTTTTTACTTGTGTTTTGATTAAGGCTTTTTGCCCTTTTTAAAAGAAGTACGTTTCTTACAACAACCACTTTATTGTCACGACCCTAAACCCGAACTCGATCGTGATGGCGTCTCTCGTGAAGACAAGGACAGCCAACTATTCCCATTTCACCTTTAAACAGATAAACAGTAATAACAGCATAAGCATGAAAAAATAAACCAAAATGTAAGCAAAAGATAGTATAATGTGCGGAATACAGCCCAAACACAGCCCGATACCGGGGTGTCCCAAGTCACGAGCATATAACAACACAGAATACCCCAAAATAACTATAGAGTTAGTACAGAACTAAGGACATAAAGGAAAAGAGATAGGGAGGAGCTCCGAGCTACAAACGCCAACAAATACCTAAAGACTCCTCGGATCCGCCTGAAGCTGGAAATGATCAGCACTCGGGAGCGGAACCAGCTACGTCTGAATCTGCACACAGGGTGCAGGGAGTAAAGTAACGACTCCAACTCAGTGAGTAACAAATGTAAATAAAGACTGAAAGCAAGAAAACACGTAAGGCACAAGGCATTCTATAATGAAGCAGTAAAACCATTTAAAATAGTAAACTAGTTAAAATATAATTAAAATCCTTTTTCAACAAGTAAGCAGATAGTTGACGGGCAATTAAGGAAAAATAAACACGTAAAGGTTCGCCCCTCGGGTACAGTATCAACAAATCCGCCCCTCGGGCAACATCTCAGAACAGTACTAGCCCCTCGGGCAATCACATAGAACAATACCATCCCCTCAGGCTCAATCTCACATCACAATGGGTACCCGCGCTCATTAGGGGTGTATAGACTCCTAGAGGGGCCCCTTACGGCCCAAGCGCAATATCAAGCCACCTTGTGGCATCATCACTAGGCCCTCGGCCTCATATCAATCAAGCCACCTCGTGGCGTACATATCTCAGGCCCTCGGCCTCATAATCAGTATCAAATGTTTCCTCACAACATAGGCCATCAGCCTCACTCAGTCAAAAATCCTCACAAGCCACTCGGGCAATAGTAAAAAGTGTTTCTCAGCCCAAACATCATTTAAAAATATCATTTAAGTATTAAAACTGAGTAAACATGGCTGAGTACGAAAACAGAGAAATATAACATGGCTGAGTTCAAGTATAAAGTCAAAATAGTGAAAAAATACCAGTAAAAATCCCTGAAGGGTTCAAATAGTTGGCACAATACCCAAATATGGTATTCGGCCAAATCATGCTGATAGCAAATAGATTTCAGTCAAATACGCGGTAAAATCATCAATCGGGATGAGCCAAGTCACAATCCCCAATAGTGCACGACCCCACACTCGTCACCAAGCGTGTGCCTCACCTCAATATAGCACTACGATGTGCAATCCGGGGTTTCAAACCCCTCAGAAATTCATTTACAATCATTACTCACCTCGAACCGGTCAAATCTCTGGCTCGCGATGCATTTGCCCTTCGAACCGGCCTCCACTCGTGTCAAATATATCCAAAATCATAACGAGGACGTCAAAATATGCTAAGGGAACGAAGCCCAAGTGAAAATAATCAATTTACAATATAAATCCCGAAATTACCAAAACTCGACCCTCGGGTCCACATCTCGAAATTCGAAATTTTTTACATCAATAGATTCTTTATCTCCTCACGAGTTCATACATATCAAAAGTTCTGAAATCCGGCCATAAATAGTCCTTCAAATACTCAATCAAAGGTCTAAATTTTCAAGCTCTAGTTCTTCTATTTTTGGCTTAATTTCCAGGATTATTTAAGTGGAACTCACATTAGAATCGAGTTCTAAGTCCAAGAATCTTACCTCCAAGTGATTCCCCTTAAATCCCTCTTCAATCCCCTGCAAAAAGCTCCAAAAATGACGAACAATGGAAGAAATAAACCCAACCTTCGGGGATAAGACGACCTTTTAAACCTTCTGCCCAGGCCTAATTTCCTTCTTCGCGAACGCGATCAAAGCCTCGCATTTGCGAAGCACAACAATCCCATTGACCAAAACTCTTCTTCGCGAACGCGACCCCACCATCGCGAACGCGATGCCTCAGCCTCACCAACCTATGCGAACGCAACCAAGCCTCCCGCGAACACGATGATTACTAATCTGGCCCTTCGCGAACGCGGAACTCCCCTTCGTGAACGCGAAGGCCAAACCTGACGCCTCCTCTTCTGACCCTTCGCGTACACAAAGACCAAAATACCTGCAATAGCTGAAACCATTTTCTGCAATTTTTCTTAACTTAAAATGATCCGTTCAACCCCTCGAAACTCACCCGAGGCCCCCGGGACCTCAACCAAAGGCACAAACATATCCCAATACCTTATCCAAACTTGTTCCAATCTTCAAAACACCTCAAATAACATCAAATCAACCAAAACACATCGGATTCAAACTTAACTTTCTAAAATCTTCTGAATTTTGCTTTTGATCAAAATCCCAACCAAATCATGTCTGAATGACCTGAAATTTTGCGCACACATCCAAATGACACAACAGAACTGAAACTCTCAGAATTCCATTCCGACCCCTATATCAAAATCTCGCCTACCAACCAGAAATCGCCAAAATATCAATATCGCCAATTCAAGCCTAAATCTACTTCAAACCTCCAAAACTCATTCGATCGCGCTCCTAAGTCACAAATCACCTCCCGAAGCTAACCGAACAATCGGAACTCACATACGATCCCTCTAACATATAAGTCAACATCCAGTTGACTTTTCCAACTTAAACTTCCTTAAAAGAGACTAAGTGTCTCAAACATTACCAAAATCATTCCGGATTCGATCCGACCAACCCGATACCACAAAACACGGATAACAAAGAAATAAGAAGTAGAAATGGGGGCAACAAAGTGGTAACTCATGAGACGACTGGTCGGGTCGTCACATCCTCCCCAACTTAAACAAACATTCGTCCTCGAACGAGTCAAGAAACATACCTGAAGCCTCAAATAGGTGAGGATATCTGCTCCGCATCTCTCGCTCGGTATCCCAGGTAGCCTCCTCCATGGGCCGACCTCTCCACTGCACTTTCACTGATGCTATATACTTTGACCTCAACTTTCGAACCTGACGACCTAAAATGGCTATTGGCTCCACATCATAGGTCAAATCATCATCCAACTGAACCGTGCTAAAATCCAGAACATGAGACGGATCCCCAATATACTTCTGAAGCATAGATACATGAAATACTGGATGCACACTCGATAAGCTGGGTGGCAAATCAAGCTCATAAGTCACCTCCCCAATCCTCTAAAGCACCTCAAAAGGCCCAATGAACTGAGGACTCAATTTCCCTTTCTTCCCAAATCTCACAACACCCTTCATGGGCGAAACCTTCAATAGAACCTTCTAGCCAACCATGTAGGACACATCGCGCACTTTCCTGTCAGCATAACTCTTTTATCTCGACTGCGCTGTACGAAGCCTCTCCTGAATTACCTTCACCTTTTCTAAAACATCCTGCACCAAGTCTGTCCCTAATAGCCTAGCCTCATCGGGCTTGAACCAACCAACTGGAGATCTACACCGCCTCCCGTACAAAGCCTCATGTGGAGCCATCTGAATACTCGACCGGTAGCTGTTGTTATAAGCAAACTCTACAAGCGGTAGAAACTGATCCCATGACCCTCCGAAATCAATGACAAAAGCACGCAACATGTCCTCCAATATCTGAATAGTGCGCTCGGATTGCCCGTCCGTCTGAGGGTGAATAGTTGTGCTCAACTCAACTTGAGTACCCAACTCTCGCTGCATAGACCCCCAAAACTGCAATGTAAACTGAGTGCCCCTATCTGAAATGATGGAAACTAGGACACCATGCAAACGAACAATCTCCCGGATATAGATCTCTGCCAACCTCTCTGAAGAATAGGTAGTATACACAAGAATGAAGTGCGCAGACTTGGTCAGCCGACCACAATCACCCAAATAGCATCGAACTTCCTCAAAGTCTTTGGAAGTCCAACTACAAAGTCCATAGTGATCCTCTCCCACTTCCACTCTGGGATATCTATCCGCTAAAGCAAGCCATCCGGTCTCTGATGCTCATAGTTCACCTGCTGACAATTGAGACACCGAGCTACAAATCCCACAATGTCTTTCTTTGTTCTTCTCCACCAGTAATGCTATCTTAGATCCTGATACATGTTCGCGGCACTCGGATGAATGGAATACCGCGAGCTATGGGCCTCCTCCAGAATCAACTCCCAAAGCCCATCCACATTGGGCACAAAAATCCGACCATGCGTCCTAAACACCCCATCATCACCAATGGTCACATCTCTGGCATCATCATGCTAAAATATGTCCTTAAGGACAAGCAAATGTGGATCATCATACTGGCACTCTTTGATGCGATCATATAAGGAAGACCGAGAGACCAGAAAAGCCAATACCCAACTGGGCTTTGAAATATCCAACCGCATGAACCAATTAGCCAAGGCCTGAACAGCAACTGCAAGAGGTCTCTCCCCAACTGGAATATATGCCAAACTCCCCATAATCACCGCCTTTCGGCTCAAAGTATCGGCCACCACATTGGCCTTTCCCGGATGGTACAATATAGTGATATCATAATTCTTAAGCAACTCTAACCATCTCCGCTGCCTCAAATTAAGATCCTTCTGTTTGAACAAGTGCTGGAGGCTACGATGATCAATAAACACCTCACAAGACACACCATACAAGTAATGCCTCCAAATCTTCAATGCGTGAACTATGGCAGCCAACTCAGAATCATGAACGGGGTAGTTCTTCTCATAGGGTTTCAACTGACGAGAAGCATAAGCAATAACTCTACCCAAATCTAGGGCAATCCCTCACCATGTGGCGTGTGTCACCACATGCAAAATAAGCTCTAGGAGGATGTGGCAGTGGGAACTGTGCGGTACGGGTACCCCAAGACCCCCGAACACCTGAAACACTATGTGAAATCTAAGATGCAAACTGAGCTGGCTATCAACTTAATAAATAGACGTTATGCCTATAAGATGTAATTTAACCCAATTTCTATTAGCAAGTGTTTATGTATATTTTCATGCGTGCCAGTCTTTAAAATCGGTATTAAACATAGAGGAAAGTGAGCAGATGGCCACTAGTAAGAAGTGACATAAGAGAAAGAACAACAACAGCTACCACAAAAACAAAATAATCACAGAAGGTATACAGCTCAACACAGAGATAACAACCGGGGATCTCCTAGGATACCGTCCTGTAGTCCCAAATATAAATATCCAATAGATCTCCTAGGTGTGTCCCGTAGTCCCAAATGTAAATACTTAGTACAGGGGGAGGGACTAAGTGTTCCAAAACTCTCTGAACTCAAAACCAAACATTTCGGAAAATTAAAATAGCAGAAATAAACACGAGAAAAGCAGTTAATAGGGGATCGAGGCTCGTGTATATTAGAGTTTCAAGGCAAAGTACAAGTGTTTACACACCAACATGAACACAAAAGTGTATTCAAGAAGAGAATACATCTCCTATAGTGTTGTGGTATGATTGAGAGTTGTTGCGAGCTACACCAGCTGGGGATTTCAAGTTGTATCTACTGAACGGGTAGAGGTCACTCATGGTCACGGTACTCAGGTTTCCAAAGAAAATGCATCCCAACTCGAACAAAAGCTGCTGAAATTCCAGGAAGAACTTGATCAGGTTCAGAATCTGGCAAATCTATCATTTTCCCTCACCACTCCAGATATCAATTTCCCAAATACTTAGAACCCTACACCTCCACAAAATATCCCAAAGCAATAAAACCATCCCGCTCCTCACCACCTGATCACAGCTCGCAACAAGTTGTAGTCTCCAGGGACAAATATATGTCGATCAAAACCCTCCACTCTAACCTCCACATGAGTATGGCGTTTTAAAAACTCGCGAACATCCTTCGGTTGACATCCGAACCTGACCCTTAGCCCTTGACGCGCAGGCCCCCTCCAATGTTAGACGATGCAGAGCCGGTAGCTATTCTAGACCGGCAAGTTCATCAATTGAGATCGAAGAGTTTCCCTTCTGTTCGAGTTCAGTGGAGAGGTCAGCCGGCCGAGGTAGCTACCTAGGAGTCCGAGTTCGATATGCGGAGCTGAGATGCCAACACCAATTGAAGTCGAGTTTTGGTCTCCAGCAAACGCACACGCACCGTTTGAAGTTGTGATTTTACCCTCCAAAACACATGCTCCATTCGGAGTAAAGGTGACCATCCCAGTAGCAATGGCGGCCGTAACGTCGTTCCATACAAATGTCATACCTTGGGATTACACAGCCGAGGCGAGAAGGAAATGGAAAGCTAAATAACCTACCTGGAACTCCCGGAACTTCAAACCAATTATACCAACACATCCCATGACATCGTTCAAACTTGTTCAAAACCTTGGGACGCCCACAACAACATCGAATCACCAATTTAACATGGGATTCAAACCTAAGAACTTCAAGAACTCTTAAATTATGTTTTCGATCAAAAGTCTATCAAATCTCACCCGAATGACCTGGAATTTTGCACACACCTCCCAAATGACGCAACGAAGCTACTGCAACTTCTGGAATTCCATTCCGACCCCTATATCAAAATCTCACCTATCAACCGGACGCCAAAATCACAAGTTCGCCAATTCAAGCCTAAACCTTTCACGGACTTCCAAGCTGTCTTGAGCTTCTGAAAGCTCTCCTCACACTCGTCCGACCATAAAAATGAAGCACCCTTCTAAGTCAACTTGGTCAAGGGTGATGCGATAAATGAGAATATCTGAACAAACCGGCAATAATAGCCTGCCAAACCAAGAAAGCTGAAAATATCTATGGCTGAGGACGGTCTGGGCCAACACTGAACCGCCTCTATCTTCTTTGGATCAACCTAAATACCCTCGTCGGACACTAGTGCCCCAAGTAAGTCGGGAAGAGGAATGTGAGCAGATGGGGTCCTGGAGGGTTTGTTCTTCGCGTTCGAGGGTGGGGAGCTGCATTCGTGATGAGTTAGGAAGCCAAGCCTTCACGTTCACGTACGGGAAGTCGCAATCACAATGAAGGGAAAATGGTCAACATGAGTTTGTCCTTAGCGAACACAAGGCTTTTGATCAAAAACCCAACCAAACCACGTCCGAATAACCTGAAATTTTGCACACACATCCAAAATGATCCAACGGAGCTACTGCAACTTCCGGAATTCCATTCCGACCCCTATATCAAAATCTCACCTATCAACCGGACGCCAAAATCTCAAGTTCGCCAATTCAAGCCTAAATCTTCCATGGACTTCCAAGCTGTCTTGAGCTTCTGAAAGCTCTCCTCACACTCGTCCGACCATAAAAATGAAGCACCCTTCTGAGTCAACTTGGTCAAGGGCGATGCGATAAATGAGAATCCCTGAACAAACCGGCAATAATAGCCTGCCAAACCCAGAAAGCTGTGAATATCTATGGCTGAGGACGGTCTGGGCCAACACTAAACCGCCTCTATCTTCTTCGGATCAACCTGAATAACCTCGTCGGACACCAGTGCCCCAAGAAAGCCACTGAACTGAGCCAAAACTCACACTTGGAGAATTTTGCATAAAGCTTCTCCTCTCTCAATCTCTGCAACACGACTCTCAAATGCTCTGCGTACTCCTCCTGACTACGCGAATATACCAGAATATCATCAATGAAGACTATGACAAACAAGTCAAGATAAGGCCGGACCACACTGTTCATCAAATGCATGAATGTTATTGGGGCATTGGTCAGCCCAAAAGACATCACCAAGAACTCATAATGCCCATATCGGGTCCTGAAAGTTGTCTTAAGAATATCTGAGTCTCTGATCTTCAACTGGTGATAACCTGAACGGAGATCAATCTTGGAGAACACTCTCGCTCCTTAAAGTTGGTCGAATAAATCATCAATGCGAGGCAAAGGATATTTATTCTTAATTGTTACCTGTTCAATTGCCTATAATCAATGCACATCCTCATAGTACCATCCTTTTTCTTCACAAATAGAACTAGCGCACCCCAAGGTGACACACTAGGCTGAATGAACCCTTTATTAAGGAGTTCCTGAAGCTGCTCCTTTAATTCTTTCAACTCCGCTGGGTCCATACAATACGGCAAAATAGAAATGGGTTGAGTGCCCGGCACCAGGTTAATTCAAAATCAATATCCCTATCCGGTGGCATGCCGGCAGGTCTGCAGGAAACACATCGGAAAAATCCCTCACAATTGGAATAGAATCAATATCGGGAGTCTCAGCACCAACATCCCTCACAAAGGCTATATACAAAAGACAACCCTTCCCAACCATATGCTGGGCTTTCAAGAATGAGATCACTCTACTGGGAACATAACCAGTCACACCTCGCCACTCGATCCGTGGCACACCCGATATAACCAATGTGATTGTCTTAGCATGATAGTCTAGAATAGCATGATATGGAGATAGCCAATCCATGTCCAAAATGACATTGAAATTCACCATACACAATAATAAAAGATCCACACATGTCTCCAGACCCCCAATAGTCACCACACACGACCAGTACACATGGTCTACAACAACAGTATCGCCCACCGGGGTAGATACATGAACATGTGAAGCAAGAAACTCACGGGGTGTACCCAAATAACTAGCAAAGCATGATGACATATAAGAAAAGGTGGAACCGGGATCAAATAACACAGAGGCATCTCTGTGGCAGACTGAAACAATACCTGTAATAACAGCATCTAAAGCAATAGCATCGGGTCTGCCTGGAAATGCATAGAAACGGGCCTGACCACCACCTGATCGACCTCTCCCTCTGGGGCGACCCCTAGCTGACTGACCTCCACTCTTAGCTAGCTGGGTGGGTGGTAGTGAAGTAACTGGCGCTGAAGCCGATGACTGACCCCTCTGCGAAGATGAACTCGCAAGACGACGAGGGCACTGCCTCTTCATATGACACATCTCACCACACTCATAACAACTCTCAAGTGCTGGAGAAGGGGACTGAAGGGAACCCGTCGCACCGGAGTGACTAGCAGATGCACTCGGCATAGAAGAGCCCTGAGCTGATGGAGCACGGGATAAAATCTGAGCTAGAAGGGCACTAAGTGATGACTCGCCCTGATGAGAACTGTGAGAACCATGACCCGATGATGCCCCACAATATCCTGGGCGAGCTGGCTGAGCATGCTGAATGGACGGCCTCTATCGTGCTGAAACTGACCTCTCGAAGGGGTACCACTGTAACTACCAGATTCTCGAGGCCTCTTGGCCTCCCTCTCCTCTCCTCTCGCTCCTAGCGACGAACAGACTCAATCTCACGGGCGATATCCACAACCTCCTCGAAAGTAGCACCAATCACCCTCTCCCTAGTCATGAGAATACAAAGCTGATAAGTGAGGCCATCAACAAACCTCATAATCCTCTCTCTATCTTTCGGAACCATCCAAATATCATGACGAGCTAACTCGGAGAACCTCATCTCGTACTGCATCGCAGTTATCTCTTTCTGACGCAACCACTCAAATCCCTACGCAGCTCCTCTCTATGGAACTGCGGCACATACCTCTCCAGAAAGAGAACGGAGAACTACTGTCAGGTAAGGGGTGTTGCACCAATAGGCCTACGCCTCTCAAAAGCCTCCCACCAAGTGAAGGTAGCTCCAAAAAACTAATAATTAGTGAAAGAGACCCCGCTGGTCTCCAAAATACCCGCTGTACAAAGCATCCTCTAGCACTTATCCAAGAAACCCTGGGCATCCTCGTCCTCTACACCACTCAAGGTCGGAGGCTGCAGTCTACCAAACCTCTCCAACCTACGCTGTTCATCCTCTGGCATAGCAGGAACTACATATTCCTGAGCAGCGGCAACCGGCTGGGCTGGATGTGCCCTTGGCATCTGAAGTCCTTGCACAACCTGCTCAGGTGTGCGAGCGGCGGGAGTCTGATTGCCTCCTCTGGCCTAAGAAGTAGCTGCAGCTGTAGTGGCTAAAACCGTCTGAGCTAGGCCAGTGCAAACTGATAAGATCTGAGCCAAGGCCTCCTGAAGACCCGGAATCACAATGGGCATGGCTGGTGCCTGAGTTGGTGCTGTGGGAACATCCATATCTGGGACCTAATCTTGAACTGGGGCAGCTGGTGGATCTGCAGGTGTTGCCCTAGTTGCTCACCCCTACCACGACCACGGCCACATCCTCGGCCTCTAGTGGCCATGGCTGGTGGTACTGGTGGTCGTCCATCCTGACCAGTAGCGCGTGTCCTCACCATCTATGAGAGAATAGAATAATAGAAGTTTAGTACTCGGATCAACAAATTTGCGCGACAAGAATTTCAAGAATACGAAGTTGTTTTTTCTTAAAGGTTCTACAGCCTCTCGAGAATAAATACAGACGTCTCCGTACCGATCCAAGAGACTCTACTAAACCTGCTCATGACTCGTGAGACCTATGTAACCTATGCTCTGATACCAACTTGTCACTACCCTAAACCCGAACCCGGTCGGGATGACACCTCTCATGAAGACAAGGCCAGCCAACTATTCCTAATTCACCTTTATATAGTTAAACAGTACTAACATCCTAAGCATGAGTAAATAAAGCAAAGTCTAAGCAAAAGATAGTATAATATGCGGAATACAGCCCAAACACAGCCCGATATCGGGGTGTCACAAGTCACGAGCATCTACCCATACAAAATACCCCAAAGTAACGACGGAGTTTAGTACATAACTAAGGACATAAATGAAAAGAGATAGGGAGGAGCTCCGGGCTACAAACGCCAACAACTACCTAAAGACTCCTCAGATCTGCTTGAAGCTGGAAATGATCAGCACCTCAGGAGCGGGACCAGCTACGCCTGAATCTGCACACAGGGTGCAGGAATTAAAGTGAGTACTCCAACTCAGTGAGTAACTAATGTAAATAAAGACTGAAAGCAAGAAAACACGTAAGGCACAAGGCATTCTATAATGAAGCAGTAAAACCATTTAAAAACAGTAAACCAGTTAAAAGATAAGTAAAATCCTTTTTCAACAAGTAAGCAGATAGTTGACAGGCAATTAAGGAAAAATAAACACGTAAAGGTTCGCCCCTTGGGCACAGTATCAGCAAATCCTCCCCTCGGGCAACATCTCAGAACAATACCAACCCCTCGGGAAATCACATAGAACAATACTAGACCCTCGGGCTCAATCTCATATCACAATGGGTACCCGCGCACACTGGGGGTGTACAGACTCCTAGAGGGGCCCCTTACGGCCCAAGCGCAATATCAAGCCACCTCGTGGTATCATCACTAGGCCCTCTGCCTCATATCAATCAAGCCACCTCGTGGTGTATATATCTTTGGCCCTCGGCCTCATAATCAGTATCAAATGTTTCCTCACAATATAGGACCTTGGCCTCACTCAGTCAAAAATCCTCACAAGCCACTCGGGCAATAGTAAAATAGTGTTTCTCAGCCCAAACATCATTTAAAAATATCATTTAAATATTAAAACTGAGTAAACATGGCTGAGTACGAAAACAGTGAAATATAACGTGACTGAATTCAAGTATAAAGTCAAAACAATGAGAAAATACCAGTAAAATCCCCGAAGGGTTCAAATAGTTGGCACAAGGCCCAAATATGGCATTCGGCCCAAATCATGCTGATGGCAAATAGATTTCAGTCAAATACGCAATAAAATCATCAATCGGGACGGACCAAGTCACAATCCCCAATAGTGCATGACCCCACGCTCGTCACCAAGCATGTGCCTTACCTCAATATAGCACTACGATGTGCAATCCGGGGTTTCAAACCCTCAAAACATCATTTACAATCATTACTCACCTCGAACCGGTCAAATCTCTAGCTCGCGTTGCCTTTGCCCCTCGACTCGGCCTCCACTCGCATCGAATATATCCAAAATCAGAACGAGGACGTCAAAATATGCTAAGGCAACGAAGCCCAAGCGAAAATAATCAATTTACAACATAAATCCCGAAATTACCAAAACCCGACCCTGGGCCCACGTCTCGGAATTCAAAATTTTTTACATCAATAGATTCTTTATCTCCCCACGAGTTCATACATATCAAAAGTTCTGAAATCCGACCCCAAATGGTCCTTCAAATCCTCAATCAAAAGACTAAATTTCCAAGCCCTACTTGTTCAATTTTTGGCTTAATTTCCATGTTTATTTAGGTGGAATTCACATTAGAATCGAGTTTTAACTCCAAGAATCTTACCTCCAAGTGATTCCCCTTGAATCCCTCTTCAATCCCCTTCAAAAAGCTCCAAAAATGACCAACAACGGAAGAAATAAACCCCACCTTCGAGGACAAGACGACCTTTTAAACCTTCTGCCCAGGCCTAATTTCCTTCTTTGCGAATGCGGTCAAGGCCTCGCGTTTGCAAAGCACAACAATCCTGTTGATCAAATCTCTTCTTCGCGAACCCGACCCCACCATCGCGAACGTGATGCCTCAGCCTCACCAACCTACGGGAATGCGACCAAGCCTCTCGCGAACGCGATGATTACTAATCCGGCCCTTCGCGAATGCGAAGGCTAAACCTGACGCCTCCCTTCCTGACCCTTCGCGAACGCGAGGGTCCACTCGCGAACGCGAAGACCAAAATACCTACAACAGCTGAAACTATTTTCTGCAATTTTTCTTAACTAAAAATGATCCTTTGAACCCCTCGAAACTCACCCGAGGCCCTCGGGACCTCAACCAAAGGCATAAACATATCCCAATACCTTATCCAAACTTGTTCCAATCTTCAAAACACCTCAAATAACATTAAATCAACCAAAACACATCGGATTCAAGCTAACTTTCTAAAATCTTCCGAATTCTGCTTTTGATTAAAAACCCAACCAAACCATGTCCGAATAACCTGAAATTTTGCACACAGATCCCAAATGACACAGTAGAACTACTGCAACTCTCGGAATTCCATTCCGATCCCTATATCAAAATCTTTCCTACCAACAGGAAATCGCCAAAATATCAACTTCGCCAATTCAAGCCTAAATCTACTCCGAACCTCCAAAACTCATTCCGATCGCGCTCCTAAGTCAAAAATCACCTCCCGAAGCTAACCTAACCATCAGAACTCACATCCGAGCCCTCTAACACATAAGTCAACATCCAGTTGACTTTTCCAACTTAAACTTCCTTAAAAGAGACTAAGTGTCTCAAACCTTACCAAAATCATTCTGGATTCGATCCGACCAACCCGATACCACAAAACACGGATAACAAAGCAATAAGAAGTAGAAATAGGGGAAACGGAGCGGTAACTCATGAGATGACTGGTCGGGTCGTCACATTTATGCCCCCCCCCCCTTATTGTTTTATTGTTTTTCCTTTTTTTTGTGTTGACTTAACTAATAATTAATAATACTCACTTTTAATAATTAGTAATATTAAAATTATTAATATTCCTCTAATTATATATCCAATTATCTATACTATATTAAAAGCACGAAGGCCCTTAGTGAAATGTCGTTCGCCTTTTATGCCCTTTAAAAATATACTTCACATTAATCAAAATTGTAATTTAATTATTTTCTAATATTTAGTACTTCGAAATCAACTAAAATATTAGTTATCAAATCTTTCCTTATTTGAAATATATATTTTCATAATATTTAGTACTTTGAAATTGATTGAAACTTTAGTGATTAAAACTTTAGTAAGGTAAGAGTTATATTACCTTAAAAAATATTTCTTTACTTGAAGTTTTAACTATGTATGGCTTTAAGATCTAACGTGAGAGTTGTATTTTCATAGTTAAATTGGCTAGATTGAGTTTTCTATGTTACTATAAGTTTTTATATTTCTTTACTAATTAGTGAATTTAATCGCGCTTCGCGCGATTTTATAAATGTTATGACCCCGGTTCGCCCTCCGTGAACCATCGTGACGGCACCTAGTCTCTACAACTAGGTAAGCCTAACAATGCGGAATATAAACAGCAATTGCAGAAGAAATAATTAAAAATTGAAATAGTGAAATAAAACAGAGTTTAAAGTACCGCTCGAGGTACACAATAACAACTCTCGAAGATAATAACATTTCCCAAAACCCGGAATCTCATGGTCACAAGCCATTGAATGTCTACAAATATCTACCTCCAGAATATCTAACAAAGAAACGAAAGTACAGAAGGGCTAATATAAAAAAGGGAGAATAGAAAGGGACTCTTCGATCTGCGGACGCGGCAAATATACCTCGGAGTCTCTACAAGCGCCTAATCTCAAGCGTGATAAGTCTGAGTGGAAGTAACTGGATCTGCACATGAAAAACATGCGTAGAAAGGGCATGAGTACACCACAATGGTACTCAGTAAGTGCCAAGCCTAACCTCGGTCGGGTAGTGATGAAGAAGGTCAGGACCCTACTGAGATTGAATAAAATATAAGGTTTAATAGTATAGAGCAAAAATAGTATAAATAAGTACAACAGTAAAAGTAACATATGATATAAAGTACAGCAACAACTACTACAGAGGCCAAGTAAACACAGAAAGAAATACAGCTCAGCACAAAGATAACAATCGGGTATCTCCCAGTGTCACGACCCCAGTTCACCCTCCGTGAACTATCGTGACGGCACCTAGTCTCTACGACTAGGTAAGCCTAACAAATGCGAAAAATAACAAAACTTGCAGAAGAAATAATTAAAAGTCAAAATAACTGAGTGAAATAGTATTTAAAATGTCGCTCGGCATATACGATACAACTTCTCAAAAACTAATACACTTTCCCAAAAGCCGGAATCTCATGAAACTACAAGCCTTGGAATATCTAACAGTGTCTAACTCCAGAATATCTAACAAGGAAAAGAAATATAGAAGGGCTAATATTTAAAAGCGAGAATAGAAAGGGATTCCTCGATCTGCGAACGCAACAGATATACCTCGAAGTCGCTGGAGCAGTCGCCTCGCCTTAAGGGTGATAGGACTGAGTCGCAGTACCTAGATCTGCACATGAAAAACATGCGCATAAAGGGCATGAGTACACCACAGCGGTACTTAGTAAGTGCCAAGCCTAACCTCGGTCGAGTAGTGACGAAGAAGGTCAGGGCCCAACTAAGGTTAAATAAAATATAAAGTTCAACAGTGTACAAAATAACAGTATAAATAAGTGCAGCAATAAAAGTAACACCAGATATAAAGGGGCAACAACAACTATTACAGAGACAAGGTAAACATAGAAAGAAATACGGTCCAGCACAAAAATAACAATCGGGGATCTCCCAGGATACCGTCCCGTAGTCCCAAATATACATATCCAATGGATCTCCCGGGATCCCGTCCCGTAGTCCAACTCATAGTGCGTGGGGATCTACCGAAATCTCGTTCCGTAGTCCCAAATGTAAATACCCAGTACTGGGGGAATCTACCGGGTGCATTCCCGTAGTTTCATATAACTGTGCAAGGGGATCTACCGGAATCCCACATCTATAGTCCCAAAATAAACAGACAAGGGGGAGCTACCGAAATCCCACATCCGTAGTCCCAATGTAAATACACAGCAGCAACAGGAAAATATTCAGAAATGGCAAATTTCATATTAAGGCAAACAAGTAATTCTAGCCTAGCATGCCGCACAGAATTCAGGTAAGGCAGTTTGAGCAAGTAAAGCAATTTAAGCCACTTAGACATGCTTTCTTAATCTAACAACTTGCTTAATAGTGCAAGTAATAAAAACAGGAAAGGAAACATACTAGTAATTACTTAATGAAAATCGGATTTCCAATAATTAGCACAAGTACGCACTCGTCACCTCACGTACAAGGCATTTCAATTACCAAATATACCAAATTCTAAGGGGAAGGTCTCCCACACAAGGTTAGGCAAGCTACTTACCTCGAACCAGCTCAAAATCAACTCGAAATCACGTTCTTGCCACGAGTATTAGACTCCAAATTTCCCAAATCTATTCAATTCAATTGCATAATGTAAATAATACTTCAAGTAACTGATTCTACAATTAAATTCTAAGCTAATACGCGAAATTAGGTAAAATGACCAAAATGCCCTCAAGCCCACGTCTCGGAATCGGGTAAAATCTATATTTTCAGAATCCTCATACTCTCACGAGTTCATGCATACTAAAATTATCCAAATCTAAGGTCAAATTCCCAATCAAAAGTCGAATTTTAGGTCTAAGAACTTTCTTCCAACTTTTCCCCAATTCTCATCTCCAATCTGAAATTAAATGATGAAACTAACTATAAATTGATGGAATATAATTAGAAAGGGTAAAAGAATTGTTACCCACTGATCTCCTCTTCAATTTCCTCTCAAAATCACCCTCTCCCGAGCTCCAAATCGAATTTCCAACTTTTGAAACTAAACCCTCGACACTTCCTATTTTCTGCCTAGAAATCCCGCATCTGCGGTCCAACAATCGCATCTGTGATACCGCTTCTGCGGTTCTCACTTAAAAACTCCATCTCGCACCTGCGACCCAAAATCCGCATCTGCGGTCACGCAGATGCGGTCCCTTATGTCGCTTCTGTGGTTCTTGGCCCCCTTCCTCATTTCCGCTTCTGCGACCACTGAGCCGCTTCTGCGGCACTGCACCTGCGGTCTCACACTCGCAGGTGCGGTTATGACAGAAAACCAGCAGCTGAAGCTGCAACTCCAAACTCCAAAATCCTTCCGTCAACCATCCAAAATCATCCCGAGGCCCCCGAGACCTCAACCAAAAGCACCAACAAGTCCAATACCACTGTCCAAACTTGTATCAATCCTTAAAACACCTAAAACAACATTGAAACGATGAATCAACCACGGATTCAAGCTTAAGAACTCCAAAACTCTAGAAATACGTTTTCGATCAAAAAGTCTATCAAACCTCGTCCGAATGACTTAAAATTTTGCACACACGCCACACTCAACATTGCAGAGTGACTCCAACTTCCGAAATTCCATTCCGAACCTCGGATCAAAATCTCACTATCGAACCGGAAACTTCAAAATTCGACCTTTCGGCATTTCAAGCCTAAATTAGCAACGGATCTCCAAAACACAATCTGAACACGCCCTAAGCCCGAAATTACCCGACAGAGCTAACAGAACCATCGGATTTCCATTCTGAGGCCATCTTCACACTGTTCCGACTACGGTCAACTTCCCAACACTTAAGCTCTCATTGAGGAACTAAGTGTCTCAAAACTCTCTGAAACTCAAAACCGAACATCCCGGCAATTCAAAATAGCAGAAATAAACGCGGGAAAAGTAGATAACCGGGGATCGGGGCATAAATTCTTAAGACGATCGGCTGGGTCGTCACACCCACGATACCGTCCTGTAGTCCCAAATATAAATATCCAGTGGATCTCGCGGGATACCATCCCGTAGTCCATCTCATAATGCGAAGGGATCTCCCGTAATACCGATCCGTAGTCCCAAATGTAAATACTCAGTACATTGGGAATCTACCGGATGCAGTCCCGTAGTTCCAATGTAAATGTGCAGGGGGATCTCCCGGATTACCGTTCCGTAGTCCCAAAGTAAACATACAGGATGATCACCCAGGTTACCATCCTGTAGTCCCAAAGTAAACACACGGCAAAAACAAGAAGAGTACACAGTTCAATTCAAGTTCCATACCAATATAAAATAGGTATTTCTAACCTAGCATGTTGCACGTAATCCAAATAAGGCAGTTTGAGTAAGTAAGGCAATTAAGTCAATTAGACATGCTTTCCTAAGCTAACAATAGGATTAAATTGCAAGTAGTATAAACAGGAAGAGAAATATACTAGTAATTACTTAATGAAAATCGGATTTTCAACAATTAGCACAAGTACGCACTTGTCGCTTCACGTACAAGGCATTTCAATTATCAATAATACCAAATCCTAAGGGGAAGGTCCCCCACACAAGGTTAGGCAAGCCACTTACCTCAAACCGACTCAAAGTCAACCCGTAACCACGTTCTTTCCACAAGTGCTCGACTCCAAATGGCCCAAATCTATTCAATTCACTTGCATAATGTAAATAACACTCCAAGTAACTGATTATACAAAGAAATTCTAAGCTAATACGTGAAATTAGGTAAAATGACCAAAACGCCCCTTGGGACACGCCTCGAAATCGGGTAAAACTTACATTTTCAGAATCCTCATACTCTTACGAGTCTATGAATATCAAGAACACTGAAATCGGATCAATTGACCGCTCAAATACCCATTTTAAAGTCTCTTAATCTAAAGCCCTAATTACCCATTTTGCACTGATTTTTCCATAATTTTTCACCACTAATTAGACCTATAATCATATATAAACGAGTTATGAAGTCAAAAGTATTACCTCCAAGTGATTCCCCTTTGGTTTCCTCAAAAGCTTCAATCCCGTTCAAAAATTGTGAAAAAATGAAGAAGGGTCGCGGATTGGCTATTTAAATACTGTCCAGATTTTACCCTATGCGATCGCAGAAACACCTATGCAATCGCATAAGGAAATTTCCTCACAACAATGCGATCGCGACCAGCTCTATGCGATCGCATAGAGAAATTCCATCACCTAACTGTCATTCCAAGTCCTTCTACGCGAACGCAAAGCTCTCCACGAGAACGCAATGACCAAGACTGCTCACCCTACGCGATCGCACTCCTACCTTCGCGATCACGATTCATAAAATACGCCTAGCCTCAACTTTCTCTACGCAATCGTAGATGAACTCAGGTGATCGCAATGAACAAACCACTGCTGCTAAAACACCAGAAAAACAGCAAACTCCCAAAGACCAAAAGTGCCCGTTTGAGTATTCGAAATACACCTGAGGCCCCCGGGACCTCAACCAAACCTACCAACATATCCCATAACATCATTCAAACTTGTTCCAACCTTCGGAACGCTCAAAACAGCATCAAAATACCAATTTTTCATCGGATTCAAGCCTAAGAATTCCAAAAACTCTCAAATCACGCTTTCAATCAAAAAGTCTATCAACCCTCGTCCGAATGACCGGAAATTTTGCACACACGTCACATTCAACAATACGGAGCTACTCCAACTTCTGGAAGTCCATTCCGACCCTCGGATCAAAATCTCACTATCGAACCGGAAACTTCAAAAATTCAATTTTCGGCATTTCAAGCCTAAATTAGCTACGGACCTCCAAAACACAATCTGAATACGCCCCTAAACCCGAAATCACCCAACGGAGCTAACGAAACCATCGGATTTCTATTCCAAGCCCGTCTTCACACTGTTCCAACTACGGTCAAATTTCCAAAAACTTAAGCTCTCATTTAGGGACTAAGTGTCCCAAAACTCTCCGAAACTCCAAATAATTCCTCCCGGCAACTCACAATAGCATAAACAAATACGGAAAAAACAATTAATAGGGGATCAGAGCGTAAATTCTTAAAACGACCGACCGGGTCATTACAATAAAGCTTCAATAAGTTTATAGAAAAATCAGAAAGCAATAATTAATTCATATATTATCCTTCTTTTATATGAGGAAAAAAATACTTGTAAATTAATATATATTTGGAATAACTCGTAAATTCGGTTTATTTATCTGCAGTACACTTTTATGTAATGTATAGTTAATTAAATGTACACTAATGAAGCTTATTTAAGTTTTATCTATTAAGAAAGTTCAAGGAGTGTTAATAAGAATCCTAAAAAATTAAAATTACTAATAACACAAAAAATTAAGAGTTGTAAATTGAGAAGGTAAAAGAAATGTAGTTATTAGAAAGACCACTTTCTCTTTGCCCATGCCACGCAAATTTGAAACTTTTTCTGAATTTTTTAGTACATTATCCTATATATTTTTCGTTGAGTAACTACAACATTACATTAGATATTAAAAACAGAACTTAAGAAAGAAAATTTGTAAGTATTCACGTAACATTTGAATTGAAAAATAGAAATAGATAAAATCCTAAAAGCAAAAAAAAAAAAAAAATTGCTTTACGACTTCATCCATTGTACAAAACAGAACTTTCAAAATCATAAAACATTATTTAACACATTAGACTTTGAAGATGATAAGGAACCAAAACCAATTTCATTTAAATCCTAACTATAAAAGAATATAATTATCATTTAATCTACTTCCCTCATATTATTACTAAGGTGAGACCTCATATCCTTCTAAATTGTTAGTAGATTTGGACCACCTCTAAAATAGCTATTGCAAATTTACAATCTATAGCACAAATAAAAATCTTAACCACTTCAGATTAACATACAAATTTACTGGACCTATGGGCGACCTTCTCAGAAGTTCTTATCATCTTAAGCTCATTTTAGTCATATGACAATAATTTTTTTATACTTAATCGAAATATTCACAAAGCTTACCATATAAAAAGAACTAACCATGCAAACCATTCTCAATAAATGATTTCCTCGTTGTAAATCGGAATATTAATGAATTTAGTTAATGTTTTATTTTTTAAAAACTGTATTTAATTTATATACTTAGATACTGAAGAAAAATTTACTCTATAAATGACATGTAACCTATTATAACATGTTATTTTGTTGATTTACGACATTATATGCCTTGTTAATTACCTTCTAACTAGCTAATTAAATATTTAAATCTCTTGGCACAACCTTCACAATGTAACTCAAGTTTTAAGACAATGGTGTGGTGGGGTGTTATTTTTTATTTTTCCAAGAAAGTCACTTCCAAACTTGGAGAAAATGACAAAAATAGCCCCTTATCTTTGGCAGTAGGTTTATAATGGTCCTTTAAGTATACTCTTACCAGTTTTAGTCCCTTAAATTTGATAAAACTTAACAATTTTAGTCTCTGTCTATTTTTTTAACAAATCCACAGGTTAATTTTAGTTTTAACAATTTTTTTTAACAAGTGACCCTCAAAACTTAAAGAAATCTCTATCTTCCCCTCCCCCCAAAACCCCCACCCCCACCCCCACCCCCACCCCACCCCCCACCCCCTCCGCAAAAAAACTTGTTTCTCTTTTTGTGATGACCCGGCCAGTCGTCTCATGAGTTACCACTCCGTTTCCCCCATTTTTTCTTCTTTATGCTTTGTTATCCGTATTTTGTAGTATCGGGTTGGTCGGATCGAATCCGGAATGATTTTGGTATGGTTTGAGACACTTAGTCTCTTTTAAGGAAGCTTAAGTTGGAAAAATCAACCGGATGTTGACTTATGTGTTAGATGGCTCGGATGTGAGTTTCGATGGTTCGATTAGCTTTGAGAGGTGATTTGTGACTTAGGAGCATGATCAGAATGAGTTTTGGAGGTTTGGAGTAGATTTAGGCTTGAATTGGCGAAGTTGATATTTTGGCGATTTCCGGTTGGTTGGCGTGATTTTGATACAGGGGTTGGAATGGAATTCCGAGAGTTGCAGTAGTTCCGTTGTGTCATTTGGGATGTGTGTGCAAAATTTCAAATTATTCGAACGTGGTTTGGTTGGGTTTTTTTACCAAAAGCAAAATTCGGAAGATTTTAGAAAGTTTGGCTTGAATCCGATGTGTTTTGGGTGATTTGAGTTGTTTGAGGTGTTTTGATGATTGGAACAAGTTTGAATAAGGTATTAGGATATGTTTATGCTTTTGGTTGAGGTCCCGGGGGCCTCGGTGTGATTTCGGATGGTTGACGGAAAGGTTTGAGACTTGTGAAGTTGCAGAATCTCAACTGCTTTTGGTATTTCCGCACCTGCGGATTGGGGACCGTAGGTGCAACGCCGCACGTGCGAAAGAGGAGCCACAGAAGCGGATTTTGGAGGAATCGTCAGGAACCGCAAATGCAGTAGTGTGACCGCACCTGCGAAGGCGCAGGTGCAAAGAATTGACCGCAGATGCGGATTGGGCCTTTTAAGCGAAGAACCACAGAAGTAGTAATTTGGCCGCATATGCGGTACCGCAGAAGCGGGTATTGTGTCGCAGATGTGAAAATACCTGGCCAAAAGGTATATATTGCTTTCTTCGCGAATTTTTGCAAAATACTCCATTTTTGAAGACGGGAAAGAGGCTAAGGCATAGGATTTCGAGAGGAATCAAAGGATATCAGTTGGGTAAGTTCCCTAAGCTTAATTACTTGGGTTTAAGATCACTTTTCATTGTTTAATCATGGTTTTAGTGGAGATTAAGGAAGAAAAATTGGGGATTAGGGCTTGAGATTAAGAGATCTTTAAATAGGAATTTGAGGGGTCATTTAGACTCCGATTTCTGTGTTCTTGATATGTATAGACTTGTGGGAGGATAAGGATTCTGTTGATGTAATTTTTATCGAGTTTTGAGACGTGGGCCCGGAGTCGGGTTTTGGCCAATTTCGAGATTTTTGGTATTATTTGATTGTTTTCGCTTGGGCTTCGTTCCCTTTGCATATTTTGTAACCATGATTCTGATTTTGGATAGATTCGATGTGAGTGGAGGCCGATTCGAGGGGGAAAGGCATCGTGGAGTGGTATTTTCACTGGTTTGAGGTGAGTAACCATTGTAAATCTAGAACTGAGGGTACAAACCCCGGTATTTGACTTGTTTTGATAAATGCGGTGACGCACATGCTAGGTGACGAGCGTGTGGGCTTGCACCGGTAGGGATTATGACTTGGTACATCCCGTAGCGACTATTAAGCCGCGTATTTATTTCGGAACCTTATGATATTCCGTACTTTAGCTATTTATACTATATTATGGGTTGTATACCGTATTTGAGGCCTTGTGCCAACCTGTTGAGATCCTTAGGGGCATTTTTACTGTTTTTCCTCACTTTACTTGTTGAAAGCATATCCTCAATTATTTTTTACCTATTTAACTGTTTAAGACTGGTTTTATCACTCCACTTCTAATTGTGAGGACTGTTGTTTGGGCTGAGTTCCCTAATTTATATTGTTGTGCCCGAGAGGCTGTGAGGTAAATAACTGAGAGAGGTTGAAAACCTAATAGTGAGGATATTATATGTATATATCATAGATCGGGCTACATGCCGCAGCGATACTTATATGGATCGAGTTGCACGCCGCAGCGTATATATATATATATATATATATATATATATATATATATATTGGATCGGGCTGCGCGCCGCAGCGATGTGACGCTTGGGCTGTAGAAGCCCCTCCGGAGTCTGTACACCCCCCGTGAGCGTAGTCGACTATAAATTATGGGTCGAACTAAACATTGCAACAGTTACTATGATTTCTATTATTATGAGATATTAATAAGACTGAGTGTTGAAAGTGAGTACTGAGTGACGAGATCAAGTCACGAGTGACTGAGAGGCTGCCCGAGAGGCCATATTCTGAGTGATATCTTGCCCGAGGGGCCCGGTTATGATATTTTTACTGATTTCACTCTTCTGTTAAAATAAGCCTCTGTTGGAAAAATTGCTAAGCGTATGATTTCAAGTGTTTAAATTGAAATTTGATGATTTTTCAATGAAACTGGTTTTAAACTGTGAAGTTGACCTGTTATCCTGTTATTTCCTTCAGTTATATGATTTATAACTGCTCGTCACTACTTTCAGACCTTATTTACTTTAGTTACTTACTGTGGCGTACTCACATTACTCCCTGCACCTTATGTGCAGATCCAGTGCCCAAGCAGCAGAGTGAGGGTCCTCAGCATTGTCAGAGTTGCCGGAGACTACAAGGTAGCTGCATGGCGTCCGCAACCCTACTTTCTTCCTCTTATCCTTTTTTTCCCGCATTTTAGACTTGTTGTGTATTATATAATCAGACTTGTATATTTAGAGGCTCTAGATTCGTGACACCAGATTATGGGGCTGTGTAGTTTCCTGTTATTTGACTTCCGCATATTTCATGTTGCTTCAAACATTTATAATGAAATCGGGTATTTAAAACCTGTGTTAGAAAATGTCTTATTGTTAAAGGAAAAAAGGTTGTGATTCATTGATTGGTTGGCTTGCTTAGTAATGTGATAGGCGTCATCACGACTAGTATTTAGGGTCGTGACAAGTTGGTATCAGAGCCTAGGCTACATAGGTCTCGCGATTCATAAGCCGATTAAGTAGAGTCTTGCGGACGGTACGGAGACGTCTATATTTATCCTTGAGAGGCTGCAGAACCTTTAGGAAAATTTTCATATTCTTGAAATTCTTGTCGTGTGAACTTGTTGATTTGAATACTAAACTTCTGTTATTCCATTCTCTCACAGATGGTGAGGACATGTGCTACCGGGCAGGGTGAACGACCACCAGTTCCACCAGATGGGGCCACCAGAGGCTGAGGACGCGGTCGAGGCCGTGGTAGGGGAAGAGCAGCTAAGGCAGCACCTGCAGATCCACCGGTTGCCCCAGTTCAGGATCAGGCCCCAGTTGTGGACGCTACAGCAGCACCAGCTCAGGCACCAGTTGTGCCCATTGTGATTCCAGGCCTTCAGGAGGTTTTACCTTAGATCTTATCAGTGTGTACCGGTTTGGCTCAGGCGGTCTCAGTTACTACGGCCGCAACTACTTCTCAGGCCAGGAGAGGCACCCAGACTCCCGTTTCTCGCACACCTGAGCAAGTTGTGCAGGGACTCCAGACACTAGGGACACCTCCAGCCTAGCCGGTTGCACCAGCTCAGGAGTTTGTGGTACCAGTTATGCCGGACGATGAGTAGCATCGACTAGAGAGGTTTGGTAGACTCAAGCCTCCGACGTTTAGCGGTGCAGAGGGCGAGGATGCCCAGGGTTTCTTAGATAAGTGCCAGAGGATGCTTCATCCAGCGGGGATCCTAGATACTAGTGGTGTAGCTTTTACCACCTTTCAGTTTTCTAGGGTTGCCTTTACTTGGTAGAAGGCGTATGAAAGGCGTAGTCTTGTTGGTGCAGCGCCCCTTACTTGGCAGCAGTTCTCTATTCTCTTTCTGGAGAAGTATGTGCCATAGTATCGCTGAGAGGAGCTGCGCAGGCAGTTTGAGCATTTGTGTCAGGGGGAGATGACTGTGACGCAGTATGAGATACGGTTCTCCGAGTTAGCCCGATATGCGGTTTGGTTGGTTCCCACAGATCGAGAGAGGATTATGAGATTTGTTGATGTTCTCACATATCAGCTTCGAATTCTCATGACTAGGGAGAGGGTGACATGTGATACTTTCGAGGAGGTTGTTGACATCGCTCGTGAGATTGAGTTGGTTCGCCGC
Source organism: Nicotiana sylvestris (assembly GCF_000393655.2). Classification (NCBI taxonomy): domain Eukaryota; kingdom Viridiplantae; phylum Streptophyta; class Magnoliopsida; order Solanales; family Solanaceae; genus Nicotiana; species Nicotiana sylvestris. The sequence goes on along the minus strand of NC_091058.1, from coordinate 101,867,145 downwards.
CAGGAGCAAGAGAAGAGGGAGGCCAAGAGGCCTCGAGGATCTGGTAGTTACAGTGGTACTCCATCGAGGGGTCAGTTCCAGTAGGGCAGAGGTCGTCCCTTCAGATAGGCTCATTCAGCTCGCCCAAGGTATCGTGGGGCATCATCGGGTCATGGTTCTCACAATTCTCATCAGGGCCACTCATCACTCAGTGCCTTCCCAGCCTAGAGTTTTTCCCGTGCTCCATCAGTGCAGGGTTCTTCCATGCCAGGTCCTTCTACTGGTCACTCCGGTGCCAGGGGCTCCCTTCAGTCCCCATCTCCAGCATTGGGGATTTGTTATGAGTGTGGAGAGTTTAGGCATATGAGGAGGCAGTGTCCTCGTCTTCATGATGGTCAGTCTCAGCAGAGGGGTCAACACTCGACTTCTGCTCCAGTTACTTCACCACCCACCCAACCAGCTAGGGGTGGAGGTCAGTCAGCCAGGGGTCGCCCTAGAGGTCGATCAGGTGGTAGTCAGGCCCATTTCTATGCTCTTCCGGGTAGACCAGATGTTATTGCTTCAGATGCTATAATTTCAGGTATTGTTTCAATCTGCCACAGAGATGCCTCTATATTATTTAATCCCGGTTCCATCTTTTCTTATGTGTCATCATACTTTGCCCGTTATCAGGATACGTCTCGTGAGTCTCTTGTTCCACCTGTTCATGTATCTATTCCAGTGGGCGATACTATTATTGTAGACCGTGTGTACCGGTTGTGCGTAGTGACTATTGGGGGTCTAGAGACCCGTGTGGATCTTTTATTATTGTGTATGGTGGATTTTGATGTCATTTTGGGCATGGACTGGTTCTCTTCGTGTCGTGCCATTCTGGACTGTCATGCTGAGATAGTCACATTGGCTATACCGGGTGTGCCACAGATCGAGTGGCGAGGTATGACTGATTATGTTCCCAATAGAATGATCTCATTCTTGAAAGCCCAGCGTATGGTTGGGAAGGGATGTCTTTCGTATCTAGGCTTTGTGAGGGATGTCAGAGCTGAGGCTCCCAGTATTGATTCTGTCCCAGTTGTGAGGGATTTTCCCGATGTGTTTCCTGCAAACCTGTCGGGTATGCCACCGAACAGGGACATTGATTTTGGTATTGACTCGGTGCCGGGCACTCAGCCCATTTCTATTCCGCTGTATCGTATGGCACCAGTGAAGTTGCAGGAATTAAAAGAGACGCTTAAGGAACTCCTCGATAAGGGGTTCATTCGGCCTAGTGTGTCACCTTGGGGTGCACTAGTTCTATTTGTGAAGAAAAAGGATGGCACTATGAGGATGTGCATCGATTATAGACAATTGAACAAAGTAACAATTAAGAACAAGTATCCTTTGCCTCGCATTGATGATTTATTCGACCAGCTTGAGGGAGCGAGAGTGCTCTCCAAGATTGATCTCCATTCAGGTTATCACCAGTTGAAGATCAGGGACTCGGATATTCTTAAGACAGCTTTCAGGACCCGATATGGTCATTATGAGTTCTTAGGGATGTCTTTTGGGCTGACCAATGCCCCAGCACCGATCATGCATTTGATGAACAGCGTGTTCCGGCCTTATCTCGATTCATTTGTCATAGTCTTCATTGATGATATTCTGGTGTATTCGCATAGTTAGGAGGAGCATGCGGAGCATTTGAGAGTTGTGTTACAGAGATTGAAGGAGGAGAAGCTTTATGCAAAATTCTCCAAGTGTGAGTTTTGGCTTAGTTCAGTGGCTTTCTTGGGGCACGTGGTGTCCAGTGAGGGTATCCAGGTTGATCAAAAGAAGATAGAGGCAGTTCAGAGTTGGCCCAGACCGTCCTCAGCCATAGAGATTCGTAGTTTTCTTGGTTTGGTAGGCTATTATCACTGGTTTGTTCGGGGATTCTCATCTATTGCATCGCCCTTGACCAAGTTGATTCAGAAGGGTGCTTCATTGGTATGGTCAGACGAGTGCGAGGAGAGCTTTCAGAAGCTCAAGACATCTTTGACCACAGCTCCCGTGCTAGTTTTGCCATCAGCTTCAGGTTCATATACCGTGTATTGTGATGCTTCGAGAGTTGGTATTGGTTGTGTTTTAATGCATGAGGGTAGAGTTATTGCTTATGCTTCTCGTCAGTTGAAGCCTCATGCTTCTCATCAGTTGAAGCCTCATGAGAGGAACTACCCCGTTCATAATTTGGAGTTGGCTGCCATAATTCACGCATTGAAGATTTGGAGGCACTACTTGTATGGTGTGTCTTGTGAGGTGTTTACTGATCATAGTAGCCTCCAGCACTTGTTCAAACAGAAGGATCTCAATTTGAGGCAGCGGAGGTGGTTGGAGTTGCTTAAGGATTATGATATCACTATATTGTACCATCCATGGAAGGCCAATGTGGTGGCCGATGCTTTGAGCCGAAAGGCGGTGAGTATGGGAAGTTTGGCATATATTCCAGTTGGGGAGAGACCTCTTGCAGTTGATGTTCAGGCCTTGGCCAATCGGTTTATGAGATTAGATGTTTCGGAGCCCAGCTGGGTATTAGCTTGTGTGGTTTCTCGGTCTTCCTTATATGATCGCATCAAAGAGTGCCAGTATGATGATCTGCATTTGCTTGTCCTAAAGGACAGAGTTCAGCATGATGATGCCAGATATGTGACCATTAGTGATGATGGGGTGTTGAGGATGCAGGGCTGGATATGTGTGCTCAATGTGGATGGGCTTCAAGAGTTGATTCTGGAGGAGGCCCATAGCTCACGGTATTCCATTCATCGAGGTGCCGCGAAGATGTATCAGGATCTGAGACAGCATTATTGGTGGAGAAGAATGAAGAAAGATATTATGGGATTTGTAGCTTGGTGTCTTAATTGTCAGCAGGTGAAATATGAGCATCAGAGACCGGGTGACTTGCTACAGCAGATGGATATTCCTGTGTGGAAGTGGGAGAGGATCACTATGGACTTTGTTGTTGGACTCCCACATACTTTTAGAAAGTTTGATGCTATTTGGGTGATTATGGATCGGCTGACCAAGTCCGCGCACTTCATTCCGGTGTGTACTACCTATTCTTCAGAGCGGTTGGAAAAGATCTATATCTGGGAGATTGTTCATTTGCATGGTGTCCTAGTTTCCATCATATCAGATAGGGGCACTCAGTTTACTTCGCAGTTTTGGAGGTCTGTGCAACAAGAGTTGGGTACTCAGGTTGAGTTGAGCACAGTTTTTCACCCTCAGACAGACGGATAGTCCAAGCGCACTATTCAGATATTGGAGGACATGTTGTGTGCTTGTGTCATTGATTTCAGAGGGTCATGGGATCAGTTTCTACCGCTTGCAGAGTTTTCTTATAACAACAGCTACCAGCCGAGTATTCAGATGGCTCCATATGAGGTTTTGTATGGGAGACGGTGTATGTGATGACCCGACCGATCATCTTAAGAATTAACGCCACGATCCCCTATTAACTGCTTTCCCCGAATTTATTTTTGCAATTTTGATTTGCCGGGATATTCGGTTTCGAGCTTCGGAGCGTTTTGGGACACTTAGTCTCTAAATGAGAGCTTAAGTATTGAAAAGTTGACCATAGTTGGAACAGTGTGAAGACGGCCTCAGAATGGAAATCCGATGGTTCTGTTAGCTCCGTTAGGTGATTTCAGGCTTATGGGCGTGTTCGGATTGTATTTTGGAGGTCCTTAGCTAATTTAGGCTTGAAATGCCGAAAGTTAAATTTTTTAAGTTTCCGGTTCGATAGTGAGATTTTGATCCGAGGGTCAGAATGGAATTCCGGAAGTTGGAGTAGCTCTCCGTAGTGTTGAATGTGACGTGTGTGCAAAATTTCAGGTCATTCGGACGAGGTTTGATAGACTTTTTGATCGAAAGCGTATTTTTAGAGTTTTTGGAATTCTTAAGCTTGAATCCGATAAAAAATAGGTGTTTTGATGTTGTTTTGAGCGTTCTAAAGGTTGGAACAAGTTTGAACGATGTTTTAGGATTGGTTGGCAGGGTTGGTTGAGGTCTCAGGGGCCTCGGGATGATTTCGGATGGTTGACAGAAAGATTTTGGAATTAAAGTTGTAGCTTCAGTTGTTGGTTCTATCATAACTGCACCTGTGGTTTGGGTTCCACAGGTGCGGTGCCGCAGAAGCGGCTCAATAGTCGCAGAAGCGGAAGTGAGGAAGGGACCAGAGTCCGCAGATATGGTCAGGTAACCGCAGAAGCAGCACCGCATCTGCGGTAATGTAGTCGCAGGTGCGAAAAGTCCTCCTTAAGTGAGAAGTCACAGATGCGACCTTTGGTCCGCAAAAGCAGGACCGCAGATGCGGAAACAGCTGGGCAGAAATATGAAATTTCGAGGGTTTAGTTTCAAAAGTTGAAAATTCGATTTGGAGCTCGGAAGAGGGTGATTTTGAGATGAAATTGAAGAGGAGATCATTGGGTAACGATTCTGTAACCCTTTCTAGTTATATTCCATCAATCTATAGTTAGTTGCATCATTTAATTTCGAATTGGAGATGAGAATTGGGGAAAAGTTGGAAGAAAGTTCTTAGACTTAGAATTCGACTTTTAATTGGAAATTTGACCTTAGATTTGGATAATTTTGGTATGCATGAACTCATGAGAGCGTGAGGATTCTGAAAATACAAATTTTACCTGATTTCGAGATGTGGGCTCGAGGGGCATTTTTGTCATTTTACAAAATTTCACGCATTAGCTTAGAATTTAATTTGCTTGAAGTGTTATTTACATTATGCAATTGAATTGAATAGATTTGGGTCATTTGGAGTCGAGTACTCGTGGCAAGAGCATGGTTTCGGGTTGATTTTGAGTCGGTTCGAGGTAAGTGGCTTGTCTAACCTTGTGTGGGGGACCTTCTCCTTAGGATATGATATATTTGATAATTGAAATGCCTTTTATGTGAGGTGACGAGCGCGTACTTGAGCTAATTGTTGAAAATCCGGTTTTCCCTTAAGTATTTTAATTGAGTTCTTTTTCCTGTTTTATTCTATTTGCGAATTTAGCCTGTTACTAGTTAGAAAAGCATGTTTAGTTGACTTAATTGCCTATTTGCTTAAACTGCCTTAATTGCATTACGTGAAACATGTTAGGCTACAATTAACTGTTTACTTGGTACAAAATTTTGCTTAATTGGGTATTCTTCTGTGGTTGTTGTGTGTTTTTACTTTGTGACTACGGGGCGGCATCCCGGGAGTTCCCTTGTATGTATTTATGATCTGAACTGAGGTGCGGGATACCAAGAGAACCCTGGCACATATATTGATGATATCAAGAGATCCTCGGGATACCGAGAGATCCCTATCATTTATTGAGGATACCAAGAAATTCTCGGGATACCAAGAGATCCCTAGCATTATTGAGGATACCAAGAGATCTCTGGTTATCATCCTTGTTATGAGTGGTACTTCCTAGTGTTTGCCTTTATTTCTGTTTCCGTTATTTTACTCCTCGTTACCCTGTGTAGATTAGTACTGTAGATTCTCAATTGTACTGTTTATCTTATCCGGTCATCTTATTATTTATTTAACCTCAGTAGGGCCCTGACCTTCCTCGTCACTACCCGACCGAGGTTAGGCTTGGAACTTACTGAGTACCGCTGTGGTGTACTCATTCCCCTTCTACGCATGTTTTTCATGTGCAGATCCAAGTACCGCTACTCAGGCCTACCATTCTTGAGGGAAGCGACTGCTTTAGAAACTTCGAGGTACATCTGCCGCGTCCGCAGACCGAGAAATCCCTTTCTATTCCTACTTTTAGTATTTAGCCCTTCTGTATTTTTTTGTTCTATTTAGACATTCCGGAGTTAGAGCTATGTAGTACTTCTTAGCTTGTGATTCATTGGTTTCCGGGTCTTGGATTTCTGTTTTGGTATTGAGAGTTAAATATGGTGTATGTCGAGTGGCACATTTAAACACTATTATTACTTTATTCCTATTTTAAATTGTTTTACTTCCGCAAATTTTGGTTTTCTTCTGCAATTTAGGCTTACCTAGTCGTACAGACTAGGTGCCATCATGATAGTTCACGGAGAGCGAACTAGGGTCGTGACAAGTTGGTATCAGAGCTCTAGGTTCATAGGAGTCATGGAGCACAAGCCGATTTATTAGAGTCTCGATGATCGGTACAAAGACGTCTGTACTTATCTACGAGAGGCTATGTAACTATTAGGAAAAAAAATTCACCTCATTTGATTTCCTTATCGTGCGATATTTTGACATTACAATTCTAAGCTTCTGTTTTCTATTCTCTCACGGATGGTGAGGACATGTGCTACCCGAGATGATCAGCACCCACACCCCCTACTGTAGCCATCAAAGGCCGGGGCCAGGGTTGAGGCCGAGGATGCGCACGTGGTGCAGTCAGAGCACCTGCGCGAGCTGCCATCGAGGCACCACCAGCAGTTCTAGCCAGGGTCCAAGCACCTGACACGCCTACTGCTACCACTACTCCAGCTCTCCAAGAGACTTTGGCACAGTTCATGAGCATGTACACCACTCTGGCTTAGGCAGTATTGCTTCCCCTTGCTGCGACCACATCTTAGGCCGGGAGAGGAGCCCAAACTCCCGCCGCTCGCACTCTTGAGCAGCAAGTGCATGTTGAGCAGGTCCCTGAGATTATTCCTGTACCGCCTACAGTGACAGTTCAGCCCGAGGACAGGGCAGCGTCTTCCGAGGAGGAGCAACTGAGGCTTAAGAGGTTCAAGAGGTACAAGCCTCATGTATTCAGCAGTCTAGCATCGGAGGATGCTTTGGGATTTCTAGATGAGAGTTATCGCATTCTCCGTACAATAGGTATATTAGGATCGAGTGGGGTTTCCTTCACTACTTTCCAGGTTTGAGGAGCCGCCTATGAGTGGTGGCGCACCTATGAGTTAGACAATCCGGATGAGGCTGCTTCACTGACTTGGACTCAATTTTCAGATCTATTCCTGAGAGAGTATGTTCCTCAATCCTCAGGGACGCATGGCGCGCCGAGTTTGAGTATTTTCACCAGGGTGCTATGACTGTCTCAGAGTATACTGTCTGTTACACCAGTTTGGTTAGGCATGCACCAGCTTTGGTTTCTACTGTTCGTGAGAGGGGTCGCCGGTTTATTGAGAGCCTTATTCCCAGCATCAGGTCTAGCATGGCTCGTGAGTTGGAGATGGATATTTCTTATCAACAGGTGGTGATCATTGCTAGGAGGATTGAGGGTATGCATGCTAGGGAGAGAGAGGAGAGGGAGGCCAAGAGGTCTCGAGAGTCGGACCATTATTCTGGTGCTCGTACCCTAGATGCAGGTCATCATGGTAGGGGTTATATGAGTCGTCCTATTCATTCAGCTCTTCCAGCAGCCAGTAGTGCTCCAACTCCTCCTAGGCCTCAGGAGCCTTATTATGCACCTCCGATTTCTAGCGCGCCCCCTGCGCGGTGTGCTTTCAAAGGTTAGTCCAGCAGACCTGGCCCGAGCTAGTCATAACCACGTCCTCCCAAAGCTTGTTTTGAGTGTGGCGACACACGCCACGTGGTGAGGGATTGCCCTAGACTTGGAAAGGGTGCACCTCCACACACTTCTCAGCCACGGCGTGCCCCGCAGAGTTCTCAGGCTATGGTTACAGCTCCAGTTGCTACCCCACCTGCTCAGCCAGCTAGAGGTGGAGGTTGGGGAGGTAGAGGTCGCCATAGAAGGGGAAGGCAGGCCCGATACTATGCCCTTCCTGCCCGTACCGAGGCTGTTGCATCCGATTCTGTCATCACAAGTATTATACTAGTTTGTTATAGAGATGCATCGGTTCTATTCGATCCAGGCTCCACTTATTCTTATGTGTCTTCTTATTTTGCTTCGCATTTGGGTGTATCTCGGGATTCTTTGAGTTCCCTTATTTATGTTTCTACTCCTGTGGGAGATTCTCTTGTTGTGGACCATATTTATCGGTCGTGTTTGGTTGCTCTTAGTGGTTTTGAGACCAGAGCCAATTTATTGTTGCTCAGTATGGTAGATTTCGATATTATCTTGGCCATGGACTGGTTGTCACCCCATTATGCTATTCTTGATTATCACGCCAAAACCGTGACGCTGGCTATGCTAGGTGTTCTGTGTGTTGAGTGGAGGGGTACTTTAGATCACACTCCCAGTAGAGTCATTTCTTTTCTTAAAGCTCATCGTATGGTTGAGAAGGGGTGTGACGCGTATTTAGCTTATGTGAGAGATGTCGGTATTGATACCCCTTCAGTTGATTCAGTCCCAGTAGTACTGGATTTTCCCGATGTGTTTCCATCTGACCTTCCAAGCATGCCGCCTGATAGAGATATTAATTTTGGCATTGATCTGTTGCCGAGCACTCAGCCCATTTCTATTCCTCCGTATCGTATGGCTCCTCCTGAGTTGAAGGATTAATTACAGGAATTGCTTGATGAGGGTTTATTCAGCCTAGTGTATCACCTTGGGGGTGCTCCTATCTTGTTTGTGAAGAAAAAGAATTGTTCTATACGTATGTGTATTGATTATCACTAGTTGAACAAAGTGACAGTCAAGAATCGTTATCCTTTGCCTCGTATTGATGATCTGTTTGACTAGCTTCAGGGTGCATGGCTATTTTCTAAGATTGATTTGCGCTCAGGTTACCATCAGTTGAAGATTCGGGAGCTAGATATCCCGAAGACTGCTTTCAGAACTCGGTATGGTTATTATGAGTTCCTTGTTATGTCATTTGGGCTTACCAATGCCCCAGCATCCTTTATGCATTTGATGCACAGTGTGTTCCGGCTGTATCTTGACTCGTTCGTCATTGTCTTTATTGATGATATTCTGGTGTATTCCCAAAGTCGGGAAGATCATGAGAAACACTTGAGGACTATGTTTCAGACTCTGAGAGAGAAGAAGTTATATGCTAAGTTCTCAAAATGTGAGTTTTGGTTGGATTCAGTGTCATTCTTAGGCCATGTGGTATCGAGTGAGGGTATTCAGGTGGATCCGAAGAAGATAGAGGTCATGCAGAGTTGGCCCAAACCATCCTCAGCTACCGAGATCCGTAGTTTCCTTGGTTTGGCGGGCTACTACCGTCGTTTTGTGGAGGGGTTTTCATCAATTCCCCTATGACCAGGTTGACCCAGAATGGTGCTCATTCCAGTGGACGGAGGAGTGTGGGGCGAGCTTTTAGAAGCTCAAGACAGCTTTGACCACAGCCCCAATTTGATACTGCCTACAGGTTCGGGGTCTTATACGGTCTATTGTGATGCCTCGAGGGTTGGCCTCGAAGCGATATTGATGTAGGACGGTAGAGTGATTTCCTACGCGTCCAGACGGTTGAAGAAACATGAGAAGAACTACATTGTTCACGACCTTGAGTTAGTTGCCATTGTTCACGCCCTAAAGATTTGGCGCCATTATTTATACGGGGTTCCCTGTGAGATTTATACTGACCATCAGATCTTGCAGCACTTGTTCAAGCAAAAGGATCTAAATTTGCGCCAGAGGAGGTGGTTAGAGTTGTTGAAGGACTATGACATCACTATTTTGTATCACCCGAGCAAGGCCAATATAGTGGTCGATGCTTTGAGTTGTTGGGTGGAGAGTTTGGGGAGTTTGGCTTATTTACCATCATCGGAGAGGCCTATGGCGATGGATATTTAGGCCTTAGCCAACCAGTTTGTGAGATTGGATCTTTCGGAGCCTAGTCGGGTTCTAGCTTGCGTGGTTTCTTGGTCTTCCTTATTTGATCGTGTCAGGGAGCGACAGTATGATGACCCTCATTTGCTTGTCCTCAAGGACAAGGTTCAGCACGGTGATGCTAGAGAAGTGACTATTGGTGATGATGGGGTATTGAGGATGCAGGGTCGGATTTGTGTACCCAATGTTGATGGGCTTCAAAAGTTGATTCTAGAGGAGGCCCATAGTTTACGGTATTCCATCCATCCGGGTGTTGCGAAGATGTATCAGGATTTGAGACAGCACTATTGGTGGAGGCGGATGAAGAAAGATATAGTTGGATTCGTAGCTCGGTGTCTCAACTAACAGTAGGTAAAGTGTGAGCACCAGAGACCGGGTGGGTTGCTTCAGCAGATAGAGATTCTGGAGTGGAAGTGGGAACGGATCACCATGGACTTTGTAGTTGGGCTCCCATGGACTTTGAGAAAGTTCGATGTTATTTGGGTGATTGTGGATCGGCTAACCAAGTTCGCTCATTTCATTATTGTGTGTACTACTTATTCTTTGGAGCGGTTGGTGGAGATTTATATCTGGGAGATTGTTCATCTGCATTGTATTCCAGTGTCCATCATCTCAAATAGGGGTACTCAGTTTACATCACGGTTCTGGAGGGCCGTTCAGCATGAGTTGGGTACTCGGGTGGAGTTGAGTACAATATTTCACCCTCAGACGGATGGACAGTCCGAGCACACTATTTAGATTCTTGAGGATATTCTCTATGCGTGTGTGATTGAGTTTGCAGGGTCTTGGGATCAGTTATTGCCATTGGTGGAGTTTGCTTACAACAACAGCTATCAGTCCAGCATTCAGATGGCATCGTATGAGGCTTTATATGGTAGGCAGTGTAGATCTCCGGTGGGTTGGTTTGAGCCGAGTGAGGCTAGATTATTGGGCATGGACTTAGTTTAGGATGCTTTGGAGAAGGTTAAGATGATTCAGGATAGGCTCCGTACAGCCCAGTCCAGACAGAAGAGTTACGCGGACCGGAAGGTTCATGATGTTTCCTATATGGTTGGAGAGCGGGTTCTGCTTCGGGTTTTGCCTATGAAGGACGTCATGAGATTTGGGAAGAAAGGAAAGTTGAGTCCGAGATTTATTGGCCCTTTTGAGATATTGAGGCATGTTGGGGAGGTTGCTTATGAGCTTGCCTTACCTCCCAGCTTGGCCGGAGTTCATCTGGTATTCCATGTTTCGATGCTTCGGAGGTATCACGGTGATCCATCGTGCATGTTGGATTTCAGTTCAGTCCAGTTAGACAAGGATCTATCCTATATTGAGGAGCCAGTGGCAATATTGGACAGGCAGGTTAGAAAGCTGAGGTCAAAGAATATTGCATCAGTAAAGGTTCAGTGGCGGGGTCAGCCGGTCGAGGAGGCGACCTAGGAGACCGAGCAGGATATGCGCAGCCGTTACCCTCATCTTTTTACTACTTCAGGTATGTCTTTATGCTTGTTCGAGGACAAATGAATGTTTAAGTGTAGGAGGATGTGACGACCCGGCCGGTCGTCTTAAGAATTAACGCCTCGATCCCCTATTAACAGATTTCCCCGAGTTTATTTCTGCTATTTTGATTTGTCGGGATGTTCGGTTTCGAGTTTCGGAGAGTTTTGGGACACTTAGTCCCTAAATGAGAGCTTAAGTGTTGGAAAGTTGACCGTAGTCGGAACAATGTGAAGACGGCCTTGGAATGGAAATTCAATGGTTCCGTTAGCTCTGTTAGGTGATTTCCGGCTTAGGGGCGTGTTCGGATTGTATTTTGGAGGTTCATAGCTAATTTAGGCTTGAAATGCTGAAAGTTGAATTTTTGAAGTTTCTGATTTGATAGTGAGATTTTGATCCGAGGGTCAGAATGGAATTCCAGAAGTTGGAGTAGCTCCGTAGTGTTGAATGTGACGTGTGTGCAAACTTTCAGGTCATTCGGACGAGGTTTGATAGACTTTTTGATCGAAAGTGTATTTTTAGAGTTTTTGGAATTCTTAGGCTTGAATCCGATAAAAAATAGGTGTTTTGATGTTGTTTTGAGCGTTCCGAAGGTTGGAACAAGTTTGAACGATGTTTTAGGATTGGTTGGCAGGGTTGGTTGAGGTAACGGGGACCTCGAGATGATTTCGGATGGTTGACGGAAAGATTTTGGAATTAAAGTTGCAGCTTCAGCTGCTGGTTCTGTCATAACCACACCTGCGGTTTGGATTCCGCAGGTGTAGCACCGCAGAAGCGGCTTAGTAGTCGCAGATGCGGAAGTGAGGAAGGGGCTAGAGTCCGCAGATGCGGTCAGGTAACCGCAGAAGCGCATCGCATCTGCAATAATGTAGTCGCAGGTGCGAAAAGTCCTCCTTAAGTGAGAAGTCGCAGATGCGACGTTTGATCCACAAAAGCGGACCTCAGATGCAAAAACAGCTAGGCAGAAATATGAAATTTTCAGAGTTTAGTTTCAAAAGTTGGAAATTCGATTTGAAGCTCGAAAGAGGGCGATTTTGAGAGGAAATTGAAGAGGAGATCATTGGGTAACGATTTTGTAACCCTTTCTAGTTATATTCCATCAATCTATAGTTAGTTTCATCATTTAATTTCGGATTGGAGATAAGAATTGGGGAAAAGTTGGAAGAAAGTTCTTAGACTTAGAATTCGACTTTTGATTGGGAATTTGACCTTAGATTTGGATAATTTTGGTATGCATGAACTCGTGAGAGCGTGAGGATTCTGAAAATACAAATTTTACCTGATTCTGAGACGTGGGCCCGAGGGGCATTTTGGTCATTTTACAAAATTCCGCGCATTAGATTAGAATTTAATTTACTTGAAGTGTTATTTACATTATGCAATTGAATTGAATAGAGTTGGGCCATTTGGAGTCGAGTACTCGTGGCAAGAGCGTGGTTTCGGGTTGATTTTGAGTCGGTTCGAGGTAAGTGGCTCTAACCTTGTGTGGGGGACCTTCCCCTTAGGATATGATATATTTGATAATTGAAATACCTTTTACGTGAGGTGACGAGCGCGTACTTGAGCTAATTGTTGAAAATCCGGTTTTCTATTAAGTATTTTAATTGAGTTCTTTTTCCTGTTTTATTCTACTTGCAAATTTAGCCTGTTGCTAGTTAGAAAAGCAAGGTTAGTTGACTTAATTGCTTATTTGCTTAAACTACCTTAATTGTATTACGTGAAGCATGTTAGGCTAGAATTAATTGTTTACTTGGTACGAAATTTTGCTTAATTGGGTATTCTTCTGTGGTTGCTGTGTGTTTTTACTTTAGGACTACGGGGCAGCATCCCGGGAGATCCCCTGTACGTATTTATGATTTGAACTGAGGTGCGGGATACCAAGAGATCCCTGGCACATATATTGAGGATACCAAGAGATCTTCGGGATACCGAGAGATCCCTAGCATATATTGAGGATACCAAGAGATCCTCGGGGTACCAAGAGATCCCTAGCATTATTGAGGATACCAAGAGATCCTCGGGATACCAAGAGATCTCTCGCATATATATTGAGGATACCAAGAGATCCTCGGGATCCCAAGAGATCCCCGGCTATCATCCTTGTTATGAGTGGTACTTCCTGGTGTTTGCCTTTATTTCTGTTTCCGTTATTTTACTCCTCGTTACCCTGTGTAGATTCGTACTGTAGATTCTCAATTGTATTGCTTATCTTATTCGGTCATCTTATTATTTATTTAACCTCAGTAGGGCCCTGACCTTCCTCGTCACTACCCGACTGAGGTTAGGCTTGGCACTTACTGAGTACCGTTGTGGTGTACTCTTGCCCCTTCTGCGCATGTTTTTCATATGTAGATCCAGGTACCGCTACTCAGCCTACCATCCTTGAGGGATGCGATTGCTTTAGAGACTTCGAGGTACATCTGCCGCGTCCGCAGATCGAGAAGTCCTTTTCTATTCCTGCTTTTAGTATTTAGCCCTTCTGTATTTTTCTGTTCTATTTAGACATTTCGGAGTTAGAGCTATGTAGTACTTCTTAGCTTGTGATTCGTGGTTTTTCAGGTCTTGGATTTCTGTTTTGGTATTGAGAGATAAACATGGTATATGTCGAGCGGCACATTTAAACACTATTATTACTTTATTCCTATTTTAAATTGTTATACTTCCGCAAATTTTGGTTTTCTTCCGCAATTTAGGCTTACCTAGTCATAGAGACTAGGTGTCGTCACGATGGTTCACGGAGGGCGAACCGGGGTCATGACAGTGTAGATCTCCAGCTGATTGGTTCGAGCCCGGTGAGGCTAGGTTATTGGGGACAGACTTGGTCCAGGAAGTTTTGGAGAAGGTGATTCAGGAGAGGTTTCATACAACGTAGTCGAGACAAAAGAGTTATGCTGACATGAAGGTTTGGGATGTGTTCTACATGGTCGGCGAGAAGGTTCTGTTGAAGGTTTCGCCCATGAAGGCTGTTATGAGATTTGGAAAGAAAGGTAAATTGAGTCCTCGGTTCATTGGGCCTTTTGAGGTGCTTCAGAGGATTGGGGAGGTGGCTTATGAGCTTGCTTTGCCACCCAGCTTGTCGAGTGTGCATCCGGTGTTTCATGTTTGTATGCTCCGGAATGGGATCCGTCTCATGTTTTGGATTTCAGCACGGTTCAGTTGGATGATGATTTGACTTATGATGTGGAGCTAGTAGCTATTTTGGGTCGTCAGGTTCGAAAGTTGAGGTCAAAGGATATAACTTCAGTAAAGGTGTAGTGGGGAGGTCGGCCCATGGAGGAGGCTACCTGGGAGACCGAGCGGGAGATGCGAAGCAGATATCCTCACCTGTTTGAGGCTTCAATTATGTTTCTTGACTCGTTCGAGGACGAACGTTTGTTTAAGTTGGGGAGGATGTGACGACCCGGCCAGTCGTCTCATGAGTTACCGCTCCATTCCCCCCCCCCCTATTTCTGCTTCTTTATGCTTTGTTATCCGTGTTTTGTGGTATCGGCTTGGTCGGATCGAATCCGGAATGATTCTGGTAAGGTTTGAGACACATAGTCTCTTTTAAGGAAGCTTAAGTTGGAAAAGTCAACCGGATATTGACTTATGTGTTAGATGGCTCAGATGTGAGTTCTGATGGTTTGGTTAGCTTCGAGAGTTGATTTGTGACTTAGGAGCATGATCGGAATGAGTTTTGGAGGTTCGGAGTAGATTTAGGCTTGAATTGTCGAAGTTAATATTTTGGCGATTTCAGGTTGGTAGGCGAGATTTTGATATAGGGGTTTGAATGGAATTTCGAGAGTTGCAGTAGTTCTGTTGTGTCATTTGAAATGTGTGTGCAAAATTTCAGGTCATTCGGACGTGGTGTGGTTGGGTTTTTGATCAAAAGCGAAATTCGAAAGATTTTAGAAAGTTTGGCTTGAATCCGATGTGTTTTGGGTGATTTGATGTTCTTTAAGGTGTTTTGATGATTGGAGCAAGTTTGAATAAGGTATTAGAATATGTTTGTGCTTTTGGTTGAGGTTCCGGGGGCCTCAGGGTGATTTCGGATGGTTGACAGAAAGGTTTGAGACTTGTGAAGTTGTAGAATCTCAGCTGCTTCTGGTATTTCCGCACCTGCGGATTGAGGACCGCAGGTGCGACACTGCACGTGCTGAAGAAGAGCCACAGAAGCGGATTTTGGAGGAATTGTCAGGAACCGCAGATGCGGTAGTGTGACCGCACCTGCAAAGATGCAGGTGCGGAGAGTTGACCGCAGATGTGGATTGGGCCTTTTAAGCGAAGAACCGCAGAAGCGGTAATTTGGCCGCATATGCGGTACCGTAGAAGCGGGTATTGTGTCGCAGATGCGAAAATACCTGGCCAGAAGGTATATATTGCTTTCTTCGCGAATTTTAGCAAAATACTCCATTTTTGAAGACGGGAAAGAGGCCAAGGCATAGGATTTCGAGAGGAATCAAAGGATATCAGTTGGGTAAGTTCCCTAAGCTTAATTACTTGGGTTTAAGATCATTTTCCATTGTTTAATCATGATTTTAGTGGAGATTAAGGAAGAAAAATTGGGGATTAGGGCTTGAGATTAAGAGATCTTTAAATGGGGATTTGAGGGGTCATTTGGACTCCGATTTTAGTGTTCTTAATATGTATAGACTCATGGGAGAATAAGGATTTTGTTGATGTGATTTTTATTGAGTTTCGAGACGTGGGCTCGGGGGTCGGGTTTTGGCCAATTTCGAGATTTTTGGTATTATTTGATTGTTTTCGCTTGGGCTTCGTTCCCTTAGCATATTTTGACATCGTGATTCTGATTTTGGATAGATTCGACGCGAGTGGAGGCCGATTCGAGGGGCAAAGGCGTCGCGGAGTAGTATTTTCATCGGTTTGAGGTAAGTAACCATTGTAAATCTGGAACTGAGGGTACAAACCCCGGTATTTGACTTGTTTTGATAAATACGGTGATGCACATACTAGGTGACAAGCGTGTGGGCATGCACCGGTAGGGACTGTGACTTGGTCTGTCCCGTAGCGACTATTAAGCCGTGTATTTGATTTCGAACCTTATGATATTCCGTACTTTAGCTATTTATACTATATTATGGGTTGTATGCCGTGTTTGGGGACTTGTGCCAACCTGTTGAGACCCTTAGGGGCATTTTTACTGTTTTTCCTCACTTTACTTGTTGAAAGCATATCCTCAGTCATGTTTTACCGGTTTAAATGTTTAAGACTGGTTTTATCACTCCACTTCTAATTGTGAGGACTGTTGTTTGGGCTGAGTTCCCTAATTTCTATTGTTGTGCCCGAGAGGCTATGAGGTAAATGACTGAGAGAGGTTGAGAACCTAATAGTGAGGATATTATATGTATATATTATGGATCGGGTTGCATGCCGCAGCGATACTTATATGGATCGGGCTGCACGCCATAGCGATATATATATATTGGATCGGGCTGCGCGCCGCAGCGATATGATGCTTGGGTTGTAGGAGCCCCTTCGGAGTTTGTACACTCCCAGTGAGCGTAGTCGACTATAAATTACGGATCGGGCTGCACGTCGCAGCGGTTACTATGATTTCTATTGTTATGAGATATTAATGATCCTAGTGCTGAGAGTGAGTACTGAGTGACGAGAGCGAGTCACGAGTGAGTGAGAGGCTGCCCGAGAGGCTATATTCTGAGTGATACCTTGCCCGAGGGGCCCAGTTATGATATTTTTACTGATTTCACTCTTCTATTAAAATAAGCCTCTGTTGGAAAAATTACTAAGCATATGATTTCAAATGTTTAAACTAAAATTTGATGATTTTTCGACGAAACTAGTTTTAAACTGTGAAGTTGACCTGTTATCCTGTTATTTCCTTCAGTTATATGATTTCTAACTGCTCATCACTACTTTCAAACCTTATTTACTTTAGTTACTTACTGAGTTAGCGTACTCACGTTACTCCCTGCACCTTGTGTGTAGATCCAGGTGCCCAAGCGGCAGAGTGAGGGTCCTCAGCATTGTTAGAGTCACCGGAGACTGCAAGGTAGCTGCATGGCATCCACAGCCTTGCTTTCTTCCTCTTATCCTTGTTTTCCCGTATTTTAGACTTGTTGTGTATTAGACAGTCAGACTTGTATATTTAGAGGCTCTAGATTCGTGACACCAGATTATGGGGCTGTGTAGTTTCCTGTAATTTGACTTCCACATATTTTCTGTTGCTTCAAACGTTTATAATGAAATTGGGTATTTAAAACCTGTGTTAGAAAATGGCTTATTGTTAAAGAAAAAAGGTTGTGATTCATTGATTGGTTGGCTTGCCTAGTAATGTGATAGGCGCCATCACGACTGGTATTTGGGATCGTGACACTCTTTGTGCTTCCTTCTCACGTATAAAGATAGTTGATTGAGTTCTTTTACAGAACTAAAGCCACTGATAAACGATATCACGACAAGGAGGAGAGAAGGGGATATAAATTATTTTTGTACATTTGTAGTACGATCGCACTCTTTTTCGAAGGAGATTCGGTAGAATTTTGCATAACTTTGTTGTCATGACCAATGAATACAACAACTTCATAGACATGCTGAATTCTAAGCTTTGAATCCTGAGGAGAATCTGAGCATGATCCAGAGGATAAATCTTTTTTTACTTTTAAGTTTTTCTCTCCATTCAAGTTCACAGTTTTCACTTAACAAATTCCATCTTCATAACTAGACGATAAAAGAAGTAAATTAGCGGAAATATTTTGATCCTTTTTCCACTTTCACGATGTTTCTGACATGAATCTTCACCCATGGCCTTTGACCAAACACATCATCTTTCTTGTGTAGACGAGCTTTTTCCAGATTGAGCTTTGTTTTTTTTTTTTTTTTTTTGTAAAGAGAGAATTGGGAAAGTAAGGGGACGAGAGAAACCATTTGGGGAAGGGCTATTTGTTGGTTGTTATATTTAACCTGTGGGTTTGTTAAGAAATGGACGGAGATTAAAATTGTTAAGTTTTGTTAAATTTAAAGGACTAAATCCAGTAAGAGTATATTTAAAGGACCATTATAAACCTACTGTCAAAGATAAGGGATTATTTTTGTCATTTTCTCTCTAAACTTGTTCTCCTCGGAATTCTTCTTCTTTTCTCCACCTTATTTGTTTTTGCTTCTTTTGCTTGTTTTTCTAAAACCAAAAGGAAAAAACAAATATTTGAGTACTATGAACCAAATGGAAACAAACTAAAATTTTGAGAAAGAGTTCAGAAAGTGTTGGAGACAGACTATGTTATGAATGTAAAGGAGTTATGAGTATTAGAAAAGAAGTAGATTAAGACAAAGAAAAAAATCTAAGGTAAATTGATGAACATATATATTCGTGAACCCAAGATTAAAAGTAAAGTAGAAAAGATCTTTGTGCATTTACCTTAGCTTGTTCTAAAACAAAGGAAGAATATTAAAACTTTATCCATTTCTTGGTGGCGTTCTTCTTCTGCACTCTATAGGCTTTGACATAGAGGGGAAAAAAGGCACAATAAGTAGGTAGAATGAAGTTGTTGCAAGAGTAAGCCGCTCCATTTCCTTCGTAAATTTTTCAAGAAAAAGATCTTGATTTGTCCCTCTCCACTGCCATCAGAAACTATGATGTTGTTGTATATAACCGTGCATATCAGTTTACAAAATTATTTATTAATGAAATAAATAATTAATTTCTACCATTACAATTTTAGGGCGGAGACCGGAGAGGACTTAATTAGGATTTGGAATAGAAATACAATATGAGATTAGAGAAAGAAGCGGAAAAGTTACAGATGTAATTAAGAGAATGTGGAACAGGAAACTGTTTTTGCTAATAATATTGCAAGCAAATGTGCGGTTCAACGTTCAGTTAGCAGTGACGTTTGGGCTTTCAAACATTAAGAGGTGTTTTTTTTTTCACCAAGAGGCGTTGCTGTATGAGAGGAATAAATGCCAATAAGATTGTAAAAAAAGATAGGTGTAATTCCTTGTTAGGTTTTAGAAATAGCACAAAATAAATGGGAATATAAGTAGAAACGGTAGGAAAAACCCCAAAAATTTGAGAAAATAGATAAATGTGATTCTTGGCTAAAGAGAGGTGTCAACTCATCTATTTCATTCCTTCCTTTATATAGAGAGAGATTATTTTATTAGCAACAATAAAAGAAATTTAGATGAAGAAAATGACTTGCTCTTTTATCCCCAAAAAAGGGGAAAAATTGGTTCAAGATTACTCTTAATATCTAAGACTTACCTTTTTATTTGATAATTATATGTAAGATTTACATTAAATAAATTATTTTATTTATATATTTAAATAATGGACACAACTGTAATACCGTCCATATTACCTTTAACAATATATATGAAGTACAAAAATTACCTTTAACATTTCATCTTATATTTGAATTGTGTTCCTACTAAGATAATATTCGAACAAATAATTAAGAAAATATTTAAGAATATAAAGAGAAAAAAAGTGGTTGACAAATGATTCTATAAGCACAAAAATGCAAAAATGAAATATTATATATTTGTATTATTTTTTTAAAATAGAATTCTTATTAAATAAAATAATAAAAAGCTAAATATTTAGAACTACGAATGAGCTAAATATTTGAATGAATTAATTAGTAAAACTAATCCAATTTAATTATTTTCTAAATTTATCAAATAAATAAAATTATTTTCGGGTTGATAAAACTTTTGGCTTAATTGTTTCGATAAGAAGACCACTGGCAGTAAAGGAAATCCGAAATAGAGCAATATTTGGTTATAATATAGTACTAAGAATTAAATTGTAAATATACAAATACGAAATAATAAGTGCTCAAATATATTCTAAATGAGTTTTCATTAATTATTTCTTTATCTTTTTATTTATTTCGATAAATGACAACTCTCAAGATATTTTTTACGTTTTAAGTTATTTATTGTAAGATATTAACTTAACATTATTCATTTTTAAATTTAACAGGGTCACGTATCAATATCTTTCTATAGCCTATAGGATCAATTCTTTTATTTTCAAATCTCTAAAAACACAAATATTCAATTTTTCAATTCGAGGTAGGTACACGCGTAAAGCGCGTATCATAAGACTAGTTTATAAATAAGGAAGTAACTCAAAAATCAATCACAAGAATTTAAATCCATAATAGAAATATAATTTTTTATGCACTCAAGGTAAGATTTAAAAAAATTAAATTCTATATTTAGCATATTTTAAAACTTTTATAGATTTGAGGAGTGTTACAATATGTCAGTTAGTTGATTTTACCAGCAGAAGCATACCATTTATTTTTCCTTCTTTGTAATACACGGTAATATATTCAGCGAGGAATTAGTCGGTCATACATGCATCTTGGAAATTTTTAATTTGTGCTGTTGATTTCACTTTTATGGACGTTGTTTATCCATATTCGATAATCTTCCACATAAGTTGTAAAACGTCATTTATGTTATGAATAGTTTGTACATTGGATACTACTTTGGATGCTACATTGGATGTCCATGTTGTGAATAACTTAAAGATTGAATTTCCTACTTTATGTCCATCATTTTTACTTTTTATGCCTATAAAAGACCATGTAATTGCAATGGAAAAATACACCAAAGTGAAAGAAGAAAACACTTCTCCCTTCTTTCTATCTCTTCTTATTTACATTTTACTGCATTACTTTTATTTTATAACACGTTATCAGCACGAAACTCTAATTTTATTCTTAACTCCCGCTAAGTTGAGCCATATTTTATTAAGGTATGTATCATTATAATCATCTTATTTATGGCAGTACATATCATATGCTCACTGCTTGCAGATTACTTGTGCGCTTGGGCATCTTAAATAGTTTAAGTACATTGCAGTGATTAAATAACTATTTCCTTCCGTGCTCAACTCTTAGAGGACCTCAAAGTCATCAAACTAGCTATGCACTAATGTCATGGACTCCCTGGATCAAAACATATCTTTAAGGCATTTTGAAGAACTGTGAGAAATGAATTGACAAGCAATAATTTTTTAATTACTTTATATTTATTGGAACATATAAATAATGTTAGTCACGTTCAATTCTATTAACACATATATATCAATAATATAAAGTGAAATGAAACAAGTATGTAATTTCTACTTTATGGCAAGAATAAAATGAAATAGTAGATTGTTAACATGATATAGCTCTATTTTCATTTCTTTTACCTTAATCGTTTTGTTTTCATTAATTGTTTATTATTATAATTATTTCTCTAACTTATTCATCTTTTATGATAGTTTTCACTATGTCAAATTTATCAAAACTTGAATTTGTGGCACTTGACATCACCGGAAGGAACTATTTATCATGGGTTCTTGATGCTGAAATTCACCTTGACGCTAAAGGTCTTGGAAATACTATTATACAAGGAAATGAAGCATCAAATCAGGATAAAGCGAAGGCCATGATTTTCCTTCGTCATCATCTACATGAAGGGTTAAAAACTGAATATTTAACCGTAAAAGATCCACTTGAATTATGGATTAATTTGAAGGATCGATATGACCACCTAAAACTTACGGTATTACCGAAAGCTCGGTATGAGTGGATACATTTAAGGTTGCAAGACTTTAAAACCGTAAGTGAGTATAATTCTGCTATCTTTAAAGTAAGTTCTCTATTAAAATTATGTGGAGACACTATCACAGATGAGGACTTATTGGAAAAAATATTTTCTACTTTTCACGCTTCAAATGTGGTGCTACAACAACAATACCATGAAAAAGGTTTTAAGAAATATTCTGAGTTAATCACATGCCTACTTGTGGCTGAGCAGAATAATACTCTATTAATGAAAAATCATGAAGCTCGTCCCACTGGGTCAGCTCCATTTCCGGAAGTGAATGCTGCAGCAACATATGATAAGTTTGAAAGAAAACAAAATAATTACCGTGGTCGTGGACATGGTCGTAAACGTGGACGTGACAGGGGTCGAAACAATTATCGTCATTATGGTAAAAATAAATTGGAGAACAATAAGGGTTCTCAAATTAATCATTCAAAAGGTAAAGCTAGTATGTGTCACCGATGTGGTATGAGAGGTCATTGGGCACGCATTTGTCGTACGCCAGAACATTTTGTCAAACTTTATCAAGCCTCCCTCAAGAAAAAAGAAAATAATGTGGAGGCACACTTGACCTTTCAAAATAATGATGATGAAGCAGGTCCCTCAAATAAATATGATTCTAAGGCACATCTTGCATATAAAGATGATGATTTTGAAGGCCTAACAAATATTACTCATTTAGAAGTTGGAGACTTCTTTGAGGATATTGACTGAAGAACTAATCATCTTACTGGGGAATGAAGCTATAAAAGTTGTTATTTTTATGTTTGCAACTAGTTTATTTTTCTTGAGTGTATTTTCCTAATGCATCATGTGTTGCTAGTTTCTACATTCCTAATGTATTTCTTAATGTTTTTTTCCGCTTGTCTTTCATATTTCTGATGATGTATTATTTGTTTTTTTATGAAGAATATGAAAATTCCCCAGTCTTCAGTTGGACTCAAGATTAATAAAGATGATATATGTCTTCTGGATAGTGCTACAACACACACTATTTTAAAAGATAAGAGATATTTCTCTTATTTGGTAATGAAAGAAGCGAATGTTAATACAATATCCGGTAGTACAAGATTAATTGAAGGTTCTGGAAGAGCCAATTTATTACTACCAGGAGGAACAAATTTGGCTATTGATGAAGCACTATATTGTAGTAAATCTCAAAGAAACTTATTAAGTTTCAAAGATATTCGCCAAAATGGCTATCATATTGAGACTACAAATGATGAAAAGATTGAATATCTTTATATTACTACAATAATGTCCGGTAAGAAATATGTGCTTGAAATGTTACCTGCTCTTTCCTCCGGCTTATACTACACAAGTATTAGCAGGATTGAAACACATGCCATAGTAAACGAGAAGTTTACTAATCAAGATAATTTTATTATTTGGCATGACCGGTTGGGCCATCCTGGTTCTAATATGATGCGTAAAATAATTGAGAATTCACATGGACATGCAATGAAGAATCAGAAGATTCTTCAATTTAAGGAATTCTCTTGTGCTGCATGTTCTCAAGGAAAATTAATTATTAGACCATCAACTATTAAAGTTAGGATGGAATCCCCTGCATTTTTGGAACGTATACAGGGTGATATATGTGGGTCCATTCACCCTCCATGTGGACCATTCAAATATTGTATGGTTTTGGTAGATGCATCTCAAAGATGGTCATATGTGTGCTTACTATCAACTCGCAATATGGCATTTGCGAGATTGTTGGCTCAAATAATAAAGCTAAGAGCACAATTTCCAGATTATGCAATTAAGACAATTCGTCTTGATAATGTTGGTGAGTTTACATCCCAAGCCTTTAATGATTATTGTATTTCAACTGGGATAACAATTGAGCATCTGGTTGCTCATGTTCATACATAAAATGGTCTAGCAGAATCATTTATCAAACGCCTCCAATTAATTGCTAGACCAATGCTTATGAGAACAAAACTTCCCATTTCAGTATGGGGTCATGCTATTTTGCATGCAGCAGCACTTGTGCGGATAAGGCCCACAAGTTATCATAAAGTCTCCCCATTACAATTGGCTTTTGGTCAGGAGCCAAATATTTCCCATCTTAGGATCTTTGGTTGTACGATATATATTCCAATTGCTCCACCACAACGCACAAAGATGGATCCTCAAAGAAGGTTGGGGATATATGTTGGATATGAATCTCCTTCTATTATAAAATATCTAGAGCCGATAACTGGAGATTTATTTACAGCAAGATTTTCTGATTGCCATTTTGATGAATCAGTATATCCAACATTAGGGGGAGAAAATAAGCAGCTGAAAAAAAAGATAGATTGGAATGCATTATCACTGTCTCATTTAGATGCTCGAACAAATCAATGTGAACAAGAGGTTCAAAAGATTATTCATTTACAAAATATTGCAAATCAATTGCCAGATGCATTTACTAACCTACCAAGGGTGACTAAGTCACATATTCCAGCTGCTAATGCTCCAATTCGAGTTGATATCCCGGCAGGATAATTAATTAAAGCAAATGAGTCTAAGTCATGCTTGAAACGTGGTAGATCAATCAGTTCTAAAGATAAAAATCCTCGAAAAAGAAAAGGAGCAAGTGATCAAAGTGAACATAACACAGAGGTAGTGGCTCAAGAAGAGCCCCAAGACATAACAAATGATAAGACCTTAGGAGAGGTCTAGGTACCTGAAAATAATAAAAATGAAGAGATATCAATAAGTTATGTCTCAACCGGGAAAAGATGGAACCGAAATAATATTGTTATCGATAACATTTTTGCTTATAATGTTGCTATTGAAATAATGCAACAAGATGAGGATCTTGAACCAAAATCTATCAATGAATGTAGACAGAAAAATGATTGGCCAAAATGGAAAGACGCTATCCAGGCAGAGTTAACTTCACTTGGAAAACGTGAAGTCTTCGGACCCATAGTTCGAACACCTGAAGGCATAGAGCCAGTAGGGTATAAATGGATTTTTGTGCGAAAACGAAATGATAAAAATGAAGTCGTAAGATATAAAGCGCGACTTGTGGCACAAGGGTTTTCCCAAAGGCCTGGAATTGATTATATGAAGACATATTCTCCTGTAGTGGATGCTATCACCTTCAGGTATCTCATAAATATGGCAGTGCAAGAAAAACTTGATATGCATCTAATGGATGTTGTTACAGCCTATTTGTATGGATCATTAGACAACGAAATTTTTATGAAAGTACCTGAGGGATTTAAAGTGCCAGAAGCATATAAAAGTTTTCGAGAAACTTGTTCAATAAAGCTTCAGAAATCTTTATACGGATTGAAACAATCAGGTCGTATGTGGTACAATCGCCTGAGTGAATACCTGTTGAAAGAAGGGTACAAGAATGATCCAATTTGTCCTTGTGTCTTTATAAAAAGGTCTGGATCTGAATTTGTTATAATCGTCGTGTATGTTGATGATTTAAATATCATTGGAACTCCTGGGGAGCTTCCAAAAATAGTAGACTGTTTGAAGAAAGAATTTGAAATGAAAGATCTTGGAAAGACAAAATTTTGTCTTGGTCTACAAATTGAGTATATGAAAGATGGAATATTTGTCCATCAATCAACATACACCGAAAAGATTTTAAAGCGATTCTATATGGATAAAGCACATCCATTGAGTACCCCGATGGTTGTGAGATCACTTGATATAAAGAAAGATCCATTCCGACCTCATGAAAATGATGAAGAGCTTCTTGGTGCCGAAGTACCATATCTTAGTGCAATTGGGGCATTAATGTATCTTGCCAATAATTCCCGACCAGATATAGCTTTCTCAGTAAGCTTATTGGCAAGATTTAGTACTTCGCCAACACAAAGACACTGGAATGGTATTAAACATATATTCAGATACCTCCAAGGGACCATTGATATGGGTTTATTTTATTCAAATGAATCCAAGCCATCATTGATTGGTTATGCAGATGCAGGATATTTGTCTGATCCACACAAAGGTCGATCTCAGACAGGCTATTTATTTACAAGTGGAGGTACAGCCATATCATGGCGTTCGACAAAACAAACTATGGTTGCTACTTCTTCAAATCATGCAGAGATAATAGCCATTCACGAAGCAAGTCGAGAATGCGTTTGGTTAAGATCTATAACTCAACACATTCAGCAAACATGTGGTCTTTCTTCGAAAGAGAATATTCCAACAATATTGTATGAAGACAATGTTGCATGCATAGCTCAATTGAAAGGAGGATATATCAAAGGATATAGAACAAAACACATTTCACCGAAATTCTTTTTCACTCATGATCTTCAGAAGAATTGTGAAATAGATGTACAACAAGTTCGTTCAAGTGATAATTTGGTTGATCTATTCACTAAGGCGTTACCAACCTCAATATTTGAAAAGCTGATATATAAGATTGGAATGTGTCGTTTCGAGACATTAAGTGATTTTTCATCAGGGGGAGTAACTACACGCTGTACTCTTTTCCTTAACCAAGGTTTTGTCCCACTGGGTTTTCCTGGTAAGGTTTTTAATGAGGCAGCAAGCAATGCATATTATAAATAACTATGTAAATCCCAATATTTATTTATTTTTGTAAGTTTTTAATGAGGCACATTATCTTACATGGACATTCAAGGGGGAGTGTTATGAATAGTTTGTACATTGGATACTACTTTGGATGCTACATTGGATGCACATGTTGTGAATAACTTAAAGATTAAAATTCCTACTTTATGTCCATCATCTTTACTTTTTATGCCTATAAAAGGCCATGTAATTGCAATGGAAAAATACACCAAAGTGAAAGAAGAAAACACTTATCCCTTCTTTCTATCTCTTCTTATTTACATTTTACTTTACTGCATTACTTTTATTTTATAACAATTTAAATGAATTAGTGTAGCTTATTATAGCAGATTTTCCTACAGCAATCCTCCTGTAGTACAGCCAAAGTTTGGTTTTAAGCATCATCAAAAGGATTCTAGCTCCTTACAGCTGCGATGCGGTTGGATATGGTGAAACGAACTGGCTTAATTAAGTTAATTGATTTGTCTTGAAAACGAAGCCACATATATTGCTGTAACTAGGGGTGTTAATAGTTCGGTTCGGTCGGTTATTTTATAAAATTTGTTCCATACCAATTTTTCGGTTATTCTATTATGTATACCAAAATTAGACTTTTCGAAATCATCCCAATCATATCGGTTTCTCTTCGGTATCGGTACGATTTGGTTAATTTTCGGTATTTTTTTAATATCATGTAAAATTCACCAGTAGAAATAGAATGCAATAACATACGTTCTTTTATAAGACTTAGCAAAATTTTCTAGATTTTTTTACTGTTTAAAGGATGATGAATTAAAAAAAAAATGGCTAGAGTATAGATCCATCAACTATTCTACAATAATGTAAAAGAAATCAAACAAAGGCAAAGAAAATATAAATCACACGAGTTGAAAGATATACCAAGTTGGGACTCAAGAATAAAGTTTATAGAAGATTAAATATTCAAAAAGATAAATCTAAATTATATGAAAGGAAACATATTCAATACATTGTAGTTTGCTACTCATAATCATTAGAATATTTTGTGTCTTGCTAATAAAGATACTTGAAATAACTTAGTTTAAGTAGAAGTAGCATAATAAGTTTTAGGAATTCGTATTTTGAGTTTAATTACTTATTGGCTTGTAATAATTTTCATAATTTCAAGGCCCAAAGAAAATTTAATGCATTATTATTTTTAAACTTACTAAATAAATATATTTTCCACATGTAAAATTTATTCGGTACGGTTCAGTATTTTTTCGATTTATTTTTATAAAATAAAAAATCTACCCTAATTATCGGTGCGGTTATAGATTTTCCTGAACGTTATTATGATGTCCTGTCGGCATGCAAAAGCCGAATATTTTCATCTCGTTCAGGTTAAGTAATCATCATTTTTAATCTGATGTTGCTCTCACAAACACTGTTTCTCCACTATTATGTTGTACTATTGTCAATCAAGCTTAATGGAAATTTGTAATGTACTCCATCTCTTCGAAAATGTATAGCATTAATATCCTCTAGTTAGCTTAAATAAGCCAAATTTGACTCTATAGCCATCTCAACGTTTAAGTGTATCTTGAAAATATTAATGGTGTTATGAAATAAAAGTAATATAACAAGAATTATATAATTAACTACAATTAATAATAGAAGAGAATGATAAAATTAGAAAGGAACGAACCTATTTATAGATACTATTGCATTGTTACATAACTTCATAAATCTAGTTATGAGTCTCAAAACTAATACGAATTTAGACATGGCAAGACAAATCTAGATATGGTAAGATTTCCAAATCTCGCAAATTGGACATCCACCTCCCGCGCAAGTGGATTTATGACAAATCGCATAATATCAAAGAAAAATTGTCAAGAAGTTCTCAAATGTCTAATTCTCATCTCAGACGAATAGTGAAGTGTTGCGGTTATGATTGTTGGACCTTTGCTAGGTATATGAGCTGACACAGCCCAACAAATAAAAACGACGTTCCAGGAGCTCATGTTTTCGGACTCTGGCCCAACACAATTGACCAACTTCTGTTAAGTCTGTAAACTGATGCATCCTAGCAAAGCTTGATCTGTTGATGTGCTAATTATTGGACTTCAACTATATCCTCAAACACTATAATCGTCACATTTTATAGAAATACATTTAAGTCGCTTTTAAATTTTTTTGTAGCCGTAAAATTGTTCTACTTAACCTAGCCCTCCCAAAAGGTCATACAACAACAACAACAACCACCAATTAAATACGACTTCCGGAGAACCACAATTTATACCCTTCTACATATCTCGCTTTCGATCCTACCCACCTAGTCTCCTGTACACACGCTATATTGACCCTCCTCTTCTGGAGAATCTTCGCCAGCTCTATAGACTTATCCGTCAACGTTCCTATATTCCACGATCCAATTCTCAACCTACAGGCGATCTTGTTCCCATTACCCCCTTTGGGCCCCGTCCCACCCCCTGACCCTTTCCTTACCCCCCTCCCCACCACCCGACCTCCCCGAGGACATGACCCTACTCTGCCATTACAAACCATAGACTCTATACCTATGAAGGTCTAAAAATGAAAAAGAAAAAAACACCACACAGGACAGCAAAGGGCGCAAATAGTAACTATAAGGCCACTACTAGACTGACAAGACTAGTACGAAATATTACGGCCACAAAGTAATTAATATAGGAGATAGAGAAACAGGAGGCAGGAGATACCAATTCCCGCGAATAGAACCTTGAACTTTCGACTTGATATACTCCCGATGCTGTGGAACCCGACGTATATCTGCTACTCTACTGCTTGTGTGTGTGCACCTCCCTACCACCACCAAACAGCCACAAAAGTGATACTTGCAAAACACACAAACACCCACGGAACCAAGAAGAGAGAATATGTCTTCTGCGAATCACAATCTCTAAATTCGATTCCGCAATCTGATCTCCAATGGCTACTCTTTTACCGTCGCCGGAAGTTTCCTCTTTATAACAGTAGATTTCCTCCCAAAAGGTCATATCAATTGGAAAATAAAATTTTCCGTGCAGAATTTCTCAAACGGCATCCAACTTACGAATTTTTGCAAGGTCTTCCTTTGCATTTTAAATAAATTTCGTACCAAGTCAACAATATTTACTTAATAAATATTTTCTTTTCACCAAATAACACTTCTGTTTTCTATTAATGATAGATCAAAATCTATTTCTGGCAAAGTCTAAAATTGGCATCTAAATCAAGATACATGATTAAGCCATGGCAGCTTGTGCGAGGAAAATAGATAACTGGATAGAGTCACATCCTCTAAACACTAGTAATAATATTGATCATCACATTTTCTAAGGCGTGAAAATTTCAAGTTATTAAGGAGATAATATGATCAATCACGGACACATTATTATATAGTAAAATTGGAAATTTGATTTTCCAATTCGAGCCAAAGTTTTTACCAGTTCACTAAAAAATACTAGTCGTAAAAAATAAAAAGCACATTCCTGTTAACATTGTGAGAAAAATTAATCTGTTATAAGCATGCACAACCGTTGCTAGCAACAAGATAAGTAGCGCCACAAGCTTGTTGGCCAACTCAGCAAATTTTGAATATCCTAAAAACAAATCAAAAAAAGGCAAACGATTGGTGGTAATGAGAGAATGGTGGAGACTAATAATAATAAGTACCACAAGAAGTTATTGATTAGCTTTCTGCTATCTTTTTCAGGCATTCTTTCCTCAGGCTAATAATAGAAAAAGTCGTTACATGTGCCTCCCTTGAATTCGTAAATCCCAATCGGGACCAAACCAGATAAAAAGGTTTTGTCGAGCATAAATAACATAATATCCAACCAGACAACAACCTCTTCCCATCAATGATCTAAGATGTTGCCTCATGTTTGAACTTTGGCATACCAAGTTTTTCCAGAAGATTTTGACACAATTGTCTTCTTTCCTAATGTTAGAAGCTTGTATTTATCGTCACCCTAACCTCCTTTCCAGCAAAATTAAATTAAGTAGCTAGACGATTTTCAAAGCTGAATTCGTTCACCAAAATTTTGAGGAAAAGACACTACATTAATTTAGAAAAAATTCCCTTGCAGGTT
The DNA here is from genome assembly GCF_000393655.2 of Nicotiana sylvestris. Classification (NCBI taxonomy): domain Eukaryota; kingdom Viridiplantae; phylum Streptophyta; class Magnoliopsida; order Solanales; family Solanaceae; genus Nicotiana; species Nicotiana sylvestris. The sequence continues at coordinate 101,836,832 of NC_091058.1, read as the reverse complement.
TTATTTAGTTGAGAAAAGTTACCAATTTGAAGTGTTACTAAAGCTAGTCAAACAACCATATCTTTTCTAATTCCTATATATGACTTAGAAAGAAAGGAGAATAAGAAATATGACCAATAATGTAAGGCACTTCAAACAAGTGGTGATCCACCATTTTCAATACTTAGCAATGGTACAACACAAGTGGAAATATACAGACCAATTATGAAAGGATTGAATAGTACCTATATTACCTTGAGATCCACCATGAATGTCGTTATCAATGTATAAACCCTGTTACTTGTACGAAATTAATTGAATAAATTTCACCAGCGGATCAATTTTACTGAGAGCACATGTATGTACCTAACTTGCAATATGTTAAGTAGTACTCACCTTTGTACTCTTTTCACACCCATCCTCATCTCAGACCATCCCAGTGTAAGCAATCAATATTCATTCTTCGGGTGGAAATGTGGATCCAGACTAGACGTAGCATTTTGATAGAACCCACTATATTTAGCTCGGACTACTTATGTGCATAAAAATTGGCAAGCATATAAAAACAGAATTCACCGATTCTAAATCTTATTTGACACTAAAATAAGTAGGTTCTTTTCTTTCGTCTATTAATTCGAGAAGAAACAAAAATGAATTCAAGAAATGAATTAAATATTCAAGAGATTAGTAATGTTCCTACTTCTACATACAAAAAACACAAGTCATATTCAATCTCTATCACACTTGCATGCACACAAAAAATGACATTGTCTAGCATATTCCAAGAAAACTTTGGTAAGTTGGTTGTAAGTGACAAAGGAAGAAGCAAGATGTTATTGACCAAGGAAACGGATATTTGTTGTCTGAGGGACCAGGTGGCAGCTGGAGGGTAGTACTACTGCACTTTATTGATTTATTATTCGAGAGGCCAAATGATAATAAAAAGAGGTGGCCTCATAAATTTGAAGGTATGACTGTGTGAGGCCAGGCCTCATTGTTTACACCCACAAAAATATTGGAATTTTATACAAAATAGCAATTCAAATTTACTATTTACTTTTCCTATCTGGTATATATAAATTATACAATAATTATATATAATTATACATATATTATACATCTACTGATTATTTCTAATTTAAATAATTGAATGAGCGACTGTTTAAGTTAATTCTTCAAAAATTATTTTATGGGCCTCTTCAATGAATGGTAGGTACCTTATATTTAGTAGAATGTTCAACCACTAAAGGATGTGGTGCAGTGGATGAGACTGTTCTTTCCTTAACCAGAGATCTTGAGTTCGAGCCTTGGGTATGGAAAAATCCTTGGTAGGGAAAGCTTCCCACCGAATGAGGCCATACGTGTCGCGAATCCGGATATAATTAGGCTCCAATGCGAGTACCAAACATCGAGTGGGAAACCAAAAAAAAAATAGTATAATGTTCAAGAAACTACAAAATTACACCAAAGCGAAACAGACTTTAAACAAACTTGTCATTTCAATGTCTTCCTCAATTTCGTATAATTTGATGTGAATTTTTTGAAAATCAATATAATATTTGATTTAGTCCTCTTCCATTCCATGGATGGTAGGCCCTTGACTTTCAGGCTGGCCTAGTTGACCCATGAATTTGATGCATCCTTTTTCAAGCCCAGCAGTATGTTTATTTGTAGAAGATTCTTGTTACATCATACGGGGCATTTGTATTTATACCCACTTTTTGTATCACGTTTTAACTTGTGTTCGCTTTGTAAAAAAAATTGCAAGCGTATCCGCTTTTTCGCATAACTTCAGCATACGGGGCTGAAGTAGCAAAGGCAATCACGCAAAAACTTCAGCATTCTAGTAGCCGGGCCTGAAGTTCAGCTCTAGAGCTGAAGTTTTTGTTTTGTAACTGGCGAACTTCAGCTCTAGAGCTAAAGTTTTTATTTGTAACTGCCGAACTTAAACTCTAGAGCTGAAGTTTTTGTTTTGTAACTGACGAAATTCAGCTATAGAGCTGAAGTTTTTGTTTTATAACTGGCGAACTTCAGCTCTAGAGCTGAAGTTTTTGTTTTTGTAACTGGCAAATTTTTTGTTTTTTAACCGGCAAACTTCAGCTCTAGAGCTGAAGTTATTGTTTTGTAACTGTCGAACTTCAGCTCTATTTAGTTCATTTGTAATATGCACTAATACCCAACAAAAAATATTATAGTGTTGAAGTCTAAACACAAAAATGCATTATATGAAGCACTTGAGAAGATCAAATCAGGTACGTACAATATGGGTGTTTAATTTGGTACAATGAAAACTATTTTCTCGTTTCACCAGCGGCGAGGAGGAAGCATGGACAGAGTCAAGAAGGAGAAGAGGAACTGAAAATCCATACAAACAAGTACATAGCCAATCATTAACATTAACTACATTGCTAATCTTCAGAAAGAAGAAGAAGAAGAAGAAGAAGAAGAAGAAGAAGAAAACAAAGGAGGAGAAGGAGGAGGAGAAAGGGAGCTGAAATTATTTAAAAAGTGAGTACAAGTTAAAAAAATTTAAAAAAACGGATATAGGTTAAATGGGGGCGACCAAATAAGACGCCCCGTGCAATTTTTACCATCAGATGACACACAGCTTTTGAACTTTTTTTTTTTGTGCTTTTCTCTATATCATTCTTTTTTTAATGTGATTTTTAGGCTGTATTTTGACAAAGGAAAATCGTCTAGTGAAAGCATGCAAATTTGCGCTTAACCAAAAGCATTAGCAACGTCTATTGATTATTTATTCTTTCAAATAACCTGAATTATAAAATAAATTATTTAAATAATATGAATTTCATAAAATTATCAGTATTTTATGTTACGTTTCTTTAAAATAGTGTAATGCAAACATGAGGGTCGAACTGAGAGACCTGAAAATTAAGATCGTCATTAGGCAAAACACGATATTGGGCCCAAACTAATTATATTTAGGGAAATTTAGACAAATGTCCCAAATAAGTTTCAACTTACCAACTTCTAGCCATCAGTCATAGACTTATCAAAACTAGTCAAACACATATAAAAATTAAAAAACTAAATAAATAAGGTTCTTTCTCTCAAAGGATCACATGCAAAAATCTCCTTCCATATTTTTAAGTGTGATTAGCAACATTAGATACAAGACGGAAAGTAAATTTAATGGATGAGGTAGCAAATAAGGTGATGAAATACCAATATATATATATAGCAAATAAGGTGATGAAATACAAAAGAAGAAAAATAATATTCAAAAAATCTAAGCAAAAAAGGAACTTTTTCAATGGATATAGTTGAAATTCATTGAAAACATATAGATAATTCAATATATAAAATTTGAGGAAGATTGGAGGTGATTTGGACTGGTTTTGTATAAAAATTCATAATTAAATTGAGTTCAAAAAAGGAAAACTACCAGCTATATCTATTTATTGGTAGCTCATTACAAAAATTAGCCAATTAGCTATTTGTAGCAAAAAAATATCAAATTTTTGCTTTCTTTTAAGTGGGTGTTATTAGAATAGATTGGCCACATCTTAAAGAGCTTGAATCTCAGTTTTGGGATGATTTGGTGAAGTTTTGAGGTGGTTTCAATTGAAAATTCAAATTAAAAACTGAACATGAAAAAAAAATTATATGTGTATCACACTGTGTATGTCACGACCCCAAATAACTCGGTCGTGATGGCGCCTATTACAGTACTAGGCAAGCCAACCCAACAAGAAACCACAATAAATTCTTTTCATAAAACAATTTTCTAAAACTGATTAAGTCTCGAATTTTCATAAGATATATATATCAACTGAAATATGCGGAAAACAGTATAAATATACCAATACAACCCAATAATCTGGTGTCACAAGTCAAGAGCCTCTAAATGCAAACCAATCTGACAGACTAATACATAATAAGTCTAAAAATACAGAAAACTAAGATAGGAAAGAGGAAAGCAGGGCTGCGGACGCTGTGCAGCTACCTTGCAGTCTCCGGTAAGCTTTGAAAATGGTGGGGACCCTCACTCTGCCGCTTGGGCACCTGGATCTGCACACAAGGTACAGGGAGTAACGTAAGTACGCCAACTCAGTAAGTAACTAAAGTAAATAAGGTCTGAGTGTAGTGACGAGTAGTTAAAAATTATATATAAGGGTATTCAACAGAATATCAAGTCAAACTCAACAGTTTAAAAGCTAGTTACTTCGTAAACTTCAATTTCAATCGAAATACTTTGAAATCATTTACTTAGCAGTTTTCAACAGAGGCTCATTATAAAAGAAGAGTGGAAACAGCAAAAATGTCATAAATGGGCCCCTCGAGCAAGGTATCACTCATAAATATAGCCTCTCGGGCAAAGCCTCTCAGTCACTCGTGACTTAGCTCTCGTCACACAATACTCACACTCAGCACTCCGGCTCAATAATATCTCATAATAGTAATAATCATAATAACCGCTACGGCGTGCAGCCCGATCCATAGTTTATAGTCGATTACGCTCACTGGGGGTGTACAGACTTCGGAGGGGCTCCTACAGTCCAAGCGTCATATCGCTGCGGCGTACAGCCCAAATATATATATATATATATATATATATATTGCTGCGGCGTGCAGCCCGATCCATAATATATATATATATAATCCTCACCATTAGGTCCTCCACCTCTCTCAGTCATTAACCTCACAGCCACTCAGGCATATCAGTGAAAATCAGGGAACTCAGCCCAAACAGTTTTCACATTTTTAAGAAGTAGAGTGATAAAATTAGATTTAAACAATAAACAGGTAAAACATAACTGAGGATATGCTTTCAAAACAAATAGAGTGAGGAAAATAGTAAATGTCACGACCCAAAATCACGTGACCGGCACCCGGCACACTACCCGACCCGAGAGAACCAAACCATGTGATGCACCCAAATCATATGCATGAAAATCAATTTAGCTGCGGAAGCTCCTTGAAAATCTTATACATTTTCAAGTTAAATGATAAAATATTTTCCAATTCAAAATCACACATGATGCCCTTTCATGACAATAACAATGAGACTAAGTAAAATAAATATACTTTCATGAATGTCGTGTATAACCCCGTTACTACAACCTTTCACAACTATCTATGGAGCCTCTAATACCAAAGAATAGAACCAAGGGTTGGAGTAATTTCAACAAAATAAAATAAGGAAGAACATGATAGCTACCACGAAATAAAAGTGGTGCTTCATAATACCTTGGAAAGAGAGTCATCCTGGTCTGACCGCATGCCACGTATCATACATCATCCTGAAACATGTAAAGTAAGCGGGGCCCCCTGGCTAAGTACACCACAGCGGTACTCAATAAGTGTCATAAACTCTCTCTAACTTAAGTTCTTGGGACAAACTTTATAAAAATAATGCACCAATATTTGAAATAAAATGATAAGAAATTCTATCAATTCATGACCCTTGTCGTTTTGAACCAAAGCCAAGTGAAATATAACCCACAATATAAAGTTTTAAAATGCTTACACCAATCCAAGATTTTGTATAAAATCATACAAAATCATTTCATTTACTTTAAGTCATTGAAATTACTTTCAGCTCCTTAGGCCTAAACATAAGAAAATCATCCTTGCCTTTCACTGAGAGTGCCATACCATCACCGACATAAGAAGGTCAACTAAGTTATGTACCTAGCGGCAAGTATCATATACCCTACTTGCTCAGGTCGTCTCATCGTAGTGCCATACGAATAGACTCAGCCATGCTAATAATAGCACAAAATAGTACTCTCTCGAGGGAGAGCACTCTGTCGTAGTCTATACCACAAAGTGGCCATCTACGCCTACACCGGCACGTGTAGTTTCATGACAACGAACATAATATATCCGAAGTCAATCTCGGTGAACACAAGTAACTCCCAAAATATTTGATACTTCAAAAATAGATTCATAGCATAGTAGCTTCAAAGGATCTATTTTTATCAAATCATAGCATTTATAGAAAATCTAAATCATTTGAACAAAAACTAAATAAACAACCTTTTACATGCTAAAACATTTAGCAATTTAACATCAATCTTTAAAAGATACCTCAAGGGCTATTCTGCACATCAATTTCCAAAAAAAATACTTTACATGAAAACTTTTCTTTAGCACTCAAATATGTATACTCTTGTCAATACATAAGTTTTGATAAAAATTTATACATTTACCTTGAGTGTCATTTAGCCAACAAGATTTACAATAAAAATTTTACATAACGACATGACACTACATATACAACATAATATTTTAGTACATGGAGACATCCATACTTGTTTGTCCCCACAAGCACGAAAGCACATTTGCAAACAACTTAAGTATTAATTTGAAACATGCTTTTAGAGAAAGTCCCTCAAGAAGAGTAAGTTTTAATCACCTTACCTCGATTTCGCTTTATTAATATTCACAAGCTTTCAATCCTCCTCCATCATCCCAACGTTGATTAAAATGCTCAACATCACCAACATGTCGATATCTACAATGATCCACAACACTAAGAACCTTCAATCTACAATAACAACATCCAATGGAACCAATATTAGTAACAAATTCCATAACTTAAGCCATTTAGGCATATTATCAAACACTTTGTAGGCATAAACTTCTACATCTCTTCACCATATGATTATCTCATCCAACTATCACTATTCATCAATAATTTATCCTACCATCATGATTAAACAATTTATACCTTCTAACATCATATATATGACCATCCATCCACACCTAACCAATAAATATCCATTAAATAATCATCTTTCAATCTCTACAATAGTTATGTAATTAAATGGGGAACTTATGGCTTCCAATATCCATACCAAGATTTTCAATACTTATTCATACTCATATTCCCTTAATAAATTCATACATATAAGTCTAAGGGTGTAGGATAACCTTTTTGGAAGAAATCTTGCAAAATCCTCCTTTGAGTTCTTGAAGAAATCTCTTGAAGATCTAAGTATTTTATGTGTAGATTTCATCAATACCAGTGTAGAAATGATGCAATTTCGCACCAAGATAACGGGGATTGCTTACCTTGAAGATGGGATGTAACGACCCGAACCGTCGTTTCCTGTATTTTCGTCCCGTATTCCCCGTTAAATGCTTATTCATGTTTCAATATATGTACTTGGTGAATTTGAGTCAATTCGGATCGAGTTTGGTATGAAATGGGACAATTAGTCTCTTTAAGGAAGAATTAGTTTGGAAAAGTCAATCAGACGTTGACTTATGAGTTAGAGGGCTCGGAATTGAATTTCGATGATTCAGTTAGTTTCGGGGGATGATTTAAGGCCTAGGAGCGCAATCAGAATTAATTTTGGAGGTCCGGTGAAGAAATTAGCTCATTTTGGCGAAGTTAGTATTTTGGCGATTTCCGGTTGATAGGTGAAATTTTGATCCGATGGTCGGAATGGAATTCCGAGAATTTGTGTAGATTCATTATGTCATTTTGGATTTTTGTGCAAAATTTGAAGTCAATCGTACATGATTTGATAGGTTTAGGCATCGGAAATAGAAGTTGGAAATTCTAAAGTTCATAAAACTTGGATTGGAGGTTGATTCATGATTTTAGCATTGTTTGATGTGATTTGAGGCCTCGAGCAAGTCCGTAATATATTTTGGGACTGGTTGGTATTATTGGTCGGGGTCCCGGGGGCCTCGGGTGTGTTTCGGATGCCCAACGGGTCATTTTTGGAAGATTTTTGTCGTTTTGAGCATAAATGTAATGATCTAAAGGTTCATTTTTAGTTCTAGAGATCCAAATTTGATTTCGAGACTTCCAGAATTTAAATCATGAATTATAGGACTGATCTGGAAATTTTGGTTTAATTTCATCAAGTCGCGATTGGGTTTTTGACGTGAAATGTGAGTTAATTGTTTAACGAGTGAAATGGGTATTGAATTGGGCGAACGAGCTCCGAATTGAGTTTCGATTGAAGGTTTGTGTTCGTATTATTATTTGTGACTCATAGGAACAAGAATCGTCTAATTCTGAGTTCGTATGATGGAGTTAGAGCCATTTTAGTGAAAAATGGTTGTGTTGCAAATTTCTTAAAAGCTGCTGTATTTTCTGCAGCAGTGAACAGTAACCGCGCGTGAACAGTAACCGCGCGGGTGAACAGTGAACAGTGACCTCACACGCATGAACAGTGCCCCGCATGAACAGTACCGAAAATTTCTTGACAGATTTAATGTCCAGCAGTCCGAGTTTGGTCATTTTTTTTGACTTCCAAGCTCGGATTTTGGGCGATTTTTAGCAAGAAATCTTGGGAAATCTTGAGATTCGACGCGCGAAGAGGTAAATTCGAGAGGCAAGGGCATATCGGAGTAGACGTTGGACCGTCTTGAGGTGAGTAATGATTTTAAATGATGCACTGAGGGTTTGAAACCCCGGATTGCACAACATACTGCTATGTTGAGATGAGACACGCGTTGTATGACGAGCGCGGGGTCATTTACTATTGGGGATTGTGACTTGGTCCATCCCAGTTGATATTTTTACCGCGTAATTGATAAAGATTTATTGTTTTTCACTATGATTGGGCTTATTGCCATATTTGGGCTTCGTGCCAATTATCTGAAATCTTTTGTGAATTTACATCACTATTTTCCTCACGAATTGAAATATTATTTGAACTCAGTCCAATTGAATTATATTATTTTGTGAACTCAGCTACATTTATACTCAACTCGAGATTTAATGATATTTATAATGCTGTTGAGCTGAGCACTATTGTTTTACTGATGCCCAAGAGGCTTATGATTATTTTCTGGACTGATTGAGGCCGAGGGCCATACGTGAGGATATGTTGAGTGATGTGAGGAGGCTTTCAGGCCTCGAGTGTTATATGAGGAGGCTTTCAGGCCTCGTGTGTGATGTGTGAAGGCTTTCAGGCCTATTGATATTGCGCTTGGGCTGTAGGAGCCCCTCCGGAGTCTGTACACACCCCCAGTGAGTGCAGGGTACCCAAGTGAGTTGGGAGTGGGCCCGAGAGGCCGTTGCTTGTGTGTGGTGAGTTGGGAGTGAGCCCGAGGGGCTGATGTTGTGTGCTGGTGAGTTGGGATTGAGCCCGAGGGGCTGATACTATACTGAGATTTACATATTGAGCCCGAGGGGCAAGCTTTTGATTTATCCTTACTGTGGAAATTATTTGTCTTTACTGTTTTAAAAGAAGAATTATCTGATACTCACTATTTTACTGTATAACTGATTTTACTGCTTGGGATAGCGCTATATTGTGCCGTTAT